>NC_135345.1:36319986-36969758 GCF_023851605.1 Tamandua tetradactyla | reverse complement strand
TCAACATCAATGGTTGCCTAGATCAACCTGTCTCAAATACTTTTCCAATGCATTACTACATAAGACAGATTATCAATGGAAAACAATTTTTTTGAAAATTCAAGTTTGTGAAACATTGGATTCAACAGTTTAGTAGCTTTTACACTGCTGCACATCTTAAAACTTTAATCTGATAATATGTAGCCATTTTTCACATTTTGTGTAGGAAAAATTTCATTCATCAGAGCTGAAAATAATATCACCTTTCACCTCCTTATAACTTCATTAGCAGTAATTCCTGTTTAATCACATCATGCTCCGGTTAAGATGATCCAAATTGCACCTTAATACACTAACCATGGCTTACACAGTCAGCACAGATGTCATGGTTCAAAATAGAGGAAAAGACATAAGAATATGGATGGAAGCCAGTGAACACAAGGTTTAACATTACTTTTGGAGAGTTACAACAGAGTGACTTGAAAATTTCACTATTGTCAAAAATTATATAGAAGAAATGGATTCATTTCTATTTGAATTTCACCTCTAGAAAATCTATAATTGCAGAGAGAGATTATCATACTGTCTCTCCCTCTCTCTTGCTCTCTCAAACGTTAGTATCTGAAAAACAATTTTAGAATTATTTATCTTTCCTCACTGCATTTATGTATATATCCTTCTATATTCCTAGTACCCAGCTTGATACCTAGTAGGTAAAGAATACAAATTTTGCTAAGCAGGAGTTAACAGAATCATCAATTTATTGTTTTCTTAGAGAATATTAAATCTAATTTTTATTACACACACATCCCACATCCTATCATATGCATGAGCAGAATATTTATCTTATTGAGATAAATTTCCACTGTGTTTTAAGCTGGAGACTTTCAATGGAATATTTCCTAGGCTGTTTTAACAACTGCTGTTAGAAATGAGCACACATAAATATTCATAAGGAGAAATATGAATATTTATAAGGAATTGGATTTTTTTTTTGTATTTGAGGCCATTTATTGCTCGAAACACCAGTATTAACAATAGCTACTTTTAGATTTCTCTTACCACTTTGATATCTTAAGATTTTTCTATAAAAATTTCAAGAACCCCTAGGCAAAATACATCCGAACCATGTTTACATTTTATTTTGTTTAAATAAAGTATTTGAAATGCTATTTCCTATGGATTTCGCAGTATAATACAATAAAGTATGCACATAAATCAGTTTTGCTTCCAAATATACATATATTGAAAATTTGATAATGAATCAAAACTGGTATTAATACTATGAAGTTCACTTTCAATATGAAGTAATTAATGAATGATTGCAAATGCTCATTTTAGTTGAATTCTTAGAGAATACAGACATAGACCTTCAGAGATACAATAATGGGCTTGTTTTCTCATCTTTAAAACTAATCTAAGTAACAGTATAAGCTGGATACATATAGAGAATTCAATTATTCTTAATATGGACACTGTTTTTAAAAATCATATCATGCAATGAAATAGAATTCAGGTATTGAAATTTGTAGTATAGTTAGAAAGATGTAGCTTTTGTTTTGGGTTTAGTATGGCTGATTTAATCTTTATTTTCAAAACCAATGGTCCAAGCAATTGTTAGTTAAGAGACATCATCTTTTGATGTTTCTTCAATTGATCTTATTCATAGTCCATTAATTCTTTGTTTAAGAACAGTAATAAAAATAAGTAACATTTGTTGAGTATTTATGTGTCGGGTCCTTGTCTAAGCACCTTTAGAAAAAAGAATGTTTACACATTTTACAGATAAGGAAATAGAGGCTTGAAATATTTGAACAGTTTGCCTAAGATGTTTCAGCAAGTTGCTGCCTAAGCTGGAATTCAAGTCACTATGACCTGACTCCAAAGGAACAGACCTTAGTCCTGCCCTATAATGTGTCCAAAAAGCACTGCTGTAAAAAAATGCATCTGATTAAGGCAGACCAAAAAGAGGAAATAAGGTCTGGTCTCTAAGTGAAAATTAAATCCAATGAATGAAAATATTTGCACTTATCTCAACTGTTCACTGTATTTATTAGTACTTTATTCATAATTCTAATAAGAATGCCAATCTTATTTGCCAGATCATAAAGTACAAAGAATATGAAAGTTATTTGATACAAGTACATTGAGTCCAGGAAAGCAGAAAAGAGTGTCACAGAGTAAATAGTGAACTATTCCCAGGGAAAGCAAGAAAGAAACATAGAATTGTTGGCTACTATTATTTCACAAATTGCCATTTGATACTTATGAGTATCTCTGTATTCTATGTAGTTGATGCATTAGGAATGACTGTGGCCTATTTAGTTAATTTATGCATGACTCAATTTCTTTCTTTTGACCATGGACATTATAATAATCATGTCAAGGATAGTGATTGAATGTCTGCATGTGAAATATTCAGCTTGGTGCTTGGCACATAGTGGTTCTTCAAAAAAATAATGATTTTATTGAGGTATTACTGATTAAAGATATTATGTACAATAATATCTAATATTAATTGATTAAAGTTATTTAGACAATTTATTTTCTTATTTCAGCTATATATTGGAGCTACTGTGTTGGACGTCAGTCCTTTAACTGTAATCTAAAATCTCTCTTTCTATTTCTTAATTGATAAAGAACATGTACACAAGACTTACCATTAACATAATACTTAATGGTGAAATACTAAATGCTTTCCCACCAAGGTCAGTAAAATTGCAAGGGAATCCTATCTAAGCAATTTTATTCAACATTCAACTGGAAGTTCTAACCAATGCCATAAAACAAGAAATATAAATGAATATGTAAGAAGTTTGAAAAGAAAGAGTGAAACTATGTTTATTCATAGACAACATGGCATAATATACAAAAATTCTAAGAAATCTATAAAAACAAAAAGAGGTAACTAACAATAAAACAATCTTGCAAGATACAATATAATACAAAAATCAGTTACATTTCTAATAGAGGCAACAAAGTATTGAAAAACAATTGACAAGAAAAAATCCATCTGAAATACCATCTGCTTTGGTTTGCTAAAGCTGCTAGAATGCAATATACCAAAAATGGATTGGCTTTTATAAAGGGATTTATTCAGTTACAAAATGATAGTTCTAAGGCCATGAAAATGTTCAAATTAAGGCGAGAAAGATAACTTGACTCTGAAGAAAGACTGCTGGCATCTGGGGTTCCTCTAAGTCACAAGGGAAGGAACATCACTGAAGTCTGCTGATCATTTGCTTCTAGGTTCCATTGCTTTCAGCTTCTGATTCCAGTGGCCTTCTCTCTAAGTGTTTGTGGGTCCTTTCTTAGTTTCTCCTGGGCCTTTTTCCCTCTGTCTCCAAAATGTCTCTGGGTGTTTTTTTCTCTCTTAGCTTCTCCCGGGGTGCTTTCTTTTTCTCTTTAAATGTCTCCGAACTCTCTCCACTTTTATTGTCCTTTTATCCTCTCGCAAAAGACTCCAGTAAAGGTTATTTGAATTGGGTGGGTCACATCTGCATGGAAACAACCTAATCAGAAGGTCCTGCCCACAATATTTCTGCACCCACAAGAATGGATTAGAAGAACATGACTTTTCTGGGACACACAACAATTTCAAAATAGCACACCATCTAAATTTAAAAGATTCTTAGAAATAAGTTTAAGAAAGGCATGGATGTTCACGGACTGGAAGAATCAATGTTTACAATACATGAATTTTCCCAAATTTGATCTATAGATTTCTTTTAATCTCAGGCAAAAACCCAGAAGAAGTTTTGTAGAAACTGACAAGCTGTGTTATTAATTTAATGGAAATATGTAGGACCTAATATAGTTAAAAAAATATTCTCTTAAAAAATTTAAAGAATTTACACTATCTGATTTCAAGACTACTTATAAAGTTTTATACACTGCTGGTGAGAGTGTGAAGTAATACAACCACATGGAATGTCTATATGGCAGGTTCTTATAAAATAAATCATATAACTAATACATAACCCAGCAATTCTTTTCCTATTTATTTAACCAAGGATGTATATACCTAGGCTCTTAAAAGGCCTGTATGTAAATGTTTTAGCAGCTTTATTATAATTATTCCAAACCAGATATGATGCACTTTCCATTAACAGAGAATGGACAAACAAATAGTTGTGATGGGGGCAGGTAGGGGGGCTAGTGGTTATAGCTGGCAGTGATTTGCTGAATTGTATACAATGAAACTTCTTCAGGGATGATAATGTTCTACATCTTGATTGGCATGTTTGTTACTAGGTATATGCAGCTGTCAAGTCTATGATTCATACACTGAAGTTTTGAGCATTCTGCTGTATATATATTTTACATCAATAACAATAAATTTAAATATGTGTGAATGGGTGTCTGATGTTGCCTTGTGAGTGTGTGTTTGTATGTCTGTGTATAGATAATCCTGTACAACAGAAAAACATGTCCTTTAATAAACACATGGTTGTACTTCTCTTTCTGACACACACTATCCAGAGATACCACACATTTTTGTAATTGTGGAATATTAACCTGCTTTATAAGTACAATTTTGGTAGTAAACTGTTTCTTTTAATAAATCATATATGAAAAATATAACCGTGGATAGGCAAAAAGGCTTAATCTTAAAAATAAACTACACTCATTGAATTATGCAAATTAGATGCTCTTGATATGACTAAAGTATATTAAAATATAAACTTGCTAATTTCACTAATATTCTATCATAGTATTTTTTTTATTGCTTCTATAACAAATTATCACAATTTTAGTAACTTAAAAAAAAAACACAAATCTATTATCTTACTTTAAATTAGAAGTCCCAAATGAGTCTTTTGGGTCTCAAATCCAGGTATCAGTATGGCTAGTTCCTTTCAGGAGGTTCTAGGGTGGAATCTGTTTTTGCTTTGTTTTTCCAGAAAAGCAAGAGGACACCAGTGTTCCTTGGCTTATTGTCCTCTGCCTTGATTTTCAAAGCAACCGAGAGCAGGCAGAGTTCTCGCATTGCATCAATCTAGTAATCCTATCACTGTCTCCCTTTTCCACTTTTAAGAACTCATATTTATATCTGAACAGTCCAGGATAATCTCCTTATTTTAAGATACACTGATTATCAATCTTAATTCTGTCTGCCCTGTTAATTTCATTTATCATGTAAAGTGCCTATGCACAGGTTCTAGATATTAGGTCATAAACACCTTTTAGGAGTCATTTTCCTGCCTACTACCCACACTATAATGTAAAAACTGGGAAATATTTATTCTGCTATCACTTTCTTTGCCAGACTTACTTTATAGGCTAATGAAAGTCCATCTCTGATATTGTTTTCACTCTTAGTTTTTGTTCCAATATATAGTTTATAATTAAATATTTTGCCCTTACCTTTATTTCCATTTATTTCTCTTTTTCTTTCTTTCTGTATACAACTGTGTGCGTATATATATGTATATATATATGTGTGTATATATACATATATAATTACATATTTATAAGATGAAATTTTATCATATTCTATACAATATTTTACAACCTTATTTTACTATGTTAATTGATGAAATCATTATGCATTTCTAGACCTTAAATTCAACACTGCACTTACTTGGAATAAAAAATTTTTGTTCTGAAATGCTTGATATAAGCTCTTAGATAAAGGAAAAAAATGTAATGAAATACATATTTTCCATAACTGACATGACTTGATGCACAGTGTATACTATTCTGTCAATTGGAGCATTACAAAACTTCAAAATACTTCAAAATGGATATGCTAAGCAGATACCATTACTAGACAATATTTACAATATGGCATTTTACTACAAAGATTGCTTCCAAATTTGGTAGTTTGAAACACATCAGAATAAAATTGAACAAATTTTTGGTTGTTATCAAATGAAAAATAAATGCAATTCTCAGGAATTTATTAGCAAATTTGAATAATATAATTTACTATTGGACATAATCATTAAGAAATGTTTATAGTTAGCCAAATTAAATGATAACAAGACTGCAGTAAACTAATGCTATTTTATTTCTTCTTCTTCTCTCAGTTCACATGATTATAATCCTGACATGTAGTTTATCCTTGATGGATGAAAGGAGACAGTAAGAGAGGGGATGAGCTAATAACAGTAAAATCGGTATTGAATCAGAAATATATTGAGATTCTGAGATAAATCAAGATATGTGCTTCAATCATTAGAGTTTGTCACTACTGAGACTTGTTATTTGATGAGCTGTCAGTGAACCAAGAGAAAAAAGGTTTTATAAGAAACAACTTGACTTGCAAAAAAAAAATCTGTTTAATGCCCAAAGGACTCTGCATAAACAGAACTTATAAAGTAAAAGTGGCAATAAAGTTTGCAGATCAGGAAGGATAGAGTTTAACTTAGTTAAAAAAAAAAAAGGCAGCCACTATATTTTTCCCCTTAGTACAATAACTTCTTTATAATGATATTTAAATATAATACGATTCTCAGTTATTTTTTTCTCTAGGTATGGAGGCATGTATATGCAAAACATAAGCTACAATACATAGTTTTGCCCTAGTACGTATTAACATAATTAGCATAAATGTTTTCTATGCTCAGTTTAAATCAACTATATAATTGGAATCCATAGACTTGCCATGAATTTAACTCTATTAAAAATCCTGAGCAATATATCACATGAAACTTTAAGTAGAAAAACTAACCACGTCTTTGATTAGATGCTAAATCTTTCTTTCTTTTAAGCTGCATGGACAGAGAAATGAACTATTTCTGAGCATCCTATAAAACAAAGAAGCTAGTTAATCCACCTGACATTAATTGACTACAGTGATTCCAGATGTTTCCCCAACTCTTTCTATTTTCCTTGTTTACTGCACTAAAAATTCTGGTGGATTTTGAGAGTATTTGTCTTTGTTTCCCATTTCTGAAAAATCCCCCAAATTGAGAACCATCCCACTTAGTGATGTGATTCATCTTTTTATGTATCTACAGAACAAGGTGGAGTATTGAAGAATAGTGTACACTTGAGATTCTTTTATTCTGGAGACGTCTACTTGAGAAGATTGATAATTGCTCTTCTTTGACTAATTCTTCTTGGATCATGCATGCTTACCTTCAGGCCAGGATCTCCCCAGAATCCACACTGTGTGATGCTTCCCAACACCAGTGTACAAGATGTCACAGAGGGAAATATCCTACTCCAGTTTAGTCCAAAGCCTTACTTACGACCTTCGACCTCCATGTGGCTGACTCCTTCAGCAGCAGTAGTTAGTCTTACGTTAGAAACTGGGAGGGGATAACCACAAGGATAGTCTCAAAACAGCCTCATTCCAGAATTTTTATATAGTGAGATTTGTAGGGAGTAATGGTTGTTTTACTTACTCCAATATTAGCTACTGAAATTGTAAAGAGGTTTCACTGATCTATTTGAAAATAGAAATTTTGTTTCCCTCTAAAGGCAATAAACATGTGTTAATAGCCAATATTTAAAATCTTTGGAATATGTATGACATTGGAGGTGCAATCATTTCATTAGAAATTATGTATATAAAATGTAATAAACTAAAACACATTTAGCATTGCTACCTGGGGCCCAAATTTTCTCTTATTTAATATATCACAGAAAGTACATAAAACCAGTTTGAAGAGTCCATTTAATAAATCAAAAAAATATATAATTCATGCACATAGTAAATTTTCAAGTAAAGGTTTATATTATGGCAGAAAGATGTAGAAAGAAAATGGAATTTGATGTCTGACATAATAGGTTTCATTCATAATCTCATTATTTAATAGGTCTTTGGGGGCATTTATGGGTCTTAAAAATCTATCATCTCTAAAATGTCTGGAGTGAGTCTTAGTGCTCAGAATCTAATTTGATTAGATAAAGTCCACTCTGCTAGATAGTAAACTTGAATTAAACCTGATCCTGACTTATACTTTAGTCTGTTTGTACAATAAGAAGCTAATATGGACCAGTCAATATGCCAAGTATTTGAGATATACCTGTGAATGAGACTGCAAAGTCCCTGCCATTGTAGAGTTTGTAATCAAGGTGATAGGAACAGCATTTTAGAATTTTTATATTTTGATTTGGATAATTTTTATTGATTGGAAACATATTCAATTTCTCCCTAAACTTCTATATTCATTTTCTAATATCAGTAATTTTTATCTTTGATGAATCTAAAGTGAATTTTTGATATCTATGTATATGATTTTGATCATAATATTTGGTATAATACATGAAAATGACTGCTAGTTCTTTTCTTTCCTCTCTTTCCATTCTCAGAGGACAATAATTTACTGAGAATCTGTTGTATGTATGGAAAGAATCACAAAAGTAGCCCAAAGTCCATTGAATTTAACAGATTAAATTAAATTATTTGAAAAGTACATTGGCAAGAAATAAAACAACTATAGTAATTATGATAACCTTCTAGGAACACAAATCTCCTGTATAATATTTTAAAACTGTAAAGCTAACTTCCAGGATATTCAAAGGAGGCCATGAAATGGTATTTGAGGTGGGCATAAAAACTTGCAATGGTAAATACTGCATGATTGTTCACTAGTAATTTTATGCTTACCCTCACCGTTAAGGAATTAAGGAAAAAAATTTAAACCAATAAATGATTGCTTGGGATTTCTTGAGTAGAGATCTGGCTGAAGTGACATCTCCTTTACTGAATCATTCTCAGAAGCCACATTAAAGGCAAATATTTTTTATTGGTTGTATTCCATCCAGAATTAAAAGGAGGACATAAGACTCACATCTTGATGGAGAAGTATAAAATAATTTGGGAACCATTTTTATAAAAGTCTAAACTTCTTTTCCTCTCCTTTTTAGTCATTGCATATTGGTGTTCAAGATGTCCTTGGAAGTCATATACAGTAATTGGAAGATATTACTCATTAATGATGAGGGAATTAATTCCCTATTAATAAAACCCAGTGAGTAAGGGCTGCTCACTTATTCAATCATTTAGTATAAATAAGGCATAAATTATAATTATTTGTAAGATAGCATTTATTTTAATTATATTTGTAATGTTGGCAGTTAGCCTTTTCTAACATATACATAAATCTTGTTTTCTACTTCCCAAGAAGTCCTCTGTCCTCTGTCAGTCACTTTTATTCTGATACAAAATTTTAGTTTATATTGAATACATACTCCTTATGAAATTTAGATTGGGGGAAATGATATATTTAAAATACATTTTTATTTAATTTTAAGAATAATTAAAGTAATTAAAACTTTAATTGTTTTTAATTGATAACTGATGATAATAATTAAATTCTGTCCAAATTTTATTCATTTATTGGGTTTCCATTTACAGAATTGACAGTGTTATGTTTTTTTCTGCAAAGTGTAGTTACCAGAACGCTGTACTTAAGTGACTTGGGCAATATATACACTTTTTCTATTTAATAGTACCATGTAGAATGAATTTTTATTCATTAAACAATTTCTACCAGTGCGTGGTTGGGAATATCACTATATTTTTATTCACAAAACATATTTAGTTAAATAAAACGTAAAAATACAGGCTTATGCTACCAATTTTACTTTCTAAAATATAGTTATTTAAACACTTTCACTGTCTTCAGAGAGGAAATAACTTTGGACCAGGTAATTTGGGAAAGTTGGTTAGCCTCTTAGAGTAGGTTTCCATCATCAGAATAATAAAGATGATTACATTAATTTCCTCTAATGAATTTTGTGAGGATTCATATCATTAAAGTAAAGCACTTACCATAGCCTCAATCACTATCAGTCATTATTTATTATATTTCAAAATTGATTAATATTTATTGAGAACCTATCGTATTTCAAGTTCCTTTTCTTATTTCATAAATATTTCTAATTTAAAATTAAAATTTAATTGAAAATTAAATCTTATGGAGTTGAATATCCATTTGAATCATTAGTCATCACTAAGAGGTAAGTAAACTAAATTCAGGTGACTTGAATTACTTTCAAAACAGTAGAGTCAAGCTCTAAATATGATTTTCAATGCAAAATTTTGGTTCATGTCTGTCTGTATACTAGATCAGCCTCCATTTAAACAGCTGAAAGCCTACTGCTCTTTCAAGATCTCTGACAAAAGAAACATCCTAGTAATCTTCAACAAAATGAATCCTTCTTTGTGAGGTGTTCACAAATAGTAAATCATGATACCTGTCACCTTCTAAAGAAATTTAGTTACTTAAAACACATATCTGTATTCCATACTAGTTTGTAGCTTCTGTGAGGTCAGAATCTGTGCTTTTATTCTTTTAAAAATATATTTTTGGCCATATTTCTCCCTAGCATATATGTTTCATGTAGTAAACTAGTATGTAGTCTATAAATATTTATTATTTGGAATCATGAAATATGGATACAATTTTCCAAATAGAATAGCTATTACAGAAAATCTGTTCTTAAGAAGTTCTCTGATAATGGAAGAAATGCTAAAGTAGTTATTTCTCTTTGTTCTTGGACAAATTCACTTTAAATACATTTGTAGTGAATATTTGCATGAAGATTTGGAGAGTCTTGTAGTAAAGTCTTAATTAAAATAACTAATTATAGTCATTGAATTTTTAAGTGTTTGCTGTGCAACACTGATATCATTTGCTTATGTGTTATGGATGAATGAAAATATTTTCAAATAAATGATTGCAAAACAAAAACAAAACAGGGATTACCCCAGTTGAAGGTACCTATAAGGATAGAAGAGACAGGGATTGGAATGGAACAGCTGATATTCAACAGGGTCTTTTGAGGATGCTGAATTATAATCAGCTTTACATTGGAAGTTTCCAGAAAAATTCTTAGTGCCTCCTTGACTTCCTTCTCCTATCTTGCTCCCATCTATCTTTCTCTATTGTTTAAACCCACACTTACAAGCACCACTCACCATGATTAAGCTAGTCAATACTTCTCTGTGATAAGGATAAGGTGATCAGTCTGATACTGGTTATAGAAAATGAATATTTTCTTCTACCTCTTTCCTATATATTATGAAAAAAGTAGGTAAGATTTCAGAGTGAGGAATAAGAGGGTCAACTTTTACCCTCTCTCACTTCTCTTACCAACTTCTTTAAGATGCTGTCCTCAACAAGTGAAAACTCTCAATTTCTGATGTCTTACCTAGGTAAGAGGGAAAAAAACACAAATTAAGAGATTATCAGAGAAGGTTTCACTTGGTTCAAAGAAATTGGCTAAAGACCAGAATTTTGTAGTTTAAATAGAGTTTTTCAAGAGAAATAACTGAATAAGCAAGAAGGCAGCATAAAGTTATAGGTGACTGTAAAGCAGTTAAAGAATGAATAAGGCATTAAACCAATCTAAGCAAAATTGAAATTGAATTTAATTTCAACAGATAGAGAGGAAGTAACCCCATTCATTGCACAAAGCAAGATTTATACCAGTGGCCTATGCGTACCATTATATTACATTGAATCTATATGAATTGCACTCTACACACACACACACACACACACACACACACACTCTGCATATATATAAAGTGTATATCTGTATGTAAATATACTTATATACATCATACATATACTGGCATTACTCTCAAACTACATATTTATTGTAAAATATGTGCATTTTCTCTATTTTTTATTTTTCTTAACAGGATTATAAAGAACAAACTCTTCTACTGGTGTCAGGTTCAAGCACAGATAACAGGGGACAGAAATGCCCAGAAAGGAGGTGGTAAATCTAAATACAAGTGCCCAATTGGCAGTAGATTAAAATGAATATTTTTTAAGATCTATAATAGATTTTTTTAACTTTTTTGGTGTGAAATATATATTAAAAAAGCAATAAATTTCCAAGTACATTTTCACAAGTAGTTATAGAACAGATTTTAAGGTTTAGTATGGGCTACAGTTCCACAATTTTTCATTTTTTCTTCTAGCTGCTCAGAAACATGGAGACCAATAAATATATCAATATAATTGATTCAGCAATTGTGCTCATTTGTTAAATCCTATCTTCTGTTATACTCCTTCTTCTCTTTAACATGTGTACATAAAATCAATCAATTTCAAAATACATTGCAGCAATTAGTTGTAGAACAGATTTCACAGTTCAGTATGAGCTACAATTTCCTGCAATTTAAGTTTTTATTTCTAGCTGCTTTAAGGTACTGGAGGCTAAAAGAAACATCAGTATAATGATTTAGCATTTAAACTCATTTGTTAAAACTGACCTTCTCTGTATAATTCCATCAACTTTGATGTTTCTCCAGCTCTTTAGGGGTATTGGGGTTATGCCCATTCTAACCTTTTCATGTTGGAAGGGGCTGTTGATAAGATGGAATAGGAAAATGGAACTACTTAATGTTCTGGAAGGGCTGGCCATTCTGCATTTCAGGACTTATCTGGTCCAGGGACCCATCTAGAGGTAGCAATTTTCTGAATAATTACCTGAGTGCACAGAACCTTTGTAGAATCTTATATAATGCATTAGGTATATAGGATTGGCAGGAATGGTTTGAGTTTGTCAATGTAATTGATTTCAACCATTCATCTTTTGTGGCATTTCTGATATGAACTTTTCTCTAATAGCTATCAAAATTCTGAGTCATTTTTAAGTAAAGCAAAATTAACAAGACAAATAAATTTTCTAGAATGCTATGAAATATTGCCTTTCAATATGAAGTTAAAGTTTGTTGTAAATGTGGAGAATCCACCAAAACCATAATGTCAGCATTCAAAGTTTATGTGAAAAAGGGTTTGGGTCACTTTATTTTGAGAAACTTATGAAACCAGTTATGACAAATGTGTTTGGAGTAAGAAAAATGCAAGAACTACTGGAAACATTTGTCTGTCAAATAGCAGAGTTAGAAGATAAAAAATTTATTGTCATCAATGGCATATGAAATGACTAGCATATGTTTTTCCTATCAGATAACTCACATTAGAATTGGAAAAAAAATAACTGATCATCATAATATAAACCATAATTGGCAGTAACAGCCAATTAATTATTTCTGTTCACCATAGATAATTTGTGCTATTTGTACTGAATTTCTTTTTCAGATAATTTTTGAAGAATTATGTAGACAAACAAACATGTACTTGAATCAATGGTATCACAACACTACCTATGTTACCAGCAAAGAGCATGTAAATATTTGAAGAAATGAATGATTCTCATAATTAGAATATGCACACACATGAAGGTTTAAAGAATAGTTATCAGTCAACGATGTGTATGTTCAGCCAAAAGCAATGAAATGCTCTCATTTCAGTCTGAACATGGGCATAAATTATTAAGATTTAGCTTTTACATCTGTGTGTCATAAAGCATTTACAATGTGTTTTAGTTTCCTAGGCTGCTCAAGCATATACCATGTAATTAGTTGACTTAATGGGAGAGAGCCAAGGGAAGCCAAAAGATGAAAGCCAGCCCTGGAGAAGCTAAGTAAGAAACTCCCATAGGAACAGATTATTGAATTTGCAGTGGAGCCCAAGAGCAAGGGACCGGCAAATGCCAACCATTTGACTACCCTGCTGACAGGGCTGTTTCTGACCCACTGGCCTTCCTTGAATTAAGTATATTTCTCTGGATGCTTTAGTTTGTACATTATTATAGGTTTAGAACTGTAAACTTTTAGCTTATTAAATTCCCATTTTGTAAAAGCCATTCCAGTTCTGGTATATCACATCTGGCAGCTAGTAAACAAACACAGTGCACTAAATTCAGGGTATCAACAAGTCAGTGTCCCTTCCTGGAGGCTGTAAGGGAGAATCTCTTTCCTTATATTTTACATTCTCTAGAGGCTGCCTGCATTCCTTGGCTTATGGCCACCTCCCATCTTCAAAGCCAGCTACTGTTGATTTTTCACATTTCCTCCCATTGACATTCTCTTTTTTCTCTTTCTTCCACTTTTATAAGCTCTTTGTGCTACATTGGTCTCTCCTGAATAATAGAGGATATAATGCTCTGTTTTAGTTTGCTAGCTGCCGGAATGCAATATACCAGAAACAGAATGGCCTTTAAAAAGGGGAATTTAATAAGTTACTAGTTTACAGTTCTAAGGCCAAGAAAATGTCCCAATTAAAGGAAGTATATAGAAATGTCCAATCTAAGGCATCCAGGGAACGATACCTTGGTTCAGGAAGGCCGATGAAGTTCAGGGTTTCTATCTCAAGTGGAAGGGCACATGGCGAACACAGTCAGAGTGTCTCTCTCATCTGGAAAGGCACATGGTGAACATGGTCAGGGTTCCTCTCTCAGCCAGAAGGGTACATGGTGATCACAGCATCATCTGCTAGCTTCTTCCCTCCTGGCTTCGGTTTCATGAAGCTCCCCGGGAGGCATTTTCCTTCTTCATCTCCAAAGGTTGCTGGCTCGTGGACTCTCTGCTTCATGGTGCTGCAGCATTCTCTGCTCTCTCCGAATCTCTTTCTCCAAAATGTTTCCTCTTTTATAGGACTCCAGTAAACCAATCAAGATCCACCCAAATGGGTGGGGACATGTCATCACCTAATCCAGTTTAACAACCACTCTTGACTAAATCACATCATCCAGGGAGATGATCTGATCACAGTTTCAAACATACAGTATTGAATAGGGATTATTCTACCTTTTTGAAATGGGATTTTGATTAAAACATGTCTTTTCTAGGGGCATACATCCTTTCAAACCAGCACATGCTCATTTTAAGATAAGCAGAATAGGAAACTTAATTCCATCTGCACCTTTAATTCTCTCTTGCTAGATAATATAATATTTTCACAGGTTTTAGGGATTAAGTCATGGACCTATATGGGGAGTCATTATTCCAATATGTGAGTTTGTACAAGAAATTTCTGGGTCATATACTATATATATTTTGATTTATAGACAAAAAAGATTTCCAAATTATTTCACTAATTTAGAATTCTACAAGTAATGTAAATAGGTATTTGGTGTCCATATGTATATTCTCTCATGTGATATAGTCAAAATTTTATTGGCCATTTAGATGTTGCCTTTTGTTCAAGTCACTTGTTCCTTATTTTAATCAGGTATTTATGTTTTACTTATGGACTTCTAAAAAAGTTTTGTATATTTTATATATGTATTCATATACATATTTTTGTAAATATAGATGTGACTAAAGAACTTGGCAGATAGCCAAATTCTATTATCAAAAGAATTACTGAATTTGCTTTTCCATCATTTGATAGTTTGAATGTAATTTTTTATTTTAATGGGCAGGCACGGGAATTGAACCTGGGTCTCTGGCACGGCAGGCAAGAATTCTGCCATTGAGCCACTGTTGCACCACCCTGAATATAATTTTTAAAAAATGGAAATGCTAAATATTTTTATATTAAAGATAGTTGCATATCTATGTTAGAAAAACATGACAAAATAAAAAAAAATTAGCATGGAATTTTATTATGACAATGCTATATATAATGTCTTTAGATTAACCTGAAGTATAATTAATATTTATTCATCTAACCCATTGTGTAAAATTTTATTAAATATATTTCTAGGTTCCTCATTTCATTTCTTTGGAAATATTTAAAGTTTTGCCTGTTTCACTTATAAATCCTTATATTTTGAAGTAATCTCGAATCATTATGAACTGCGAGAGGACAGTATGGGTACATAATTGTCTCAATCCATATATCAAAAGTATTTATAAAGTACTAGTTTTTGGGTTAGAGAATATATGTCTAGTTTTATTATATAGAAAACATTCACAAATACATTTGTCTTTTCAGTGCTTTTTGAATACAACAACAACATCATGTAAAGTCAGAGTACTTTAAAGAAAAATAAGAATTTATTAGTTCAAGTTCTTAGAAAGGATGAGAATAGGCACAACCTACTCGAAGTGCTTAAATGATGTTTTCAGGGTTCTTTGTCTGCTTCTCTACTTTTCTTTCTCATGTGTTCACCAAATGGCTCTCAATGACTATAAAATAGTTTTATATTTATAAAACTATACTACTACTATGAGTAGTAGCTCATATGTCCATTCACTGGTATTTAAAAAAGAATTACACTTAAAGACTCACTAATTACACCATTACACCATTACACACCAGTTTCTCCATTCAACTGATACCCTGGCCATTATGAGATTTTACAGCTTAATCTGTTATCGAAGGAGAAATGCAGTCTGTCTTTCTATCTGTCTGTCTCTCACACTCTCTCTATAACTCTGACCCTCTTTGGGGTTAAGATCAAGTCTTAGACTAGGTAATGGGTTGTAGGGTTATAATTGGGCAGGCAAGTCAACCCAAACTGTGTCACATGAATCTGACACAGAAAAGTAGTTTCCACCCCTAAAAGTGATGATCAGGGCAGTGCCATGGTGGCTCAGCGGCAGAATTCTTGCCTGCCATGCCAGAGACATGGGTTCAATTCCCAGTGCCTGTCCATGTTAAAAAAAAAACAAAAAAAACAATAAAAGTGATGATTGAATGAATATTCTGTGGCAATGTATGTCCACTTATTCTAACCCTTGACTACCTGATACATATGCAACCATCATAATGAATGACTGATGCACACTATGATTGGTCAGTAGTAGCTCATATGTCCATTCACTGATATTTAAAAAAGAATTACACTTAAAGACTCAATAATTACACATAATTTCAGCAGGGGATAAGCTGTTTCCCCCAAAAGAGTAGAGAAAAGAAATGTAGGAAAAAAGGAAGATAAAAACATCAGAAGCTCATTGCAATAATTAATAGCAACTATTTGTACATATTAGTGAGATTATGTACCATCTTCTATTCACATATTAGAAAAAATCCATCCCTGTAATAGTTTTATAAATATTAAAATCAAATACAATAAAGTTAATATTTTATGTGATACTGTGTATCAAAAGAAATAATAGGAAAATGTTTTCCAATGCATTTCTTATAGAGGGACAAATATTACAAAATGTGATTTCAGAGGAAATCCTCCTTTTAGTTATCTAGAATAAAAAAAAAATCTGTGGAAAACTGAAAAATACACTGATGAAAGGCTACAGATTCTACTCACTTGTAACATCCCCATCCCACCCCGATGGAGATTAAAGAACAACTATTCATATAGTTCTTCTAGGTAACAAAGAAAAATAATTCATTAAATTGTTTGTTCATTAATTTCCTAAACATATTTGACCCAAGAGCCCATTTTCTCAAATGAAAACACTGAGCAGTAAATGTTCCTTTGCATACAATGTGGGAAAGACTGCTTTAGGCTTACTTCTGCTTTGTTGTAATACAGAACATTTGTGTCATCTGTTTTTCTTAACAGTGAAATTGGAATTTTGAAAATGAAAGCATTGTTCAGTAGTGCAAACTAAACTTGGCAGCTTGGAGAGTATTTTCATGATGACTTTTGAAGCTAACAGAGCTGATATTTCTCTTGGTAAAATCCTATTTAATCATAATCTCTTAAAGCTTCAAAAACATCTATGAAATTCAAGTAATAGCCACAGGGATTCCAAAATGAATGCATTCATGTGTGGGTTCCCATTGGGTCCTGCAAACTTTTACCATATTTTCCATCTTTAGATTACAGTACTTAAAGTCTGTGGATGTGTATATCTACATATATATGTGTAAAATCTGAGATGATAAAGTTGGTTTTCTTCACTCTATCAGTAGTTTTCACTGCTAATCTGTTGCTTTAATACATATCAGAAGTGCGTCCTAGAGGGCATTTGCTCTGAAGCTGTTGACTAAGAGTACAAACTGGACAGACAGATAAAATACATTTTAAATGGGAAGTCATATTTAGCTGTATTATTCATTTACTTTATGGTCTTAATATCCTATCTCTACTTTACGTAGGTGTTAGGCTATAGATATGGGATGAACACATAGATGGGATTGAAGTCTATGGGTATTTTTACTGCTATTGCACCATCTCAATGGAGAAACTGCATTATTTCAAGTGAATGTTTCTGCAAACTGGGACTTTGAATCAGTATGAACTTATATCAAATTGTGTATTTTCCTGAAAACTCATGTGGGAATGAGAAATACCTTGCTCAGTAATTGCCATGGGATAAGACATATGTAAACATATTAAAAATATGTTCTCTTGAAAAGAATCTATAGAAAACCTCCTCCACACTTTTCCTGCATGGTTTTCTTCTGAAATATTCTTTGGATTAGGTTTTCTGATGTCACCAGAAAAACATTGTTCCGCATTTATTGAATGATGACTTTGGAGTTAATATTTGGATTTGAGCACGGATTCAAGCTTGTCACCCAGGGAAATTTACATCTTCCCTTTGAGTTTCTGTTTATGTGCCATTACACAGAGATAATAGAGTGTATTTCTTTGCTGTGTTAGAATTAAATGGAATAATATATGTTATACTTTGGGGGCAGTGTTTTCAAAAAAGAAGTGCCTAATAAATGGCTATTATTTTTATTATTATCTAAGATTATTTTTCCCTCTAATACCCTCTTCTCCTTTCAAACCCAACAAAACTAAACTTTTAAATATTTACCAAACTTGGCTGCCTCTCAGAATCATCTTAAAAAATTGTTAAAATAAAATTGTTTAAAAAGTACAAAACAAAACAGAGCAAAAAAATAAAAAAACTGAGATATACCTAAATTCTCCTGAAGCCAAAAATTAAAGTGAGGGTCCTTGCCAAACAGATTTATATGAAACTTTCTAAGTGAATATTATTAAAGAACTCAAAGTCAGATTCGTATTTTAAATATGTGCTGTTGATGAGCTATCTTCTTATTTCAACTTCCAGATGAATATCTCAACCTAGTTCCTCATCATCATATTCCTTGTTTGTAGGTCTCCTTTTACAGATTATTTTGTTCCTTTCCTTTTGTTTTCAATAAATCCTACAGGGGTTACAGTTTTAAAAACCTTAACAAAATATTCCATGTACTTAGTGCTTAAAGCAATATGTTTACCTATTCCTATCCAGCAGAATTTCCTTCTGATCAATATGAGCATACAATTTTCCTATACTCTGGGTTGAAACTTACTGTCTTTTGTTTCAAATTCTCATTCCTTACAGTTTTGGCTCTCTACTCAGAAGTGTTCTTGATCTGATTTCTCATCATTGTTAAATTATAGATTTTCCTTTATAGCAAGGCAAATCTTTGCTTTCTTTAGAGTATAGATTACTTAGCCATTCTCCTGAACCATGAATTTATTCTTCCTTTTTAAAAATTAATTAAACACATTAACTCTTTGAAAATATTGTTGAAGTTTATTCTGAATGATATATATGGCCTGTAGTGCTTAGGTTACATGGAAATGGAGATCATTGCAATATGACTTATTTAATAATGTTGGTGGAATTGGTCAGATCACTATCAAGATAAAGGTTGTGGTGCCATATTGTATTGGGTAACATTCTATGTTAATTTTAATTTATAATAGTTTAATAGTCATCTATTGAATACTACAAATTGAAAGATTGTTACGCAGAGACAGTCAAGCAATAGAGTTAGAATTATCTAAATGATATGCAAAGAGAAGTTCTTGAGAGGAGTCACATGTATAAATGTTTAAAAGATCAAAATATCTTTCAGAAATTAAATTTTTTTCTGAAATATGGATGATTGATGCTTTGCAGAAGTGTGGCAAGAGGGAAGACAATAGATTGGGACAGTTCCCAAATTCTGCTTGCATGCCTGGATAAGATGAAATAATCTTATCCAAGAATTAGAGCTGCATATGAGGCAAAGGCTGCAGAGATTTACAGGACTAACTTAAAGGATAGGTCAATTGTTGTAAGGTAGGACATAATGTCCTGAACTCCGTGACTCTCAATTTCCCATTAAGTAGAATGGGACAGCAGCATAATGAAAGTGTTAGAGAATTAGCTGAAAATAACAATCAAGGGTTTGTGATAGCTCCCAATTAGAGAATCCTATCTTTTATCTGCAACAGTACAAATTACTTGGATATGGTAGGGTGAATAATGGCCTCCAGAGATAACCAGGTTCAAATTCCTGGAAACTTTGAATATGTATTTACCTTACATAGCAAAAGGGACTTGGCAGATAAGATTAAGTTAAGGATTTTGCGATGGATAGATTTTCATAGATTATCTGGGTAAGCTATAAATGTAATCACAAAGGTCCTCAGAGGAGGAAGGCAGAGAAAGATTTGACTTCAGGGACAGGAGGCGATATAAGGAATGAAACAAGTGCTACTCTGCTGGATGTAAAAGACAGGGGTCATGAGACAAAGAACATAGCTCAAAATGCTGGAAAAGGCAAAGCAAGGGATTCTCCCCTAGTGCTTCTCATGGGAGAGTGGGCTGCTGACATCAGGATTTCAGCCCATTGAAAGTTAATTCAGCTTTCTGACCTGCAGAACAGGGAGAGAGAAGTGTGCTATTTTAAGACATCAAGTGTTAGAGCAGCCATAGGAAACTAAAATGCTGAATAAAAAATATATGGAGAGGGTACACAGGTAGTTCAGTGGTTAGAATGCCCACCTTTCATGCTGGAGACCCAGGTTCAATTCCTGGACCATGTACCAAGAAGAAAGGGCATGAACCAGATTCCTAAAAAAAAAAAAAGTTCTATGATTAAATATGGATGAATGAAAAGCCTAGATAATTGAAGTTATTGGTGAGAAAGGAACAGAGGTGATGACAAAGTAACAGTTTATTTAAAATAAGATAAGGATAGTAGATAGGGCTGGGAATAAAATGTTCAGAAGGATAGAAGCTAGGACGTTATAAGAAATAATGGGCAGAATAGGAGGAGAAGTGAAAATGAGAAGTGAGGGGTCTGGAGGCATAAAATTTTGTAGCAATCAATAGGTTTTAGAATTTTGGAACTCACAAGTGGTGAGGCCCTCTGACTGAGAAAGGTCAAGGTGATGAGAATTGGTCTGTTCACGATTCTCTTATCTCTCTGTGCTCCAATAATGAAACCAGCAAATGATTTCTCAACTCCTAGAAGGGGTAGTTTTGATGTGGTTGTTTTTATTCAATTATTGAATACTGTTTAAAAGTATTTGGGTTAGTGCGCTCTTAAATACAGACTATGAATTTTTGTAGCAGTATTCAAATAACTGTAGCTCTCTTTGTATGTACACAGTTTGATATTAATTTACTAATTAAATTGTATGAACTTTCTTTTTCCTAAAGCTCTCCCCCATACATATCTGCACTCCCACCTTAGGACAATAATAATAATGCAAGGGGAAAATTGGCATCAATTATTTATTCTTGAAACGTACTAAAATATAAAAAGAGGATTGAGAGGGAACTAAGACCATTTTGAGAGCAGCAAGATTTATAAAAGAACAACAGGAGTAAATTGGAACAAAGTAAGTCTTTTCCTAAAGAGCCTTCCTATTTTTCCTGAACTTTTGAATCTAATTCCTTGTGACCGATTCTAGTGACTACTGCAAGAAAATATTATACCCTGGTACACACAATTGAATTAATTTGTGTCAAGGAATACTCAAGCATAGTATAGAAAGTGCTACATATTTTTTTATAGAAATAAGTACCCCATATCATGAAAAGATATTTCATGTATTGAAGATCTCTAAGTTTGTAGTTAGACTATTTCTGATCATATATGAATCTACCATTTTACACAGAACATAGCAGTTTGTCTTTAAGTATTTTGGGTTATTTAGTATAAGATAGAACAGTAAGATTTAGCAGTATTGCACCTGGAAAATAATATCATATTTCCTGATTTTTTAAAAAAGTAATGTTTAAATTTTCTTTTTTACAATAGAGGTAAATATGGTAAATATGGAAATAGGGGAAAATATTCTTATTTAACCCACTCTTAGAGTTTCTTTTCATATTTAGTTGAAGAAGGCATTATCCACATAAAGATAACGGATTTTGTAGAAAATCATCTTATTATATTAGTTTTGTGATTATTTACCAAGATGACTGTGCCGCAAGGAAAATGTGTACTTTTAATGAAACATATTTAACATTCTTATGAAATTATTCTATTGTAAACTTTCTAAAAATATAGAAATGCAGAATATGGAAAATACCTATTAGTCCCCTATTTATAACCTATAGTGATTTATAACTTTCCAATTATCTCTCTCTCTATTGATATAAATCTTTCTATTATCTAACATCATCGGTTTTGTTATATATTCTGCTCTGTAGTTTGGCTTTTTCATCTACTTGTATATAAGGAGAATATTTACAGATGTATAAATGGTCAATGAGTATTTATTTCTCCATATTATGGATTACTATAATTTTAAAAATCAACCGTTTCTTTCACAGGGCATTAAGGTTTTTATTTGGTGTGTGGCTAACCCAGATAATGTTTTTCATTGTGTTTCCCCCCTCTTGTTCAAGTTAAATGCCTAGAACTGAAGTTTCTTGGTAAAAAGGCTGCCACTGTACTCCTGTTTGACTGTATGATTTTGATAGAACCAGTGGAAATCAGCTACTGGATGTTTTACTTTTCTAGGCAGGAGTGATAAAGAGTACTTGGCGTGACTAGTATATAAAGATATATGTTGCATACTGTAGTGGATTGAATTTTATTCCCCAGTTTGGACATGTTGTTGGTCTTGGTCTAAATTTTAATTGGTGTGGACCCATTGTAAATAAGATCTATTCAAGATGTTCCTTCAGTTAAAATGTGGCCCAACTGAATCAGGTTGAGCTTAACCCAGGTTATTGGAGTTCCTTATAAGTGGAAGGAAAGTCACTTTCTTTTAAAAGAAACTACAAGTAAGAATGTGTATGATTTAGTTGGAAACTTTCTGCTTCTTCATATGTTTAAATTTTTTTTACATTTTGAAAAATTATTTTTTATCGGTATATATTGTTTTTTGGTATATTTAAATTTTGAAGTATATTTTTATTTCTTGGTATGGAAGTACACTTGGTTTAGACATAATTGAAGTCATATATATTTTAAAGCAATTAAAATTGTAATTTTCCACTAATATACTCCCTGCTTCCAAAACGTGGGGACAGATAGAAACTGTGGGATCTCAGTGGGTTTAATAATATCCCTTTGGTGGCTAAATGTTTTGAATTTGGGAATCTCTTTGACCTGTTTTATTTATTAAATGAGTATATATTTCCTGGGCTTTGATAGGACCCAAAACTAAAGAGATGGGTTGAAGAAGCTACAATATTTAGTTAATTTTTCCATAAGGATTTAATATCTCTGATGCATACTTGAGACAAGAAGAAAATTTGTTGAGAAATCCCTCTTTGCATACCTTTTTATTTTCTGTTGTGATTAAATACCAGGGCCTTACTTAAAGAAAAGTAGAATCATTTTGATATATTTCTAAATCAATTTATTCCTTTCTGTTTCTTTGTCATTTCCTATTTTCCTATCAAGTTTCATAGCACTAACTCTGTCACATAGATCCAAAGGTGGAATCTGCCAACTGACATTTCACCAATATATCATACACCTTGAGTTATTGTTTTACTAATTTTTTCATCCTCTTTTCTTATTGTTGGTAGTTGAAAAACAAATAACAATATGAGATGGACATCTTTGGGATAATGAAAAAGGACAAATTTGAGTAGAAGTGATCAAAATAAAGAAAATCTAGTGTATTGTGTATAATATGCTTGACATTTTAGTTTGTGAAAAACCTGGTTTTTCTATTATAGCTAGTATCTAGGCTTTATACTTGGTGTTATGTCATGATAAAACTACCACTCATTCTGATCTTACCAACTGGAAAGTCCAGGACCAAAGAAGTTTGAGGGAATAGCGATTCTTTTCCTTTAGAAAACTAGCAGTTCTCTATTTAGCCCTACATCTTAGGGACAGCCAAGAAGCCAACTGGATGAGAAAACACACCAGTATGTGTGGTGTCAAGAAGAAAACGGAGCTACTTAGTAAACATTGAGTTTAGCAGCAATTCTCTATTTAGCGCAATTATGAGATTATAATTTATGATTATTTGCTTGCTACTTTAGTTTATTGACCATGTCTTTTTTATAAATGTACAAAACATGAAATAACTTATCTGTAAGGAATTTATTATGATCTGGGTTTGACTTTAAGTGCTTTACATATATTCATCTGTGTAATCCTAATTAACAACCGTATGAAGTAAGTGCTATAATATTCTCAATTTTACAGGTAAGAAAAGAAGTATGTAGATTATAAGAAGTAATGTGTAAAGCAATAGTTAGGAGTTCAGAATCTGAAGTCAAACTGCTTGAGTCTCAATGCCAGCCTAGTTTCATACCAGCTCCTTAAATTTGAGGTAGTTACATAAACCTGTATATTATTTTTCTTATCTGTACAACAGAGGTACAATAATACCTAACATATAAGGCTTTTATGAGGATTACTGAGTTAATATAAATATCCAACATTTGGAACAGTGCCTTACACAGAGTAAGCACAATCTACATTTTCACTATTATGGTATTTATGGCCTAGGGTTACAGAGTAAATGTTGGAGCTGAGATAAGAATCCAGGCAGTCTAAATGTAAATTTCATGGTATTACTATACCAAAATCTCCTACCTTTATTTATTTTATTTTATTATTATTATTTTTAATGTGGGTAGGCACCAGGAAATGAACCTGGGTCTCCAGGATGGCAGGCAAGAACTCTGCTGCTGAGCCACCATGGCCCGCCCCATTTAAAAATTTTTACCTCATGCTGCATGCACATACACATATACACAGAAACTCTCTATATAGATAAAGCCCATACTATTTACAAACCCTATTGAACCACTTAAGACATGATCAGAGCCTGCCCATGTCAAAAAAGAAAAAAAATTATGAGACGGAAATGTTAAATGACTTATCATGGTTCATAAAATAAATATAATAAGCTCTTTGGGTTCACAGACTATATTTCCCAGATTATAAATCCCTAGTGCCTTTTGCACTACTTGCTATATATAAACATTCACTATAATTTTATTAGATTGTACATTAATTATTTAATGGTCAGCAAAGACTGGGACTGTAACACACGAACTTTGTCTGAAAAAATAAATTGTATATTTTTGGTAAATTTTCAGTCTGCAATCGATATTAGACCTGACTTTTCTAGCTTTGGGGCCTTAAACCAAAGAATTAGTCATCTATTCTGAACTTCAATCGGCATATCTATGATAAAAAAACAAACAACCAAACAAAAACATGTTCTTAGTCTTAGTCCCATTCCTATAGGTGTGAACCCATAGCAAATAAGACCTTCTGAAGATGCATTTTTAGCTAAGATGAGGTCAACTGAATCAGAATGGGTCCTGCTACTATTACGGGAAGCCTTATAATGAGAAAGTCATAGGGAGGACCCAGAAGCAGAAGTCTGTAAGAATCAGGAGAGAAAGTAGACATCACCATATGAGAGGAAGCCATGGATTGCTGGACATCTAGAGCACTGCCAAACTCAAGAGGAATCAAGACATCCAGCCTCTATCACCATGACACCATAAGTTCCCATAGCTTAAGCCAACCTGTGTGGTGCTTGTCATAGCAGCATGGCAGCAAATACAATATCTATGCAACTGAGCATTTACACCTACAATATCTAGTAGCCATATTGGATGGAAAGATATAACTGGATTCAAAATCACCTTGAATTATGGTATTATTCAAAGTAAAGTAGCATCTATAGATTGATTTTTGGATTAGAATGTACTATTGCTACTTAATATTTTAGAATGTGTGTGTGTTTTATTAAGGGTGTGTACAAAAACAAGAGTCATATATGGTGGCTGTGTTTTGATTTGAACATCTTTTATGCTGTGAAATAACAATAGTGAAATATCAACTTGATTTTGGAGATCTCAGGTAGAAGAACAGAAATGTCAACTCAGCTCAAAGTTGGTTGTTGAAATCATGGGAATGAGATTCTATGGAAGGATCTGAGAATGAGGTGGAGGCCTAAGAAACTCAACAATATTCCAGATTCCCAATATTCTCCTCTTCTGGTCTTTTCCATTTTAATAAATGCCAGCAGTTTTTCACACCATTGCTCATGTCACAAACCTGGAATTCATTCTTGATTTGGGCACTCCTTTAATCCCATGTCCAGTGCAAAATATATCTGTAATTCCACAGACTTTTTTCCTATATTATGGAGTTATTACCATAGATTCTGATTTATCTTATCTATTTCACTTCAACCTCTGTCCATTCATACACAGAAGAGGAACTGATCCTAAGAACTATTTGGGATCCTGCCAATATATAGGTTTCTGCTCCAGGTCTCTATTTCCTTGGGGGTTAGTTAAACATGTCTCAAAATGGCTTATGTGGTATAAGATGTGAAAGTCAAGGACACACTCAGTGGCCATCTTCCTGACCTCAACTTTCCTACTCCTTTCCTCTTCTTGCTTGTTGGTGTGCAGGTATTGTTTTATGTTTCTACTCCTTTTTGTTAGGATGCAAGGGTTTGGAGTGTTTTTATTTAGCAAGAGACCACAGACAGTCTGGGGAGACATTAAATCTAAACCAGTCCCAACTGCTTACAGGGCAGAAAGTTTGCTCATTCGCAGAGCTCCCTCCCCCTGGAGTGCATAAAAGCTCAGTACTTAGTCAGTGCAGGTTTCTCTCATCTCTGAAGTGAAGGAGAGGTGTGCAGTGCTGCCATCTACTGAACCTCACCCAAGCAGTTGGCCTTCCCAGAGGACCCATCAAGGTGGGATCTTTTCCTTTGCTTTTCTGGACTCTTTGTCTTCTGAAAGTAATAGAGTGGTAATTTACTAGGAGTCTCGGTGATGTATAAGCTTATGTTTCCATGTCACATCAAATAGCTACTGCCGCCACAGGTTTTAGCTCAGTGAACAAGATGTATGGGGAAGTATAGAAATGGCATGATTTTTTGACAAATATTTCTTTCAAACTTGCATCCCTTTTGCTATATGCTATCTGAATAATCTTGGGAAACAAAAGACTCATGGTGCTTTGGGCTAAATTGAAAGGTTACCCATGCCCTACCAGGCTGGGTCGATATAGCAACATGCCTGAGGGACCTAGGGCAGACTGTCTACATTCTTTGGGGGATGTACAGTGATAAACTAGATTTTGAGAACTCCCCTATGAATTCCAAGGAATTGGCTGGCTGGTTGCACACTGAGCATAATGAGGTTGGGGCTTTCATCACCCAGTATACACTCTCCTAGATCATGACGTTGTTCTGTTAACAGACATACTCACACTCAGGCCTCCCAGAATCTTGAGTTTAGTGTGAGGATTAGAAAGGGGTCCCTTGAGAAGGGCAACAAGCTCATTCTTCTCCTCATCTGAGGGCTTCCCATGGGAGATGTGATTGAGCAGGTTTATCATACCCTAGGAGTCCCCATTCACGGAGCTGTGTTCTTGTGGCTACTAGAGCAAGGGGTCCCAAATGATGCTATAGATGAGATCTCCACTGGGGAACTTTGGGAAAAATATAGACCATTAAGAGAGTCACAGCCTCAACAGGGACAATCTGCTCATCCCTAAATCCCTTGACACAATTCTCAAATATGAACAGTTAGAAAGGCAGGAGGATCCTGAGAACCTCTTATATTTCTCTTTGGGATGAAATGAGGGGTCTGGTTGCCAGGAGGGACCTATTCACCCAGACTTGACTAATTTGGAAATTGCCTGGGGGTGGGGTCAAGGGCACAGACCATCCTCTGGGTATTGAAGGCCCGATGCCTCAGTACCTGTACGATTTGTGGGCAGTGAACCAAACTTTATGGTGCTTTTGCATACAGGTACCCAGTTCACTGTCATCCTGGGAGATGCAAAGTGGAGGAGTGACAAATAACATTCGGAAATTTTGGGCAGTCCACACAGGTATGGGGATGAGAGATTACAGCTACACTAGGAGTTGGTTGCTTTTGTCCTTTGATCCTGTGGTCATGTTTCCTACCAGAGAATGTATCAGAGGAATCGGTATCCTGCACCACTGCAAATCCCAGCGGTAACTGCAAGTATACATTCCCCCATCCCAACAAACTCTGGTCAGAACAATTGGGCAAGTGACAAATCACACACCCACAATGCTCCCAACTCTGTGCCTCATTGTCCAACAATGACAATGTCACTTTCCCAGTGGGAAAAATACATTACACAACTCATAGAAGATCTTCTATCTGCATGTGTCCTTCAATTCACTATCCCTGCTTATGATTGTCTGGTGTGACCAGTGAAAAAAGCAAGTGGAACATGGTGGCTAAATTTAGATTATGGGTACTTGAGTGCAGAAGCATTACTATATTTGGTATGATGACTCCACCACCATTTAGTATGCAGTTGTTGACTTGGTGGATGCATTTTTCACCATCCTACTCAGGGAAGAGAACCAGGATCAATTTGCTTTCCCATGGCTAGGCCTAGAGTATACCTTCAATGTGTTACCAAAGGGATATTTAAAGTCTTCTACTATCTGCCACCAATAGGTAGGATAGGATTTGGAGTAAGTTATCCTGCCCAAAGGGCACCAAATATCCCATTATATTGATGACATGATGTTGGTGGGCCAGAGCAAGGACCAACTCTCCAGATTACTTCCATTGCAAATTAGGCTTTGACAGTCCTACTTAGCCATAAATCCCTAAGATGCAAGGATCAGCACAGCAGGTCATCTTCATAGGCAGCGTATAGACTGGATCCCAGCACTGTTTTCCTGACCTGATACAGGACAAACTGCTATTACTGAAGTTAACTATTTCTATAAAGGAGCCCATTGATTGATTTGACTATTTGTGTATTGACAACAGCATATTTTTCATCTTGGTATCCTCCTGGCACACCTCTATAGGGTGACATGGAAATCAGATTCTTTCTACTGGAAAAAGGAGGAGCAGTAGACTCTGCAAGAGGTAAAAGGAGCTCTTTTATTTATTTATTTATTTATTTATTTATTTATTTATTTATTTATTTATTTATTTTTTGCCACCCTGCCTCTAGGAACTTTAGAGCCTGGATCTCTTTGAGCTACTGCTTTCAGCCACCTGAGCCTACAGTGACTAGTCACGGTCATAGGAGGGAGCAATAAGAATTTGCAACCCCGTGGGATTTCGGACCAAGAAGTTCGTATATACAGCCTTAGTGCTCCTCTCCCTTTGAGAGGCAACTTCTGCTATACTATCGGGTTTTGGTGGAAATAAAAAGGATTAATAAGAGTTCTGAGCTCCTCCTGAATTCTGAGTCTTCAGAATGCTAACACAGGTTGTGCTCAATAACAAATTATCATCAAATGAAAGTTGTACATTCAATATCACAATCACCTGGGCCCCCAGGGACTGAGACACTTGCATAAGTGGGTGGCAGAGGACCCCTCAACAGGGATCCTGTTAGAACACCAAAAAAGACCCTTGCCTCCATGTAATGGCATCCTGGGGACCTATACTCAAGGATGCCTCATGAGAGCCTCAGTGCTAGTTCACAGATGGATCGGCCAAGCTAAAGTCACTTGGCATCTATTGGGCAGCAGCCACTCTTCCCCCTGTCAAAACTAGACGATCTGCCATATTTGTCACTAGAAAAAGTGTCTGGTGGACTGAACTGCACACAGTGCTCTTAGCCCTTGAACAGTTGGAC
The DNA here is from genome assembly GCF_023851605.1 of Tamandua tetradactyla. Lineage (NCBI taxonomy): Eukaryota > Metazoa > Chordata > Mammalia > Pilosa > Myrmecophagidae > Tamandua > Tamandua tetradactyla. The sequence continues at coordinate 36,940,323 of NC_135345.1, read as the reverse complement.
CCACACACCCCCATACATGTTTACTGACTCATGGGCCCTCGCCAGTGGCTTAGCAGTCCTGTTAGATTCATGGAGAGAACATGATTGGAGAATCAAATATTCTCCAGTGTGGGAAAGGGATCTTTGGAAATTGTTGTGGCATGGAAAAGCATCATCGATGTTATTCATGGTGATGCACATGGCAAGAACCTGTGTCATGATGAACATCACTGGAGTGTATGATTCCTTCAATGATGGGACCAGAATCATGTAATTAGATGTCACCTACCACCTGCAGGCAATTAGCACTATGGAGAACTTTAAAGGCTACCTAGAAAAGGAGCTCCCACATCTATAAACCCTGACAACTCTCTTACCAGATAGATGGACTATCTGCCTTATTTAGATCTTCTAGAAGCTAAACTGAACCATTCTTCAGAAGGGATAGTCAGCCTTATCTTACTTCCCAGAACAGTGAGGGGACAAGGGTGAAGGAGCAACCTAAGCTTTGCTGCACTTCCACCCTTACACCCATCAAGTTGAGGATTGGCCTTGAAAGGGAGACCAAGAACATGCTACTTGGGACTCTCTTTTTCAGATACTGTCAGGGGATCACATAGCTTTTTTTGTCAGGGGATTATACTGCTTTTTAGCACATTATACCTTCCACAGATTCCTAGGCTGTTGGGAGGTTAAGGCTGCCAGTCAGGGGGAGTGAGATGATAGAGACAGGCCTAGAAGTGTTTAACATGCATGGGATGACAATCTAGTGGGTGAATCTCTGGGTCCTAATACACATATACTGGAGGTTACTGGGCAATGCCTAGCCCTGGTTGGGCCACCATGGAAAAGTCATGTGATAACTTTGTAGAGTTCTGACAGCTCTCATCTATCAGGAAGGGGTGAAGGTGGGCTGGAAGACCTGGGTAAGACACTCAGATCATTGAAAAATAGCTGAGTTTACAGCTCAAGAGAAGGGAAAGACAGACTGGAAAGTCTTAGAGGAAAAGATAAATTGCTGTAGATAGGCCAAGAAAAGTGTCCCCCATGTGAGATGGTTGTATGATCACTCTGCTGGGGACTGGTTGCTACTCCCCACTCCTGTTTCTGTTGATTTGGCCCAGCAACAACCTGGATGGAAAACAGGAACCACCTTCATCCAGCTGGATCTGGATTATCATGGCACGGGGACCCTTAACAAGTGCTAGATCTGCCATCTGATCTCTTAGTCACTCTTGCTTTTTGCTCAGTGCAGATTGCCACTTAAGAATCAGACTTCTCTTGCCTCACATTTGTATTAACATCAGGAAGTCCTTCATTTATGCCTTTTGGCAAAGACAACGACAAGGTCATTGACTGCACTCTTCTTTCCCAACTCCTGAACAACCTATTGTGATGCAATGAAACTGACAAGTGACTCAGTCATCTTTCTGCTGGTATCTCCAAGATAACCAGTGACCCTCTAGGGATGGGCTGCACCCCATCAGGAGTTATGTTCTTTTTTTGGAGGAAACAAAACTCCCATTGATTGTGCCACTTCCTGAATAGGTCATTCATTGGACAAGATGAGACAATACACCTTTGGATTCTTTATGGGACCTCTTTGGCTGACTCCTGGAGGGTTGGAGATATTGATTTTGTCATTATTCCAGACTGGCTTAATGCATAGGATTCATCAAAGCCATCCTAAAGTGCTACAGTCACTGGTGTTTCAAAAATTTTACTGCTAACATTGTTAAGTTATGGATCGATAGACCTGACCTGTCTCTGCCTTCCTGTCTGAGGTGAGATGTGGCCTTACCCTATGAAAGCTAATGTGGAGGGGTGTAGGCAAAGCCTGGTCAAGAAACCAAGAGGCAGACTGTTGGAGAAGTCAAGAGCTTACTCACTGGACCTCTTCCAGCCCTTTCCTATCCCCCTCCTTTTCCCCTCTTTCTTGTTTGTGAGCAAGTGTTTATGTTTCTATGTATGCTTGTTTGTATGCAGGTGTTCAGTATATTTCTATTTCATAAGAGACTAAAGACAACAAGGGGACAGATTAAATCTTAACACTAGGGGCACAAAGATTGCCCTTTTGCAGAGTCCCCACCCCCTGGAGTGTACAAAAGCTCATCATTCAGTCAGTGCAGTTGTTTATCATTTCCAAAATGAAGGGAGAGTTTGGAAATTGCCAAGCAGTTGCTCTTCTTGGGGAACCAGTCACAAATGGTTCCTCATCTCCGATGCAAAGATAAATGTATGGAGCTGCCATCCACCGACCCCCATCTGGACACCTGGCTTCCCCAGGGGCCTGGCCAAGGTGAGGTCTTTCCCCATGATTTTTTGGACCCTTTGTGCAGTGCAAGCAATAAAATTGTCATTTTCTGGGGCACTCTGTTTTTCTGAGGCTGTGTTCCACAGTGTGCCATATAACAACTTGCTCCTCAGTATGGCCCTTGTGTTTCTTCCAGCCACCCATATCTTTTCCATCACAAACTCTTTCCCATCTCAGGGCCTTTCTGAATACTGTTCCTAGCACATGACGTTTCTCATTCTTCCCACTTCAGATCCCCATATATCTTACTCATTCTTCTGTCTTAGTGTGAGTTTCAAATTCTCAAATAAGCCTGCCACCCTTTCTAAAACAGATGTTTTTAAATTTTATTTTCCCCTTCTTTAATTGACTTTAGCTCATGGCACTCACTCAGTGTGTAAGTACATTAATTATATGGGTTCTTCTTAATTAGTTTACTGGAGTTCTTAAAAGAGTTGACACAGCGAACTGAGAGCTGACATAGAGAGCAGAGAGATGAAAGGAGAAGCTAAGTGAGGAACCACAGATGCTTGCAGTGAAAACCACTGGAAACATAAGCTGAGAGACTCATTGAAACCAAAAAAGCTGGGAGAAGACAGAAAGTGTTACCATGTGCCTTGCCTGATGACAGCATTGTCACAGATGCTGGCAGCCTTTCTTCTGAGAAAGTATCCTCTTGTTAGTGCCTTAATTTGGACATTTTCACAGGCTTAAATTTTTTTAATGTTTGATTAATTTATTTATTCCATACTCTCACCACCTCCTTTTCCCTAGCCCCATTCAAACAATGTTTTGCCCAGTACTTGCTCCTTGGAAAAGGACAACAGAGTATGAATATCAAGAAAGATAGAAGGAGGATTCATTCACTTCTGAGTTTCCAGGAGAGGTTCCTATAATTTAAGAGACATTCAGGGATAATTTTGACTTTACTTGACTTTAGAATGCACATTATCCCCAGCTAACTGCTCACTATGTGCAGGATACATTACTATTTATAAACCACCTCAGATTAAAAACACAAATGTAGCACCCTACCTCCCCACCAGTACTCTCTCCATCTCTCCTCCAAATAGTAACTAGGAAGATCATGTGGGAAGCTCTTCACTCATCTCATTAGATTTAAGCAGCATAATTCATATGAAGTATTTCACACCTAATACTAGTCATGCCCATAGAAGGATAATTGCTACCTTTAGCTATGCATGCAGCTCAAGATTAACTTGTAACTTAATAAATCCCCTTTTTAAAAGACCATTTTTGATATATTGCCTTCTGGCAGCTTTAGCAAACCAGAACACTATGTGAGAAGTGAGAGAGCTAGAGAGATGGAGGTGGAGTTTAGAAATGAATGATTTCAAAACTAAAACAGTACTTGTTGTTGATATCTTTCATAGGGAATTTATATACAAATAAAATTGGACAAAAGGGAATGTCCTTAATAAATGAACAGGGAAGCAGAAGATAAATGACAGCAAATGGAGTAGTGGAGGATAATAAACAAATGGCTTGACTCTCAAAGATAAAAATTTTTGTGAAGTTTGGAAATATAATATTCTGAAAATGATAAGCTTGATTCATGGACCCCACTTTTATACTTCATGAAACATGGGGAATGAGAGAAATAATATTCATAACAACAACATTAGCAATCATTTTGTGCTTGGCATTGTGCTAAGAGATCGACACATCTCTTAAAGTCACTAACACAAATGAACTAAATAGTTTTATTATCTCTGAGATTAGGAATTTTAGGCACTGAGATTATGCTGTGTGTCAAGGTCAGACAGCAAAGAAAAGGCAGCTTAGAAATTCAAATCCAGGAAATGTATCCACGAACTCTATACTCAGACACTATATTAAGATACTATGCGTCTAATGAACCATAAATGAAATATAAATACTTCCAAAAGTAAACTTATTTATATAGCCTTGTGAATAAAATTATAGAAATTTAACATTGGTCCTGAACTTGTATCATTACTTCTCATCAAGAATCATGAAAGGGCTTAGGCATTTTACTGAGCATTCCTTCAAGGTTTGAGCAATATCTGTGCTGGTAACATAGTTGTTTTATCCATGCTGGTTGTGTGAGATTACATGCGCACTTTCAAAGAATGATTCATTTGTAGATCCTGAGAACAACTTAACGACACAGACTTCCTGAATTCCATATGCTCACCGAATGGCCTAACAGGACCTGGACACGTTTTAGGTTTGAAGAGTTCACTAAAAATAGATTTTGACTTTGGATTTTGCCATCTCTTTTTTTTTTTTTAAACCAAATTACAACAGATATTTAAATAATCTGTGTTTTCCATTCCCACTTTCTGATTTAAGATTTGAAAGAGAGTCACAATGGTATTGTAAAAGAAATTAACATTTCTTTACAATATCCATATTCCTGGATTAGAACAAAAATGAAAGTGTAAATCTCATATAAAGTTTGCTTTTTATAATTCAGTTTTACCCATTCAACAGTTTTGAATAAGCTTCAGATGAGCATTCAAGCTTATCCAGGGTGAACTTGAATTCTGAAACTTTTGAAGTTCTTTCACTGGTATGGTAATACTACCATATTTTTTTGAAGATGCCAGTTGTTACACTCCAATGGAAATCTTGGTTTGCCATTTTACCTCATAGTCAAGGATGAATAAGATCAAGTCATCCTTGATCTTATTTAAGATCAACTTAATCAATAAGTTGATTAAAAATGAGATAAGGCAGGCAGAGAAAAAAGTTCCTTAAGAACTCAATGGTAGAAAGAAGAGAGAAAATTTCTTAGTAATGACTAGATACTCTAAGATCAAACACTCAGTGAGTGCATTTTAAAATCATTTTTTGTATGAACCAATAATGATATTGACTATTTAATTGTAAATTGGTCAACTGAATTGATATTTTTATGTCTGTGGACTTATAAAGCCAATAGATTGTTACTTGGAAGATAAGTATCAAATATAATGAAGAATTATATAATTTTAGCGTGCAGATAATTCCAATTAACATTACTTTAAAATTTTCTCTCTATTATAAACATACATACATAAAGTACTATATCCTCTGCATAAGATGGTCAAAAAGAGTCTAATGGACAGTTCAGATAAGATTAATGAGAATCCTATATAAGAATTAGGTGTATATCCACTTTTTGAATGCTCTTCACAGCAGAACTTATTTAAAACACTATCAAAAAAGAAAATTCTAACAAAGCTGTCTCAAATATGTTTGAAGAGTTTGCTACACTTTAATGGAAAATAATTTCTTTGCCTCTGATTTTCTTTCTTTAAATGTATGTGGGAGTAAGAATACAATGAGGTAGGGCATCTACAATGGTTTATTTTGTTTCTGTAACTGCAATTTTACCCATCTACTAATTAGTTTTCCAACTTACTTAGGCTAATCTCAGGAGCTCAGAAACAATTTTCTATACCACATTTTTATTAAGTACAATGTACTGTATGTAGTGTTTCAAATAGATTTACAGGACTTATAGATCAAAGAAGAACCTAATGTGTGCATGTTCCTGTCTCTTTATTTTCTCTTTGAAGGAAAATCTTAGAATTCTGCTATTCTTTTCTTTCTAGTGTAGCAGACTTACATCTAGACAATTATACAAGCCTGTAAAAACTTTTTTTCCTTTGTGAGTTAATTGCCTCAATATTATAACAAAAATGAATCCAAAAACTAAATGAAAAGCAATGTTAGCCAGAATTAGATGGAAAATTTTTTATTAATATACAAAGCTTAACTAGACTGTATTGACAGAAAATCTTTAATGTAGTTCTAATGTTCAGAATTGTTGGCAAATATTTAATTAATGCATTTCTGTGATTGATAGATGTGTTACATACTAAATCATTATCTAATCCACACTCATTTTTCTTTTCTACTTTATAGATGAGAATACTGTCAGGAATTTGAAGGAAAATAGAACTAAGTTTAAGTCTACTTCTTTCACAGACCAAGGAAAACAATTAAAAAACAGCTTTAAATAACAATTTTAGCTGTATAGAAGCAAAATAGAGAAAATTAGATCAAAATTTAGTCCAAGGCACAAATTTATAGGTGGGGCTTCTTATTGTTTGGCCCGTGAATATCAGTGAATGATATCGTCTTCTGTCATTTCCTATATCACATTTCATTTTTTCCCATAGGGAAATTAGATTTCCTGAACACATCGTGACCCTGTCTTTTCCCAACAGCACTATCTAGAACTTTCCTCCCCATCCTTTTTTTCTCCTTGTAGCTAATTCCTATCAATTAATCAATTGTAACCAGATAATATTTCTTTCTGAAGAATTTCTCTAACCTTTTTTTTCTTCTCTAATTTCTCTAACATTTTAGTTTGGGAAAAATTCCTCAGTTCTGGGTTTGAACAGTGTCTTGTACATATGCCTGTCAGAGCACATAAGATAGTTTATAGCAATTGTCTCTTTACACAGCTCTTGCATTTCATTTTGACTATGTTTTCTATGATCAGTAATAGTCACTCATTACTATAATATCATAATATCAGTAATCAGTAATATCAGTAATAGTCTCCAATAAATAATTGCATAAGATTTAAAAAAATTGCTTTTAATCATTAGTTTACATTTTATTTTCCCACTTTTAAAAGCAATTTCCTTAGCTAGTGATATTAAAATGTGAAATCATTTCATTAAAGCAAGAGATGAAAATATTGTTTTAAACATTTTATGGTCTAACTAGGGACATAAATAAATATAAAATATGATTAGGAAATGCAGGTGGGAGTTAAAAATTCAGTATCTATTACTGTATAGAAACACATTTAGTATCTTACTGTAACTATTGAATTTATCACCTGATCAATGCTATGAAAAATACTTGTCCATTTGTACTTTGCGCTAGTATTTAAGACTGATTCCTATGATTGTAAATATGAACAAGACATAGTACTTATATCAAGGATTAAAAAGACCACGAACGGTGAATAATACATTTAATTTCAGTGAAAAAAGATATATCCAATATATAGGGTAAATAAGTGGAATTAGAGAAGCAAATAGAAGGAACTCATATCCAGTCTTGGGAAGAAATCAGTTTCCTGGAGAATATAATATATAAGCTTAAATCTGCACGCAAAATTGGAATTGGCAAGTCTACTAAACAGAAAACTACAATAAGCAGAGGAAATGAAGCAAGAATAAATATGGCTTATTAAAGGACTTCAAGTAATTGCTAAAATGAAGAGACCATTATGTGTATTAAGAAGTTAGATGGTCAAACAAGATGATACATAAAATCTCTACCTCCTGATACATAATCTCATTCTCTACCTCCACAGATTTCTGAAATAATTCAAAATGAACATAAATGTACCAAAAATATGAGATGCACCAATGGCAATGATGAGAAAGAAATGAATAATTGTAAGCATGCTTACATTAAATAAGAGGAAAGATCTCAAAATCAGACACCTAACCTCACGTTTGGAGGATCTAGAAAAAGAAAAGCAAATCCACCCCAAAATGAGCGGAAAGTATGAAATAGCAAATTGTCAGAGAAGAGATAAACGAAACAGTAAAAAAAAGTAGAATCAACAAAACCAATAGTTGGTTCTTTGAAAAGATCAATAAATTTAAAAAAAAAAAGCTGTATCTAAACTCACAAGGAAAAAAAGTGGAGGCAAATAATTACAATAAAAAATGAAAGGCAAGATACAGCTACCAAACTCACAGAAATAAAAAGTTTTATAAGAGGATACTATAAAATACTGCCTACCAGCAAACTGAATAACCTAAATTATGGAAAAGAATAGATAAGGGACAAATTTCTATGAAAAAAAGTTCAGAATACCAACATTGATGAAAGAAAAATTAGAAGATCTATTAGAAGTAAAGATATGAAATCAGTCATCAAAACCCTTCTAATAAAGGAAGCCCAGGACCAGATGGGTTTGCTGGTGAATTTTGACAAACATTCCAGGAAGAATTTAAACAAATACTGCTCAAACTTTGCCAAAAAAAAAATCAAAGCAGATGGAACACTTCCTAATCATTTTGTGAGGCCCACCTCACACTAATACCAAAGCCAGATGGATATAACAAGAAAATAAAATTAAAGACCAATAGCTTTTATGATACAGATGCAAAATATGCTCAGTAAAATGCTAGCAAAGTGAATACAAATCACATTAAAAGAATTATACATCGGTGGGACCATAGAGTATTTGTCCTTTAGTTTTTGGCTAGACTCACTCAGCATAATATTCTCTAGGTCCATCCATGTTATTACATGCTTCATAAGTTTATCTTGTCTTAAAGCTGCATAATATTCCATCGTATGTATATAAAACAGTTTGTTTAGCCATTCTTCTGTTGATGGACATTTTGGCTGTTTCCATCTCTTTGCAATTGTAAATAACGCTGCTATAAACATTGGTGTGCAAATGTCCGTTTGTGTCTTTGCCCTTAAGTCCTTTGAGTAGATACCTAGCAATGGTATTGCTGGGTCGTATGGTAATTCTATATTCAGCTTTTTGAGGAACCGCCAAACTGCCTTCCACAGTGGTTGCACCATTTGACATTCTCACCAACAGTGGATAAGTGTGCCTCTTTCTCCGCATCCTCTCCAGCACTTGTCATTTTCTGTTTTGTTGATAATGGCCATTCTGGTGGGTGTGAGATGATATCTCATTGTGGTTTTGATTTGCATTTCTCTAATGGCCATTAATTAAAAAAAAAAATACACTGTGATCAAGTGGGATTCATTTCAAGTATGCAAGGTTAGTTCAACATAAGAAAATCAATTACCATTTTACAGAATGAAGTAAAAGAACCCCACATGATTATTATTTGATCCTGAGAAAGTGTTTGATAAAATCCAGCACTCCCTATAGTAAGAACACATAGAAAAATAGAAATAGAAAGAAACTTCCTCCACATAGTAAATGTCATATAAGAAAATCCCACAGTTATACTCTTCAGTGAAAGACTGAACGCTGCTCTCTAAGGCCAGAAATTAGAAAGGGTTCCCACTGTCACATCTGTTATGCAATATTGTACTGGAATGTTGAACAATATTTTTCTAGTTAAAGCAGTTAGGCAAGAAAAAAAATAAAAGAGATAGATACTGAAAAGGAAGACGGGAAACTTTCCCTATTTGCAGGTGACATGATGCTATTTATAGAAAATCTTGAAAAATCTACCATAGAGATACTAGAGCTAATAAATGAATTTAGCAAAGTGGAGAGGTATGAGAGCAACTCTCAAAACTCAGTAGTGTTTCTTTATACTAGTAATGAATAATCTAAGGAGGAAATACAGGGAAAAATTTCATTTAAAATAGCAACTAAAAGAATAAAATATCTAGGAATATATTTTCCCAAGGATGTAAACAAATCATACATGGGGAGCTACAAAATATTGCGGAAATAAATCTAAGAAGACTCAAATAAATAGAAGGACATCCTGTGTTCATTAATTGGAAGTCTAAACATTGTAGCATGTCAATTCTACACAACAAAATTTATTTACAGTTTAAACACAATCCCAATAAAAATTTCAACAGCCTTCTTTGTAGAAATGGAAAAGCCAATCATCAGTTGGAAGGGATAGGGGTCCTGGATAGCCAAAACCATCTTGAAAAGAATGAAGCTGTAGGACTCACACTTTTTAATTTTAGTATTTATTAAACAGCTGCGCCAGTCCAGAAAGCATCGAGCTAGAATAAGGACAGACATATAGACCAAGGAATTGAGTTGAGAGTTCATAAATTCTCACACTGATGGTCAATTCATTTTTGACAAGTGAATGGGGAAATAGTTTATTCAACAAATGCTGCAGAGAAAACTGGATATACATATGCAAAAGAATGAAGGTAGGCCCCTATTTCATACCACATACAAAAATTAACTCAAAATGGTCCAAAGATTTAAATATAAAAACCGAAACCATAAAACTCTTAGAAGAAAGCATAGAGGCCATCTTCAGGACCCTGCATTAGGCAGTGGTTTCTTAGACTTCACCAAAAGCACGAGCAACAACAAAATGAAACAGATAAATGGGACATCTTAAAAGGTTACACTTTTTTTCTTTAAAGGACTTCATCATGAAAATTAAAAGACAACCTTTAGAATGGATGTATATATTTGGAAATCACATATCCAATAAGGTTTAATATCCAGAATATATAAAGAGCTCCTAAAATTCAACAGCATCCCCTTTAAAATGAGCAAGAGACTTGAATAAACATTTCTTCAAAGAAGATATATAATTGGCTAGAAAACAAATGAAAAAATGTTCAACATAGTTATCTATTAGGGATATGTAAATCAAATCCACAAGATAACATTTCATACCTACTAGAATGGCTATTATCTTAAAAAATGGAAAAAAATCAATTGTGGGATAACATTCAGAGAAATATGAACATTTTCATTGTTGGCGGGAATGTAAAATGCTGCAACCACTGTAGAATAAAGTTTGGTAATTTCTCAGAGAGTTAATTATAGAATTACCATATGACCTCGCATTCTGCTTCTAAGTATGTGCTCAAAAGAATTGAAAATAAGTACTCAAATAGATATTTACAAATCCAGGTTCATAGCAGGATTATCCCTAATTGCCAAAAGAAGAAAGCAGTTTAATTGTCCATCAAAAGTTGAATGGATAAACAAAATGTGGTTTATACATATAATGGAATATTGTTAAATCATAAAAGGTAGTGAAATTCTCATAAATGCAATAACATCAATGAACTCTGAAGACATCATGTTGAGTGCTATACGTTAGACAGAAAAGGCCAAATATTGTATGCTGTCACTGATATGGGATGGTTAGAATGAACACATTCGTAGAATCAGAAACTAGAAACTAGAATACAGGTACCAAGGGGCATGTTTGGGGATAGGGAATGAAGAGTTAATATTTACTTGGTACAGAGCTTCTGTTTAGGTTGGTGGAAAATTTTTGGTAATGGATTGCAGTGATGGTAGTACTGTATTTCATATTTGAATGTGTTTAAAGGGGGGAAATTGTAGCTTTTATATATACTGCTAGAATTAAGATTAAAAGCAAGATAGTATACAACTGTACAACAAAATGGACACTAAAGTTAACGTTGGACTGTGGTTAATAGTAGAATTATAATAATGTTGTCTCATCAATTATAACAAAGGTGCCCCAGTAAAGCAAACTGATAAGAGGGACAACTGTGCGTGTGAGGGGGTCTTTGAAAACTGTGTAATTTCTACATAACTTTTGTGTAAACCAATTTCTCTAATAAAACTATATTTAAAAATTAAGTTAGAAAAAAGATTGAGTTGGGCTTTCATCCTTGGGGTGATAGCATACCATGAGCAGGCTTTTCATTATTTTAATTTGTTTGTCTTCAGCTTTTGAAATACTTTTGCTAAATAATTCTTCAAAAATATATGAAGAAAGCAGCATTAGTGAAATCAATAAAATAAAGTAGAGAAGCATAAGACACATAATAATCTCATTCCAGCTCCTATAACTCCCACGCTTTGTCATGAAGTAAGTAATGTAATGTCTTGTTGAACATCATCTCTAACCTTTATTCATGTTCATAGCACGAACACACCAACACAGAGACATGCACATCACTCTTGGAGTCTGCCAATATAATATTATATTATATATATTTTCTTGTTCATTGCTCTCATTTAATCATAGTTCAATATATAAGAAATATCTAAATTATTTTGTTGCATAATGACATGTTATTCTGTACTAGGTGTGTAGCACAATTTATTCAGCCATTTCCTTATAAACATTCAAGTTGTTTCCAATTTGTTATCACTTCTTTTTATTCTAAGTAAAGGTATTATATTTGGAATTTAGAAAGGCTCCTGTGTTCCTCATCCAGAAGGCCACAAAATTCTAAAATTAGAGTAAAAGCTATCTACATATAACTTATTTAAAGAGTATTGATACTGATTCAAGATTTTAGGAAACCCTCAGCAGAATAAATATAAGGAAAACTACACGTAGGCAAACCAAAGTCATGCTGCAGAAACCTGAATGTTGAAAAAAAATGTTAAAAGCAACTAGAGAAGAAAGACAAGATTTATTATAAAGAGGGAATAAGAATAATAGCTTATTTCTCAAAGAAAAGAGTGGATAGCAGATATGGAATATCAGCGTGAAAGGCGGCAAATCCATTAGTGAAAATTCTACATTCTGCAAAAATACTCTTGGAAATGATGATAAAATAATGGCATTTCCTATAAAGGAAAACTAAAATAACTTCTTGCTGGCAAATGTGTGCACAAATACTAAATGAAGTGATTGAGGGTAAAATGAAATAATACTGTACATAAACTTATATCCAGAAAAATGATAAAGAATACTAGAATGGTAAATATGTAGAGATATTCCAAAGATATATATATTCTCTAAATTTTTATAGCAGTACTACTTTTAGAAACTATTATAATATTATATTATATATTGATATATATGACAGATATAGTAGCAGTATGATTGGGGCATAATAAATCAATTAGCTATAACACTATGATTGGAGCATAAAAAACTATGCTGTTGCAAATTTCTTGCATTCTGTATGAAGTACTACAGTATTAACATTAATTACATTGTGATAAATTAAGGATATATATTATGGACCCAAAGGAATAATCTAAAATAAATTGTCTAAATGTAAAGTTAAGAAGCCAATAGAGAAGTTAAAAGAGAGTACTAAAAATACATTGAGCTCTAATATAAATTACATTCTTAAGCTGAAGTATTTGATTTCTCATGTTTATTATTAGACTCTCATTAATAACATTACCTTAGATACCCTTCATTGTGATGAAATTTATTAATAATTCTATACATTGGGAGGAAAAGTTTTAAAGGAAATAGTGCAAAAAGACAATCTTTGTAAAAATATTGTGTTTCAAAGCAAATATACTCTGCTTTGTAATGATATAATTACAAAATTATATACTTTTGTTGTAATTATTAATAAATAGATAAATAAATAAATAATAAATAAATAAAATTTAAAAATTAATATTCTTTCCCAAATCTTCCCCCCAGATATCATTGTTTTAAACAGTTTAACACTAGGGAAGGATCTTTGTATATATACGCAAATATACATCATAGAAGAGCCAAAGAAATGTGGCAGCAAAAAGCAAAAATGTGTTTAAGAACAGGGAGAATATTGTGAAACAAGAGAAGAGCACAAGTGTTGTAATTCAGGGCTGAACGAAGTTAGCACTTAGTCTTTTAAAACCAACCCTTGGGCTCGCAATAAAAGTGTGATTCTTATAGTATCTTGAGAGCTAGCCAATAAAGCAAGAGCAGAAGACATTCATAGTCTAATCCAAGGAATAGGTGAAAGAACCAGTACCTTTCTATTCATGCCATATCTGTGGAACACAATACCATATTTAGCTTTGTTAGAATGGAAGCTTAAGGAAAAGCAGTTATTCAAATTACATCTTGAAGTAGGTCGAAATAATGTTGCTTCACCATGCTTGAAATTTATTCTTGTGACTTGTGGCAAATATCAAATAATTTAAAAAATGAAACTAGTTAAAGTTCAGGTTTTTTATTAAGTCTTATCTTTTTGCCACTTGGTTTAAACTTTTTTGTATAATCATACGTTATTTCTTAATATTCTCTCTCTCCTTATCATAATAACAGAAAAAAATCTGCTAACAAATCAATACCATATTTTTATGTTTATTTTAATCTAGATGAATATATACAAAAATGTATTACTTCGAAAATCCAGGTAAAAACAATAATGGAAAAACAAACTGAAAATCTTCGGAGTGGTAACCAGCACCATATTGTTTCTTATCAGGCATGTGGCCACGAACGTTTCAGTTTTCTCTTTGTAAATTAAGGTATGAGAAATTTTAAGGAAGGGGCTCTTGTAAGAGACTGGGAATGGTAAATCCATGGCACTTGAAAGGCACTTGCTCATTTTATGTATAGGCCAGACCCTGTTAATTGTTAATAGCATTTTTAACTGCTAAACCATAAGAGTGGCTCAAAATTTCCATGCTGTTCTGGGCCACCACTATCAATTATGAGAGTTTTCAATTAAGATGAAAATTATTTGTTATTCCTTGATAAGATGACCTTTGTGGTCTCCTTATGGTCTCTTTCCATCAAACACATTATTATCCTTATTTTATGTAAGTTATTTTCATCAATCTAAAGAGATGACATCAATTGCCCCAGGTAAGTGCCAGGACAAGGGGTCAATGTAGATTGATCCAACTTAATAGTCCATGTTCTGATTTATACTACTCATTTTATCTTTTTTTAATTATTAGAAAGTTTAATATGACCCAAAGGAAAATTATCTGGGTCTTAATGCCAGTGTTTAATGCCAATGTTTTTCCTTAAGGTTGGAATTATGAAAGTATTGTCACCTTTGGATATGCACTTTCTTCTAAAAACCCATCTAAAATAGAATTATATTTCCTTCTTTGTATGTGTACTTTCTATTTAAAATTCGAAACTGCTGCCATCTGTTCACAGCACTCTGATATTTCCTCATCCTTTCCAGCTGACCATGCTATATGCCACTGGAGGGTTTGGAGCATTACGTATTAATCGTCTTTATTTATTTTCTGACGTCTTCATAGGTAATAACACGAATAGCCTCTGTGCTTCATTAAGTACTATATTTAATTTGCTCTACAAATTCATATGATGTGAGCCATTAGCTGTCTTCTGAGCCTTTTATAATTAGGAGTTCAAATCATCAATAATATGCTAATATGACTGATATTTACAAAGCTATGATCACAATTCAGACCTCAGAATCAGAGGAAAAGATTATTTTTAATGACTTTGTAATTAATGTTAGTAAAAATTAGCATTTTTATTGGCTTTACTGCTATAGGTCTTTTCCCCTTGACTTTTTTTCCACAACCTACATAGATATCAATATCCAGAATTACTTCTCATCACCAAAAAAGTCAATTTACAAAGTCATGAAATCTTAATGCTGATTTTCTATTCTAACCTCCCATCCAAGGCAAGTATCTCTTTTAAAGTGTCCAGGCAGTTTCTCTGGCTTCTGTGTTAATATTTCTAGTGATATGGGACTTTGTACTCCACGGAGCAATTTATTTCTTTGTAGTAGATTTGTAACTAGTAGATTACAATTTTTTTTAAAAACAAATCCATATCGCTTCTAGAGACTGCCATTGGTCTTTCCATTTTGATCAACCCCTCTAGTCAAAGGATCCCTGAAATTTGTTTAAATCCTATTTTCTCATAGGTTTTTTTGAGGTAAGGAATTCATATGTTATTTCATATTTATATCATCCTTTTGTATAAAGGCTAGTTCACAAGAATTTAGTATTTCCAGGTAACTCATGGTTAGTTTAAGTTTAACTTTAGATGAGAAAAAGAATATGTGATATATAATTGAGTCCAGTAGGCTCATTTTCATATTTACTACATCAAATATGTTAAATGAAGGCAAGTTTCAAACTCTAGCTCAAACAAGCCTCCTGGAAGAAGCTGGAGAAGAGATGCAGATGCTGACTGATACTCAAATCTATTGTTTTTGCAATTCATTAATCCCTCTATTTCATTAATAATCTCTTGTGTCCATAGTTTTGGGTGCAAAAGCTTCAAGTCTCCCCATATTCTTCCATAACTTCAAAAACAAAAATTAAAACTTAAGAAAGATTATAAAATAATATTGTTTAGTATTTAATGTTGTATAGCATTTAATGTGCATAAAAGAAGATACACTGAAGAAAAATTGCTGGATAATGGGCATTTTGAAATATTATCTAGACTTTTAAAATTAATTCATATAAAACTAATATACCTTTTAATTCTTTTCATTGTAAGGTTTATGCTTCTGGACTGAAACTCCTATGTGTTTTATGGTTTTTTTTTAGAGCAGTGTTTAGGCACATGAGCCCGAATAAAAGGAACTGGATTTGAAACTACACTTGAATATTCAGTTGGTGTGTCAACTTGGATAACTTATCTGAGAAGCTAAAAGAGTACTTAGAGGAAACAAGTAATATATAAGGCAGATCAGTTATACTTTAAAGTAATGATCACCAGCCTCAAATACATTCTCAATAGTGTTTGGAAATTCTACTACATTTATCATTTGTTTCACTCTCCCGTTTTCTCCTATTTGTCTATTTTGTACTTTCTCCACTAAATCACCACTCTTATTTCCTCCTCCTTCAAGCCTCTTAATTTACAGAAAACCTACTATACAGAAAATTTAATTTATAGAAACTGTGAGATGAAAGGTACTTAGTCACGTTTTCACATCTTCCTGAGCTTCCTCCAATTAGAGTAAGTCCTTTGAAACGAATAATATGTCCCCTCCTGCTCCAGTTACTTGTTGAATTTATACTGTAGCTAAAATCTCATCAAAGTCAGGAGGATAATGCAGTATTTTTCCTCTAATATGGCCAAAGAAAAAAAGAGTAAGGATTTAGGAGAAATCATATGGCTGTATAGTTAGTAGATTAAGGGCTCCAGAGGAAACAAAAAGTCAGTTAGTTACAATTTTAACCATGAATGTCATTCAGAATAAATTAAATCGTACTACACAAAGTTTTACACTCTTAGAAATGCTCCATTTTTTTACCAGTTAGAGTACCAATGTCACCAGTAAGTGGTATACAGGAGTAAATCCAAATGAGAAGTTGGGTTTTAGAAGTTTAGACAAGAACCATACCTAACATCTACCTCTCCTTCTCCCTCACCTCACCCCACAATTCAGTAGAGAGGCAAATCTCCGACTTACATGTTTATACATGCTTATATAATGTTTCTATAACATGTATAATGTATGTTTATGATGTTTATATATGTTTATGTAAACATGTTTAAGAATAGGAAAAATTTTTCTTTCCATCATTGTCTGAAAATGCACATTTGGTACATGATTCAAACTTCCTAATGTGCTATGTAGGAAGTCCTTTAAATCCTTGTGTATGTCTTTGATTTTAAAAAATTCTTCTAGGAAAAGAGTGTATAATTTCCTGGCTTAGCAGTTGCAATGGTGGTTCAGAAAATTGTGAGGCAAAGACATCCTCTTTATCAGTGAATTTGAGTTTAGCAGAAGCAGAAATAATCTGAGTTTTGAATATCTGAGGTGACCTGAGCTGCTCCCCATGGAGAACAGAAACTTTATTCCTTAGCTATTCCAATTAATTCACCACACGGAGTTTTGGTAAAGTGGTATGGCTTGCTTTCATAGTAGGAAAAGCTTATATTCCAAGGGAAATTTGAAGGTGGTGAATTTTTGTTTTCATTTTGATCTTTTTATTAAGAGAAATTAGGACAAAATTAAAATGACTTAGGTTCATTTTATCTAACAACTAGTACAGATTTAATTAAACTTTGCCAATACTAGATTATTTTCTTTTCGATTATTCTCCACATACTCTTTGTCCCTCAATAACACCTTCCCAAAATTTAGAGAAAGTTACTAGAAACAAGAATACTTAGATTATTTTATGGCCAATTTAATCCCTGACCTCTTCACTTACACTGTCAAAAATGTCAATTAGTGACAAATGTTTCAGTGGCATTTTAAAAGTCCTTATCCTTTTCAGTCAGGTTGGGGAAAGCTGTTACTTTACTCTGCATTGACCTTACGTCATGCGTTCTGATATAGGATGGTTGATGATATACAGTTGATTGAGACAAGTGCCTACGGTTATAAATGTTTCTAGGCAAACTATTTAATATGGTATTTACATGCTTCTTGTTCATATCTATATAAATCATTCATTTTAATGTTTTTGTTATGTGGTGAAAAATTTCTGTGGCTACTCATCCCAAACAATTATCTTCAGTGCTTCACTCCCAACAAAAAGGAAAACAAAAATAAAAACAAAAACAACACAAATATTTCTACATTTTAAATTGGCTGCAGAATATAATTATTATGTAGTTCATTTACTAATATCAGTTGTATGAATCATATAATATAGTTTATGTCACAGTCATGTTTTCTATTATATACTGTAGATATAAATGAACATTTATGCAATTATTAACTACCATTGCTTCCTCTAGTCATTAATTCAGTTTTCATATTCTACTCAAATATCATCAGCCTCATATTCCTTTCTTGGAGACCATTATATACACAATCTCAAGAGGCCTAAGTTGGCATAGCTGGTTACGAGCTAGGAATCTGATCCTGACTGAGCATGAGAAATAAATGGATGAGATTTAAAAAGTACTGACAGGAAATGTGAAAGATATGAAGTCATGCGTGTTCCTGCTAAAGGTCATTTATGTGTGAGTAATCTTACTTATCAAAAAAGAGAATGTTTAGGAAAGAAATGACAGCCATCTTAAATCCATTTTGGAATTTTTATTCTTTGAAATTTTCTCATGTTAATTGTTACAGTTGCTTCCACAAATCTGGGCCTCAGGATACATACAGTTTTGTTTTCAAAGCCGTTTTTTAAGATTTTAGCAAAACTCTTACTCATTTTTTTTTCATAATGGAGTTTATTATTATTGTCTACAGTTTACAATATAAAATTGTTTACCTTCAATTGGAAAATTTTGACTGATTAAAATGATTTAATATGTATCTTTCTGAGCATGGTCTTACATAATTTAATTAAGCATGCTTTATTTTAGAGATCAATTAATATTATCATAAACATTCAATTAGTGGTCTAGATTTACCACAGTAATTTCTTTCCCAAGATTATGAGATGGTTAGTTTATTGTTCTGTGGGAAGCTAGAGTATATAAGTACATTACAATGGCCAATTGAGTCTTCAAGACCCTTTCTTAATTGAGCCGCATTAATAATTTTAACGTAGAAAGAATGTTGACTTCCCACTTAACACCTGACTGAGCAACTCCACAGAAATCTAGGGACAAAGTTTTAACAGGACATTTAGTTATGCAGAACTTATTTTAGGGATAATTTTATATTAGAAAGTAAAACATACATTTTCATAGCCTTCATAATTTTTACATGAACTTGAAAAAATTATACAGTATTAATTGTTACTTAACAATAGAAAAACATGATATTGTAGATATGTTTTTATATTGTAGCTTCTTAGGTAATTTTTTCATGATTTGGGGCTCCCTGCCCCCAATTAATTGAAAATGATGATGCGATATAGAATCTAATAGAGTTATGAATACTCAAGGTTAGAGAATGTACAGTCATTTTATATAATTCTCCACTGGAAGTCCACTCTTCCTTATCATATAACTGAGAATAAACCTCTAGTTTGTATTAGAGTATTTGCTTTGATTGAAAACTGAGGCTATACAGAATCCAAGAATTGTTTACTCGATCCAAGAATTCTTGAGAAATTCTTCTTTATATTTAGATAAACTTTGCTTGCCATAGTCTCTGGGAGTTAATCTCAATCTTGTTGATGCAAAAATATTGAATATATTCTTTTTTCAAAATGTTCCTCTGTCAAATATTTGAAGAAACTTCAGTGTATTGCATACATTGAAAAGAAATGAGCATAATGTACCTGCTGTGTTTGATCAATAGAGCAAAGTAATATTCTACCTGTTCCATCATCTACATTATCTTTCCTTCAATTCAGTGAATAAAAATATGACTACAACAAATATGAACAGTTATTTGTAAAATGTGTATATTATTATGACTACACTGATGACAGCAATAAGTAAAATTAGTATTTTACTACAATTGACATCACAAATAATACTACCCTTTATTTTTCTGTAATATTTCTATAATGCATTGACATATAAGTAGATTGCAAATTCTATTTTACGTATCTTAGAGGAGAAATGATTACATATAACCTTCTGACATAAATAATGACTTACCTATGCAACATCTATAAAATATCTATTTTGTTCTTTTTTAATTTAACACCAAGTATTGTAGAGATGGGAATTCTCAGAGAATAGAAAAGAAAAAGTAAGCCTCAAAATGTCCTCAACTTTTTAGTTTTCTGTCTAGAGTCAAAATTTCAATCCACAGGTGCCTGATATGATGATGGAAACTCTAAAAATCTTGATATTTTCTCTGAGTTTAGGAGTTTGGGGAAAGTGGGACAATTGGATATTACAGGGCAGAATGTCAGAAATGAAGGTGTCATTCAGAGAAGAGCCTCAAGAGCTACATACGTAGAGGTTTCTGTGAGTCTCTATAGCGCACTAAATTTTTTATAAACAGAATGAAATTCCGTAAGATAATGTCCCAAGCAAATTCCAAGAACTCACACAGGCAGGTGATTTACAGTGTCCACAGTAATTTCCAGATTTATCAGTGAAGACTCCAGAGGTGTTATGCTTTAGCAGTAAGAGTAAATTATATTTTGAAATAAAGGCTTCTCTCTAACCACTTTAGTAAATCTTAAAACCTCTACTTAAAGTGGTCAGATATTTTTCGAAGGAAAACGAAAACAAAAATCAACCACCTTATTTAATGTATAGCAATAATAACATTATAAAATAGGGATGGAACAGTTCCTGATTTATGGTGTTATTTTGAGGATTACAGGAGTCAATTCAAACAGTTTTTGCAAGGAATCTTGCCTATTGTGTTGCACGAAAAGAGGGACAAGGCTTTAAGTCTCCTGGAACATTATATAGAAATAGAATAAACCTGGCTGAGGCTCCGAAGTTTCAGGAAGCAGGTTTTATTTTCTATGGCCATAGGGCTCAGCCGAGTAGCCTCTGAAAGTCTGAGCCCTGAACAAAAGGCAATCTTAGCTTTTACAGACTGTATTACATGCTAGCAATAAGGTAAATTTAATATGGCAACTGGCAGTGTTAAAGACAAACAATTGGTCAGTTTAAGGAGCAAAGCAGGTTACAGAAGCAGATGAGCTGTTAGGGGAGGGTCCCCATCCCAGGTGTCCCATCTCGCGTGCCTGCAGTTTACCCATTCCTGAAGGTCAGGAGAAGGGGTTTGGGGATTTTGCACAGAGAAGGCAGCTGAAACAGAAGAAGAAGTCGGGGGTGGGTGGGGACAGCCTGCTTGTTTAAAAGCCTGCTTGCTACAATTGTATCTGCTCATTAAATAGTATCAAAAATGTCTGCTATTCATCACTGTAAACATTATAAGAGTTTTCATTGTAAGTACCCTGGTATCTAATATAACTTAAACACAAATGTTGACTCAAGTAAATAAAAACTAGCCTGTTTCCAGGAAATCATACTGAGTATTCAATGTGCATGTTGTTTTGATGTATTGGAACAGATATTACTCATAGCATTTTAGACTTAGAATCAGTTATTCCTCAGTTATACCCAGCATCAGGTTGTAGGGATTCTTCTTCATAATTTTATCTTCCTGAAAGTTAATTTTCAGCAGTTATAAAGGAAAATCCTACCAAGTAAAAATCTTAAGAGAACTACTGACTTAGCCAGTCTTCTTTAATTTTCTCAGCAATAGCATATTCTGATCACTAGAGTGAGAATAAGAAAACTAAACCTTGGAAAAACTAACTACTTCATCAATAACTTCTGAACTCGCATTCTGTCAGTTCGTATAGAAATACCCCTTTTTCTTGATCATTTGCTCCATCAATAGCGCATGGCACTCAAAGCTACAAATTCAGATTGTTTGTAAATATTTTTGAATATTAGGTTCTTTCCTTCAGATAGTAATATTAGAAACTGAAATCACACAATATTAAAAAAGAAACATTATTGAATTTTAATTGTATTGGAATGTAAAATGTTTTCGAAATAAAAAGTGTTAAATAAAACAATATATTTACTTTATATGCACAGCGTGAATATAGTTTTGTAAATAAAATTTGATTCATATCAGAATAAGTCACAGCACATCTCAAAGTGAACACAGATAAGCTGATTATGATGGGATTTAAGAATAAAACACTAGAAAACCAAAAGCTTTGAAACCACAAGAAGATGTTAAGGAAGTACCCCATTTAACTGACTCTAAAAATTTATCACTAAGAGAAAAAAATCTTTATAAGTAAGCTATGAAAAAATGTCAGAGATATTTCTGATGTATGTATTGGTCACATCAAATTTATCATTTTGAATTTTTTATCTTCCAAGGGGGGTGGAAATTTCTTTTACCTTCAGATGCATTAATTGGGTGAGATAGAAAATTCTTTTGCATGAAGTTAGTAAAAAACATGGCACATTGTCATCTATTTATGGGCATCTTCCAAAATCCCATGAAGCACTTGGCTGTGGTTCACAAATAAGTAAATTTGTTCATTTGATCCATGATGAATATTTACTTCACTAATGTTAAATCCATGCGTTGCTTCTGTTTCTGCATCTTGTTGACAGAATATTTCTGAATTTCAATGCAATTATTTTGTTAGAGGAAACACCTGTGAGAAGAAACTAGGCGTGAGCAGGGACAAGCTGAGAGAGCATTCATATCACAATACATGTTTTACCCTAAGTGAAGAAGAGGGAAGGAGGTTAGGTTTCCTGCAATGCAGTTTGCAGTGCAGTCTAAGGAGAGTCCTTACACTAACTTTGCTCATCAGAAGAATCCCTTATCTCCAAGGAACAGGTCAATTTAGCATCTGAGTTACATTGAGTCATTTGATGGAAGTAGCCCAAGGAAATTGTGGATTCAGTGCAAGTACAGCAATAAATTTTAGAACACAATAGCTGGTGCTTCTGGTAAATTAAGCACCTGGGTTGGGGAGTCTGGGAAGTGAATTCTCCTAAAGAACCACAAAAATGTGTGCATTTGTACCAATGACCATAAATGACCATTGTAATTTATGCTAGTGACTACAAGGTGTCAAGAATTATAAGGTGCATGTGCCATGCTGAATTCAGGGCTGCTAAAATGCTAAAAGATTTACATCTTGACATCATCAGCATCATAAGGTAGCTTAGAAGCTATGGATGTACCTTTGGGCTGCAACAGGGGAATTTAAGTTCTTTAATAGAATGGTAGAAGAACAATAAACAAAGGAAAACAATAATGAACTACCACCATTGTCTCAGAACTTGTTTGTTTCTAAGAGAGTTGTTTGAGCATTCTAATTTGAGTTCAAAAGCAAAAATGGACTTTGAGATTTTGCACTAACAATCCCATAAAAGGCCTATCCTGATTTACTTAAACCATCTTGGATTTTAAATGTTGATATTTTTATTCTCCTTGTTAAAAATAAATTTCTTAACTAACCTTAATTATTTTAAAAATGAAAATCTATGTCTTTTTCAGATTTAAGAGGAATTTATTTTCATGGTGAAAAGTTTTAATTAAAAGGTTTGAAAGAGAATGTGAATGTTCTGCTTAACACTTCTACCAGTCATCTTTGTTAACACATAAACTAGCATTTCCCATGAATATGCAAATACGTAAATATAAATGCATTTTTAAGAAAATCAAATTATGCCTTTCTACTCTTTAGTAACCCTCTTTATTTGATGTATGGAGAGTTTTGGATAATTGTAGCTATCGTTTATTATCACAAATAGACATCTGTCTTTCAAACATTAATTCACTGAGTAAAATAAAAGGAGTTTATGATTTCCTTTACATAAGTACCAGTGCAACAACAAATGACAAGAAAGCAGCTATTTACCTGCATGTCCTACATTTCAAAGGTTGTTCAGAATGATTTTCCCTCTAATCCTACAGAATGATACATAGTTGCCAATTGAAACTGCAGTTTAGATAGTACAAAGGAAATTTCCAAGGTCGATTTTAGTCCTTTAGATCTGATTTGAAACACTGATTTTTGTCCATTTACATTTTGTGGTATTTTTTGCCTCTTAAGAACATACTCTGAATTATTGATGGCTGCAGCTGGCTTCAGGGTCAGTCATTACATGGTGAAATGTAAAGCCACTACCTTGGCTTCTTATGTTCTGCTGTTTCTGAGTTGGATTCTGTGTCTCATATTCCTGATGTCTTTTGATCAAGACAGCAGAAATCAGAGAAATAGAAATGGTGGGATAATCAGGTATCCCACGGTTTATTATTTTGTTGATAACAACAACAACAATTTTCCACAAATTTGGAAAAAATCTAGTTAAAATAAGTAGAAATGATGTTTGTATTCAATTATTTTCTTTATGAAAAAGTCATTGAAATGATAAAGAAAAGCTTTTTTTTAAGACAGTAAGGAAATTGATTCAAAAGTTAATTTAATAACGGATCTGGCAGTCAGGTAAGGACTGTTGAGGAAGTCACTACAAATGAGTTGTTGTTATGGGATTTTTTAAAAAAAGCCTAAGATTCATGTAATCACATACCTGCTAGCCCCACACCTCACAGGAGCAGTGGAAGTCTAGCATAAAAAAAAGTGGTCAGCATGAAAATTTAAATCAAGTTTGGAATTCACTGTTTAAGAAGGGAGGGGGTGAGTAGTAATTTTAAAATAGTTTCCTCAAAAACATTTTAATTTATGAAGTCACTTAAATTATTAAATTTTAGTTGTCAAAAACCAAGTTATCTTTTAGAGTCCAGGCGCTGTTTAACATGTTTTAAAAAAAAGACACTAGTTAATGGCTGTGTGCCCAGCATATTTATTATTAATATAGGAAATAAACCCTGAGAAAAGTAGTTTCCAGAAATGGAAAGGCAGAACTGAGGATGTGAAAGGTCAGGGATGTTTTCCTCAAAGAACATAGCCAGTAGAATTGAATGTGGAGCTTCTGTCTAGACACTGTACTTTTCCTCTTTGTCATTGAATGGAGCACATTCTGATGCACAAAACATAGGAATCATCTGCTGCTAATTGTTCTCCTATTTGCAGTTAGAAAAATTATTGACTTTAGTGCAAATGGTTGCGACTCTCTACATTTAATGAAAGCAATCTTATTATTTCTGTAGAAGTTAATTTTATTAACTTTCAGACAGATAAATGTAAAGAATTAAGACATACAATGCATCAGGGTTTTCCTATACTTTTTATTTCAACCGATTTTCAGAGAGTATAAATGGTTTGAAGAAATGCAGACTATAAGCAAGGAGTACCAAAAATTTATTTTCATTATTTGTTACTTGGTATTTAATATAGTATTTTGTGTAGAACCTCCACCTGCAGTCATACAGCTTTTGACAATATTATATATAAACATATAAAGTAATGTTGAAACTAATACCTAAGTCTCAATTTTACTCATTAATTAAAAATTCCATGAGGTCACATACATTGTACAGATTTTAATTGAACACATTTAAATGTTTCCTGGGGCTAGATCAGCATTCACTCTGGCCTGATTTAATAATGATATCGACAAGAAAGCTAAATTATTTTGCAGAACTGTTGAAGCTGGAAGTAAAGACACCTATGATTAAGCTCTTAACTCAAAGTGTGATAAAATTTTTAATGTAGCTGGACTAGTCAGGGTCCTCTAGAGAAACAGAACCAACAGAAGAGATCTGTAAATAGGAGATTTATAAACATATCTCACACAACCATGGGAATGAAAGAGGCCAGAACCCATAGGGCAGGCTGAGAAGCTGGCAGTGAAGAGCTGTGATGAACTCCACAGGAGAGGCTCACTGGCTGCAGAAAAAAATGAAAATTTTCTCTTCTTTCTTAAAGGCCTTCAACTAACCTGTTCAAATCCAGCTGCCTGGATTATCTCATTTGGGGGAGCCATGCCCTTAGTTGATAGTAGATGTAATCAGCTATAGCTACAATCAACTAACTGATTATTTAATAACCAGTGTTCTGGTTTATCAACCAGCCACAAAATATCCTTGCAACAATGGTCAGGCCAGTGCTTGCCTGGCCAGACAACTGGGCACCAATCACCTGGCCAAGTGGACACCTGAACCCAACCATCACAGTTCACCCCTTGTCAACATGGCAGCTATACACATCACCTTAAAACATGCTTAATTTCTAAATAGAACACCATAACAGATATATGTTTCACCTAACAATACTCAACTATCTTGTGTATAACCAGGAATGTATAAATTCTCTCTAGAATAGGGTGCAAATCTTGGATAACATTCACTCTGAAACTTGATATCCTGTAACTTAAATACTATAACATGAACAATACAACTTATGTCATACGATAAGAAGAAAACAGATATTTGCTTTATGTAATAATACAAACATATGCATAATAAAACAAGGAGGAAATATTCATACTATCAAAGTCCTCATTTCTGTAATGTGTCATGTGTTTGTAGGTTATATTTATCACTACCTTCTTCCACTTTCCATTCCATGTGCCCTTTACCATCAGCAAGCACTTCATCTGGCATTGGGTCTTTGCCTGGCGGGGTGACCCAAACCTTCCATTCCTAAAGTTTCTGGGCCATTGGTAGTCCTGCCTGGATTGGGCTGTGGGAATTTTCCATTAATTTAATCACAGGGCATGGTAGTACTTTGAGATGCCCTGGGGGATTGCCTGTATTCCAGGAAAACTCTTCTTTACCTTCATTATGTAGTTGCAGTCCTCTTTTCCCTTGATAGTCAGGATCAATCACCACAGCCAGTACAATAATCATCTTCCTTGCCTGTTGATTCTGAGGCATGAGAAACCCAAAGTGGCCAGGTGACAGTCTTAACTACCATTTCATGGAATCATTGTCGTGTCTCCTGGAAGGAGCTCATCCTTTTAAAACTAGAACCTACAGACCAGTACAGCTTAAGTTTTCAGGGATAGGAAGAAAAATTTTTTCCAGTGGATCAGAAGAAAAAATTCTTCTAGTGAATCACTAGGTGTGATAGTGAGTGCTGTCACTCCACATTTTCTACCCCTTGATTCCTGGACCTGTGAATACTGGCTATGGGAGAAACAGCACCATAGAGTGGATGCTGATTCAGAGCATAACAGTTTCCTGGAGAACACTGTCCCAGCCTTCAAGGTATTGCCACTTATCTGGTACTATAATTGGGTATTCAAAAGACCATTCCACTGTTGTATCAACCCAGCTGCCTCTGGTGATGGAGAACATGTTAAGATCAGAGAAATCCATGAACATGTGCCCATTTCCACTCTTCATTTGCTGTGAAGTGGGTTCCTTGATCAGAAGCAATACTATGTGGAATATCATGATAATGGGTAAGGCATTCTGTAAGTCCATGAAGGCAGTTTTGATAGAAGAATTGGATGCAAGGAAAGCAACTCATATTCAGAATATGTGTCTATCCCAGACAGAATAAATCACTGCCCCTTTCATGATGGAAGTGGCCCAATGTAATCAACATGCCACAAAGTAATAAGCTGATCACCTCAGGAATGGTGCCATATCAGGGACTGAGTGTGGAGTTCTGCTGCTGGCAGATTGGGCACTCAACAGTGACCATAGCCAGCTTGGCCTTGGTGAGTGGCAGTCCATGTTGTTGAATCCATGCATAACACCCATTCCTACCACCATGCCCACTTTGTTCATGAGCCCATTGGGCAATGGTAAGAGCAGCTAGAGAAAGAGGATGACTTATATCCTGAGAATGGGCCATCTTATCCACTTGGTTATTAATGTATTTTTATATAGCAGTTACTGTTGCAAGCATTAAGATAAGAAATTCATTGGACACTATGACTAATTTTTCTAGCATTTGTACAAACTATAGAAAATATGCAATATTCCTACTATCTTAGAGAATTCTTATAGCATCAAAGGTATTCTATTAGTCAGGGGTGTCTAGAGAAACAGAATCGATTGGAGATATCAGTAAATATAAGATATGTATGTGTCTCATGCAACCATGGGAAGGCAAGGGTTCAAAAATCTGTAGGGTAGGCTGTTAAGCTGGTAACTCTGATAAAGAATCTTGATGAACTCCACAGGAGAGGTTTTCTGGCTGAAGGAAAAATGAAAATTCTCTCTTTTTCCTTAAAAGTTTTCAACTGGTTGGATCAAATACAAAGGATTTGATGAACTCATTTGCTGGAGACATGCCCTTAGATGGATAGCAGATATAATCAGCCACAGCTACAATCAGCTGACTGATGATTTAATAAACCTGTCTTCTAGTTTATCAACCAGCCATGAAATATCCTTAAAGTAACAGTTAAGCCAGTGATTGCCTGACCAGACAACAGGGCATCATCACCTAGCCAAGGTTACACGAGAAGCCAACCATCACAATATGATCTGAAGAAGTTTAAAGATATCACCAGGCAACTGTATTGAATTAGTGCACAACTAAAATGTATGTTCAAATTTTCCCAGAAATAATTTTTTAAATGCTTCTTTCAAAATAGAATTTATTGTCTTGATTCTGTGAAACCAGTGTTTTGAAACAATGTGTTTCTGAGTATTGATCTTAATGGCTTTTTGAAAATGTATTTGTTTTTGCTGGGAAGTTTATTATGGGCATTTAAAGGGTTATGAACTTGTCAAGAAATTCAAAATTTGTAAGTGTAAAATTTAATAGTATAGCAGAGGACATTTTCTCACAAGTCAGGGGTATTTATAATTAATTTATTAGATAATGTGAAACATTTATATGAAGATAAAATATGATATGCAACAATATTTAGCATATAAAGTGGCCCTATTAAATGCATAACTTAGTGAGAAATGGGTGAAATATAGTTGGAATTGATAATTACACTATGAAGTATAAAAGCAAAGGCAGTGGTTATATTTTTTGCCAGGATTTTGTGCATATTATCATCGAAGTGAAATGTCCTTAGAATTTTGTGTTGAATTTAAAATGTCATGGCTTGTGAACAAAAACTGCAGGATCACCTCTCATTGTTATCCTTTTCATATTTGTGTTTGTTTTTTTCATGAATTCCAGTGGCAGAATATGGTAGAAACATTTTTGGAAAAATAATTTGTTTCTCTCAATTATAAATTAAGTTCAATATTATTGCTTCATATGAGATATCTCAAAAATAAAAAAGAAGAAAAAAAGTAATTCTAACCCTCAAAGTTTATCATGAATTATTTTAAGATTTTGTTATTTTCCAGAATATTTTTAATAGTGTGGGCTATCTAATCTCTCCAATTCCTTGTTTTGATTATTTCATTAATATCATAATTCAAGCACTTTCCCATGATCTTACAAATACTTTATTCATATTACTTTTAATTATTACATTATATCATAGGAGTACATCATCTGTACCGATTACCTTGTTGTATATTTATTTATTGTTCTTATTATAATGTGTGTGTTAAAGAAGATCTTAGTAGTTTTTCTTAGCTTGGAGAATACTTTCTGAGGAAAGATGATCAGGAAAGAGTCATCCAGTCAAATATATGAATATTTTTAAGGCTTATCCTGACATTTAAGACTTTTAAGGTGTTTTTTGTTAGATCCATCAAATCACAAAATGATTATTTTTACTTATCTTCCCTATTTGACATGTTATAGCTACTTGATTAATATTTGTGAATGAGTACATTTTAACAGCTGTATCTATTGCAACCTACTCAATTTAAAATGTCTGTTTCATTGAATCATATGACGGAAAATGTTTTGAGGTACTCTTTATAGTTCACACATCAATAGGTAAAACACACTTGGTCCAGTGGAAACAATAGCTATTGTAAATGAAAAAGTCTTCTTGGAGCCTTTTTTTTGTTTTTTTAGCCCTGTCTTCTTTCTTTTAACTCAGAGTCTCCGCATTTGGTAAGGATATTGATATGATAAGGGAGAAAACATAATGATTCACATGGGAAGGTAATGCCCAGGCAATATTCTGGAAAGCGATTTTGCTAACCTTTTTTTATTTATGAACAAATTGATCAGGTTAAAAAAAAAAGAGATTACATATTATGTGATGATTTATATAAAATGCATATGATTATGTTGCACTATCTTATATTGTATTCCACTTATTATTTGACATAGATTTATTAAATACCTGCTATATGTGTCAGATTAGTACTAGATCCACAAAAAAGATTAATAAGAGTTTTTTCCCTCAAGGTGCTTCCTATTAGGTAGGGAAGATAAATCATATAAATAAATAAATATCTGTCTGTACACTGATAAAGTAAGTACAATAACTTAAATGTTTGGTTTGTTATAAATGTTGAAGTCATGGAAAAGCACATCAAAATAAATTAAATTGTATCTGAACTTGGACAATTCAATATTTATTTTATACATTCATAAAAATTAATATAGACCTAGTTAACCAAATGTTATGGTGGCACAACTACAATGCAATTCAGGTTTTGATTATCAGTACCTATTTTTTCTGTGTATTAGCGTAAAATGATCCTGGGACATTTTATTCTGACATTGATTTGGTTCTTTTTTCTGCCTGCTTGACCTCTGGATCAGCATTGCTTTCTTTTGGTGTGCAAAAAACTTGAATCACAGCAAACAGTTCTTTACCTATGTTTATTGTTACTGAAAGTTCATGCTTTGCTATCAGAATTTGCATCCCACACTCACATTCACTCCTACCCTGCTGGCTATAGGTTGGAAAACTAACCAAACCTCTTCTGTCCCAAATGGCCGGATTGAAAGTAGATATTACAGCATTTTGGTTTGTATTTTAATGACGTGGAGAACTACTTTATGTAATCAGTAAGCTATTATATTCTGCTCTTGATAATTAACATATTGATGATATAATTCTGGAAAGATCTTTGTAGGAAACCTGTTCTGCTGAGATTGATTTCAAAAATAGCAAATCATTGTGGAATGAATCACTTTTAATTAGTATTACTTTTCCATGAATCACTCAGCTAAAGAAAAATTTCCTACTTTAATTCTTTCACATGTATGTCTCTACTACTGCTTTGTAGTTTAATAACTGAATTCGTTGTAGTGGTGGAATCAGGAACAGTCAATGACAAGGAAATTTGGTTTCTATTTAATCATTAATAATTTATGTAACAATAATATATTGATATGTGCATTGTAGCATGCGTCTTCTATTTCATTATTTTATGACTGCCAGTCTGTCAAGCTTTCAGTTTCCCTTCTTGTTAACTAAGAATCCAGTTTACTATAGAATAATTTTTCTCCAAATTTATACATATACTTTTACATACTCAGTTCTTTGAACTTTGATAATTCTCTTCATTTCTTTATGTATACTTTTCTCATTCACCCACCTTTCTTTATGTGTACTTTTCATTTTCACCCATGAATTTCCATGAATTACCTTTATACATTCCTTTACATATCACAGAATTGGATTTTTATTTGAGTCAAAGATGAGCTCATCAGATGTCCCTATCTACTTCTCTAATATAGGCTGTTCAAAGTAAGAAAAAAAATGACAAAAGAAATCTAAATGTTAAAACACAAACAATTACTATAAAACCTTAAAGAAATAGCATGGAAGACAATATTACAATGATTTTTAGGTGTACACAGAAAATGATTCTGTAGGATGAACATTTAATGTCATTGCATTAAACATGCTTCCTTCTTTTTAAAGATAAGGCTCCTTATTGGCAAGGTATTTTATTTTTGGAACATATCTCACTGTCCTAACATGAAGGACTTGAAAGTGTTTTCCAAATTTTAAAGGGAAATACAAATAACACATTTTTTTCTAATCCTAATTAATTACAAAACACAAATGAATAAACATTGCCTTAGGTATAAGTTAATATATAACATGTGATAGAAAAAAAATTGTAGCATCTATTAAAAGGTAATTTTCTGTTAATGGAGATGGGAGATCTTGGAAACTACATATTGAAGTTGACACAGCTTTATTCAACCCAGTGTCTTGAATGATTTGGTCAAGTAGAATCTGCTGCAGACTTAGAAACACCCACTCAGTAAATTGGGTGAGCATCAAATAAACACCCATCTGTAATAATAAGGTTTTGACCCTGTTATTAAAATCATATAAGCTTTTCCCTAATTAATATAGTTTAGATCATTTTTAGTTTTTAATCATAGTTCATGGAAGAAGCTGGGTTCAGGGATTGTATACATAAAATGGCATCACAAGGACATTGTAATTGGCCTCAGTGTTCCACTTGGTAATACCAAGAATGGTATATAGATCCAAGAGATCTTTCTTTGTTTTCACATATGGATATAAATATACATATGATGATGATTTTTTCTATTTATGGTTACTAAGCTAATTGTTTTTTGGAATATACTCCTTCAGCTGGTATATTTCAATTATGTCAATGGTAGATAAACTTCTATTTTAAAAGGAGATAGTAAAAGAAGTAAAGAAAGAAGCCTGTACTTTTATCTACACAATATCATTATTTCCTGAATTCAAATAATCCATCCTAGATTCTGAAGGATTAAGGATAAACATATTAAGAATAACCATAATTATTGGTGCTTATATTTAGACTAGCATATGCATTCTGCCATAAAAAAAATCTAATAGAAGTACGCATCTACTATGTGAGTAAAGATTTTTCTTTTTGCCTAAGTCTGCTTTCACATATTTAAATGAGAGTATTATAAATAATTTTATTTGATGCATTTATTTCTCTATATAATTGAATAAGATACACTAATGAGATGCAAATATTCATTCTAATTTCTGTTTGGCATTTTCAATTTGTCTATGAGAACTATTGGGAATTGATAATAGCTGTACAAAAAGCTATTATGATTCAAATGGAATTAAAGCAATAATTATTTAAAGACTAATGGTTTATTAGGTATTAATTCTTATGTAAAAAGGGATTGATAGAACCCATGTTTTTCTCCTTTCTCCTTATTTAAGCTTTAAGTGTTTAATTTCTGTCTGTGCACAAATATTCATTGTTCTGAAAGAGAAATTCTCCAGCAGTGATTTTTGAGAGTTACCTTAGCTTAGGAATAAAATCTGAACTTAAATGCCAGAAGAGAATTACCTGTGAAATTGGTAGGATTATAATGCAAAAAAAAATTGAAAGTAATTTGAAATTAAAAAATGTTAAATCGGTAGTAGAGAAATAGGTAAAAAGAGATTCTTTTTGGCAGTATTAATCAAATGATGACTTCATTTGGAAAAAGAGGGATAAAGTTGAAATAATATTGCTTGATCATATGAAGCCAAATCTCATTTAAAATTATTCAGTATTTAATTTTTGGTAAAGGTTTCCTAGAGTGTTTCAATGTAGCTCTTTTTCCTCTATTTGTGAAAAGCCTTTTATTTTTGTCTATTTCCTCAGTACTCATTTTAGTTCTTTCTAAAGTCTGTTTAAAATTTGGAATCCCAGGGTAATTTGTTGTGAGATCTTATGAACCTGTTCAATATTGTTTTTGTGTTCATTTTATAGGTGAAGTAACAAAATACTATTGAAAGTGGAGAAACTTGCATCAAGATAGATAGCTATTGACATTTACTAAGCGTTAGTAAGATCATGCTTGCATGTATTTCAGGTATGTGAAGCAAGAATTTTTTCTTTCTTTCTATAAAAACATCATTTATGCTTTCCATTGTACAAATTAACTAAACAAAAAATCATCTTTTAGAACTAGTTTGACTTTTTCAGAGTTGAATTCAATATGAACATCCAGATGTCAGACCAATCAATTGTGAACAATTCTGACAATAGAAAATAAACAATTTGTTATCCTATTATCGGGTGATAAAGCAATAAAATTATCTTTTGCCTTATTATGTAATCAATGATTCTAATAGACTGACCTACTGAAATTCACTTGCATAGGTTCAGAGATATTTACCTACATATCTTGCCAACCATTCACTTAACATATTTCTTCTTCATGTCAAAACTGGCATTTATTCCATTAGATGCAGTGTTTAGGGATTTATTCTGTGTTGTGGATATTTTCTTCTTGAATATTATCCCAAATATTTTGCCCTCACCTTTGGTCTCCATTTTCTATTCCCAAATTTTTTCATCTTCCTTTGTCTTGACTGACATTCTTCAAGCTTCATATATGTATGCTCTTCAAGCACATATATATATATATATGTGTGTGTGCTCATATCTTACATGATTTCCAGGTAGTTTTATGCCAGCCTTGCCCAAATTTTTCCACCACCAAGTTAGAAAAATAGAAATCATGTTCCTAACTTTTTATCCCCTCTCACATTCATATCTTAGTCAATTATACCACCATCCAGCAAGTTTTGAAATTAGAAATCTAGGAATTGTTTCCATCCAGTTTTTCAGAAGGGACTCTTAAGAATCAAAGAAAATTGAATTCTGGTTGTACAATTTATTAAAAGTATAAGTTGTATGTCTTCTGTACGTCTATGTGAAAAAGAAAATAATCGTATTTATTTTTTTTGGTGGTTTTGAAGATTAAGCAAGATAATAAGTTGAAATACTTCAAATTGTGCAGGGAACAAGGTGAATCCTCAATAAATCATTATCATTGTGGTATGGCTATAGTTTAATAGTTATATGTATTAAACTATTGCATGGCCATATTTTTAAATATTTTAAAATTACAAGCATTTGTTGCTTTTTTCCTGAGATTGGTTAGAAATTTACCCTTAATAAGATTTCAGTTTCAGGCAGAGTATTTCACTTGAGAATTTGTGTAATATTTTGAAGTTTTATTGATTTCAATAACTATTCTTTTATATTAGTTTGTTCACTTGTGTATATCTAATATGTCATACCATAAAGCCAATGCTGTAACATTGGGGCACTAGATACTATATAAGATTCTATTTCAGAAATTTTAAAAGGAAAATAACCATTAATTGCAAATTTAAACATATATTGCAAATTTCAACATTTCATTAAGCTTTACGTATGACAAATGTGAGTATTTTTTATCAATAGCAAAAAGTAATAATAGTTTATGAAAGAAATGTGGAGGTATCTGTCTGCAAGCTACCATTAATATATTTTGTATAAAACACTGAGTTAAGGAGTAGAAGATTTGCGTTCTAGCTCAGGGGTTGGCATTGTGACCATAAGCAATTTACTCTTTCACCAACAGGTTCATTTTTTCTTTATTTTTTATCACTAAAAGAGGAGGTTGGATTACATTAGCTACATATTCTTCTGAAATTCTAAGCCTTCTATCTCTGATCCTTCAAAGCTGCTACTGAATTTACTTTTAGGTATTCCAAATTCAGAATGCAGCAGTAGTGCTCAATAATATGCTATTGTATAAGTCTGCTTATTTTATTTTTTATAAGTTTTCTGCAATATCTTTACAGTAAGGTACATTTTAAAATACACATAGAAAATAGACATATTTTTAAATAATGACAAAATATATTTTCCTATTAAGTATCTTGTTACGTTTGTATGACTCAAAATTAAGTTGGGACAAGGCAATATTGTTATTTAATAAACAAATTATGCCTACAACATACTATAGGCATATTAATAGTCAACAAATTATTCAGCAATAGGAGTTTAGTTTGTATTTATACGTGTTAAATTGAAAATGTTATTTTATTGGATAGAAAATGGACCTCATTGCAATGAGTAAGAAATAGCAGAAGAATAGATATGATATCTGTTCCATATCACTCCATTAAAAGTGATGCAATGTAGAAGAAAAAATATTGGAAAGTTTTGAAGGCCTAGATTCTAGTCTTTGCCCTACCACATGCTACCTTTGGTTCATTATAGCCAATGCATGTACCTTCTATTAACCTTAGAGTCCTCTTCTGTGAAATATATTAGTTTGATCCAAGGGTAATTCTTAAGGACATAGATTGAAATCTCTGTCACATATCTAGCCTAGCATGAAATATTATGAGGATGTGTATAAATATCCATCGGTTGTTCTCATCATGAAAGAATACATGTTTTACATTTTAATTATCCATATACTACAAATCATATTTGGATTTGGAAATAATTTTTGAGCTTTTGGTATCTCTTTCAAATTTTACTCTTGAGCTACAGTTATTCACAAAAACTTATACATACATACCAAATCTTTGTGTTTCCAGAACGGATTGGAAAGATTTTAAAGAATGAAATCACTTTACAATTTCTTAAGCAATGCATCTGTGCTGTTGCAACCTATTATAGTGAGAGAAATGATATACCACATTGTGATTTCATTAATTCCATACAGTGCTAAAACAATGATAGAAAAGGAGAAATCAATTAACAAATAGCAAATTTTACTATTGGGGGCAAAACAAAGAGAACAATTGTCCATCATCAATTCATTTAATTAAATTCAATAATTTCAGCATATCTTCAGAACAAAGATAAAAGCTGAGTGCCATTTACTTTTCAATCAAAAAGAGGATTAGGATCTGACGTTAAACAAGGAATACCTAATTTAAACAGTCTAATATAAGCCACCAACTTTTTCATCCCCTAACCTTTTTGAACCTCCTGAGAAAGTACTTTTATTAATATGGAAGCACTCACTGCCCGCAATAGCCATGTTTCATTGACAGGTATTTCTAAAAAAGTGTGACATGGCCAATCATCAATTATTTCCATTGTCTTTTTATGGATAATTCAACATCTAGGGTTGACCGATATAATTAATAATATCATTATTAACTCCATGAAATAAGCTACTGTGTCTTCAGAATGGTGGCAAAATGAGTAAAGTGATTTTACATCATGAAAAACTGATTAGTCAAGAGATGGTGGTCCTGCTAAACAGCTGACTGACATTAAAGAGGTTTATTGCCTCTGAACATGCCAATTCCTTACTACAGCTAACTGAATGTCCCTGCCACTAGAAAGGTCAGTGTGTAAAATGTGACTAATCCTGTTGTCCTAAAGCTCATATATTTCAATGTTATCTTTTTTTTTTTTTTTTACATGGACAAGCACGGAAATTGAACCTGGGTCTCCAGCATGGCAGGCTAGAACTCTGCCACTGAGTCACCGTTGCCCATCAATGCTATTTTTATTGTACCTTTTGTTTGGTACATATTAGGCGAAACCAATATTATTTTTCATACACTAAAAAAGCAGATAATGGATAGAATTCATTTAGCATCACACTGCTAGATTAAAAACAATCTGAATTAAATGAATCAAACCAATTATTTCTCTTTCTGTTGAACCGTTTAAGGTTACACTATGAGTGATAAAAAGAAACCTCTTGAATAAGTACTGTGCTGACACATTTAACATACTTGACAATGATTTCCTTGATGAGCCTGCATTTAGATAAGTATGTACACTTCAACTATGAAGGTGTTAGTTCTCAAGTTTGGATTAGAAGGGAAGTAATTGGTGCTTCACCTGGAGCTAGCAGCTAACATTTCTAATAGATATTTCCATAATAAAGTGTATACATGCTAGGAAACAACTCTATCTAGATATCTATGGTATTAAAACAATTCTTGGTGCATAGTGGATGTGCATTAAACATTCATTGAATGGATGGAGGAACAGGTGAGGCCTGGAAAAATTGTAGTAATACATAAGAGTTATGGGATATAATCTTCCCCTAAAGTCCTGGGAAGTACTGAATCAATCTAGCTTATTTAGTTCCCTCGATTCAAAGTTTCCAATATACATTAGCCAAGGAGAATGACAAACTGCTACTGCAATATCCTGAAATCTCTTAAGGGGCCTGGAAGTATTGCCCTGTTAGAAAATAGAAAATGATATTATAATGTTACTCTGAAATTGGTTTGTGTATTTGAATCTTGTTTAACTGTGTTCACACCTAAAAGAAAGTATAAAACACTCTCAGGCAAAAAAAATAATAATAATAATAGCTCTAACATTCAATACCTGAAATGTCTTCCCTACATCATACAGTCCTTCAGTTTTCTATTTGAATATAACTTTAAAACTTGGTGAAGTGTGAAAAAGGTAGCTCTTTAAAGCCCAGGTCCCTGGCTTACTCTGAATAATTTGTTCCTATCCTCTTTAAGAAAGTTATCTGACCCTGAAATCTGACACTGCAGGATATGGTGATTTTATTTTTAGAAGAAGCAAATTATATTTCCTAGGAATAAAGTACCTGCTACAGTAATGTGGATGACCTCTGGTCATAGTCACTTCTTACATAGTGACTACTATATCATTTATATCAAACAAAGAAACATTTCAAAGGAGGCAAGGGAGGTTGGTGGCATTTGTCACATGGTTGTCCAGAGACACCTCAGGTAATTTCTTGAGTCTCTGATGTATTATGCTATCAGTCTTAATTTTTTTCTTCTCTATCTGTATCGGCTAAAGAAGGGGAGAAATTGTTCATAGGATCTGCAAGGAAATACAATAGCAAGATCAAATACTCAATATTTAGCAAAAAAAAAAAAATTACAAAAGTTAAGTAAAAACGAGGTGGCTTTTAAGCTTAGAAGACAGGCATACAATTTTTTATAAATGATCTTTAAGTGTTTTTTTAATGTTATATGTTACTTCAAGTTACATTTTTTGCTATTTTTCAAAGAATTGTAAGATGGATTTTTCATATATATATTTAGATTAAAATATGAGTTATTTTTATGTGAAGAGAAATGTATATCACATGAGGCTTTAAGTAAAACTTTACTTGTATCACTAGGTAAATGCTACTAAGAAGCAGAATTATTTAACTCTAAAAGTAATTCTGCAAGAAAAGTAATTTTACATGGTTAAAAGAAACACCCAGCATATTCAATGTTGTGTTCATGTGGCAATGGTTTAGTGTATGGTAAACAGTGTTCATTATTAGCTCTTTACAATGCAGACAATACAGAAAGGGGATTCAAACCCTGAAACTTTAGTTCTAAACCATTCTGTTATGATCTAGTTTGGAAACCTTAGAAGAGTGAACTGATGTCTCCGGACATGAGATAAACCTTAAGTGAATACATTACGAAGAAAGATATCTGAAATTCTGCTATAAATAGCAATTTTAATTCTTAACATCCTGAGAACAAGACAAAAATCCTAAGCAGAAGTGATTGTTTTATTCACATATGTATTCCCTGTCTCCAACCCCAAGTCCACATTACTGTAAACACACATCTTGAGAACAAAATAAACAAAGCCATATGCACACAGATCAGCTCCAGTCATCCTCTAGCAACTGACTGACTGCCAGTTAGGTGATGCTTCAACAGCAGAACTGGCTATGACCTCAGACAACTGTCCTATGACAGCACCTGCAGTCCATCTCTCATCTGCCCAAATCCTTTGGCAATGGTAGGCCATTTCTGTCAATCAGTATCAGCTCACACTCTCTGGAAAATTTCTTTGCCACATGTAGATTGCATATTCCTGTGTAACTAAGTCCTCTTCAAGGAGTTGGTGCTCTCAGCTTTGGGTGGGGGGAGTCTACTAAGCCCTCCATTTCCTTCATTGTCTGCTACCCCTAAACATGGAGGCAATGGCTGCATTTATTTGCACTTGTGAAACCTGGACCCCTTAGAGTCCTCTTTTAGCCCTTTTGGTAGTAAAACAGTTTTTATAAATTAGCAACTCTTTTTGTCAAATGTTCCCTGTTCAAATTAATGGTGTGATTTTTGTTTCTTGATTGATCCTGATTGATAAAAATTATGTAGGGAGCATTGCTTTTATTAAATTATTCATTTTTCATGATTTTTCTTTTTAGAAGTATATGTAAAAGGAACTGCAGTGAGTAACTTAATATTAGGAAAAATATTTTCACATATCATTATTTGAAAAACAAACAAAGCATGTTTGGCAGAGGAAGAAACTTATTTTTCTTAGTCACTTGCATGACTTTTGGAAAAATAAGCACCTTTCTCACCTGCAAGATCTGGATGACTATGTAGAACCTTTCTTATAGACTAGGAGTAGTTTAAGCACAGGACACATTAGTCAATTCCCTTGTCTATCTTGACAATCAAATCATCTTTCCTCAGATATGCAGGTAGTTTGGTTTTTTGGACAATACCAGTTAGTGACATTTTAATTTTTTCTCTTATCTATCTATTTGGTCTCCTTGCAATGAATGTAAGAAAAGGGACTAGAATGTTAGAACCCAGGAGAGATATTTAGCTGGTATAGTATATTTCAAATAAAAGAGAGAGAAAGGAAAGAGGGAAAAAAACTATTAAGATTGAGCTTGGCTTTTTATCTTTCATTAGCTGCCATAATTGCCCCACAAAACACCGCAGGAAAGAAATTGTTACCTTTTTCTATCATGTCTTTTTTCTAGGAGTCTTAATTTTCTTATTCTCAATTTCATAACATCTCTACTCATTTTTCCACTATGTCTAACCTTTGTTCAATGTTAAAAGCTAGGATATCCCTGCAGATGTTTAAGCTGAACTTCTGAGGTAGATGAAACAGCAAGCTGTGGTTAATAAAATCTAATAGTTTAGAATGGGAAGGGACATTAAAGACTGCCTATTCAAATTCCTCATTTCTGAAAACAAACAAATGAAGCTAATAGGCTTAAGGACTCAATTCTCAAAAACAATGGTTTGATATGGAATGGATCTTTGGATTCCTGGGATAGAGTTAATTCACGAGCTTAGTTCTCTGTCCATGATACACTTTTACATTATCAACGGATCTAAATATTCAAGTGAATTAAGATTTTGCTCAGTAAAAAAAAAAAAAAAAAAAAAAAAAATACCCAGATAAAATAAAGCATTTTGTTTATATCACTTATATTTTAACCTTGGCATACCTGGGAGATGCTAGTGTAACGTTTTTTGACAAAAAGAACCCCCTCCCAAAGTGTTCTAAGAAAATCTCAAACATTCATTCTTTCCTTCATTCAACAAACAATTATTGAATGACCCTAGTGTGTTCTTGGCATTGGCTAAGTGCTCAGGGAGCGGGGGAGAAATGAGTAGAAAGTAGCTGAAAATTTGATCCTTGATTTAAAAACACTTAAAATCTATATTTTAAACAACATAAGCACATTTGATTGACATTAGAGCATTTAAAATACTATAATTTTAAGCAATAAATTTTATGGGTCATACTTTTTAATCAGAAGGAAAATAAAAGCAGAATCCTGTGGGTGGCTTTAATAGGGAAGTTTTCTTAGAAGGCTGAATAAAGTAATGAATGAAATAAATGGCTGAGAGGATAAAAAAATTAGAGAAAGCCTTTCAAATGATAAAACTTGCACAAAGTCACAGAAGTGTGGAATGAAGAGTAGTGTTGCTGATGGATGAATTTTGATGAAATTGTTATCAGTGGTTTTAGAAGTAATGAAAAAGGACAATATCTACCTGTACGAAGCAAAACCTGGGAGAAAGTATTACATATGCATGTAACACATACTTA
This sequence comes from Tamandua tetradactyla, assembly GCF_023851605.1. Taxonomy (NCBI): domain Eukaryota; kingdom Metazoa; phylum Chordata; class Mammalia; order Pilosa; family Myrmecophagidae; genus Tamandua; species Tamandua tetradactyla. Next base: position 36,899,144 of record NC_135345.1, on the reverse strand, counting down.
TATTAGATAGATGATATATTAGGTGATAGATTGGTAGGTCTATAGCTATATAGGTATATCTATTAACATTTCAGAAATGTTGTTATTTAAATTAGGGGCACTAAGCTGACACAGCAGGTGAGCTCACTGTCCTCCCTCCCCCCATATGGGACATGACTCCCAGGGGTATAAATCTCCCTGGCAATGTGGGGCAGAAATCCTGGGATGAGCTGGGACCCAGCATCAAGGGATGGAGAGAGCCTTCTTGACCAAAAGAGGGAAGAGAAAAATAAGACAAAATAAAGCTTCAGCGTTTAGAAATCTAAATGTTGTGTAGGCTAGTTGAATCTCAATGACCCACATAAATAGCTACCAAGAATGTCTTTAGGTAGATTTAAGACAGAGTGGAGAGGTTATCCTGGAGGTTATTCTTATATATTATATAAATATCCCTTTTTAGTTTATGGTGTACTGAAGTGGCTGGAGGGAAGTACCTGAAACTTTGAGCTGTGTTTCAGTAACCTTGATTGTTGAAGATGATTGTATAACGATATGGCTTTTATAATGTGACTGTGTGATTGTGAAAACCTTGTGTCTGATGCTCCTTTTAGCTAGGTTATGGACAGATAAATAAAAAATATAGATGGAGAATGAACAAATAATAGAGGGGACAAAGGTTAAAATAAATTGGATAGATGGAAATACTAGTGGTCAATGAGAGGGAGGGGTAAGGGGTATGGTATGTGTGAGTTTTTCCTCTTTTCTTTTTATTTCTTTTTCTGGAGTGATGCAAATGTTCTGAAAAATAATCATGGTGATAGATGCACAACTATGGAATGTTTGTATGTCAAGATTTACCAATAAAAATATTTTTTTAAAAAACGTACAATGAGATACCCCTTCACACAAAGTAGGATGGCTTTTATTTTTAAAATGGAGAATTAAGTGTTGGCCAGGATACAGGGAAATTGGAACACTTGTATATAGTTGATGTGAATATAAACTGGTGCAGCCACTGTGGAAAAGTTTGGCAATTCTTCAGAAAGTATAGAACTATGATAGATGCAGCTTTCTCATTTCCAGATATATACTCAAAAGAATTTAAAATGCAGGCTCAAACAGATATTTGTACACCAGTGTTCATACCAATATTATTTACAATAGCCAAAAGGTGGAAGCAACTCAAGTGTCCATCAACAGATGGATATATCAAAAATATAGCATATATATATATACAATGACCATAAAAAAGGAATAAAATTCTGAGACATGCTACAACATGGATGAACCCTGAAGGCATCATGTTGAGTGATATAAGCCAGACACAAAAGGACAAGCAAATATTCTATTATTCCACTTATATGAACTATCTAGAATCGGCAAATTCAAAGAGCCAAAAATATTACAGGTCACGAGAGGCTGGGGGGTGGTAATGAGGAGTTATTAGTTAATGAGTATAATTTAATCTGAAGTGATGGAAGTAGTGTATGACAGTAATGTCAGCACAACATTGTGACTGTAATTAATACCACTGAATTGTACACTTGAAGATGGTTAACATGGGAAATTTTGAGTTATGTATGTTACCACAATAAAATCATTTTTAAAAATCTAAAAAAAAAAAAAAAATTAGGGGCACTATTTCTGTAATATGTTGCCTTTTTCTGTTTTTACATCCAATACCTTAGGAGAAGACATTAAATCCCCATGCCTCAGCTTATCAGGAGATGACTCTGACCCCCTACCTGTGATGTCCTGAGGATGAAATGAGGTAACATTTGCAAAGTTTAGTATGGTAATGCACACACTGTAGGAATTCAGTTAATGTTAACTGTTTTTAGTGAACTACAGACATTACCTATTAACATATGAATTTATGTTAATAGTAAATGACCAGTTTCTTTAAATTAATTACTCAATTTTCAAAACTAAGGAAAGACTTAAAAACCCAGAAGCTATGAACAGTCAATGGATAGGTTTGTTTGCGCCAGAAGAGGTTTAAAAGCATTTTGTTTCAGCATTGCATTAAAAAAACAATTAAAAAATAAATGACGCTTTAAAAATCCACATGGTTTAGTTCCATTGCTTGACTGTGGGCTGAGAAGCAGCCGCCAGTTGTAGTTAGGCTACATGTTTTCCAAATATCCGCATCACTGGTTATTGCAAATTTTCTTACTACCTGTTTTTATTTTTTTCATTACTTTCTGATCTCAGGTTTTTAAATTTGCCACTTCCAGTTAATCTAATCCTGAAGAGTCGACCAACTATAAGTGTGTGTGTGATTAGTGAGGAACAATAAATGCAAAAATAAGAGTATCTTGAAAGAGAGGTGTCATTGCAGTAAACCTGAAGCTCCATTTATATTTAAATACAGCACCCTAAAGGCAATTTTGGTTCTCTTTCTTTAATACATTGCTTGTAAAATATGCACTTCAAACAGGATATAAGATGATGTACTCATAAGTAAATAAGTCAGTAACCCACTGTACAGTATTTGCTATGTAAAACTAACTGATAAATATATAAAATGTTCATTTACATTTTGGACATTATAAGAGCATTGATCTAATTGTGCAATGATATTAACTTTTTGGCAGAATGACACCATGTGCCACAGCCAATGGTGTTAGCACAAAGAAGATTTTGCTTCTTAAGGTTAAAATCTTTCAAATATTTTGCCTCTGGTGAAGCAAAATAAGGCAAAAATTCTTTTGAAATGTGTTTTTTTTTCTGGTAGAACATCTTTTTTCTAATTGGTGAGTTACAAGACAATATTCTAGGCATCCAAATCCAGAGTTTATAAAGTGACCTAGTGCTTTACTAAGGTAAAGTTTAAAGTTAGGAACTTGTTAAAAGTCAGCTACTTATTTATTCTCTAGCATAATTTTCTTATATAAAAGCACCTATACTGTTTGAGGGCTAAGTGCGGGAAATTGTGCACTTTTAGGGAAAAGTGAAGTGGTTGGTCAAATAATCAATGCAATGAGAATTCTTTTTCCTTTAAAAATCAAAGAATATTCTTATGGCCATGATATAATGCTAGAAAAGGAAATTATACAGTCAACATATACTCTTCTGGAGGGGAAAACCTATAAATAATAAACAGATCAGCAGATAAACTAGTGAAATAGCATCTACAGAAATTTATAGTTTTAATTGTAATCTGTACATTTTATAGGTGGTAGATAGTGACAATAGCTATATTATTCAGAATGGTTGTGAGCACCATCTTTTAAATCCTAAATAAATAAATGTTTTATTTGGATCCACAAAAAATGAACCTGGAACCTTTAGGTTGTATACTTAGGAAGGGAATATATTTTAATAAGTTAGCCATATTAAAACTCATTTGAGTCTTTTTTTCTTTTTTTTATGTGCATGGTCTGAGAATCAAACCTGGATCTCCTGCATGGAAGAGGAGCATTCTACCACTGAACCACCCATGTACCCATCACATGTATTTCTGATTCAAAATATTTTCTGCTGGTATAAAGAGATAAGAAAAGATATATTTTGCTAAGCAAACAAATATCAAAAATAATCTCTAAGTAGAGTGTAAGTTCTGTACTCAGGATTCTATAGGAGAGCTATTTTCCCCTTACAAACCTGCTGCCATTCATTACTTGATGTATCTCATTGAATGACACATTCTCAAGTATCCAGAGGAATGGACTAGTAGTCAGAGAAACTTTGTTCAGGCCTCACTATTGTCTAGCTCTGTCTTCTATAGTCCTGTTAGTCAACGTGTAACTGGTCCACAACCCAGGAAGATGGGCATCATCTTGGAGCTTGTGAAAAATTGAGAGTCTCAGACTCTATCCCTGACTTCCTGAATTAGAATCTACATTTTAACAAGATATCATGCACATGTATCAAATATAAGTTCCTTGGGCAAAACTTCTCAAACCTGCAGGATAGGTCAGGTCTCCTTATTAGACTCTATTATAACCTCCTGTAATTTTTACTCATAGTGTTATTTGTTTTTTTTTTTTTGCTTGAAACTATATATGTATATATATATATATGATTTTGTGTTTTTTATGTTTTTAATAGGATTTAGCTAATTAAAGAAAAATCCCACTCAATCTTTATATATTACTGAGTATATTTATCAAGTATGAGTATTTGTTTGGATCAAATGCCTTTCTGGCATTTATAGAAAGAATCACATGGTTATTCTTCTTCAGTCTATTAATTTTATATAAACTGAATTTATAATTTTGAAACACCTCTGTAATCTTGAAATAACTTCTACTTTGGTGAAACTTGATTAAGTTTTACCATTCTTTTTGTAGCATTTTTACATTGATACATAAGTGAGTTTTAGAATATTTTAATATTTTATGCCATTTTATAATTTAACTAGAATGGTTAGAAGATCTTAGAATTCTCCTATGGAATCATTTAACCAAGATGTTTTGTTCTCTGTTTATTTGTTTATTTTTATAATATGAGACGTATCACGTGCACAAATTCCTATATTTTTTTCTGTGGAAAATAATCATTTGTCAACTTCACATTTCTCTCAGATCAGTTTTAGTAGCCTGTACTATCCTATGAAGTTAATTATTTGATCTAGGTTTTGAGAATTTTACTTAAATGGTATCAGGAAGAATATTTTCATGGTTTGTGAAACTACCTTTCTTTTTGTGATTTTTCCTCTTTTATTATTATTTTTTCTGTCTTTTTTATTTCCTTCCATTATTTTCCTGATTTAAATGTTATTTAAAGTAGTTTTTTTTCCAAAGGACAAGCTTTATAAATTTGCCTACACTACCTTATTGTAGAAATGGGAAAATTATAAATAAATTTATTATATTAAGCAATATCATGATGCCACACCTACATTAAAGTGAAAAAAAAAAAAACAAGCCATGAAGTTTTCACATGTGTATGTGTGTATGACAGCGTATTTCTGGAAACTCTTTATGGCATTATTACTTTGTACTTTTGGTCCCTTTTAGTAGTTGTATTTTTGCAGAGAGAATAAATTGCATGCAGATTTGATCAAAAGCAATGAAAACCCAGCATGCTTCACGAAGATTAAATGCTTCTCAGAGGCTCAAAAGTGACCATGTCAGATCATTGTGCTCATTTATCTTTTGTTGGTTGTATCCATTTATTGACACTTTTTGGTTTCCCCTCACTTTTTTTTCCATAGTACACATCGACTTCCTTAATAATCAGTTGCATCATGTTATTTTTATTTTTTTAAATAATAACCTTCTCCGGCCAATGTCATTTTCTTAATTTCCTAGTAATTTTTCATTAGTATTCTTTAAGCAGTTTTGATGATGGGAAATGAAGTCTCTAAAACAAAAGAAGAAGAAAGGAAGAAAGGGACAGAGAGAGAGTTAGTGGGAAAGAGGGAAGGAAGAAAGATGGAGGAAAGGAGGACAGAAAGAATCACTGTGGTTAAACCCATCAAATCCATTCCAAGCTTGTCAGGCTGAAATTTCCTAAAGCACATATAGATATTAACAATAATAGCACTTGTATGTTTTTCTAGGAACAATTATAATCTTACTATGCATTCAGATAGAGATTTACTTTCTATATGACTTCATGATTATTAAACAAGCAATTTTTATTGTAAGAAGGGATATGCAATTTACATTTATATTAATATGAATATTTTCATTTCTACCTGCATTTTGTATGAATAATATTAAAGTTTATTATATGGTATATTAAATATATAGTATATTTTAAAAATAAATACTACAGATAGCATGTGAGTTTTTTTGGTTAATATGTTGGATTTATGAAAATTAATGAATATTACAGGTGACATTCTTCATTTTAAAAAGAAAAAATCAATATCTAGGATTATAGACAGTGGGATATTTGTTTACTTTTACTATAAAATATTGAATGAGGCACTTATTTAAAGATAGTATACTTTATTAAAAATAACTATTCTGAATTAAGAATATGTAATATTTACAATTACTGGGTAGAGTAAAGGAAGTTAAATTAATGTGGAAATGTTTCTAAAATTTCTAATATATATAGTGAGTAAAATATAGCAGTGAAAAATTACTGAAGTGCACATTCATAATGAATATGGTTCTATATATACATATCATAAAATATATTTTTTGGAGATTGAAATGTAAATTTTAATAGAGATTTGTAGCCTTAAATGCAATTCAATCTTTTAAATACATATATTTTTTTCAGAGTTTTCACAGTGAAGGAATAACATATTCTAAGGTAGATGTTAAATGCATATTTTAACAAATGTTTCAATTTGTAGATTAAGTCAAAATAAATATGGAAACAGGTATTTTATGAAGAGATTAAAATTGGACATGAAAAGATTCTATGTATCTAACACAATGCATAATTTTACACTTATATTCACATAATTTGTATATATTCTAGAGGCAGTACTGGACTTAAAATCAGAATATTAGTGTTCCCATGTACATTTAGCAGCTGTGCATCCTTAGAAAAAGTTACTTCAACTCTCTGAGTTGCTCTTTTCTACATTGTCAATTTTCTCCTACTTGCTCATTTCCTTCCTTCTAAACATTTATATCTAAATAATCATATCTTCCATCACTAGGAAAACAAATGAAAATGGCAGCAACTATATCCACACCTCATAAAAAAGATGACATTCACCAGTTTCACCATTTCCATCTTAGAATAGACTATACTTTCCTTTTTTTTTTTTTGGTTTGGTTTATTTGTTTTAACTTTTTTTTATTGTGGAACATAACACACACAAAAAAGCAATACATTTCAAAGTACATTGTAAAAAACAATAACTATAACTATATATGTTATAACTATAACAAGTAGTTATAGAACAGATTTCAAAGTTTGGTATGGATTATAGTTCTATAATTTTAGGTTTTTCCTTCTAGCTGCTCCAAGTCACTGAAGACTAAAAGAAATATCAATATATAGTGATGACTCAACAGTCATACTCATTTGTTAAATCCTATTTTCTCTGTTATAACTCCTCTTTCCCCTTTGGTCCTTCTCTCAATCTTTAGGGGTATTTGGGCTATGCCCATTTTACATTTTTCATGTTGAAAAGGGCTGTTGAGAATATGGGATTGGGGATGGAACTAGCTGATGTTCTTGGAGCATCTGCCCCCTCTGGATTTCAGGACATATCTGGCCTAGAAACTCATCTGTAGGTTGTAAGTTTCTGGAAAGTAATCACAGTGCATGAAACTTTTGTAGCATCTCAGATACAGCCCTAGGTGTTCTTTTGGGTTGGCAGGAATGGTTTTGGTTGGGGTTTGGCGAATGATGGTAAATAGCAATATCTACCTGAAGCTTGCAGAAGAGTAACTTTCACAATAGCCTTTTGACCCTAATTGAACTCTCTCAGCCACAATAACACTTCGTGTTATATTTCTTTTCCCTCTTCTGGTCAGGGAGGCATTGTCAATACCACAGTGCCAGGGCCAGGGCCAGGCTCATCTCTGGGATTCACATTCCACATTGCCTTGAGACTGTCCTTGCCGGATGTCATGTCCCACATGGGGGTAGGGAGGAGGTAGTGATTTTCCTTGCAGAATTGGGTTTAGAAAGAGAGAGGCCACATCTGAGCAACAAAAGCAGTCCTTTGGAAACTGACTTGGGAATCCTTAATGTTTGAGAAAGTATCATGTGTTTACCCTGTGATAAAACTTAATAGTTCTATATTTTTTCTTCCATTCGTCAAGGGAATTTGCATATTTTTATACATATTTTGAGTGCATGGTCTGGGAATCAAACATGGATCTCCTGCATGAAAGGTGAGCATTTCAGCACTGAACCACCTGTGCACCGTTTTGCCAATACTTTTTAATTATCTGCTCAACATACTCTGGGATGTGTCCGGGTAGTACGTTAAGCTATATGGAATTACAAGCCCTCCATCCCATTTTGAGCTAAATGTATCTAGGTTGTTTAAATGAGTTATTCAGAGGGTTTAAGTTAGATTATTTGCTATAGGAAATTTAGGTTTGGGCAAAATGAACTTCTCTTCCTTTGGTCTTATACAATAGGTATAGTTCTTAAATACAGGCAATGTCCTGGAATAGATTGTTCTATTGCTCTCTTTTCCTTCCTTTCTCCATATTCCTTCTTTAATTTTTAGCCTGCAGTTACAGATAATTTAATTAATCAGTTTTTAGTGAATAACACATTATCGCCATCATCAGAATGTTTGTCTTTTTAAAATATTTGACATTATTAATTTTACCCACTTCATACCCATGTATTCTCCCAAATGTGGCATTTACACAAAAATATTTATGTATTTGAAAAAAATATTTCCCCCTGTAAAATATGTATTGTTTGTGTGTATATTATATATCTTTAAATTTTACTATTCTCACTTTGTTGCTGTTCATTCAACACTGTATTGTGAATATATAGCTATGTTGTGGATTACACCGTTTCAAAGAATGGTATAAAGATATTTAATGTATTATCTTTATCCAGTTGCTAAGAGATTGCCATCTAGGTTGCCTCTTATTCTCTGCTACACAAACAATGTTACACTGAATATTCTCCTACATGTGCCCTCAAGAGTTAACGAAAGAAGTTCGGAGGAATGTGTATTCCAAAGTGGAATCTCTAGGTCACATTTTAACAACAATTCATAAGGGCTTCCATTTTCCCACATATATAGTGAATACTTGAAACCACCTTATTTTTGCCATTCTTTTGGGTGTGAAGTGGCATCTCGGTTTAAATAGTATTTCCTTGAAAACCAGGTTTGATCATCTCTTGATATACTGCTTTCTATCACTTAAGTTCTACATTCAAACATGTGCTGGTAGATATTTCTCTACTTTTGATGATGTCATGGGAAGATTTCAGCAAATCAAGAGATTAAAGTAGCTTGTTTGCACACCACTGACTCTCCTTAAACAGTGAACCCAGCACCAGATGAAAAAAAATAAGCTAGGTAAATCAGGCTAATCACCTTGACACATGTGTTCCAAGACAGACTAATGACATTTTCTAGGAGGCAGTAAACTTATTAACCAGGATGTCTCTGATAAGAATTACCTATAATAAATAGGACCTAGGATCTCTGAAACATGATACCCTGGATAATTATATGCAAACCATGCAATTCTCTGATATAAAATGGAAATGTTTACAATATAAATGCTCACTACTCACTGTAGAACCCTGAAAACCTCATTCAAGACCTCCTCTCTTCTGGGCTAGAAGTGAACATTTTACATGGGGAAGAGGCCCCATCCCCTGAAGATATGTTCAAATCCTAACCTCTGTCTCATGTATATGACTCCATTTGGGATAGGATCTTTGAAGATATTAGTTAAGATGAGGTCAAACTGGATTAGGTGAGCCCTTTATCCTTTAGGACTTGTACCCTAATAAACAGAGGAAATTTGGACAGTCACAAGAGGGCAGTATGGCCATGTGATGAAGACTGTTATTGAGTTATACTGCCCCAGATCAAGAAATATTTTGGACCACCAGAAGCTAGGAAGAGGCATGGGAGAAATTCTCTCCTCTAAAAGGAAGCATAGCCCTTTTGGCAACTTGATTTTAGACTTCTAGCCTCCAGAACTGTTATGCTGTAAATTGCTGTTGTATAAACAAGCTAGTCCGTGGTACTTTGTTACAGAAGCTTGGGCAAATTAAGCAAATTAAGCTCTGGCTATATTTAGCCCACCCATCATTTTGTGTTATTGTATCTGTCTCATTTGATAATTCAGATGGCATTTCAAGCATTTCAACTGGTAGTTCAGTTCAATTTAAGACATTGTCTTGGTTTGCCAGATTCTGCTATCACAAAAACCACACGCTGGGTTGACTTAAACAACAGGAGTTTATTGGTTCAGGGTTGAGGCTAGAAGAAGATGACTAAAAGGTTACAAAGTAGTGGAAGAATATATTGTGCTCCCATGTAGGAAGCCAAGGTGCTGCTGCGGTGAGAACAGAGGATAATGGAGAAAGCGTGCCATTTTCTGAGACTAACATTTGACATAAGACAAGACATGACTTTTTAAAAATCTGAAGGTGACTATCAATAAAAAAACTGAGACTAATAATATGAATAAATAAAAATAAAGAGAAAATTTTGGCATCCACTTAGATCATCAGAGAGTATATTGATGTGAGAGGTCTGGCAGAGGCTGACTGAGTATAGTAGTTGAATAAAACCAGTCCCTGTTTTTGCCCCATTAAGTAAACCCATTCAGTGAATTCTTTATGCATGTGAATCATTTGAATTTCATGTCTGAATTGCTTCTTCATGATTTCTATACATTTTTTCTTTTATGGTTCTGTTTATGTTTATGTTTTTTACTTTTCTGTCACAGCCAAGCATTGAAAAAAATTATTCAACACTTTACAGATCCACTATTCACTTCCTATCTTGGTTTGCCAAGCTTCTAAAATAAATAACACGTGATGGGATGGTTTAAACAATGGGTTTTTGTTTTTGACTCATGGTTTTGAAGCTGGAAAAAGTCCAAAATCAAGATATTAGCAAAGCTTGCTTTCTCCCAAAGTATGCTGCATTTCAAAAACGGCATCTTCTAGAGATCCTAAATTTACAATAGGCTCACACTCAGAGGGACTTGGATTAAGATTAGGAACACGTGTTTGTTGAGGTACAAAATTCAACCTACTACACCTCCCCATCCTCAAATATATTAACATAACTTCTATTTCTTCCATTCATTAGATCTGCTTTTCCAAAATGGATTCTTGAATATTTATATTACAGAGCCTCTGTGATGCATTTGATGCCATTTAACCTTCAGTTTTTAAACTCTCTGTTCCTTCTTGCTTCCATGGCACTATTTTGTCTGATTTTTCTTTTCCAATCTGTTATATTCATTTTCATGGGCTTCTCTTTATCTGGTTGATCATTAAACATTGTTTGCCTCAGAAAATTTTAACTAATCCATTGTGCTTCTTTTCCTATATCCTCACTATGGTTGATTTAAATTAAGTCTTATGATTGAAAACTCCATCAATATGTTTGTGAAATCTGATGACTTGCTTCATCCCTGACCTCATCCTGAATTTCTACTTCATGTGTTTATCTACTTGTTAATCAGGTTCATGTATTTCAAGCTACCTGTTTTGGTTTGCTAAATCTGCCAGAATACGTTATACCAGAAATGGAACAGTTTTAAAAAGGGAGTTTAATACGTTGCAAGTTTACAGTTCTAAGGCCACAGAAATACCTGAACCAAGGCATCCAGAGAAAGATACCTTAACTTCAAAGAAAGGGCCAATGACATTCGGGATTTTTCTCTCAACTGGGAAGGCACATGGCAATGTCTGTTACCTTTTTCTACCAGCTTCTTCAAACCACGTCTCTGGAGTGTTGTATTTCTGCATCTCCATTTGGCTTTGTGGGCTCTGTTGGCTCTGAAGTATTTTCCAAAATGGTTTCCTCTTAAAGGACTCCAGTGAACAACACCAACTGAATAAGTGGAGATGCATCTCCATTGAAAACACCTAATCAAAAGTTCCCACCCAATTGGGTTGGTCATGTCTCCATGGAAACAACTTAATGAAAAAGATCCCACCCAGTAATATTGAAAGTGGATTAAAGAACAAAGCTTTTCTGGGGTACACAACAGTTCCAAACCATCACATTACCTTAAGCTTATAAAATGTTCAAAACAGAATTAAACAAAGATAAAAATTAAAATTATCAAAAGCCTGTTAAACTTATTTTATATATGACTTAGGTTAAAGGCAAAACTTACCCCAGGTAAACAAATCTTTAACCTGGAATCTATCATAGATTTTATTCACCTTCTCAATTCCAATCAGTTACCAACATCTCTAGAAACATTTTCCTGAAAATTCCTGCCCTTTTGCTGCTGTATCTCACAGGCATATCTTTGTTTTAATGCGTTTATTAGAATAAGTCCTTCATATATTCGTTTTTCTCATTTAATTGTATGTTCATTTAGGACAGGAATTCTTAAGCACCTCTGCATTCTAGTATAGAGCATTGAGTATGCACCAAAATAGTCTATATTCCATGCAACTTTTCTGATCTAAACTTTCAGTATCCCTTTATAAAACAATTTTCATTCCATTTCTCTTCAGAATTACAAGATTTACTTTGTAAACAGGAATGTGCTGTGCAAACATTGGCTGTATTCAACCATCTCAATTTCTTTTGCGAATGAGGCAGAATACAAATAAAAACAACATACCCACCACTGAAATAGATTTATAAATGATCTTTCATTGCTGATTATTCATATACAATGCCCATTGTTATAAAATTATTGGCTCAATAAGGAGAATCCCATTTTTTATAACTGCAAGTACATGAGTACTTAAGTGAATTGCCATAAAAAGAAATTTTCCAGGTTCTTTCTATCTTTTTATCATTCCTACCATATAAAGAACTATTTCATTTCTTCTACATCAACCAAAGACTCTTCTCTTGCAAACACATCTATTTGCCTTTGCTTTTCTCTGAATTTTCCCAAACCAGTTTTAACTTCTATTTTCTACAAATTGTATTTTGTTGTTTATATCTACTGCTCCTCTTTCCTCACATGCTTTAATATCATTTCTTATTAATACCTCATTTCTGCATCCATAGCCAATATTCTCCTCAATCATTTTGCAGCATTTGGCAATGTTAGCCACTTCTTTTTGAATATATTTCTTTCTTATCCAGCTATCATTCTACTTCAACTGCCCACTCTATCTTGCTTTTTCTCTTTGTTGTATTGAAGGCAATAGTTTCCACTGATTTATTCGGTCAGTCAACAAACGTATATTAAAGATCTAGTGTGTGTCAGCATTATGCAAGGGTGGACAACACAGTGCCTCTTCCCAAGTATCTTACTATTTCATTGGGAAGAAAGATATGTAATGAATGCAAAAATAGCATCATTTTTATAGGAATGAGATCATAGTGAAGAGATGGAGAGAAAGGAATTGGGCATTCTGAATGAGGTGAAATCTGGAGTGTTAATAAGTGTTTTTGATCAAAATAGCTTTAAGGGAATAATTTTATACCAAAAATACAAGAAGTATGCGAGTTTCTGTCTAAAGTTCATCCTATCTAAGGCAATGGAAAAATAATTTAGCTGTGACTCATTGATAGAAAATCAGAAAGTATAAATCAAGAATGAATTGCCTAAGATACACAAATTATATTGCTTTAGAAATTTCTTCTGTAATTAATTTGTCTTTTTAAAAACTACCTCATTGGACAAGAAGCTATATAATATTCTTTTCATTTGCATCTATGGCCCTGTACACCTAATTCAAGTGCAATAGTTTGCTGTGGCAGAAAGTTCTTATCATGGCTTTTGTGATATTTTGTACTGATAGGATGTCTCCTGTCACTCAGAATGATCTTGCACAGTCTTTTGAAGACTTATGCATATGAAAAATAATCCTGTCTGACAGTTTCCTCCAATTTAAGGCAGCAATTTCTTCCATATCTGCCTGTTTTATTGATAGCAGTCGTTGGAGGAAGGGAATTGTCTGCAGCCCAATATAGATGAAAATGAATAGTGTTGGAGATTAACTAAAAATGTAACCTTGCTAGAGAAATTATATCAATTTGAGACATATTGTCTCCTGAAGACAGATGCATTATAAAGAGCTGAACCATACAGTTTATGGGAAAAATGTATTTTTTTCATTTCCGTTAAAATCAAAACTCTTTTCTACCCCCTCCCCACCCTTTTTTACTCTATATGTTAAAAATTTATGGATTTTATATTTTAAGTGAAGGACTATGGTTTGGTTTCTTAAATTGTATAGTAGACAGATTTGCCCCTGATAGATGCTAAGGTTTAAGGGCCTTAAATAGCATGATACTTACGGATTTTTAGGATGGGCCAAATTTACTCAGATGGATTCATAAAGAAAAGTCATTTTTCAGCCTGAAACCAAGAGAGAAGCAGCATAAGGGAAAATCAGAAATCACAAGTCTGAGGATGTTTCAACATGCCATTGCTGGCTTAGAGATATGGGGGCTATATAGAAAGGTCAGAGAGGAGTTAAGGGCAGCCCCCAGCTGACAGTCACAAGGAAATGAGGACGTCAGCCCTTCAGCCTTGAGTTAACGAGTTCTGTAACTAATTCGAACATGCTTGGAGCCAGATTCATCTCCTGAGCCTCCAGAAAAGAACTCTCACAATGATACCATGATTTCAGCCTTATGAAACTCAAAAGAGAGTGAACAATATGAATATAAATTAAATTATATGATTTAAATATAATTTAAATGATATATTAAATTTAAATATAATTTAAATGGTATATTAAATTAAAATATAATCTGTTATATTTTAAATTGATCATCTTTATTTTTATTTTGAATTTTAATCTTTCTGGAAATTGCCTATTAGTCATGTGTAACAGTTATTATATATCTGAATATCTTCCTAGATTTTGGGGGTATATTACATTCTTATTAGCAACTAGTAATATAACTCCTGGGAAAATTCATGGAAGTGGGAGAGTCATGCTCATGATAGCAGATTGAGTACTTTAGAGTACTCCACTGTTTACTAGTGCAGAAGTGTCAGGTATGAATGTAAAAAACATATATCCATGTATCAAGCAAACTAAAAAAACCAAAACCCTAGCCCACTGGAAACTAAATGAGGACATGAGGACAGGTAACCTTCTTTATCAGGGACTAAGGTAGTTAGGTCCACAATTTTAGGGTTGCAGATCTACTTGAGGGTTGGACACCAAGGAGAGTCTACTCATGAAATCAAGTTCTTGGTCAAACAAGTTACCAGTCAGGGACTGCAATCAAAATGTCCCTGTAGGTCAAAATCAAAAAAATGTACTTACCTAAAACCTAATTCTGATCAATGGATACAGGAGACTGGGCCAAGACAATTCTGAAACAAAATGATTGTGATTGTGAATACAAAATGAAGTAAAACTAGGACTGTTGAGTCTCAAAATAGCTCTACAAATATTCATGAAAATCTAGTACCATGAAAGTAAGCCAAAATATTTTAAAACATGGGAGATTATGTGTGAAAAATTCCTCCAAAATGTACAGGAAAAAACAGCATTTATAAGATTAAAAGTTTGAAATGAAAACTTATATTTACAGACCAAAAATATGCTGATATGTAAGTGAATTGATTAAAAACCAACCAAAAATGTGAAAAGGGGGAATAAAATATGTGGGAATAGTTTGAGTTATAGTTAGTGACTTTTTAAGCAGTTTTATTCACATACCATACAATACATCCTAAGTGTGCAATCAGTGGCCCCTCGTGTAATCACAAAGTGATGCATTCACCACCGATGATCAATATGAGACCATTCCCATTTCTTCTGAAGAAAGAAATAATACCATACTCTTCCCTTATACCCCCTATTATTGACATTTAGCTATGGTATAGTGCTTTTGTTACAATTAGTGAAAAATATTACAATGTTACTGTTAACCATAAACCTTAATTTAAATTTATTGTATTTTTCCCATATAACACCTCGTTATTAACACTTTATAATAGTGACATACATTTGTTCTAGTTCATGAATTTCTTTCATATATTTATACAATTAACCAACATCATTATCCTCTCTAGGTTTTGCTGAGTTATACAGTCCCAGTTTTCATCCACTAGCTTTCATTCTGGTTGGCATGCACAACCCCAATCTTTCTCTTTCTACCATGTTCACACTCACCTTTGTTAGTTCACTTACAGTATTGTGCTACCATCAGACGGTATTGTGCTACCCCTTTCTGTACCTTTACAACTAATGAAGGTTTAATTTTGTCTTAAAATCATTAGTTTTATCACAACTAATGATTTTAAGATAAAATAGATGAAATAATAGCCAATAAAAAGATAAAGAGATAAAAAGCATAGAGAAATTAAAAGATATGAATAACATATTTAGAAGCATATATATATATACACACACATACATACATATAATCATCCAATAGAAGGAAGGAATATTTTGATATAAAATGACAAATTATTTGTATAAAAATGACTAAAAATTTTCATAGTGCACAAATAAATGCATCTTCAGAGTAATGAGGCCTCTGAGTGCTAAATTTGATAAATTGAGGAAGCACAGACACATAGACATACACACACATACCCATAGGCACATGCAGGTGAAATAGTAAAACATGAAGTATAATATATAATTTTAAAAATAATCAGACAAGTGATGTGAATAGTTATATAAATAGCATGTTCTATTAATTGGCAATGAACTGTGCATCAACAATAATAGGTATTTAGATATTAGAAAGCAATTGAGTATTAAATTGAAAGTTTTCAGGGAAAGGAGCTATCATGTTAATTTTTTCCCCTTGCTGTTACTTAAGAGTGGAGAAGAAATTAAGACAAATTCAGATATAAGGAAATTAAGAAAAGTATTAACTTCAACACTTCATTGAAAAATTTACTAAAGAATATAAGCCAAAATAAAAGGAAAGAAGAAAAAATTTTAAGGTTAAAAGAGCAATTAGGAGCAAATAGATTTTTCAATATGTTGGTATATGTAGATGGAGTTCAGATTGGAAAGCAGAATTAAATTTGGAAATATAAACATAGAACACCGAAAGAAGGATTCTGGGAAAGTTAAAGGGTATTTAATTTTAACCTTCCATCTTATTTCAAAGACTAATGAGATATTGACTATAAAACCTCAAAAGGAGTAGTGTTTGGTGAACACAAATAATAAACAGAATTAGCATATTATATATTGTGTTAGAAAGTTATATGCATTATAGAGAATTAAAATAAAAGAAGATATCATAGGTTGGTTTCACAAGATGCAGACTCTGAAATGGATATTTGCATTTAGGAAATGAAATGGGATTGTCCTTGGTATCTACAACTTTGGAGGGATAAAAATTGCAGGATTAGGCAGAATGAGGAGCAAGGCAAGGTTGCACTTCCCGCAGGGCCTCAGGTGATGCTACATGGAGTTCTGGAGTTGGTATGATACTGCAGAGTTGACTGAAATTAAGGCAAAGGATTCAAGCTTGTTTTAACTCTTCATGGACTTAGTCTGACCCCAGAGTGACAATATTTGGAAGAGGCATCACTCCTTAGCAGAGGATGATCACCTAGAATGAAATATGGAGCTTGGAACTCCCAATACTCAACAGGTGGGCAATGAGTATTTCCATTCTGAAAGAGAAAGTGGAGGGAACTGTGTGGTTCACTATGAGAGGAAGTTAGGGAATTCTGGATAGGGAAGTCCTCATTGAGTAGGTGGCATTTGAGTAGAGCTTTTGTCATGGTTCATGTGTCAACTTGGCCAGGTGTTGGTGCCCAGACATCTGGTCAGGCAGGCGCTGGCCTGTCCGTATGAGGACATTTCATGGACTTAAATCATGATTGTCCAGACATCTGGTCAGGCAAGCACTGGCCTGACCTATGAGGACATTTCATGGACTTAAATCATGATTATGTTGACTGCATCCATGGCTGATTGCATTTGTAATCAGGTACAGGGAGTGTCTTCTGCAATGAGTGATGTTTAATCTAATCATCAGAGGCTTTTAAGGAGGATTCAGAAGAGAGAGTCACTCTTCCCTGTTTCAGGTGGTGATACTCTCCTTTGGAGTTCATCCAGAGCCTTTGTTGGAGTGGCCAGCTTTACAACCTTCCCTACAGACCTTGGATGCTTACATTACCACTGTTGCCCAGTCAGCTTCTCCTGAGAGTTAACTGAGGACCTTCATTGGTTGCCAATTTGTGGCCTGCCCTACAGACTTGGACCCTTACACTCTCACAGTTGCCCAGCCAGCCTCTTCTGAGAGTTCATTAAGAACCTTCATCAGTTGCCAGCTTGTGGCCTGCCCTCCAGACTCTGGGCACTGCATTCCCAAGGTTATATGAGACACTTTTATAAATTTTGTATCTACAGATATCTGCTGATTCTGTTTATCTACAGAACCCTAACTAATACAGCTTTGAAGGAGGTAAATAGACAATGCCAATATCTGAAGGAAAAAAAAGCTAAAAAAATTTGGAACCAGTGAGCTAGCAAGCTGGGGTTGGGGTGGGCTGCATACTTGGCATGTTTAAAGAAAAACAAGAAAGCCAGTTCATCTGGAGTTGACTATGCAAGAGAGTGATTTGCAGGAGATGTTGTAGGCATGGAAAAACGTACGGAAGAATAGGTAGAGTCTTTTAAGCCATTGTAAGGATGCTTTAAGTTTTACTCTAAATGAGATCTGAAACCATCAGAAGGCTTTGAAGAGATGACAAGTATCTTTCAGAAATTTTAATATAAAAGTGTGGTGACTGTACTAAAAATGAAATGTTTTTTAAAGGGAACAAGGGCAGAGTGACATTTAGAAGACTATTATTGCAATATTATGGGTGATGGTTATTGTGCTGGTTTGAATCTGTTATGTGTCCTTGGAAAGACCATGTTCTTTTAATCCATTCTTGTGGCAGCAGATCAATTGTGGGTGGGACATTTTGGTTAGGCTATTAAAATTGAGATGTGACCCAGCCATTCAAGGTGGGTCTTAGTCCTTTACTGGACTCATTTGTGTAAAGGATAAAAGACAGTAAAAGCGAAGAGAGGTTAGAGAGAAACACTTAAAGAGAAACAAGAAGGGACCATAGGAGCTGAGAGAGAAAGCCATTGAAACCATAATTCTGCAGAGAAGGACCAGCAGATATTGCCATCTGCCTTGCCATGTAACGAGAAACCACAGCTGCTAGAAGTCTTTCTTCAGGGACTTGATGTCCTAATTTGGACATTTTCATGGCCATAAACTTAAATTTCTAAAGTGATAAATCACCATTTAAAAAATCAACCCATTTCAGGTGTCTTGCACTCTGGCAGCTTTAGCAAACTGAAGGAAGCACTTATGGTGCCTTAGATCAAAGTGGTAGCAGGGGAAACACTGAAAATTCTTTAGATTATGAAAATATTTGGAAAGTAGATGTAACAGGATTTTTTGATGGATTGAAGAAAAGTATAACAGAAAATAAAAAAGGAAATAGAAGGATGGAATTGTTTTTGTTGAATGTTGAATTAACCCTCCCCCCCAAATAAAAAAGATGTTCAAGTCCAAACCCCTGGTCCTATTGGTATGAACACATTTGTAAATAATATACTTGCATATGTTATTACTTAACATGTTGCAAAACTGAATGAGGAAGGACCTTAAATTAATATGGCTGAAGTCATTATAAGCAGAGGAAATTTAGATGCAGTCAGTTAGGAGAAGCCAGAAATGGAAGTCAAAGCTATGGCCATATAATAGAATCAAAGATCAAGCCTGCACCAGAATGCCACAGACTCTGAGAAAAGTCATGACCTGACATTACATGAATTTCAGACTTCTATCCTCTAAAACCATAAGATGATAAATTCATAAGCCAACCTATTTATAGCATTTGTCATAACAGTCTTGACAAGCTAAGACAATCTTCAACAATTATGAAGAGATAAACTGCAGATTGGGTAAATTTGGGTGGAATACCAGAAGTGTTCAATTTCGTTACTACAATTTAATCTCAGAGACATTAAAAGTGCAATGATGTGTGTAGGAGTAGTGTGTGTGTGAGAGAGAGGAACAGAGAGAGAAAAAAAGAGAGAAGCAGAAGAACAGGAGGGAGTATATGAAAATCAGTAATAATTAATTAGAAAATAAAAGAATATATAGAAACTTTTAAAGACAGCAAAATTCTAGAATAAATCTAAAAAGATTACAAAAGTACAATTGCACAATACAGTAGATTTTCATTTAAAACAAAGGAAAAACAGCAACAGCAATGAAGCAAATGGTCCTCAGTGCCAAGACAGTTCTTAGTTGACATGAAAGGAAGGCAAGTTATACTAGATATCAAGATATGGTATAAAAATATACTAATTTAAATACTCAAAAAAAGTGTTCTTAATGAACAAACATATAGAAAGAACAAGTTAAATCCTAATTGCTCAATTAATGTGAACATTAAAACAATTAAATCCTTAGGGAATAAAATTAGGGGGAAAAGGTTTTATTTTGATGCAAAGGATTTATCTTTAGAAACAGAAAGCAAAAATCATAAATGATAAATTTTAACAGATAAAAATCTTTTAATAAAAAGAGCACTCTAAATATTCAAATGAGAAAAATATAAATAAATACAAATAAAATTATGATTGAGCAATTTATGAAAAATAAACCAGAATAACCAATGACCAAAAAAAGAATTTCTAATAATCACGCAATGGAATACCGTAGAGCAAAAATTTAAATTCCCTTAATCTGCATGTATCAAAGTGGTTGGGTTTGCAAAACCTTATGTTTAATAAAGATTTCAAGTTGCTAAGAAATAAGAATAGTACAGAACTTATGTGCTTTTAAAATTTATTCATACAAAGTATTGTACGAATACAAAATATAATTCATTGATATGAATATATTCAATACATAGAAATATGGACTGAAATAATGCACACAATTTTTTATTGGTAGGTCTATTTGGGAATGGACCTCAGAAAAATAACAATGCATATCAGTACTGGGTTTTGTGTATAACTTGTGTCTCTTCATGTTTTATATTTTCTAAATTAAAGCAAAGTAAAAACAGTAAGGTATTCCATCAGTCTTTTCCCCCTCTTGTACAATACTATATTCTCATTAAATACGATACCTCTTATTTCAATTTTCACTATATATTGTAGAAAAGTTTGAATTTTAATATTTTGAATTGCATTTTTTGAAAATATTTGTATTAGTTCTAAATTGGCTTACTAATAACATTTTTCTGCCAACCATTGGAGATACGACAAACTGAGTAAAATTGAGACTTGCATTCAAAATTCATATTCCTTATTCAATTGAATTATTCTTTATATTTCCATAACTTCAGGAGGTGGTAGAAATCTTATTTTATTCTCAAATAAAAAGCTGGGATATATTTTAGGCTAACAGCTTTTCATTGATTGATTGCTTTGTTCATTCATTTATTTGTTCGTCCAGTCATTAAGCATTTATTGTGCTTGTACTGAGCATATTTACCTAAGTATTAATTGGAAATAAAACAGCACTTAGAAAAACACTATCATGGCTTTGAAAATCTAAAGCATGTTTAGTAATCTTACTTACACATTTTTAGAAATAGAAAACTATTTCTTCTAATGTTGAATATGCTCTTCTAAAAAATCAGAGAAAATTTTACTCTGCCAGATCATGGATTTTGAGATGAGATGTAAGTATGTATCAGTGTGACTGCAAAGAGGATTTTAAGTAAATGATATATATATGGAGGTGGTTGCACTTAACTATAATAAAAATTAATACAACATTTATATTTCTACAAGGTAGATGAGTAATACATTTAAAATGGAAAATTCCAAATTGCTTTATAATCTTATTTCACAATAATCAGAACTCCAACTAATCCTAGTAATCAAAATTGCAAAAATGTAACATGAGTAATTATAAAATGTTAACAGTCACCTTTAAAACAATTGTATTCATTTGTTCCTGATAATAAAAAGTCAAAATCACTCATTTTGACAACACAATGATAGGTTCTTTTTATAGATCACTCAGATGTTCTAAGAACTTAAAGGAATTGCATTTAAATTGCTTACATTTAAATACCATTTCTGAATCTTAGACATGTTCAGATTTTTGGATCAATTTTACAGTGAAGCTCTAACGCACATTTTAGGTATTTAAAGCACATCAATTTTAGAACCTCAGTTGAACAGAAATGTTATTTAGAAATTAAACATCTTTCTTTCCTAAAGTTAATGTAAAACAAAATTCCCCTAAAAATGTACTTACATTTCTTCTACATGATTTCCATGTAAATAGTTTTATTTCCTATAAACTTTTCTGGTTAAATAATTTTATTTCAAATGAGGATAGAAATAATTTTACAGATATAATTCAATTTTCCTAATAACGTTGCTCCTTTTTATTTTCTAATATCTATGAGAACTTCAGTTGTCCGATAATATTTCTTTAAAAATAGAATATTTTTATTGGCTAAGAAGATATATTTTCTGGACTATGGTCTTCCAATGGACCACAGAGTTCCTATTATGTTTTTTAATTTATATATTTGCAAATATTTTTCTATGTATCTAGAAATGTATTCTAGATACATTTCATCATACATATTTGCATTTTGCCATCATATATATTTGTGGTGGTGGTTTTGGTTAATGCTATTTTTTTCAAAGTAAATTTTAATTTTTATCTTTAAAATAGTCTCAGTCAATGAATACTAGGAAAATAAATATGTACTAGTCTGAAAAATATTTAGAGATATAAAGCATCCCTATTATTGGATCAATTAAAAGGTAGTTCTCCCATTATTTGCTTACTTTGGGAATTATTAATGTTTTTATAAAGCTAGGTTTTCATGAAATGTCTTATTATGATGTCATCTATAAATTATTTTGTTATAAAATACCCTCTATATAATGATTGGACTTGTCTCCAAGGAAACAAACATCTAATAAGCAAAATTTATTTTCATTGGAAGTAATAAATTGAATTTAAAAAGAGACAGTTGGTGGGAGAGACAGGATATTTAGATTATTATTTTAACATATATTCAGTCATAATCTAAACAATACTGTGTTTCTTATTCTCCATATGTATTTTAAGTAGGACACCGACAAACAGGCTATTGATTTATCTTCATCTACTGCTGCCACAGTTATATCTGGGGAGAAGATCACATCATGAACAACACATGATATTAATGACTTAGCTGAGCAGTGTCTGTAACTGACACCAAGGAGAATGATTCACTCTATTACATTCTGTCATGGTTAGGGACATGTGTCAACTTGGCCAAGTTGTGGTAGCTGTTTATCTGATTGGGCAAGTACTGGCCTGTCTGTTGCAATGAGGACATTTCATAGGATTAGGTCATGATCATGTCAGCTGCATCCACAGCTGATTCCATTTGTAATCAGCCAAAGGGGAGTGTCTTCTACAATCAGTGATGCTAAATCTAATCACGGGAAGCCTTTTAAGGAGGACTCAGAGGAGACAGGCCCCATTCCTGCTTCGGCTGTCGAGCCTCTCCTGCGGAGTTCATCCAGACTCTCCATCGGAGTCGTCGGCTTCACAGCCTACCCTGTGGATTTGGACTCTGTGTTCCTGTGGTCACGTGAGACACTTTTATAAATTTTATATTTGCAAGTGTTCCCTGTTCATATTGTTTCTCTAGAGAACCCTAGCTAATACACATTCCTTGGTCTGTAAAGATATACTATTAAATTGAAGAAGATAAAGGATAATAAAATTCTAAAAATATTTGTTCTCAATGTTTAGCCAACTTTAATGACAACATGTGACAACATGTCCTTTCTCAGGATGCATACTGTCAGGTATAATATATTCTGCTGGGTAGTATAGTAGTCAATGATGTATTTAACTGTTGTTTTGCAATTTGAAAAGAACAATTGAATGATAAAGGGTTCATCTATATAATTTGATTATTTGGGATTTCTCTTTTTATATTATACCCATGGCATATGTGCTCGGTTGAAAGGATGCATGTACCCTAGAAAAACCATGTTTTAATCCTAATCCTATTTTGTAAAGACAGCCGTTTCTTCTAAACTCTATTCAGTACTGTATGTTGGAAACTTTAATCAGATCATTTCCCTGGAGATGTGACTCAATCAAGAGTGGTTGTTAATCTGGATTAGGTGGAGACATGTCTCCACCAATTCGGTTGGGTTTTGATTAGTTTACTGAAATCCTATAAAAGAGGAAACATTTCAGAGAAAAGGGGAGAGTCAGAGAGAGCAGAGAAGAATGACAGAACCACGAAGCAGAGAGTCCACCAGCCAGAGATTTTTGGAGAAAAAAAAGGAAAACACCTCCCGGGGAGGTGGAGAGGAAGCTAGCAGATAACTCCATGTTCACCATGGGCCTTCCAGCCAAGAGAAGAAGCCTGACTGTGTTTGCCACGTGCCTTTCCACTTGAGAGAGAAACCTTGAACTTCATTGGCCTTCTTGAATCAAAATATCCTTCCCTGGATGCCTCAGATTGGACATTTCTATGGACTTGCTTTAATTTGGACATTTTCTTAACCTTAGAACTGTAAACTAGCAATTTATTAAATTCCCCTATTTAAAAGCTATTCTGTTTCTGGCAGCTATTAAACTAGAACAGCATATTATATTGTGGTTTGGTGATATTTGTTTAACATTTTTTCAAAGTTTAATTTATTAACTGTCATAATATTCCATCACTGATGTAATCTCTAACCAATGATGGTATCTGAGACTAACAGATAAATTATCTTGGAAAACTTTACTAATTAATAAACCCATTCTTTCAAACCAAATTTACCTTTCCACCAAATGGGTAATTGTTTCCCATGAAAATAAGTTCACATAGTCATTGAAGTTGTTTCAGTGTGTTTATATATATATGGAAACCTCTTCCTCATGGTATGCTTTGTAAATCTGCAATCTTTTCATTGTGAGACATATAGTCACCTCATAAATGATTCACTTGGTGCCCAGAGGTACAGTGAAAGAGGGCAAACATGCCAAAAATACATGTTTGTATAAAGCACTATTAATAATAAATTAGTTCACTCTTGTAGAGCTGAGGATATAGCTAATAAATGGGGAGCATGAATCCAGGCAATTTTTTACTAAGGAAATGAGTCTTTCAGAAATATGTACATTTTCACTCTTTGTAATGATTGCCTCAGAAGAATAATGAGGAAAATACAACAAAAGTATTTAAAATAAATTTTCTACTATATAGTGCTAGAAAATATATATGGAAACTCCATTAATTTATTTTTTGATACATTGTCTTTATATTTTCATCTGTGCTGAAGAAACGACTCTGTGCTGAAGAGACGCACTCTGCTAAAAATATGCTATGAAAGCATAGAAAAGAAGATAATTTTTACATATAATTTTCCATTTAACAAACTTCTTATAGGTGACAAACTTATGTTTAAAAGTCATTTTAATAATATACTTCTTTATATGGATATGTATAGTGGTTATATTGATATTTGTAATGCTCATTTTTTTTTTTTACCAAATTTATATTATTTTTACATACGACAACATGAGATTCAAAAGTATGCAACAGAAAGCTTTGGCTAAAACCAGTAAATTGAACAAATTTATTTAGTCCCCACTATGTGTCTAAATCATTAATTGACCATAATGGGATTTTTAAAACATTTCCCATGAGGATAATAATGATAATAAAAAGGAAACAATAGCAGTACATATTGGGATCTTGAAGGAAGATAAATGAATGGAAAAATGTTGAACCAAAACAGCTGAAACTAAGACAAAAAATAAAACTACTTTATTTCACATAAATTCTCAAGCACTGAAGAAGATATGGGTAGAGAGAAATGATAGAGAAATAAAAATAGGAGGATTGTGCAGGAACTTTTTTTCACATTGTATTGATGCTCTATTTTTAAAAGCAATTTTATTGAGATATGTTAACACAGGATAGAATCCATCTGAAGTATACAATCACTAGTTCACAGTATCGTCACATAGTTGTGCATATAGACCCAAGACCAAATTTAGAACATTTTCATTACTCCATAAATGAAATAAAAAGGAAAAAGAAAATCCTAATATTCCTTATCTTCCTATGATATTGCCCATAGTATTGGCATAGTACCCTTGTTACTGTTGTTGAAAGTGTATTAAAATATTACTGTGAGTATATTACACAGTTTGCAATAGGTAAATTTTTGCCTATATACCCCTCTATTATTAATTCCTTATAATACTGCTGTACATTTGCTCTAGTTCCTGAAAGAACTATTTTATAATTTTACAGTTACTTATGGACGTTGTCCATCACAAGATTCACTGTGTTATGCATCCCCTTGATTTAACTTCCAACTTTCCTTCTGATGACATTTATGACACTAAACTTCCTCTTTCCACCACACTCACACACCACTCAGCACTGTCAATTTTCCTCACAATAATGTGCTTCCAGCACCTCTATCCATTTCCAAATGTTCATTTTCATTCTAGTTAAATATTTTGCACATGTTAATCAACCACTCCCATTCTGTAGCCTCATTCCATTTCCTGGCAACCTTCTCTATTATATGTCTATGACCTACATATTAGAGTTAGTTCATATCTGTGAGATCATAGAACATTTGTCCGTTTGTGTCTGACTTATCTGATTCAACAAAACATCCTCAAAGTTCATCCTTGTTGTTGCATGTTTCAGGACTTTATTCCTTCTTACTGCTGAATAGTATTCCATCATATGGGTATACCTCATTTTTTATATCCATTCATCTGTTGATGGACACTTAGTTTTTTTCCACCTTTTGGCAATTATAAATAATGCCAATATGCACATATACAAATGTCTGTTCGCATCCCTGCTTTCAGACCTTCCAGGTGTATCCTGAGAAGTGGGGTTATCAGTCCTAAGGCAACTTTATACTTAACTTCCTGAGGAACTGCCAGAACATCTTCCACAGATGTTTACCTTCACATAGGCTTTGAATAAGTGTCCCAATTTCTCCACATCCTCTCCAACACTTGTAGTTGTCTGTTTGGCAATTCTAGTAGGTGTGAGATGATATCGTGGTTTTGATTTGCATTTCCTTAATAGCTAGTGAAGCTATTATCTTTTCATATATCTCTTAACCATTTGTATTTCCTCCCTGGAGAAATGTTTACTCATGTCCTTTGTCTATTTTATAACTGGGTTGTTTGTCTTTTTATTGTGAATTTTTGGGATTTCTTTATATATATTTGACATCAAGCTCTTATCAGATATGTGGTTTCCAAAATTGGAAATATTTTCTCCCGTTGAGTTGGTTGCCTTCTCACCCTTTTGACAAAGTTCTTTGAAATACTGAAGTATTTGATTTTCCTTCATTTCTTGAGCTTTGAGTATAAATTCTAAGAAACTTCTTACTATTACTAGGTCTGGAAGATGTTTATCTATATTTTCTTCTAGGAGTTTTATAGTACTGGTCCTTATATTTAGATCTTTGATCCATTTTGAGTTAATTTTTTAATAAAATGTGAAATAAGAGTTCTCCTTATTTGTTTTGATTATGAATATCCTGTTCTCCCAACACCACTTATTGAAGAGACAGTTCCATCCCAGTTGGGTGGGCTTGGAAGCCTTATCAAAATCATTGAGTCATGGCAAGATAGTAGCTCATTGAGGTTTGGAATTTAGTTTTTCCTCCAGAGCAAGTAGTAAATAGCCAAGAACAGTACAGAACAACTGCTGGGGGGACATCAGTGACTGGACGCACACTGTACACCAGTCTGGACCAAGTGGAATGGCAGAGCTCCCACACAGAATTTTAAGTCCCCCAAGCTACAGAGGCCAGTGCCCCTCCTCCATGAGCACAGTAGGCTGGTTCCCTGATGGGAAAAGAAACAAACTTTACTAGCAGCAAAGGCTTATCTCAACCAAACTCCAGCTGTGGAATTAATTAACAAATTCTGACTACTGAAAACAGGCCCCCAGTACAGATAGACCCAGAATACACACTAAAGGAACTAGGAATTTTTGCCCTGGCAGAGAGGAGGCAGGACTGATGGAAGAAAAAAGATTTTTGAGTTGGACAGCACAACAATACTGAAAAAGGGCTGGACCTCAAGAACAGAGGGGCACATAGATCCTGGAGTTACATCGATGCATATACCAACTCAAGTTCTTTATTGATAAACTTGAGGAATGGGGATCTGGCTCTGAAAAGGCATTTTTTTTAAAAATTCTGTTTTAAAAACTCTTAAACAATTCATTAGATAGAACTGGAAGCACTCTCAGACCCAAGCAAGGCAGAATTCAGCTTATCTGAGAGACAAAATAACTAGTCAGTTGAAAGGGGTTAATACCTTAAAGGGTGTATCTTCCCCAAGATAAAGGGGGTGGGGCCCAACTCAAGTGGAATCCCTTCTTCAAGGAATTTAGACCCCAGGAACTGGAAAACAAGCATTCTACTACTTCACCTCTGTCTCAACCATGCTCCTGGCAGGAACACTCTGCTGAAATTAAAAGCATGACATCATTTTAGGCTGGTGGGATGCTGCAGGAGACAAGTGCCATGAACTGGGCAGTATAGGGAAAGCACAGATTCTAGAGGCTTCATAGAAAAGTTTGACAACCTGCTAGGTCTCATCCTCAGGGAAAACTGATGCTTTTTTTCCTGAGACATGGGTCTGTCTGATCTGAAAAAAAATCTGACTATGGTCTATAATATCTGAGGAGACCCTCCTCAAAATAAATAAATAAATAAATAAATAAATAAATAAATAAATAAATAAATAAATAAATAAATAAATAAAATAAATAAATAAATAAATAAAAGGTCACATATAGCTAGGGCAAGAAACATAAGAATTGGAAAATTCTGATCAGTTAAGCATAACCTATGTTAGAGATCTAGAATAATTTGAATAGAATGTCAAATGACAGATATAGAACAAAGCCATCCAGCAAGAAAATCCTAAGTAAAAGAGTGAAAACAACCTCTAGAACAAACTAATTATGGAAATCAAATGCCAAGATGCAAACAAAATTCATGAGCCATACTAGGAAAATCAAAGATATGACCTCGTTAATAGAATACACTAACACTTCAAATGTGTTACAGGAGTTGAAACAGCTAATTCAGGATGTTTGAACAGACATGGAAAATCTCATCAAAAATGAAATCAATTTTTGAGGGAGGATATAAAGAAGACATTGGGTGAAAAAAAGAAGAATTTGAAAGTTTGAAAGAAAAAAATCACAGAACTTATTGGTGTGAAAAGCACAATAGAAGAGAAAAAAATGGAAACTTACAACAATAAATGTGAAGAGGCAGAAGAAAGGATTAGTGAATAGAGGGCTGTGTATCTGAAATCCAACACATAAAAGAAAAAAATAGGGTAAAGAATGGAAAAATATGAGCAAGGTCTCAGGGAATTCAAAGTCAACATGAAGTCCATGAATATACATGTTGTGAGTGTCCCAGAAGAAGAACAGAAGGTAAAAGGAGGAAAAGGGCTAATGGAATTTGAAACTGAAAATTTCCAATCTCTTATGAAATATATAAAATTATAGATCCAAGAAGTGCAGTATACCCCAAACAGAATAGATCCAAATAGACATATGCCAAGACAGTTACTAAACAGATTTTCAAAGACAAATGGAGAACTCTGAAAATAGCAACAGAAAAGCAATCCATCACATACAAGTGAAGTTCAATAAGACTATGGGTGGATTTCTCAGCAGAAACCGTGGAGTGAGAAGGCAGTGGCATAATATATTTACGAGAGAAAAACTGCCAACCAAGAATTCTATACTCAGTAAAATTGACATTAAAAAATGAGGGAGAGTTTAAAACATTTTCAGATGAACAATCACTGATAGAATTTGTGACTAAGTGACCAACTCTGCCAAAATACTGAAGGGAGCACTACAAGCAGGTAAGAAAAGGCAGAAGATAATGGTCTGGAGAAGACTATAATAATGAAAACTATCATTAAAGGTTAAAAGAAAAAATAATAGATAGGACATATAAAATCCAAAATCCAAAATGATAGAAGAAAGTACTGCCTTTACAAAAGTAACATTAACTGTTAGTGGATTAATTCCACAATCAAAAGATATAGACTGGCAGAATGGATTAAAAAACAGGACCCATCTGTATGTTGCCTTCAGGAGACTCATTTTAGATCCAAGGACAAAAATAGTTTGAAAGTGAAAGGTTGGGAAAAGATCTTTCATGCACACAACAATCAAAAAAGAGCAGGAGTAGATATGGTAATACCTGACAAATTATACTTGAAATGTAAGGCAATTAAAAGAAACAAAGAAGGACATTATATAGTAATAAAAGGAACAACTCAACAAGAAGGCATAAAATCCTAAATATTTATGCGCTGATCCAGAGTGCTCCAAAATATATGAGGCAAACACTGACGACATTGAAGAGAGAAGTGGACACCTCTGTCATAATAGTTGGAGACTTCAATTCCCCACTCTCACCAATGGATAGAACATCTAGATGGAGGGTAACTAAGGAAACAGAGATTTTGAATAATAACAGACATTTATAAAACATTACACCCCACAATAGTAGGATACATATTTTTCTCAATTGCTCCTGGATCATACTCAAGCATAGAGCTGGGCCACAAATCAATAACAGCCTTAGGGCCAGAAAATTCACAAATAAATGGAGGCCAAAAACACACTCTTAAACAACTAGTGGGTCAAGAAAGATATTACAAGAGAAATCAGTAAATAACTCAAAGCAAATAAAAATTAAAATACAACATTTCAAAATTTATGGGATGCAGCAAAAGCAGTACTGAGGGGAACTTATTGCCTTAAATGCCTATATTTAAAAGAAGGAGCATAAATTGAGAAATTAGCATTTACTTGGAAGAACTAGAGAAAGAACAGCAAACTAACCCCAAAGCAAACTAAAGGAAAGAAATAATGAAGCTTAGAGCAAGAAGAAATGAAATTTAGAACACAAAAACAATTGAGAAAATCAATAAAACCAGAAGTTGGTTCTTTGAGAAAATCAATAAAATCAATGGACACTTAGGTTGGAAAAAGAGAAGGGGGGAATGCAGATAAATAAAATCAGAAATGGAAATGGAGACATACCACTGACCCTGCAGAAATAAAGGCAGTAATGAGAGGATCTACAAGCAACTATATGCTAATAAACTAGACAAAATAGATGAAATGGATGACTTCCTTAGAAAGACATGAACAATCAACATTGAATTGAGAAGAAACAGTTGATCTCAACAAACCAATCAGAAGTAAAAGGATTGAATTAGTCATCAAGGAGCTCCCTAAAAATAAAAGTACAGGACAAAATGGCTTCACATGTGAATTCTACCAACTTCTCAGGAAATAATTAGTTCTAATCTTGCTCAAACTCTTAAAAAAATTGAAGAGGAGGGACAGCTAACTAACCCATTCTATGAAATGAACATCACCTTACTATATGAAACTCCACAGCCAACATCATCCTCAATGGGGAAAGAATCAATTGTCCATAGATGAAAGGGTCTATTCCTGAACACTCAATTCAATTCCATTGGTCAATATATTTATCCTTATGCCTGTACCAAACTGTTTTGACCACTGTAGCTTCATAATATGGTGTAAAGTCAGGTAGTGTGAGACCTCCCCCTTTATTTTTCTCTCTCAAGATATTTTCAGCTATATGGGGCACCCTTTCCTTCCAAATAAATTTGGTTATTGGTTTTTCTATTTCCCCAAAGTACAATGATCATGTGGCTTTCCCCTTTAATTTGCTAATGTGGTGTATTATGCTAATTTATTTTCTTGTGTTGAACCACCTGCATACCTGGAACTAAGCCCACTTGATAATAGTGTATAATTATTTTAAGATGCTGTTGGATTCTAATGCAAGTATTTTTTTGATAATTTTTGCATTTATTTTCATTAGACAGATTAGTCTGATGTATTCTTTCCTTGTAGTTTCTTTAGCTTGCTTTGGCATTAGGGTATGTTGGCTTCATAGAATGAGTTTGGGAGTGTTCCCTCTTTTCAATTTCTTTGAAAAGCTTGATCTAAATTAATTAATTCTTCTTGGAGTACTTGGTAAATCTGCCTGTGAAGCCATCCATTCCTGGGCTTTTCTTTGGTGGTAAAATTTTGATGATTGATTTGATCTCTTTACTTGTGATTCATTTGCTGAGGTCATCTATTTCTACTTAGTGTAGGTTGTTGTTATTTTTGTAGGAAGTTGTTCTTTTCATCTACGTTACCTAGCTTGTTGGAATATAGTTGTTCATAGCAACAATGATCATTTTTATTTCTTCAGAGTCCATGGGAATATGCTCCCCTTCTCACTTCTGATTTTATTTATGTGCAGTTTCTCTCCTTCTGTCTTTGTCTGTCTAGCTAAGGATTTAATGATCTTCTTAAAGAACCAACAGTTAGGTCACTGATTTTAGGTCTTTCTTCCTTTTTAATATAGGTATTTTGTTTTATAAATTTCCCTCTAAGACTTGCTTCACTGCATCCAATGTTTTGAAACACTGTGTTCTCATTTTCACTCATCTCAAGATATTTACTGATTACTTTTGCAATTTCTTCTTTGACCCACTGATTGTTTATGAGTGTGTTGCTTAACCTCCATATATTTGAATTTTTTTTGGTTCTCCATTTGTTATTTATTTCCAGTTTCACTCCATTATTATCAGAAAAAGTGCTTTGTATAATTTCAATCTTTAAAAATTTATTAAGACCTGCTTTGTGCTGCAACATATAGTCTATCTTTGAGAATGTTCTACAAGCATTTGAGAAGAATGTGTATCCTGCTATTTTTGGATGCAATGTTCTATATATGTCTGCTAGTCTACTTCAAATATCATATTATTTCAGGCTCTCTGTTTCTTTATTAATATTCTGTTTAGTTGTTCTATCTATTGGAGGGAGTAGGATGTTGAAGTCTCCCACTATCATGGTAGTGTCATCTATTACTCTCTTCAGTTCTCCTAATGTTTGCCTCATGTAAGCATCTTCACTAGCAACATAGATGTTTATTATTGTTATTTAATCATGTTGAATTGCCCTTTTTACTACTATATATTGTCCTTCTTTATCTCATAACATTTTTCCATTGAAGTTCTACTTTGTCTGATATTGGTACAGCTACCCCAGCTGTCTTTTGGTTACTACTTGTGTGGAATATATATTTCCATCCTTTTGTTTTCAACCTATTTGCATCTTTGGGCCTAAGATATGCTTCTCGTAAACAGCATATAGAGGGAAAATGCTTTTTAATCCATTTTGCTGGTCTGTGTCTTTTGATTGGGACATTTAATCCATTAAGATTCAGTTATTAATGTAAAGGAAGTTATGATTCAACTACCTTATCTTTCTGCTTTTATTTTATAGATCTATTTTTTCTCTGTCTTTTTATCCTTTAAGTTACTCTTACTAATGTTCTTCAATTCTGTATCCTCCTTCATATGTCTTTCTCCTGTATTTCTCCAGCAGGACTCCCTTTAGTAGTCTTCATAATGCCAGTCTCTTATTATAAACTATCTCATCTTCTGCTTATCTGTGAATATTTTAAACTTTCCTTCATTTTTAAAGGACAATGTTGCTGCATAGGAATTCTTGGCTGGAAATTTTTCTCTTTAAATATCTTAAATCTATTGTACCATTGCCAACTTGCCTCCATGGTGTCTGATGGGAAATCATTAAATAGTCTCATTTGGCTTTCCTTTGTATGGGGTGAATTGCTTTTCTCTTGCTGATTCAGAATTTTGTCTTTCTCTTTGTCATTTGGCAGTCTATGTGTCTTGGCGTAGATCAATCCATATTTTCTGTTTGGAGTATGTGGAGTGTTGTAGTTTGCTACCTGCTGGCATGCAATATACCAGAAATAGAATGGCTTTTAAAAATGGGAATTTAATAAGTTGTTAATTTATAATTCTAAGGCCAAGAAAATGTCCCAATTAAAGCAAGTCTAAAAAATGTCCAAAGTAAGGCACCAACAAGAGGTTACCTTCACTCAAGAAAGGCCAATGACATTCAGGGTTTCTCTCTCAGTGGAAAAAGCACATGACAAACATGGCAACATCTGCTAGTTTTCTCTATGGGCTTCTTCTTTCATGTAGGTCTCCCAAGGGCATTTTCTTTCTTCATTTCCAAAGGTCTCTGGCTGTGTGAGCTCTGGTAGTTCTTGTGGCTATCTCACTGTTCTTGTGGCTCTTAAAAAGGACCCCCTCTAAAATGTTTACTCTTTTAAAGAATTCCAGTAAACTAACCAAGACCCATGTGGAATGGATGGCGCCACATCTCCATGGAGATAATCTAATCGAGTTTCCAACCTATAGTACTGAACAGGATTTAAAGGAAATGTTACTCCCATAAGATTGGATCAGGATGAAAACATGGCTTTTCTAGGGTACATAATTCTTTCAAAACCAGCACATTGATGAACTTCTTGGACTTGCACATTATGTCTTTTATAATGGTTGGGCAATTTTCACTAATTATTTCTTTGAATATTCTTCCTGACACCTTTACCCTTCTTTTCTCATTCTGGACACCTGTGATGTAAATATTTGAGCACTTCTTGCTGTCAATATTTCTCTGAGAATCCACTCATATTTTTACATTTTTTCTCCATTTTTCCTTTTGTTTGTTCAAATTCAGTTGCTCTGTTTTCTAGCTCACTGATTCTTTCTTCTACCTCTTCAAATTTGCTGTTGTGTATTTGCAGAATATTTTAAACTTCATCTATACTGTGCTTTATTTCCATAATATCTGTATTTTTCTATGTATTCTTTCAGATTATTCTTTATGCTCTTCTAGTATCTTAATATACTTTATCTCTTTATACACAATTTTCCTTCACTTCTTTGAATTGATTAAGGAGGTGTTTTTTTGACATCTTTGGTTATTTGTTCCAGATTTTGTATTTCCTCTGATGTTTTGATTTCTTCCGCTGGGCCTTTTTTTTTCACTTGAGTTTTAGTGATTTTTTGCTGATATTTGGTGACCTCCATTATCTTTATGGCTCTACCCTAAAGGTTGATTTCTCTCTCTTGTTGAGGGTTTAGTTGTTGCCTGGGTTTGTATTAGGACACTACTTTGACAATTGGGTCATCTATATTTCTCTCCAAAATAGGGTCATATTTCTGTGCAGAGGGTGTAGAATAGGTCCAATGAGACTGGGCTAGCATCTGGAGAAGCTCTGAAAAGTCCTACAATTCCCCTGCACTTTCTGGTCTGCCTAGCAGATGGTGCTATTCAGTGACTTAACCATCCTTAGATTATAGAGCTGCAGCAGCATCTGACTGAGTGAGGTCTAAATGCACAGTTTCTGTGCCCTCACCTTTCCTGCCAAAATCTGGCTATTGTGGATCTGTATTCCCCACTTTACTTGGGATAGAGGATTGACTCAGCCTACCAGTCTGCAGTCATACCCCAGCCAAGGATCAGGCCTTCAGCAGATATTTTCTTCAGGGTCAGGGATGGGCACAAAGACCCAGTGTTAGAAACATGCTCTCTGTCCATGTTTTCTCAGACTCTTTGTGTCTCATTGATGTGGGTCTTGAGATATCCTCTCCTGGGTCCCAAACAGTTGATTTCTACCTGGCTACTTGCTGCTTTTAGGGAAGATTTTGTGGTTTACTCCCTTATTCTACATTTTGGAAGCTTTCCCTTGTTGTCTTTTACATTCCACCCTCTCCTGTGGCTTAAGTCCTGCCATGGGTTCTTGTGAGTTTGTGTCTGTGTCTGGATATAGGTGGGGATCACTTTCTCTGCTGTGAGAGATTTTATATTCTGTACCACCAGTGGGAGGTGGGAGGGATCCTAGCTGCTGTCTCTGGGAACATGCAAGCTGGGTGGGATTGAGAAGGGAATGGTGAGGACTGGCTTGGAAAAGAAATTTCCTACCTGATATTTTCCTCTTTATTTGATTCAGCATTTGTGAGATTTTCAGGTCAGAAGATCATTTACAGAATGCTGTTTTATCCTTGGGCTTGAGACAGAAGTCCCACCTTATCTAAAGGCTTTCAAAGCAGCCATGCTCTCACCAAACATTAGGGTGAGGGGTCCAACATCTCCAAACATTGGGGATGGCCATATTCTCTGTTCCACTCTCTTCAAGCATCTGTGTGGCAAGCAGACTCTACCGTCTCTAGGGCACAGACTTACCCCTCTCCAAAAAATGAAGTCATGGTGAGGCTTTCCCCGATCCCCAGGGAGTATGCTGGAGCAGCAGCATTCTTTCTTGTACAATGGGGTGGTGAAACTCACCTCAATTCCCCAAGCTTCTGAAAGCCCTGGTGTGTTAACACTGTTCCTGAACAATGGTGTGGAAGGCCTACCCTCTGCAAACTCTGGGGAAAACTCTCCCTTTCCAAGTACATGGGTAGGTCATCTCTCCTGGTTCAAGGTTACTTTTCTCTAGACCTCAGTTTCCATGGTTCCGCCCTTGAAGTAATTTTTCCTTCAATCTGTCCCCTTTCTGTTTCTTTTAGTCCAGGCTGATTGTGGTTCCATTTATACAGATCCCACAACAAACTTGGCAGTTTTGCCTGTGGCACATTGGTATCCCCCAAACCATCAGACAATAGGAATTTCAAAAATCCTTTCTGGATAATTTCATCTCCAAGCTTGACTTGCCCTGATATGGCTGACTTGTCCTTTCATATTTGGTTAAATCCTCACAAGGGGCACGCGCCTCTGTGGTCTCATTTTCTGGAGCTCCAGAATTTTCCAAAACATCAATTTCTGTTTTGTTTGCACCTAAGCATTTAGTTTTCAGCTTATTTCTTTGCTCTTATGTTTTTCTAGAAGCTGTAAGGAGGAGCCAGTATGCATTTTCAACTTTTAGTTTGGAAATCTCCTCACCTTGATAACTAAACTCATTGCTTTCAAATTCCCTCTTCTATCCAATATCAGGACTCAATTTGCCAAATTATCTACCACTTTAAAACAAGGATCACCTTTCTTCCAGTTGGCAGTGATACATTCATAAATTCCCTGTATGGCCTCACTGAAAGTACCCTTAGTGTCCATATTTATACCAACAACCTGCTCAAAACAATTTAAGTCTTTTCCATCAATCTCATCACAATTCTTCCAGAAGCTTCCCCTTATCTATTCATAAAGTTGTTCCAGCATTTTTTTTGACATTTGCAAATCATACTACCCCACTTCTCTTGTAACCAAAATCTTTTTCATGTAACTAAAACTGCTAGAATACAATATATCAGAAATGGATTGGCTTTTAAAATGGGTATTTATTAGTTTACTAATTTACATCTCTAAGGCCATGAAAATGTCCCAACTAACACATAAACAATATACTCCCTTCTCTGAAGAAAGACCGATGACATCTAGTGTTCCTCTGTCGCATGAGAAGGCACATGGCCACTGTCTGTTGATCCTTCTCTCTCAAGTTTCATTTACTCTCAGGTCTGGCCCTTTCAGTTTTTATAGGTCCTTGCTTGCTTCTCCCAGGAATTTTTTCTCCAACCTCTTTGGTTTTTCTCTCTCAGCTCTCT
Source organism: Tamandua tetradactyla (assembly GCF_023851605.1). Taxonomy (NCBI): domain Eukaryota; kingdom Metazoa; phylum Chordata; class Mammalia; order Pilosa; family Myrmecophagidae; genus Tamandua; species Tamandua tetradactyla. The sequence goes on along the minus strand of NC_135345.1, from coordinate 36,862,186 downwards.
CTTTTTCTGCCTTTTTTCCTTTCATAAGAGATTCCAGTAAAGGATTAAGTCCCACCCATCTCAATTGAAACAACCTAATCAAAAGTTTCCATCTACAATAATTCTGTACTCAAGGATTAAAAGAATATGGCTTTTTTTCTAGGGTACATAACTTCAAACCAGCATAGAAAAATTGGTCACATTTATAGAACAAATATTGATGAGGCAGATTCCTTATCTTGCTGGGTTCCCTATATTATTAACGACCAAAATCCTTCATTTTATCATGTGAAAAAAGAAAGTTATTGCATACTTTGAATTGAAAAGTATTTCTGATTATGAAAATGATATAGGCTTATTTCAAATACTCTAAAATGAAAATAAAATTCTAAATGAGTATATAAAAACTGCTTGTAATTCCACTATACATGCGAACATTATCTACAGTCTTTTCTTTTTGGTATACTCTCATGATAGTATTATAGAGACTATAACATAAAAATATTTTGTCCTGTTTTTCCACTTGATATATATAGGTACAACATTTCACTTCATGTGCATTTTTGTAAACATCATTTTATTGCCTGAATAATATCCTATAGTATGGATCTAACTATGTGATGACTTGGAGTTGTATGTACCCCAGAAATATCATAATCTTAAAGTTAATCCATTTCTGTGGGTGTAGACCTATTGTGGGTGGGACCTTTTGATTAGATTATTTCAGTTGAGATGTGACCCAGGGGGTCTGAATCCTCTTACTGGGTTTATAAGGGTATAAAAGACAGATAAAAGATTAAGAAAAAGCCCCGGTGAAGATAAGAAATGAAATTCAAAGAAGCACACAGAGAAGCTCGGAGAGAAAATCCAGAGAAGCTTAGAAAGAAGGACACACAGAAGCTAAGAGAAACAGAAGTTAAAAGAGAGAAACATATAAATGCTCACAGAGGAAGCTGCAGAAGCCAGAAGCTGGAGGCAACAAAACCTGGGAGAGAAGGGAGAGACCAGCATATGTGCTGTGTGCTTTTCCTTGTGACAGAGTTGAGAATGTTGGCAGCTTGTCTTCAGAGTCCAGGTTTTGGCCTGTTGATGTCTTGATTTGGATATTTTCATGGCACCAGAATTTTAAACTTGTAAGCTGACAAATTCCCATTGTAAAAGCCAACCCATTTCTGGTATATTGCATTTTGTTATTTTATCATTGTCTTTTGTTTCAGGTTTCACAAGAATAGCAACAATGATATGTGTGAAATGTTTCCTATGCACCCGGCAATGAGTACGCTCTATGTTTGCTTATGTGCACTCTGGGCACTATACATAATTCAATGATAAATATATTATCTATGCAAATCTTTTAGCATTTTCAAATAGTACCTAAATTGACTATTATAAAAGTATACTTTATATAAATAAGTGAGAATGTTATTAAAGCTTTTATTAACTTTTGCCATGTTAATTCCCAGAATAAAAATCTGTAAAAATTGATACTCAATCAGCAATATAAGAAAGTACCTATGTCATCATAGTGTGAGTCATTTATTATATTGATTTGGTAAAGCAGCTTTGCTTTGTATTCTGTTTTTTTGTACAGATGCTTTTGATTCTATGGGTTTAAAACATTTTTCTTTTTCATGGTCTATGCTTACTATTACTCTTGAGAGCATTCCCTCTTTCCAATATTATATTGTTACCTAGACATTTCCTATTGTACATATATATATATAGTATTTTTTAATACATTTAAATATTTTGTATATTAATCCATTCACTACTACACACTTAGTGTACACTAAATACTTCTTTAAGTGCTAATGACATAGATGTAAATGCAACAATCACAATCTGTTTACATGGAACATGCCTTCCACTTTGGCACACAGTGATGAAATACAAAAAGACATAAAAGCATTAAGTGTGTATAGATTGATCTGATTGCTATAAAGGAAACACACAAGAGTCATGGAAAATATGTTCCTTCTTCATGTGACATTCAGGGTAGGCTTCCTGGAGAGGTGATATTTAAATGGAAATATGGAAGATGAGTAGAAATCACTTTGCGATAAGTTGGTGGAGAGTTTCCCATGTGAATGTACAGACAGTGCAAAGGTACTAAGGTGGGAAATAGCTCAATGAGAGTTAGGACTATGAGGTCACTGTAATGAGATCTTCAAGAAGGTCCAGATCTCACAGTGTACAGGTTTTTAAGCCATAGTAGAGTGTTTAGATTTTTTTCCACAAGTACAAAAAAAATGGCCACTGGAGATTTTATAAGGGATTAATATTATTATTATTTTTTAAGAAGATTACTGCCTTGGAACTGTATGTTAAATGGAGAAGTGATTGTCAAGCAACTGAAGATATACAGCAAAAACTTGCTCCAAAAGACCGAACAAAATATATTGGCTACTTGGATCATAATGATTGAGAAGATGAAGGTAAATTGTTTGATTCAAAGTATAACCTGACACTACTTCAAAGTTATTTAAAACTGATAGAATGAATTGTGTGTATGATGCACAGGGAGATGGAATATATTTTTAAAATTATAAATGTTCTTTCAATAACCAGGTTCTACCTCATTGTCAAGTTTTTTTTTAGTTATAAAAAATTTATATTATTGTTCATGTGAATTTTGTTTCTGAAGTTCATTTTTCATAGATTTTTAAAATTTATGTATTTTGAATAAAAGATTAAAAAATTATATTTGAGTGGTATTAAAACTTAAGAAAAATATTGCTTCTTCTACATATACAGAATAACTGATTACCTTGAAACTCAGAATTTTCTAGTGCTTTCCATTTGATTTGCTTGTGCCTTATGCTTAATAAATTGTGGTAATTTGAATCTATTTTGTGCTTCCAAAGGCCGTGTTCTTTCACTCCATTCCTGTAGGTGCAGACCTATTGTACGTGGGACCTTTTGATTAGGTTATTTCAATTGAGATATGACCTGCTTTATTCAGGATGTGTCTTGATCCTCTTGTTAGTGTCCTTTATAAGAAGATAAAGCACATATAGAAACTGAGAGCTGAAATTAAGAGAAGCTTATAGAAAAATCTACAGAAGAGCTTAAAGAGGAGGCCACTGAAACTAAAAACTGAAAGCAGTGAAACCCAGGAGTGAAGAAGCAGCAGATATCACCATGTCCTTGGACAAGAGACAGAGGAATCCAACTTGCTGGCAGCCTTTTCATCAGAGAAGGTATCATTCTGTTTATGCCTTGAGTTGAAATTTTCACAGCATAATTACCGTAAATTATAAGTTAATAAATCCCTATTATAAAAGAAATCAATTTCTTGTATGTTGCATGTTAGCAGCTTTAGAAAACCAAAACATATATCAAGTCATTTTATTGGAAAATAATATTATATATATATATAATATTAACATAATAATAATAATATATATATTTCAGTTTTTCACCAAATGTTTGTGGCTGTCCTTCTGAAGAGATGTATAATTATACTTCTTTCTCCTTTAAAATTGAATATGAATCTGTGCCTTGATTTGAACACTATAAAATACCAAATTTCATGTGCCATTTCTAAATGGACTCTCTAATAGTCTGGCTATCATTAGCCATTTGTCCTAATCCATGGCCCAGTAATCAGGGAGTCACTGTAGAGATGAATGCTAAAGCCGCCTAGATACATGGGTGACTGAAATGTTATATGTTTAAAGAAATAGGCCTATAGCATAAGCAAGATACTGACACTTTTTGAAGACATTAACTTTATTTTCCTAAGTCATTAAGATCTGGGAGTTATTTACCCACTGTTTTATTTTGTCATCTGTTGGCATTGACTAGGATTTCAGAATAGATAGAAATAGTCCACTGTAGGTTCTCCCACCTAAAAAATGTTTACACAACACTGTAAGGGTTCAATACATATCATGTGTAGAAGAAACTGTACAAAGTGCTCTATTTGTGTTTAGTATCAATCTTTACCTTCAGCTCAAAAATAATTTTCTTTTTCTAGCCTTTCTAGTTCTTTACAAAGAAATTTTTTCAAATTATTCCATTCAGAAAATTTAGAATGATGCCAGTTTTGGCATATATGGGTTTATGAGTGTGCAAATATACTTACATGTATATTTCTACTTAAGAAACTCTTCTTAAATTAAGACAAAGCTAAATCAAACAAATTATATCATTTAACAAATAAATATATAAAATAATAATTTAAATTAAAATTAAATTATATTATACAGACACATGCTTACATAAACCCCCACACAAATTTACGCTTTGCTATTATATAATGAGCTCCTTGAGAGAAAGGTATGGTTATTCATAATGATTGTTATATTATCTTGTGCCTAGTAAAATGTCTACTTCAGGAAATATTTATTGACTGAAATTATAATTGTAAATGCTGCTACATGCCTTATAAACATTATAATATAGTTTCTGTGTTTTTGAAGTTGTCAAATAATTAGTATACTTAAAATATAAAAGTTATCAAACTTTTCTTTGTTAAAAAAAATCAATTTTCTTTACAGCCAGAACAAAATGCTGTAATAAGCAGAGCTTTAAATGACTGTGTATATGCATGTAATTCTCTGCTTATAGTTTAATAAGGACAATCATTATTGCATGAGGCATCATTAACTTTTATGGTACTTTTTCTACACATATAAAATCAATGCCTATTTGATGTAGTGGAAATTCTTATTTTAAGATTAGTATAAATAATTGAATGCTCCGATCTTCAGTTTTCTTTCTGTAAGAGTTATTTTAATTGAGTTTGGATTTCTAGGCAAGAAGAAAATGATCTTGATGCTGTCCTTACCCAGAACTGTTCATTTATGCCTAAATATTAATACTGAAGTCATTAAGAATATTATCTATATCTTGGGCATACAAAGGTGAAGATGATGAATTTATCTCTAATAAATTATTAAGTAGTGGTAATTTGGAGCTGTGTGTACTGCAGAAAAACATTCTCAAACTTACTCAGCTCCTATGGCTCTGCCATTGTAAGTAAGACCTTGTGGTAAGGTTATTTCAGTTGAAATATGACCCATTCAATCAAGATGGGTCTTACCCCTAATATTGTAGTCCTGTATAAGTGGAATGCAACCCAGACAGGCAGAGAAGTCCACGGAAAGTAAGAAATTGAAGTTTATTGGAACCCAGAAGAAAACTGAGGGGCAGGAGAGGCCGCCAGGTGCACTGCCATGTGACAGAGGGCTCAGGACCAAGAATCACCAGCAACCAGTCTCAGAAGGTGAATCTACTGGAAGACAGTGTTCCCTTGGTGCATGTTGGATTTGGACTTGTTCCCAATCTCAAAACCATGAGCCAATAAATTCCTGTTATTTAAACTTATTCATTGCATGGCATTTACTTGAGCAGTAAATGAAAATAAAACAGATTTTGATACTGGGAGTGGGGTGCTGTATTGTATATGCCAACAATGTTGACATGGCTTTGGGATTGAATAATGGGTAGAGTATGGAAGAGTTGTGACGTGTTGAATAGAAAAAGCCAAGGTTGCTTTGGAGAGACAATTGATAGAAATATCGATGTTAAAGGTAGTTTTGATGAGGACCTAGAAGGAAATGATGAACATGCTATTGGAAACTAGAGGAAAGGTGATCTTTGTTTTAAAATGGCAAAGAATTTGGTGAAATTGAGTCCTGATGTCATTTGGAGGGAAGAATTTGAAAATAATCAACTTGAATATTCTAAGTTAAATATGGCAGGTTCAGCCTGGATTCTCCTTGCAGGTAATAGTGAAACACAAAATGAAGGAGATAAGTTGAAACATGACCTCATAAAGCACACAAAAAGAAGAAATTGATTGGAAAATTCTGAGACTGTGCAGTTAATGTATAATGAGACTAAGGGCAGAAGAATCTCTATCAGGGACTTCCCTGAACTTTTGGAAATCAACTCCCTGGAAAATAGTACTCCATGTGAGGGCTTAACTGAAAAAGAACTAGTCAGATATTTCAGAGAAAACTGTTCTGGACAGCAATTACCCAGAAGAAATCTTTAGAAAGTACTTTTGTCTAATGGGCTGGACACCTGAACTACCTGCAAAGCTGAAAAATTGTGCAAAATTTGTATGAGCAGATTACATGCCAGCTTGGACTAAAAGAGACAGAAAAGGGACAAACTAAAGGATGAACAACCTCAAAAGCAGTGCACTGGTTTGAAAGTATGTACCCCCCAAAAAAGTCATGTTTTAATTCTGATCCATCTTGTGGAATAGCCATTTCTTTTAATCCCTATTCAGTACTATAAGTTGGAAGCTTGATTAGATTATCTATGTGGTGATGTGACACTCCCAATTGTGAATGTGAACGTTGATGAGCTGGAGATGTGACTCCACTTATTCCATGTGAGTCTTTATTAGCTTACTGGAATCCTTTAAAAGGGGAAACATTTTGGAGAAACTGCAAGGTTTTCAGAAATTATAGAAGCATCAGAGCTGACAGAGACTTCACAACATAGCTGACACAGATGCAGACATGTGGAGAACAGAGGCACAGACATTTGGAGATGCTTGGAACCCAGCAGATGTTGCCATGAGATATTAAGCAAGCCAGAATCTAGAGAGAGCCAAGGGAAGCCAAGAGATGAAAGCCAGCCCTAGAGAAATAAAGTGAGGAACCCCTACAGGAGCAGAGGTTGAAAGCACAGAGCCCAGGAGCAAGGGACCAGTGTGCCTTCACAGCTGACAGAAGTGTTGCAGATGCATGGACTTTCTTTGAATTAAGGTATCTTTCCTAGATGCCTTAGTTTGGATATTTCCACAGGCTGTTAACTTGTAACTTGTTAAATTCCCCCTTTTAAGAAGCCTTTCCAGTTCTGGTACATCACATTCTAGCAGCTTGCAAACTAACACAGGCAGAATCACGGAAGTAGATATCTGGACCAAAGATACATCCTTGGGCCAAGAGATCAGCACCTGCATGTTTGTGGAAAGGGCAGGGCCACTGTTGTACTTTGAGAGCCCAGGGTTCTGCCACAATGATCAGAAAGAATGCTGCCACCCCAGTGTTCAGAGATGGTGGGCCTGGAGATTTCAGAGAGCCTGCCAACCTGATATTTTCTTGGAGAGCCTGGCCACCATCCTGATGCTCAGAGATAGTGATGCATTTACCCCAATATTCAAGGAGAGCATGACCATTGCACAAGCTCTTGGAGTGGCTGAAATTGACACTCCATCAGGCCTAGAGCATAAAATCATATTCCATAGATGACTCTCAAACTTTGAAATCTAATGGAGTTTGCCCTGCTGGTTTTGAAAATTGATTGAAACCTGTGAGGCCTGTTTCCTTCCAATTTCTCCCTGTTGGAATAGGAATGTTTATGCTAAGCCTGTCTTTCCATTCTATATTGGATGAAGATAACTTGTTCATGTGGTTTCATAGGTTCATAGAAAGGGAGGAATTGTGCCCTAGGACAGACCACATCCATAACTGATTTTGATGAGGCTTTTTACTTAGCCTTACTATTGAAATGACTTACCACTTTTGGGATGTTATGATTGAATGAATGTATTTTTCATGTAGAAAGAACATGTCTTTTGTTCAGAGGGTGGAGTGTAGTGGTTTGGAACTGTATGCACCCCAGAAAAACATTCTTAAACTTAATCTATTCCTGGGGATGTGAAACCATTGTAAGTAAACATGATGAAACTTGATGAAGTTTCTTCAGTTAAAATTTGGCCCCCCTCAGTAAGAATGTGTCTTAATCTTATTACTAGAGTCCTTTAAAAGTGGAATGAAATTCAGACAGACAGAAGGAAATCCAAGTATTGTAAAAGTTAAAAATTCAACAGAACCCAGAAGAGAACTGAGAGACTGGGAGAGCCTGCCATGTGCATCACCATGTGACTGAGGATCACTGGCTGCCAGTCCCAGAATGCCGGTATTGTGGAAGAAAGTATCACACTGATGACACTTTGAAGTAAGCAAAACTATAAATAAACCATTAGTAAAACTAATGTTTACTAAGTTATATAAATGTATCATATCTAGAAGATACTGTAACCATTGAGAGTGAGAATAAACCCATTCTTAGATGCTTTGGATCATTATATTCTTATTCAAAGATATTAGTGGAGCATGTCTTGATATTTTCAGTTTAGAGGGCATTGGAAGAGATATTACTTATCATGCTATTTCTCCTGCCTTGTATTTATATACAAAACTCCAAAAATAAATACAAAACTCCAAAATTATCCTTCTCTTACTTTTGGTTAAATAATTAATTTTGGTGGAAAATAAAATATTTTGGCATAGACTATCAAGATTTATAGTGCTGAAACAAATAAAAAGATGAAGAAATTTCAAATTAAAATACAGTGAAATCCATTTCAACCTATTCAAATGGTTTAAAATTAAGTAGTTCAGTAACAACTACAACAACAAAGAGAGTGTTGAGATGATGTTGATCAAGAGAATCAACATTTTACATTGCTGATGGGAGGGAAAATATTGACACCAATATTTTGGCCAACCTTTGAAATTTATTAAATTTAAACAATGATTTATCTTTTATTCAGATATCTCCACTTCTATACATATACCCAAAAGAGATGTGCCCAGGTGCACCAGAAACCATGGGCAAGAATATCATAATGGGATTGAATTTAACACATACCAGCAAATAACTGCAGATGAATGATGATCAAAATAGGGCATCTTCACACAAATAAATATCATTCAATAGTAAACAATAGATGGATTATTGCTAGATGATACAGCATAGGTTAAAATTAAAATTATGTTATTGATGGAAAACCAGTTCTCAGATTTCAGAGAGCTCTAAACCATGTCAATGTACACAGTGACATGCTTGGAATACTATTTAAAACTGAAGAAAATGATAGATACAAAACTCAGGATGGATGTCATTTCTGGGGAAAGTGATCACAAAATCTAAATAAGTAAGACTACTTCTGGGGCAAAAAAAGAATTAGGACTCCTTTTTTCAGCCAGCGAAGCTTAGAGAACTTCCATCTGGATGCTTCTAACAAGGTAATTTTTATTTTAAAAAAAAAACAAAACATTTTTTATTGTGAAATAGAACATAGAGACAAAAAAGCAACACATTTCAAAATGTATTTTAACAAGTACTTATAGAACAAATTTCAAAGTTCATTATGAGTTACAGTCCACAATTTTAGGTTTTTCTTTCTAGCTGCACCAAGTCTCTGGAGACTAAAAGGGATATCAATATAATGATTCGGCAGTCATAGTCATTATTAAATCCTATCTTCTCTGTTATAAGTCCTCCCTCTCTTTTGATCCTTCTTCCAATCTTTAGAGATATTTGGGCTATGCCTATTCTAAATTTTTCATGTTGAAAAGGGATTTCAACAATAGAGGATAGGGGGATGGAATTAGTTGATATTCTTGGAGAGGCTGGGCCCTCTGCTTCAGGACATATCTGGCCTAGGAACTATCTGGAAGTTATAGGTTTTTGGAAAGTGAACTTAGTGCATGAAACTTTTGTAGAGTCTCAGATAGAGCCCTAGGTGTTCTTGAGGATTAACAGGCATGATGGTGGTTGCGGTTTGACAAACCATGGAAATTAACAATAACTAGCTGAAGTTTGCATAAAAGTAACCAACAGAATAACCTCTTGACCGTTTGAACTCTCTCAGCCACTGATACCTTATTTTGTTATATTTCTTTCCCCCCTTTTGGTCAGAAAGGCATTGCTGATCCCATAGTGTCAGGGCCAGGTTCATTCCTGGGAATCATGTCCCATGTTGTCAGGGAGATTTTCACCCTTTAATGTCATGTTCCATGTTGGGAGAAGAGCAATGATTACCCTTGCAGAGTTGGGCTTAGAGAGAGAGAAAGAGAGAGAGGCCACATCTGATAAGCAAATGAGGTTTTCTAAAAGCAGTTCTTAGGTATAATTATAGTTAGGCTTAGCTTCTCCACTACAGAAATGTTTCATAAAAACAAGGCTCAAGATCAAGTGCTTGGCCTGTTAAATTGGGAGTCCCTTATGTTTGATAGAAGTTCAGAGGGTTCCCAGGTAAGAAAACTTAATAGTTCCATTGTTTTTCTTCAGTCTTTCAAGGGACCTTGCCAATACTTTTTAATTATCTGCCCAACATACCCTTGGATGTACACAGGTATTACATTAGGCCATACAGACTTACAAGCCGCTGTTTTCATTCTGGACTCCATGTAGTATAGATTGTTTAAATGAGCTATCCAGGCAGGTTGATTTAGAGGGTGTGTTACAGAAAAGTTAGGGCAAAATAAACCTTTCTGCCTTTGGCTTCATACAGTAAGTGAAGTTCTGTAATAAAGACAATATCATCCTCTGCCCTGTATTGTGATTTACCTTAGTCCCAGCCAGATCAGATTCGTTCTTATCTCTTTTTGAAGGCTGTTCTCTTTTTCAGTTTCTTTAATGGTATTGTATGCAGCGATGCTGACTTTCAGAGCTGTAGGACTCCAGCTCTGAGTCCTAGATGTCAGCCAGGTTCCAGGGACATACCAGGTTATACACATATAGCACAGCATATATCTGACTTTTAAATCCTAGGAGAGTAAACATGAATGTCCAAGGAGATACAATAAATGTCACTGGGAGAAGAGATGCAAGGCAGGAATATGATAGAAAGCTACTATTGTAAATGGGGCAAACTTTTCCAGGAAGGAAATATTGAGCTCTTCCAGTCAATATTCATGACTCCTTTTCTGACTACCTCTTTTCTTCTACTTGAATATATGTCATATGTTATATTTTCTTTGCATATCTACAAAATCTTTGTTTCAAAACTGGACCTAATTGATTGTAGCAATATTTTCTCTTTGTTTTCCTGAGTGTTTTATTATTTTATTTTCTTTTAGCAGGCAAACTTCTGAAAATCAAACGAATTTCTCGTCCTCTGATGTCTCTGAAGTTTCTTTCTCTTTTCTTCCTCTCCCTTCCTTCTCTTTTTCTTTTCTCTTCCTTTCTCTTTCTTCCTTCCATCTATCATCCTTTCTTTCTCTCCCTCTTTCCCTTTCTCTCTTTCTCTTTTCCTTCTCTCCTTTTTGTTTTAGTTTCTTAATTGCTAAAGCAAGTACTATGCAAGGGATTGGCTTAAAAAGTGGAAATTTATTGGCACTCAATTTTGTGGCTAAGAGAAGTCCCAATCAAGGCATAATAGGGTGATTCTTTGTCCTTGACGTCTCTGTTAATGCACATAGTGGGCTCTCCTGACCGCTCCCTTCTCCTCTGGGGGCACTTTCAGTTTCTGGTTACTCTCTTTGTGGCTTTCTCTCTACGGTTTGAATTTCATTCTTCATATTAAGGACTCCAATAATAGGTTTTAGACACATTTTGATTGAATTGGGCTGCACCTTAACAGATATAACCTCATCAAAAGGTCCTACATACAATGGGTTCAAACTTACAGGAAAAGTTTGAGTTTACAAACATGTTTTTCAAAGATTCATAGCTCTAAACCACCACACTTTTTTGCTTTATCTCTTCCTTCACTTCTTTTCTTTTGGCCTGGTTTCCCAGAAGTTTTCCTTACGCCATCACAGTTTAGTGAAAAATACTTTCAGCAGAGGTTATTTTATGCAGAATACCTCAAACCAATTAAGTTTCCATTCTCTGGGCCTGACCTATATGAGGCTGAGAAACATATTCATTGTTCTGGAAATTTTGCAAGTCTTACTCTTTCATTTATTTTTTGTTTTCTGGACTCCCAATATTCTTTCACTTGAATGTATATTTTAGCAGTCAACCATGTAAGAAGAAGTTACTATTTCAAATGTCCTAAAGATCTTTTCCTTCAAAATCATACCTCTTATCTTGTCAATTAATCTGCTTCTTACCCTGAACCCATTCTCCCACATCCAGGTAGGAAAGCTGTGAATTTTCGGTACTTGTGCTAGTAGGAATGGAAAGCACCCAAGAAAAAAAACAACAAACTCATCTCTGCTACCTGATATAATATACCTTATTAGCGACTAATTTTTTGTTTCCTGCTTTAGCTTATATTTTATTGACTCATATTAGTTGTTTTTAATAATTTTGCTCATTTTTATACATATTTTCTGTGAATAGTAATTGATTAACCTCCAGACATCTTCATTGCTGGTAATAGATGTAACTCCTTAGTTTTATTCTCACATACTCTCATAAAACATTTATTAGTCTTATAGTTTCATAGTCTGTTGCATTGCTGTTTTAAATGGATATTATAACTGCTGGCACTGATACAATGGACAATTTTGGAGCAAATAACTGCAATTCTGCAATGAATAATATAAAATGGGATTCCTTCCAAACTTTTATATTTTATTTTTTAAATATTTAAAACAATTTAAGATATAGTTTTTGCATATCTATTACATTTGGTAGACATATAGAAGATATCCATGAGTTTTATCACCTAGTTAAAAAACTTTAAAATACATACATAGGAATCTGATGCCATAAGCAAAATAATTAATACGTCTTACTGGGTACTTAATATTTATTGCATACTAAAGTATGTTCCAGGCCTTATGTTAGCCTACTTTTTATATTATTTTAGCATTCACCACAACCTTCCATGTAAGTATTACCCATCTCACCCCTTTTCTTTCTACTTTCCTTTCCTTCCTTGTTTCCTTCCTTCCTCCCTCCCTTCCTTCCTTTCTCCCTCCCTCCCTCCCTCCTTCTCTCCCTCCCTTTCTTCCTTCCTTCCTTCCTTCCTTCTTTCCTTCATTCCTCTCTCTTTCTTACTTTCTTTTTCTTTTTTAACAAATTTGAAAACTAGATCAGGTAAGTGAAAAACCTTGCCCAGAATTCACATTAATTTTAAATACCTAAGACAAGGTTTGTTCAAATTTAAACCCTACACCTACCTTGAACAATGACACATTAATATATTGAAAATATTTGCAGAATGTATCAATTGTATATTTGTTGATTAAATGCTTAACACAAGCCAAAACTCTACTAGGTACTGCTAATGCTTCAGTGAAGAAGACAGATACGGCCCTTGCCCTAAACAGAGCTCTAGTCCTGTGGGAGTGGATGAGGGGCAACTGTGACAGAGAGCGCAAGGACTGAGCAATTCAGCTGATATGGAGAAGTAAGGAAATATTCACAAAGAATATGCAGTCGCAAATGGATTATTGAATAAAGAAAATGAAACAATGGGTAATCAAAAGGAAAGGATTAATAAAGGCTTGTATCTGTTTGGATTCTGGTGCAGGGTAATATGCATGATTAGTTACTGCTGGATGATAAGAGAGAACAAACTTAGAGATGTAGACTAGGGTCGAATCCTCAAATGCCTGGTGATGTAATGATCTAGTCTTACTCCACTAAGCTTTTTCAAGTATTTTCACCCTTGAAACAAAATTATATTATTGGCTATACTTATTCCATGCTATTAATGAATTTTACAAGTAAAAAATGTTCTCTCCAGAAAGGTCTCAGGAAGGCATTGTAGGAGTATGCCAGGGGCAATGACATTGCTGAAATAAAGTCTCAACAAAATACTGTCACTAATTTAATAAAAAGTCTGTTACTCCAGGTTGAACTACTGCCATACTAGTGATCACTAGACCTGGATACTCTAAGTAGTAGTTTTGTCAGGGACTACCTCTGTGCAGTCAAGAAAATGACTTAATTTTTAATATTTATGTGCACTGTTCTCATTTTGCTATGTTTAACATCCCCCTGACTTTATCATCTGTTCAATTGTGAAATTAGCTATCTGTCACAATTTTAGAACACTGTCTTAAAATCAACTATTTAAGAGTATAAATGATTTTCCTAAAGTGAGCAAATCATTTTAATGCCTCCACTATTATGATAAAATGCTTCTTCACTTTAATAGAGAAATGAAATTTAGGATAAAACTTGCGTTGAAAAAAATCAGAGTTCATAATATTTACCCCAGGATCAAATGGTTAGCCAGACAGCTTATTTCCACCCTCCAGATTCTAAGCAAACAAAGAAAAAGAAATATTCCACTTTGCACAAAAATGAAAGCAAGGCTTTTGTTGTACTATGATAATTATTACCAATAACAGTTGACTATGGGTCATGTAGTTTAAACAGAAAATTCATCCTTTTGGCTGTGGGCGTAAATAAACAAGATAATCATGTACTTTTAAAAGGCAGTAATTTTTTTCAGTGTTCAAGTTAAAGAGAAATTTATTGTTAAGCAAATGAAAAATGGAATTAGAATTCAGAATTATATTAAGAAAAATGCACAATTTCAAATAAGCACACCCTTATAGTTATGTTTGATTTAGATTAATGTGTGGCTCAACTTAAATGCATTTGTTATAGAACTTAATATCATGGACATAATACATTCAACACTTGTATAACAAAGTTTCTGAAAAATTTACTAAAAAGCTGGTTAGTTCTCTGCACAATTCATTTTTAGGCAAGTAAATGATTAGTGGACTCCTATCTTAAGAAAGAGAACATTAGTATAGGCAACAACTTTTTTTGTTGTAAACATTTTACATATCAATTTACTTAATGTCCATAAACATCTATTTCAGATTTTTCTATTCAGAAAAGAAACTGACTCCAAGTGTGTACAGAAGTTAGCTGACAAAGACTTCAAGGAAGCTATTACAAATATGTTCAAAGAAAAAACGGAAAATATGCGTAAGTGATTAAAAGAAAAAATGTTACTAATGTGTGAAAACAGAGAAATGAAACTCGACAAAGGGAATCAAACGGGAACTATAGGGACTTCTGGGAAAATGGCATAGTGGAGGGGAGTGACTTCACTCCTGTTCTGTGAAACAAGATAGGAGATGCAGAGAAACGACCAGGACTGCAGGTCCTGGGGTGTGAGTAAATAAGGAGGGTCTTTGGGCAGTTTGTGGAGGAGAGCAGTGATGGGATCGGTCAGGGAGAGCAAGTGGGTCGGATGACGGGGATCCCCACCAGGTGGGTTGTAGAGCATGGGGGAGGTGTGACAGGAGGGAGCTGATAGTCTTCCACTCCAGCCTGCACAGCTACCGACTGGGGAAACCTCCCCACGTGGTTATAGTGGACAGCGCCCGTGGGGAGCCTGGAAGTGGGCCAGTTGTCCACTGTAGGGCCAGCCCTTGGGACGGGGGTAGTGCTCACCCAGTCTGGTGCAAGAATAGCCAGCCTGCAGTCGTGATGTCTGGCAGTCCCACAAGCACTGTGGATCACCTGAACCACCACATACTGGGTGGCTGCCCAGTCCACCTGGCAGAGACCTGTGAGTCAGCCGCCCGGGCACAGGACCCCTGTCACTGAACACACGGCTTTGGAATCACTTTGACCAGGAGGGGTAGAACTGAGGGAGAAGGAGCCTCAGGCTTACCTCCTGCTGGCACATACGTGGTAAGTGCAGGTCAGTTGCACCATACAGGGAGGAGAGAGCCTCATAGTTGCCACCTGCTGAGGAGAAGGGATCAGTGCAGGTAAGCTAGCTTCGTATCTGCCTAGGTCTTTATTTTTATTTTATTTTTTTCTAATATTCTTTCCCCCTGCTTTTAAAATATATTCTTTCTATACATTTTATATTAGTAATATAATTGTTGTTTTCATTATTTTCTTATTTTTATACGTATTTTTATTATATTTTATTCCTTATTTTCTAATTTTTTTATTTCACATATTATTTTTATTATTCCATTTCATTTATTTTTATTATTACTATTATTATTTTCCTATTAAATTTTCTCTTCTTTTGGTGCATACCAGCTTGACTTCACTCCCAGTATATCCTGGGGTGTCTCCTTTTGATTCTGGGGCCTGCTGCCAGTGAGGTGTATTTTGTTGTTGTTTTTGTTTTTGTGTATCGAATTTTTATTATATTATTATTTCACTATTAATATTATCACTTTATTTCTTTTTCTTTTCTCGTTCCTTTTTGTGTGTGTGCATACACTGGGTCGAGACTGGGTCTCACACATGATGGGCAGCCATTCTGCCACTAGGATACCCATTTACCCCAGATTAGCTTCTAATAGACCCTTAAGTTGAATTGTATCCCCTGCATGAAATCCGGGCCTTGATTTGGCTGAGAATAACTGACAAAGTGCAAAAGGAAACATTCACCAAAACCCAAGTAAATACAAAACTTTAGAAGAGTGAAGGAAACCAAATCACAAAATAACCATATCAAGATAATCAAATGCTCCAAACACAGCAGAAAATCACAAACATATGAAGATCTAAGCAGAAATGACCTAGCCAAATGACCAAATCGAAATTCCAGAGGGGGCACAAAATATGGAATAACTACTCATGGATATTTATAAAGAAATAGAGGATATTGGGAAGACAGTAGAAGAGCACAAATAAGAATCTGGGAGAATAAATAGTAAAAGGACAAATCTCACAGAAATTAAAGATACATCAGATCAAATTAAAAATATACTGGAGATACATTATAGCAGATTTGAAGAAGTAAAGGGAAGAATAAATGAGCTAGAAGACATAACAATAGAATTAGAGCTCACAAAAGAATAAATGGCAAAAAGATGGAAAAATGGAACTGGATCTTAAGAAAATTATGGACAAGAGGCAATCAAATATAAGAATCACTGATGTCCCAGAAGGGGAACAGAAGAGCAAATGGTTGGAAAAGTTAGCTGAAGATATAGTCAGAGAAAAATTCCCAACTGTTATAAAAAACATGACTATGTAAATCAGAGAGGCCCAGTGAGCTCCAAGTAGAATAAATCTGAGCAGGCCTACTTCAAGACACATGCTAATCAGACTGTCAGATGTTGAAGAAAAACAGAAAGCCCTGAAAGCAGCATGAGAAAAGCAATCTGCCTCATACAAGGGAAAACACATAAAACTGACTTCACACTACTCAACAGGCACCACGGAAGCAAGAAGGAAGTGGTATGATGTTCTTAAAATTCTGAATAGAAAGGCTTTCAACCAAGAATTCTTTATCCAGCTAAATTACCCTTCAAAATTGAGGGAGAGATTAAAATCTACAAAGACAAATAAAAATTCAAGAGGCCAGCCCTATAAAAAATACTAAAGGGAGCCCTGTCAGCTGATCAAAAAAGACAGGGGAGGGAGGTCTGGAGGAGGGCACAGAACTGAAAAATATGAGTAAAAGTAATTTAAAAGAAAACAGAGAGAAAAGGAAAATAATGCATAGATCTGACCAATAAAACTAAAGGATGAGATGGTAGAGTCAAGAACCGCTTTTACAGTAATTACTTTGAATGTTAATGGACTAAACTCACCAATTAAAAGATACAGACTGACAGAATGAATCAAGAAACATAATCCATCTGTATGTTGTTTACAAGAAGATGCATCTTAGACTCAAGGACACGATTAGATTGAAGGTAAAAGGATGGAAAAAAGTATTCTATGCAAGCTGTAACCAAAAGAAAGCAGGAGGAGCTATACTAATATCAGACAAAATGGATTTAAAATGTAAAGACATCTAAAGAGATAAAGAATTATACTACATATTAATAGAAGGGACAATTCACCAGGAAGAAATAATAATCATAAATGTGAATACTCCCAATCAAGGAGCTCCAAAGTACTTGAAACACATATTGGAATAACTGAAGAGT
This sequence comes from Tamandua tetradactyla, assembly GCF_023851605.1. Taxonomy (NCBI): domain Eukaryota; kingdom Metazoa; phylum Chordata; class Mammalia; order Pilosa; family Myrmecophagidae; genus Tamandua; species Tamandua tetradactyla. The sequence continues at coordinate 36,844,679 of NC_135345.1, read as the reverse complement.
GCTATAGACATATCAGTGGTAGCAGAGGGAGACTTCAATACACCACTCTCCACTATAGATATAATAACCACATAGAGGATCAACAAGGAAATAGGGAACCTAAACAATGGGATAAATTAATTAGATCTAAAGACAATATATAGATCATTACATCCCCAAACACCAGGATATACATTCTTCTCTAGTGCACATGGAATGTTCTTCAGGATAGATCATATGCTGGGACACAAACTAAGTCTCTATAAATTTAATAAGATTGATATTATCCAAAGCACATTCTTTTATCAAGTGTAATTAAGTTGGAAATTAATAATCAGCAAAAATGAAGATTTCACAAATATATGGAGATTAAACAACATACTCTTAAATAATCAGTGGGTCAAGGAAGAAATTGACAGAGAAATCAATAAATATCTGGACATGAATGGGATTGCACCATATCAAAACTTATGGGATGTGGCAAAGGCAGTGCTGAGAGAGAAAAATTTATTGCCCTAAATGTCAGTATTAAAAAACAAAGGTGGGCAATACTTGAGGATTTAACTGTTCATCTGGAGAAGTTAGAGAAAGAACAGGAAACTAACCCCAAACCAAATAAATGAAGAGAAATAATAAAGACTAAAGCAGAAGTAAAGAAACTAGAGAAGAATAAAACAATAGAAAGAATCAACAAAACTAAAAGTTGTTTTTCTGAGAAAATCAAAATTGATGGCCCTCAGCTAAAGCAATGAAGGAAAAAAAGAGAAAGGACACAAATAAACAAAATTAAAATGAGAGGGGGTCATTATTATAGATTATGCAGAAATTAAATAATCATAAGAGAATATTATGAACAACTACATACCAACAAACTAGATACTTAGAAGAAATGGACAAATTCCTAGAAACACATGAATTACCTATAATGACTCAAGAAAAAATAGAAGAGCTCTTTACAAGTAAAGAGATCCAATCAATCATCAAAAATTTTCCCATGCAAAAAAAGCCCAGGACCAGATGGCTACACAAGAGAATTTTATCAAACATTTCAAAAAGAACTGATGCCACTCCTGCTCAAGCTCTTACAAAAATTTAAGGGAAAAGGTACACCAACTCATTTTATGAAACTAACCTCATTCTAATACCAAAATTGGATAAAGATGATACAAGAAAAAGAAAAATACAGACCAACCTCCCTAATGAAAATAGATGTGAAAATTCTTAATAAAATACTAGCTAACTGTATCAACTCGACAAAGAATTTTACATCATGACCAGGTAGGATTCATGCCAGGAATGCAAGAGTAGTTCAACATAAGAAAATCAATCACTATAATACAGCACATTAACACATCAAAAGGGAATAATCCCATAATCTTATCAATTGATGCTGAATAAGAATTCAACAAAATTCAGCATCCTTTCCTGATAAAAACACTTCAAAAGTTAAGAAACAAAGGAAACATTCTCAATATCATAAAGAGCATATATGAAAAGCACATAGCCAGCATCATACTTAATGGTGAGAAGTTGAAAACATTCCCCTTGAGATTGGTAAAGAGACAAGGAAGCCCATTGTCACCACTATTATTCAACATTGTATTACTAGTACTAGCTGGAATAATTAGACAGGAAAAAGAAATAAAAGGCATCCAATTAGGAAAAGGAGACATAAAACTTTCATTATTTGCAGATGGGACGCGATCCCATATTTAGAAAACCCTGAGAAATCTACAGCAAAACTACTTCAGCTAACAAACAAATTCAACAAAGGGGCAAGATACAAGATTAATGTATAAAAATCAGTAATATTTCTATACACAAGCAATGACCTATCTGAGGTGACAACTAAGGAAAAAATTCCATTCAGAACAGTGACCAGAAGAATCAGGTATCTAGGAACAAGCCTAACCGGAGATGTCAAAGACTTATACACAGGAAATTACAAAAAAAGTGTTAAAAGAAATTCAAAAATGACCTAAATAGATGGAAAAATATTTCATGTTCATGAATAGGAAGGTTTAATATTGTCAAGATGTCAATTCTATTCAAACTGATCTACAGATTCAATAAAATGCCAATAAAAATCCCAACAACTTACTTTGAAGACTTGAAAAAGGTGGTTATCAAACTTATATGAAAGGGAAAGAGACCCCAAATAGCTAAAGATATCCTAAAAAAGAAGAACGAACTGGGAGGACTATCGTTTCCTGATTTTAAAGCTTATTATAAAGCCACAGTGGTCAAAACAGCATGGTACTGGCAAAAAGATAGAAGGACTGACCAGTGGAATAGGATTGAGAGTGCAGAGATTGACCACCAAATTTATGGACTCTTGATCTTTGATAAGGCCCCCAAATCCACTGAACTGGGACAGAGTAGTCTTTTTAATAAATGGGCATGGGTGAACTGGATTTTGATAGCCAAAAGAATAAAAGAGGACCCCTACCTTACAACATCCTATACAAATAATAATTCAAAATTGATCAAAGACCTAAATCCAAGCCAGTACCATAAAGCCTCTTGAAAACAATGCAAGGAAACATCTTGAAGATCTAGTAATAGGAGGTAGCTTCTTAAACTCTACAACTAAAGCACAAGCTGCAAAAGAAAAATAGGGTAATGGAAATGCTTTAAGATCAAGAGCTTCTGTGCCTCAAACAACTTTGTTTAAAAGGTGAAGAGGCAGCCAACTCAATGAGAGAAAATATTTGGAAACCATATATCAAATGAAGGCTCAATATTCTGTGTACATAAAGAAATTATGCAGCTCAACAACAAAAGAACAAACAACTCAATTATAAAATGGGCAGGGGAAATGAATAGGCACTTTTCTGAAGAGTAAATACACCTTAAAGGGACATGAAGTTGCCCATCTTCATTTGCTATAAGGGAGATGCAAAATTAAGAAAATAAGATATCATCTCACAGTTATAAGAATGGCTGCTTTGAAACAATCAGGAAACTATAAATGTTGGAAAGGATGCAGAGAAAGTGGAACACTTATTCACTGTTTGTGGGAGAATGTAAAATGGTTCAGCTGCTGTGGAAGCCAGTTTGGCTATTCTTCAGAAAACTAAATATGGAGTTGCCCTATGATCCAGTAATAACAATACTTGGTATATGCCCAGTAGAGTTGAGGGCAGTGATGTGAACAGACATTTGCACACCAATGTTCACAGTGGCACTATTCACAATTGCCAAGAGATGGAAACAATCCAGGTGCCCATCAACAGATGTGTATAAACAAAATGTGGTGAATACAAACAATGGCATATTTGCAGCAGTTAGACAAAATGAGGTCCTGAAACATATGACAACGTGGATGAAACTTGAAGACATATGCTGAGTGAAATGAGTCAGATAGAAAAGGACAGATATGGTATGTTTCCATTATTATGACTCTGGTAAAGCCTCCATTGTTTTGGAGCAGCTAGGAGGAAAAATCTGAGATGAGGGAATGGTAGCTCATGACAAACTCTGGGACCTTTAATGTAGTGCTAGTTGAAGTGTGCTTTGAAAAATATTACTTTTTTCTTTCTTTTCGTTGTATATATATATATGTTATATATATTTTTTGAAGCTATTGCTCATATTTTATTTGCTTTGGGTGTTTTAATATTTTCAGAGTTACTGGAAATAAATTACATTAGGAAGCAGGTTTCTAAAATGACAATGAAAAACCCAAAGTTTACCAGCAAATCCTGCAGCTGCCAGTCCTGACATAACATTCTAAAATACTCAATAATGCTATAAAATCTCATCTGAGGAAAGAACAACAGCCTGCTCAAGAGTATATGCTGGTAGCATCTGCTGCAGCAGGAGTTTTCTTAATAGAACATATAAAAAATGCCCAAGGCAGTATCAAAAAAGGAAAAAGTAAAAAAAAAAAAAAAAAAAAAAGAGAAAGTATACTTCAAGGAAGGCAATCATAATTATGTTCTAAAGAGAAGGTTTGATTGCTTAACCCACGTCACCCAGGGCAGAGTGATTATAAAACTCATCTCTCTTCCCATCCGAGGGTACATGGAGCCTTCTTAATAATCTAAAAAATATTACAGTGCCTCTCCCAAACGGTGTGAATCGATGATATTTATCACCCTGAAGGTACAGCACTCCTTCTGCATCAAGGAACACCAGTAATCATGTACTGCTCCATTAGAGAAGAACATCACACCAGCGGATGTTTCGTAAAGATCCAGAAAGTGGGGAAAGTTTAAAACTTGTCCTCTATGATCCTCACCAAACAGCCTGGATCTCTACAGTGGTCCAAAGTGGTCCAAAATTCACGGGAGCTACTTTACAACAGAGTCTCAGGGAAGCACCATAAAATCATGAACTATTGTGCAGTGAAATAGGCGAGAAACACAGAAACCAGAGTGCGGGTGTGCCCAAATCGCTGCCCTCTCTCTATCCTGAAACAAACACGCAAAAAAGAGAGTGTGCACAGGGGAGTGCATATGTGTATATGTGTGCATGTAAGTGTGTGTATCTAGGGTGTGTGTGTGCTATTGTGTGCATCTCTATGTGTGCGTATGTATGCAAGTGTGTACACTGTGTGTGCTTCTTGTGAATCTGTGTGTGTACAGGGGTGTATGTATATGTGTTGGTGTGCATCGGTGTGTGTGGATATAAATGTGTGTATATGGTGTGTATATTTGTGCTGGTGTGTATTGGTATATGCACAGAGATGTGTGTGCCTGAGGTGTGTGTGGGGGGGGGTACATGTATTATGTGTGTTTGTGTGCACATGACTGTGTGTGTGCACGTGCAGGTGTGTGGGGGCATTCTGTTCCTACTGCCGTATTAAAGTCATTTTTTTTTCCTTCTGTAATCTCTTTTATTCAGGCCTTCTTTAGAAATTTTCCAAGTTTAGATGGTTAGTCATTATTATGAATATTATCATTAAGTTATATAAACCCATACATTTGAACTTTAAAGCTGTCAAGGAGCCTGTGGCTTTTTTTTTTTATTAATTAACAGAAAAAAAGAAATTAACCCAACATTTAGAAATCATACCATTCTACATATGCAATCAGTAATTCTTAACATCATCACATAGATGCACGATCATCGTTTCTTAGTACATTTGCATCGGTTTAGAAGAACTAGCAACACAACAGAAAAAGATATAGAATGTTAATATAGAGAAAAAAATAAAAGTAATAATAATAGTAAAAACAAAACAAAACAAACCTATACCTCAGATGCAGCTTCATTCAGTGTTTTAACATGATTACTTTACAATTAGGTATTATTGTGCTGTCCAGTTTTGAGTTTTTGTATCTAGTCCTGTTGCACAGTCTGTATCCCTTCAGCTCCAATTACCCATTATCTTACCCTGTTTCTAACTCCTGCTGGACTCTGTTACCAATGACATATTCCAAGTTTATTCTCGAATGTCGGTTCACATCAGTGGGACCGTACAGTATTTGTCCTTTAGTTTTTGGCTAGACTCACTCAGCATAATGTTCTCTAGGTCCATCCATGTTATTACATGCTTCATAAGTTTATCCTGTCTTAAAGCTGCATAATATTCCATCGTATGTATATACCACAGTTTGTTTAGCCACTCTTCTGTTGATGGACATTTTGGCTGTTTCCAACTCTTTGCAAATGTAATTAACGCTGCTATAAACATTGGTGTGCAAATGTCCGTTTGTGTCTTTGCCCTTAAGTCCTTTGAGTAGATACCCAGCAATGGTATTGCTGGGTCGTATGGCAATTCTATATTCAGTTTTTTGAGGAACCACCAAACTGCCTTCCACAGTGTTTGCACGATTTGACATTCCCACCAACAGTGGATAAGTGTGCCTCTTTCTCCGCATCCTCTCCAGCACTTGTCATTTTCTGTTTTGTTGATAATGGCCATTCTGGTGGATGTGAGATGATATCTCATTGTGGTTTTGATTTGCATTTCTCTAATGGCCAGGGACATTGAGCATCTTCATGTGCCTTTTGGCCATTTGTATTTCCTCTTCTGATAGGTGTCTGTTCAAGTCTTTTTCCCATTTTGTAATTGGGTTGGCTGTCTTTTTGTTGTTGTTGAGTTGAACAATCTCTTTATAAATTCTGGATACTAGACCTTTATTTGATATGTCATTTCCAAATATTGTCTCCCATTGTGTAGGCTGTCTTTCTACTTTCTTGATGAAGTTCTTTGATGCACAAAAGCGTTTAATTTTGAGGAGCTCCCATTTATTTATTTCCTTCTTCAGTGCTCTGGCTTTAGGTTTAAGGTCCATAAAACCGCCTCCAATTGTAAGTTTCATAAGATATCTCCCTACATTTTCCTCTAACTGTTTTATGGTCTTAGACCTAATGTTTAGATCTTTGATCCATTTTGAGTTAACTTTTGTATAGGGTGTGAGATATGGGTCTTCTTTCATTCTTTTGCATATGGATATGCAGTTCTCTAGGCACCATTTATTAAAGAGACTGTTCTGTCCCAGGTGAGTTGGCTTGACTGCCTTATCAAAGATCAAATGTCCATAGATGAGAGGGTCTATATCTGAGCACTCTATTCAATTCCATTGGTCAATATATCTATCTTTATGCCAATACCATGCTGTTTTGACCACTGTGGCTTCATAATATGCCTTAAAGTCAGGCAGTGCAAGACCTCCAGCTTCGTTTTTTTTCCTCAAGATGTTTTTAGCAATTCGGGGCACCCTGCCCTTCCAGATAAATTTGCTTATTGGTTTTTCTATTTCTGAAAAATAAGTTGTTGGGATTTTGATTGGTATTGCATTGAATCTGTAAATCAATTTAGGTAGGATTGACATCTTAACTATATTTAGTCTTCCAATCCATGAACACGGTATGCCCTTCCATCTATTTAGGTCTTCTGTGATTTCTTTTAGCAGTTTTTTGTAGTTTTCTTTATATAGGTTTTTTGTCTCTTTAGTTAAATTTATTCCTAGGTATTTTATTCTTTTAGTTGCAATTGTAAGTGGGATTCGTTTCTTGATTTCCCCCTCAGCTTGTTCATTGCTAGTGTATAGAAATGCTACAGATTTTTGAATGTTGATCTTGTAACCTGCTACTTTGCTGTACTCATTTATTAGCTCTAGTAGTTTTGTTGTGGATTTTTCTGGGTTTTCGACGTATAGTATCATATCGTCTGCAAACAGTGATAGTTTTACTTCTTCCTTTCCAATTTTGATGCCTTGTATTTCTTTTTCTTGTCTAATTGCTCTGGCTAGAACCTCCAACACAATGTTGAATAATAGTGGTGATAGTGGACATCCTTGTCTTGTTCCTGGTCTTAGGGGGAAAGTTTTCAATTTTTCCCCATTGAGGATGATATTAGCTGTGGGTTTTTCATATATTCCCTCTATCATTTTAAGGAAGTTCCCTTGTATTCCTATCTTTTGAAGTGTTTTCAACAGGAAAGGATGTTGAATCTTGTCAAATGCCTTCTCTGCATCAATTGAGATATCATGTGATTTTTCTGCTTTGATTTGTTGATATGGTGTATTACATTAATTGATTTTCTTATGTTGAACCATCCTTGCATACTTGGGATGAATCCTACTTGGTCAGGATGTATAATTCTTTTAATGTGTTGTTGGATACGATTTGCTAGAATTTTATTGAGGATTTTTGCATCTATATTCATTAGAGAGATTGTTCTGTAGTTTTCTTTTTTTATAATATCTTTGCCTGGTTTTGGTATGAGGTGATGTTGGCTTCATAGAATGAATTAGGTAGTTTTCCCTCCACTTCAATTTTTTTGAAGAGTTTGAAGAGAGTTGGTACTAATTCTTTCTGGAATGTTTGATAGAATTCACATGTGAAGCCATCTGGTCCTGGACTTTTCTTTTTAGGAAGCTTTTGAATGACTAATTCAATTTCTTTACTTGTGATTGGTTTGTTGAGGTCATCTATTTCTTCTTGAGTCAAAGTTGGTTGTTCATGTCTTTCCAGGAACCCATCCATTTCCTCTAAATTGTTGTATTTATTAGTGTAAAGTTGTTCATAGTATCCTGTTTTTACCTCCTTTATTTCTGTGAGGTCAGTAGTTATGTCTCCTCTTCCATTTCTGATCTTATTTATTTGCATCCTCTCTCTTCTTCTTTTTGTCAATCTTGCTAAGGGCCCATCAATCTTGTTGATTTTCTCATAGAACCAACTTCTAGTCTTATTGATTTTCTCTATTGTTTTCATGTTTTCAATTTCATTTATTTCGGCTCTAATCTTTGTTATTTCTTTCCTTTTGCTTGCTTTGGGATTAGTTTGCTGTTCTTTCTCCAGTTCTTCCAAGTGGACAATTAATTCCTGCATTTTTGCCTTTCTTCTTTTCTGATATAGGCATTTAGGGCAATAAATTTCCCTCTTAGCACTGCCTTTGCTGCGTCCCATAAGTTTTGATATGTTGTGTTTTCATTTTCATTTGCCTCAAGGTATTTACTAATTTCTCTTGAAATTTCTTCTTTGACCCACTTGTTGTTCAAGAGTGTGTTGTTGAGCCTCCATGTATTTGTGAATTTTCTGGCCCTCCGCCTATTATTGATTTCCAACTTCATTCCTTTATGATCCGAGAAAGTGTTGTGTATGATTTCAATCTTTTTAAATTTGTTAAGACTTGCTTTGTGACCCAGCATATGGTCTATCTTTGAGAATGATCCATGAGCACTTGAAAAAAAGGTGTATCCTGCTGTTGTGGGATGTAATGTCCTATAAATGTCTGTTAAGTCTATCTCCTTTATAGTAATATTCAGATTCTCTATTTCTTTATTGATCCTCTGTCTAGATGTTCTGTCCATCGATGAGAGTGGTGAATTGAAGTCTCCAACTATTATGGTGTATGTGTCTATTTCCCTTTTCAGTGTTTGCAGTGTATTCCTCACGTATTTTGGGGCATTCTGGTTCGGTGCATAAATATTTATGATTGTTATGTCTTCTTGTTTAATTGTTCCTTTTATTAGTATATAGTGTCCTTCTTTGTCTGTTTTAACTGTTTTACATTTGAAGTCTAATTTGTTGGATATTAGTATAGACACTCCTGCTCTTTTCTGGCTGTTATTTGCATGAAATATCTTTTCCCAACCTTTCACATTCAACCTATGTTTATCTTTGGGTCTAAGATGTGTTTCCTGTAGACAGCATATTGAAGGATCCTGTTTTTTAATCCATTCTGCCAATCTATGTCTTTTGATTGGGGAATTCAGTCCATTAACATTTAGTGTTATTACTGTTTGGATAATATTTTCCTCTAACATTTTGCCTTTTGTATTATATATATCATATCTGACTTTCCTTCTTTCTACACTCTTCTCCATACCTCTCTCTTCTGTCTTTTCATATCTGACTCTAGTGCTCCCTTTAGTATTTCTTGCAGAGCTTTTCTCTTGGTCCCAAATTCTCTCAGTGACTTTTTGTCTGAGAATGTTTTAATTTCTCCCTCATTTTTGAAGGACAATTTTTCGGGATATAGGAGTCTTGGTTGGCATTTTTTCTCTTTTAGTAATTTAAATATATCATTCCACTGTCTTCTAGCTTCCATGGTTTCTGCTGAGAAATCTACACATAGTCTTATTGGGTTTCCCTTGTATGTGATGGATTGTCTTTCTCTTGCTGCTTTCAAGATCCTCTCTTTCTCTTTGACCTCTGACATTCTAACTAGTTAAGTGTCTTGGAGAATGCCTTTTTGGGTCTAATCTCTTTGGGGTGCGCTACACTTCTTGGATCTGTAATTTTAGGTCTTTCATATGAGTTGGGGAATTTTCAGTGATAATTTCTTCCATTAGTTTTTCTCCTCCTTTTCCCTTCTCTTCTCCTTCTGGGACACCCACAACATGTATATTTTTGCGGTTCATATTGTCATTGAGTTCCCTGATACCCTGTTCAAATTTTTCCATTCTTTTCTCGATAGTTTCTGTTTCTTTTTGGAATTCAGATGTTCCATCCTCCAAATCACTAATTCTATCTTCTGTCTCTTTAAATCTATCATTGTAGGTATCCATTGTTTTTTCCATCTTTTCTACTTTATCCTTCACTTCAACAAGTTCTGTGATTTGTTTTTTCAGTTTTTCTATTTCTTCTTTTTGTTCAGCCCATGTCTTCTTCATGTCCTCCCTCAAATTATTGATTTCGTTTTTGAAGAGGTTTTTTCGTTTCTGTTCGTATATTCAGCATTTGTTGTCTTGGCTCCTGTATCTCATTTGAACTATTGGTTTGTTCCTTTGACTGGGCCATATTTTCAATTTTCTGAGCGTGATCCATTATCTTCTGCTGGCATCTGGGCATTTAGTCAGATTTCCCTGGGTGTTGGACCCAACAGGTTGAAAAATTTTTCTGTGAAATCTCTGGGTTCTGTTTTTCTTATCCTTCCCAGTAGGTGGTGCTCGTGGCACACGTTTGTCTGCGGGTCCCACCAGTAAAAGGTGCTGTGGGTCCTTTAACTTTGGAAAACTCTCGCCGTCGGGGAGGTTCGCCAGCCAAAGCGGCTTGGAAGAGTGCCAGCTGGCCCAGGGGTCCGAATGCAGGGAGGGTCGCCGGCCACCGCAGCCCGGGAGGGAGCCCGTCCGAATTACCTAGTCGGCCTGGGGCGCCAAGTGTGGCGGGAAGGCGCCAGCCGCCGCAGCCCAGGAGAGTGCACCGTTTCCAGCCGGACCGGGGAGTCTCATGTTTGGAAGGGACCCCCCTGGTCACCATTCTTCGTGGGCTGGGGATTTCCGATCCAATTCTCTCAGTTGGTCCGGGGGGCCGCGCATGGTGGGGGCGCCAGCTGCCGCAGCTTGAGGGGACTGCCTGCCCAATTCTGCCAGCTGGCCCGGGAAGGAGGAGGGGAAGGACTCCGGCCACCTGCCGCCCCGCCCGGGGAAGTCCACGCCCCTCGGCGATCTCACCGGAGCGGGTTCTCCCAGCCAGTCAGCCATTCCAGGATGGGGTACGCTGTCTTTTTGATCTCTGTCATGGCTCCGGGACTGTTCTGTATTGTTTCTACTCCCCCAGTAGCTGTTCTTTGAGTAGCTTCTCTCCTTTGAGAACATTTTGGGAGATTAATGCCATGTAATCTTCTTCCGAGAACCCAGCCTTACAGGTCTGTCTGGACGTAAGATCCCCAGTATGGGCCCGGAGCAAGCCGGAGAGCGAGAGCAGCACGAGGAGCACGTCAGAGCCTGTGGTCATCTTCCCTGCCGTGCCCTGCCCCGGCGCCCACTCAGTGCCTGGCGCCCGGAGCCCGCTCACTGCCGCCGTCGCCACTGGTGCCACCACCGCCGCCGCTGCCGCCGCTCGCCCGCGCCGGCCTCGAGCCTCCAGCCTGGCTCTGTTTGCCGTGCTTGCCTCCCGGACTCCCGGGAGCCAGGCCAAGTGAGGCCAGCGGCGCACTCCAGTCCGCCGGCCTCGCAGCCGCCTGCCTATATGCTATATTTGACAACAAAAAATGGTATTATAAAACTATAGGCAGCTATAGTAATATTAGATGAAATAAATTCCTGAAATAAAAAATTTGAAAAAGCTTAGTAACATAACTTACTACATAGCAAAGTTGATATTTGTTATAACTTTTTACTTGATATTTTGAGAATGCACCATTTTGATAGTTAATCTAATGTTATTTAAGACAGTGCTTAATATTTAGAATTTAAGAAACTCATATCTGTTATCTATAGAATTTTTTCCTTCCTTGCTTTAATTTTAAATTGGTTTATGAAACATACTGTACAAATAAGCTTCATGATGACTTAGATTTTTTTTTTAAATATGCCTATGGATAAATGTGGATAAGCTAACTAAGATATCCATTTAGGTGGTTAAGAATTTCCAATATTAATTGTAAAAATATTTGTATCTTCATATTTCCCTGAAATCAGGAAAATGTTTAGTAATATAGGTGATTACTATAGCAATGCAGATATTTGTTATAACTTTCTACTTGATATTTTGAGAACATTCACAGTTTTGACAGCTGATCAAGTGGTATTTAAATTAGTGTTTAATATTTAGAATTCAAGAACTTTGTTATCTGATTTTGTAGATTTTTCCTTGTTGCCTTAATTTTAAATTGGTTTATGAAACTTACTGCGCAAACACTGGCTTTACAATGATTATATGGATACTTATTTAAATATGCCTATGGTTAAGCTCACTAAGATATCCAAACAAAACTAAGAGTATTGTTTGTTTTCTTAAATAAAGATATTCAAAAATAAAATAATTAAAAAAATGTGAATTATAGGGATTAAAAATAAAATAACACATATTAAAAAATTCACCTGATGGGCTCACCAACAGATTAGAGATATCAGAAGGAAACAGCAAACTGGAATATAGATCCAGAGAAATTTTTCCTGGATGCAGGATATATTACCATACCATTTTACCATAAAACCCGAGAGAGCAGGAGATATGTTAACTTGCTCTGTTCAGTTTCCTGTATAATGACATAAAAACAAATTAGTGTTTTTGTTGGCCATAATGAAGTACATCTAATTCGAACTTTGGTAGAGATTTTGTAAATAGCTGCCAAGTATAATTGATACTCACAAGTATCAAAATATTTTGCAAAATATAGGATAAATGAATAAGGCTTTTTATGTCATACTTAAATTTTACTTGAAAATAAAAATACAGTATCCTATGCTTTAGTCAAATTACTTATAATTTCATTCTCACTAATTTAGAATTTATATTAAATGCATCTATCTAAAGTCTATTTATTTTAAAAGACAACACAGAAATAAATTCAAACATAGGCTAATAAGCAAATAATCAAGAGTATTTCTTTCATCTAATAATTTTAACTTGGTATTTAGCCCATTTTATACCATTTAATTGAATTAGTTTTAATTTAATAAAAACACATGCTTTCTTTCACAAATTTAATTTTATTAATCTTTATGGGAAACAGGAGAACACTAGAAATTGCATTTCTGAGAAAACATAATCATCCCTGCTTACAGTAATAGAATAGAAAATAAAATAGAAAAAGCAAGTATGAGCTCAAACTTACTGATTATCTTGCAATTACATTTATTTATATATATACACACATACATACCACAGACACATGAAAATGTGCATATATAAATGTTTATATCATGTATAATTTATATAATAAATGTATATAATAATGACCATACATAATTTTGATTTTTAATATTTTGATGATTTTTAGAGAGTATTGATAGCTAAAACTTACTTAACAAGTAATAACCAAATAAAGGTTTATTACATAGCATTCTTGGATAATGCAAACATTAGCCATAACTTTAGATCTTATTGAATTCAGAGATACCATAATGCCAGTATTATAATAAATAAATATCAAATTTATTGATGAGAATAAATTATACCATTGTTTACCCTACTTTTAGTTTAAGTATGTTATTTTTTCGTGGTTTATTTTAGTTCAACCTCAGTTATTATGAGCAATCATTTGTTTCATTTATCTCCATAATTCATCTGAAATTATGATGTATATATTTTTTCAAATGTATATATACTTATTGAAAAAGAATGTAAAATTTATAATTAATTAATATTTTATTCTGAATAAAGCAACAATGTTGGAACTTGAATAGTTCATGAATATTATAGCTCTTTATAAATATATAAATTGTCTAGGGATAGGCAGACATTTGTTCTGCATCATAAATCACCAAGATTTATACTACAATTAATAAATTTTACATACATCATTTTCTATTCTTAATATATTTTAGAATATACATCTGTATTATATATTCTGAGAACTATAGATGGAATGGCCAATAGATGATAGATATATTTTGATTGACAGATATTGCCAAATTTCTTTTCCTGAAGACATATCATTTTGCAATTTTACCACCAAATATTAGTGTTATTAAATTTCCAAATTTCATATGCAGAGTACATTGTTCAATTTTACAGTTCTATCAATATTATTGGTAAGAAAAGTTACCTAAATATATTCTGAATTTTTATCTTACTATGAGAAAGTTTGAGCATCTTTTTAGATGGTTAAACATATATATTTTTAGAAACATTTATACTTATATTTATATATAAATACATTTAAAATTATTTACATTTTAATACCTATTTATGTTTATTAAACAGTATGTTCAAAGATTTTGAACTTTTTAATTCAGATTTGGTGTTGTATCTCAATTTTTAGAAAGGAGAAAGCAATGAGGAGAGGCCAGGTGTGCAACCAAACTTTTCCTGAATATACATTATGGTAATTTTGGAAACAGATATGTATTACATGTTTAAAAAATAAAAGTAAATCTAGATTGGGGGGACATTCTCTAAAGTGGAACACAAACTATAAAGAATGAACCCAAATCTATATGAAGATCCTAAAACAAGTAATTGAAAATTATTTTAAATGTTTTTGGATAACAATGTTTGACTTCCTTACTGGTATATGTTCTGAGGAGAAATAGGGCTACAAAGTCATAAAATTCATTTAGTAATCTAACTGGCAATACTGGCATAAATTTGATTATTGGAAAAAAGATTTTATATGTAACACAGTTACTCTTTTACAATGAAAACAAGTAACTATGTTAATGCACTTAGGAAACAGTATTTTCAATATAAGAGAAAAGATACTGTCATAAAATAAAATAAATTAGGAAAATGCCTTAACATGTTAAATTTAGTTGGAAGTATCCATATAAATCTATATTTTTCTTTTTAAAATGAATATTTTATGCATCTATGAGATTAAAATAACTAGAAGCTAAGGCAGACTGCTAAAAATTACTGCATTAAATCAGAATGTGCCCTCTTATCATTTCCTCTGTGTGAAAGGATTTCTTGGAGAAATGTCTAATAACATAAGGACATGAAATGAATTTTAGGATAACTTGTTCCAGAAGTCTAAGAAGTATCCAAAACTAATATGCCATGACAAAAGAAATTAAGAACTACCACCAAGTGTCTTTCATCTCCCCGTTTCAAGGTGCATGCCTTGAAACAAATTGTGAATAATTGGATACTGCTAGAAGAAACTATATATTTTCTGAAATCAAATAGCTAGATTGATCAGGGAAAGCTTTCCTTTGCAGACAGACAATTCCCAGCTTATAAATATAAAAGAGCAACAGAATTAGAAAAATCACTATTTTGTGATCTCTATAGATATAATAGATTCACACAACAATCATCAATGAGTGTCAGAATTAAATGTGAAGATAGTCTGAGAACTGCACAAATGAGTGATGAAACTGTATCAGCTAAACCTACTGATGATCTTTTGTGATATCTGACATCATGTTACAACTGGACAATCATAAAGGATTGTAGTGCAAGAGTTGTTAGCTGACCTAATCAAGCTTTGAGAGCTAACCTCCATTTGCAGGTAATATAAGAGATAGAGGAAACAAACGAACAAATATAAAATATGATATGTCTTATGGGAAATCTTGTCCTATATCCATAACAAGCTGACAGCATGAAGAAAGAAAAAAAGGAGAGTGAGGGCTGCTTTAGCTGAGTAGAGAACTAACAGATATGAGTCTAAGTTAATGTGAGGAATTATTTGGTTAGTGATTCAAATGAACTGATGTTAAACATGCAGTTTTGCAATAATCAGTGAAGTTTGATTATATATTAAGAATTACATACCATCAAGGAATTACTGTGTTATGCTTGAGATTATATATAGTATTAGTTTTTGTAATAATGTTATAAAATTTGATAATTTTTAGAAATATTTACTGAAATGTGTACAGATACTATGAAATGATGTTTGAACTTTTTGCTTAAAAAAGAAAAAAAAACAGAAAAGGTAATACATGAAGCATGTGTGGGCAAAACTAGGTAATGATCAACTCAGTGATGGATTTATTGCATTCATTTCTGTATGTAGAAAAGTTGATAAAGTTAATTTACCACTAAAGTCACAAAAGTAATAAAAGAAAAAGTAATAAAATTTAAAAAGTTACAAATACTATTAAAGTTGTTAAAATTTTATAAGATAAAAATTATATAAAAAATTATAAAATATCTCAAAATCAGTTGCCAAAATAAAGACTTATGCTGAACACATAAACATGTTCACATAAAGTTTAGGAAAAAGATAAAAACTTCCTATTATAACTACCTTAGCATTGTCTCCTAGTTCTCAAGTCAACGTATAAATAAACACAAGCTATTTAAAGGAAAAAAATAGCATGATCAGTATTTTTATGATGGTATGAAATTAGAAAACCCAATATAAGCTACTAAAATCTATATGATTAATAAAATGTCAACAGAGTTAAGTTTAAAAATTTAAGTATTTATAAAGTCAAAACATTAGGGATAGAAATGGCAAAACACCCATAATAACAATATAAATGATAAATACATGGAGATAGATTTAAACAGAAATTGCAGAAATCTTATAAAAATTACAACCTTTTTGAGATTTTTGAAAGCAACTTTGATAAATGGACAAACAGTTGAGCATGCCCTGCCATGTGAGATGTTTGATAAATCCCCATTGAATGATTAAGAACATGTGCTGACTGGAGAGGGAAAAATGTCTGTGGTGCTTGAAACATAAAAATGCAAATAATATAATTAGGGGGGAAATGCTAACACATGTAATTTGCCAAGGATGTAGAAACACATCTTCTGAAAGATGACTACACAAAGTTAAAGACAGTACAAAAGACTTCCAGAGAGTGGGCCACGGTGGCTCAGCAAGCAGAATTCTCACTTGCCATGCCAGAGAATCAGGTTCAATTCCCGGTGCCTGCCCATGTCAAAAAAAAAAAAGACTTCCAGAGAAGAGTTGGATTTTTGCATATTCCTGGAAATGTTCAAAGAAATTTACAACTGCTCATAACATTACTCAATTAACATTGCAGCAGCTACAAGAAGTTTGACTTTTCTATTTCTAGTGGAGTCTTCATCAAATTGATTCCATTAATTCTGGAGACTTTGACCATGAACTTTCCTTCTTCTTAGGTAAAAGTCATAAATTCTTGTATAAAAGATTAGTATACTAATCAAGTGCTGATGTTAATCAAGACAGTTATGCTTCTCAGTTTTATAGCTAGAAACCAGCACAAACCAACTTCAGAACTTTCTAAAGCATTTTCAATTAAGTTATGAGTCTGAAGTCATCTTCCAAATATTACTGGAGTTGTAGAAGGAAAACCTGCAGGTCTGAGGCCTTGCAGAGCGTTAAAACTAAAATGAAGAAAGGAGGGTATGTGTGTGAAATATTAAAACTATAACAACATGAAAGAAATGACCAAAGAAAAGAAAGATGGGAAGAAGGGAGGAAGCAAGAGAGGAAAGAAAGAGACATAGAGAGAGACAGAGACAGAGACACAAAGAAAGGGAAGGAAGGAAGGAAGGAAGGAAGAAAGGGAAGGAAGGAAGGAAGGAAGGAAGGAAGGAAGGAAGGAAGGAAGGAAGGAAGGAAGGAAGGAAGGAAGGAACCAAAAGAAAAGAGAGAGCTGACAAAAGATGATGTGGAACGAATGCCTGCTGATGTCAATTTTATACCATTTGCAAATAGTGGCATGTATGGCACAGGTCATTTCGTTGACTATACATTCATTAAATGACCACTGGATTATATACCTTATATATGCATAATGTTAGTGGGGTTTAAATATTTAAAAAAGTAAAACTCTAATAAGATAGAACAATAAAACAAATAACTTTAAAGATAGCAGCCTTAAGATGTGTGGGATGGGAAGATAAAGTTGATCATAGAAGAAAATGCTTCTAAATTATAGGACATAATCATTGATGTAAAACACATCTAGTAAACTTTTTTTGTGTGCCTGCCTCAAACTGTATGAGTCAGGATAATTTGAGTTATGATACCATGACCTAAAATTACAAACCTCCAAAATTAATTGGTTTAAAGCAGCGCATTACCTGCTTACTTCTGTTCTGCTGTAGGCCCAGGCGAGTGAGGTCTTGGCTGTCTCCTTTCTTTGCTGGCTCAGTGGTCCAAGCTATTCTGAGCAAATGTTATCTCCTTCTCAACACTTGTTTTCATCACATATCAGAGAAATAAAAAAATGGAAAATTTTATTGTCCACTTCTTGGCCCCTCCCTAACATTTATTTGTATAAGGTCTTGCCTAATTGCAAATGGGGCATTTGGTGGGCATTATTACTGTTTCTGCCACACTACATGACAATGTTAATTTTTCATGAGAGCATTTAGTAGAAGAATTCAGGGGTATTTTGTTGCTGCTGGTTGTAAATGAATATTGAAGAATTTTTACAATTGTGAACTATAGAAATTAGAAGATACAAAGCTATAGCATCCAATGATATTCAATATAACTTTCTATTATCAAGGATTATCTTGAGCAAAGGCAAAGAGATGGGAGCTGCAGGATATAAGAAGAAGCCAGCCCAATATAAGATATTTGAAAACATATATCAGAAGACTACACAGAAAGACTTAAGACAGCTTGAAAAAGAATTGGCAACCTTTTCCAGTAAGGGGACAGATGGTAAACATTTTAGGGTTTGCACACCTCTTTGGGTCTCTGTTGCAACTACTCATTTTTGCTTTTATAACACAAAAACAGTCATAGACAACACATAGATGAATAAGTGTTACTGTTCCATTAAAACTTAATATTTAAACACTATCTGAATTTCACATAATTTTCACATCACATAATATTATTTTGTACTGTTTTCAACCATTTAAAAAGTTAGACATCATTCTGATCTCACATTCATTGTATCAAAGCAGGAAGTGAATAGAAGTCGGCTCTGTGGTCATAGTTTCCTGAGCCCTGGTCTAGAAAGATGGTTACGACCAAGTTAATTCTCTCTCGAAAGGAAGCATCATGCCCTGCTCTTTTTGTAATACAGTGGACAATTGGCCTCTTTTGTCAGCCTACCTGTATTGATGATCTTTGCCCTGTGAGCTTTCAGTTCTTCCCCCTAAAGGGGCAGAGTGCATTCCCTGTCCCTTGACCATGGGCATCGACCATGTACTCTCTTTGAACAGCAGTTCTAAGTTTGGCCTCAAGAAGCATCACATTTTCTGTTTGCTGCCAAGTGCCTCTGTCACTGCCATGAGAAGACATACTTGGATTAGTCTACTCTTCTCAATTGAGGAATATTAGATAAATAGAAGAGAGTCTCCCCGGCCAGCTGTCTCTACTGAATCCATTTAGGTCAGCTGACCCTTTGCCTAACTCCATGAACCAGCTTAGCCAACATTAGCAGAACCCCAGATGTACCTAGCCATGATCAGCTTATCTCCAGCCATCCCACAGTCACAATAACTGAATAAATGCGTATTGTTGTAAACCCTGAGGTTTGGGGTTGTTTCTTTCATATTGTGGCAATAGATTACTGATAAAAATAATAGAAGAGTCAAGGTTCAAATGCCATCTCTTCCACTTATTGGTGATTTTACCTTGGCCTAATTTCTTAAACTCTTGGAGTTTCTTCATATATTTTATGAGGGTAATATTTCACTCAAGAGCATTAAATGAGGAAGATGTGATTGCTGCATTTTAAGACATTATGTGAGTCAAATGCAGCAGTAATTAAGAAGTATAAAAATATTGCAGTTATTATATATTCAATTTTTCTCAAAAAACACCTCCTTCATCTGTTTTTCTCCATTTATTTTATTCTTTCCATGCATATTTGTGTGCCTACCATGTACCAGACTATATATTAGGTACTGGGAATAAAATGATAAGCAAAAGAGACCCAATATCTGTTCTTATGTAGCTTATACTTTAGTAGGAGAAATAGAAAATAGACAGAATAATATAAATATTCATAAACATTGTAGCAAGTGCAACAAAAGTACTGTAAAATGACATGGATTTATGACAGTGTGAACCGATCTGTCAGGGAGCTTTGGAAACGATTTTCCTAAGGAATGATATTTGAATTGAACTCAGAAATTCTTGTATATAGAAATGGCCATAGGGTCTTTGTATAAATTTCTCCCTCTTCCTGGAATGCATGGCAAGGTCTCCCATTCTGCTTCGTAATCTCTGGGACATGGGGAATGGAGGTAAGTGCAAGAGACAAGGTTTGAATTTATGATTGTTTGTGGGAATTTTCCCAGTGGATATTTTAAAAAGTGCAGATATCCCAACTATATGGACATAAACATTTCTGTTCTATGGTCAAATGATTTGGTATATTATTTCTGCCATAAACACCAAAGGCAACTGAATGTACCTCTTTTGTGTTGAGTTCCTTTGGGGGGTATGGGGAGGTGGGAATGCATAACTCTTTACACACCAATAATTGTGCTAATTCCTAGAATAAAAATGAAGGAAAATAAACCATAACCCCTGTCTTATCTTACAGAAATCTAGACAAGAAAAATTATATAGTCAAATAAGATTGTGTAGTATAATTATTTTCATTATGCATGACTGATTTATTTGAAAAAAATCCAAAATTGTGATGATAGCATAATAAAACATTTTGTATTTAAATCTGTAAAAGGATTAAAAGTTTCTTTGTGTAAGTTTTCCGAAGTCATTATTTTACTACTTTGGCTGGTGTTGGGATACTTTTAATTGGGCTAAACTGAGTTAATCACCTCTTCTAAAAGCACATGCTTATGAAGAACAGAAATGAATTTGTGATTTAGAAGCATATATTTAAGAAATCTAATTACTATTAAAAAGATAACAATATAATGGAAGCAATTAAAATTATGCTAGCAATGTAGCTTTGTAAACAACATTAGATCCTTCCTCTGACCTGCATTATGATCTCTGGAATGTGTTCTAACAATGCAAATGCAAAGAGAATTCTTATATGATTGTTATCAACTCTCATCTTTTTTCAGCCAGAAATGCAGTGCTTCTCCATATACATAATAATGCTTAAAAAAATGACTGGTTTTCCAATTACAAGATGATAAATCCTTTGTCTTTGTTTCCTTAAATCATGCGAAGAAACAACATCCCAGAAACTCCTTTGTTAATCAAGAGTCTGATTTATTTACCTTTATCTTATTCTTCCCTAGTCATGTTCTTCCAGATAGTTTGCTGAACTTTATCATCTCAAACTCTGAACATTTGCACCAAGGTTTAAGAGAGTGGCTAGCATCACAGAGTAGCAAAGAAATATTGAGGACTGTAGCTGGAAAATAATATTGGCTGGGAAGGTTTTCAGTATTGATGCATTTATGCATGCATGTATACTGCACATTAAAGTAAGTGCCTACACTGATTCCCTTTATTCATACTTACATAATTCTAATTACCATTAGAGTA
Organism: Tamandua tetradactyla; assembly: GCF_023851605.1. Taxonomy (NCBI): domain Eukaryota; kingdom Metazoa; phylum Chordata; class Mammalia; order Pilosa; family Myrmecophagidae; genus Tamandua; species Tamandua tetradactyla. The sequence continues at coordinate 36,823,528 of NC_135345.1, read as the reverse complement.
CTTTTCTTTTTACATAATTCTAATTACCATTAGAGTACTTTTACTTTGTGCATAATTTAAAGGAAAAACAAGCAAACAAAATCATTTTAACTCTTAAAGTTTTTGTGGAGTCATGAAGTAAATCTATATTTTCCGTAGTAGGTCCAGAACACATAAAACCTAAACTCATGCTCTCCAAGGATACATACTGTGAATGTTTGAGTTAGCAGGCAAGTAGGTGGTTGCAATTTATCAAGCTGAATTTCCCACTCAATAAAATGACTGTATATTAGCAAAATATTCTTGATTGCATCCCTGAAAATAATAGTCCTTGTTCTAGCTAATATTTATGTGCCCTTAAACAAAGAGAAAAACTTCTGTATGAAACTTCTATAAACAATACACAGGAATATAGGCCAGAATGTCAATAGTTAATGGCTACACTTACATGATCATATCATTTCTTAATTATATGCTGTCTTTGCTAGACACTGTTGTGTTTTCTTCTAGTGCAGAATATAAAAAACATGAGTCTTTTTTCTTTTTTTTATTACATAAAGAGTGGATTTAATGTGAATCGGTGGTAACACAATCATTTGGAGACTTGCTGCACGTTGATACCAACAAATCTGTTGATGTACCCCTTTCCAAAGCTTAGAAGGAATGCAGTTATAGAACTCAATTATATGCATTTCTTAATTTTTAGCTATGATTGTTGCATATATTGCATGTGTTTGTATTCACATTAATATATATATGCAGACACACCTATAAAAATTCAAAAATTTAATTATAGGTGATATTATTTGCAGTAAACTGGGATAAGTCTTATATCTTATTTTTCAAATACATGTTTTTGTTACAAGCCAAATGGAAAAGATCTGTAATACTTTTATTTTATGTAAATATTTGAAACCATAATTTGCTTATTTCATTTTTATTGTTTTGTGCAAATGTCTGTACTTTTGTGCTTTAGTATCTACTTTTTTAATAATCCATCTAAAAAGGACTCTGAAATATTGTTCTGAAATGTTTTACTGTGTTAATACATTCCTTATTTTCTCTTTAATTAAGATTTTAGTTTATATTATTAAGTGCATGCATGGAAATAAATATCTCTGATGAATCGAGTCTCTTAGACGTCTCTTGGCATAAATGGTTTTTGCTCAAATATCTATTTCAGTGGATATTGCCATAATTCTCAAAGTGTGCTTTTGTTTGGTATTTTGTTGCTTATATTTGAATATTGATATTTATATGCTTTTATTTGTTTCTATTAATGTTTCTCCATCTGTATGTTTTAAGTGGGACTCTTGTGTAAAGCATTATTGTGGTAGTTAGATTCAGTTGTCAACTTGGCCACGTGAAGGCACCTACTTCTGTTGCTGTGGACATGAGCCAATGGTATGTGAACCTCATCTGTTGCTCATTACATCTGCAGTTGGCTAGGAGGCATGCCTACTGCAATGAATGATGTTTGACTTGATTGGTTGGTGCTTAAATGAGAGAGTACAACGTAGCACAGCCCAAGCAGCTCAGCATACCTCATCTCAGCACTCTCAGCTCAGTCCAGTCCTTTGGAGATGCAGAAAGAAACCACCCTGGGGAAAGTTGTTGGAACCCAGAGGCCTGGAGAGAAGGCCAACAGACATCATCCTGAACCTTCCCATGTAAGGAAGAACCTCAGATGAAAGTTAGCTGCCTTTCCTCTGAAGAACTAATGAAATAAATCCCCTTTCATTAAAAGCCAATCCATCTCTGGTGTGTTGCATTCTGGCAGCTAGCAAACTAGAACAATTACATATACTTGGATCTTTGAAATTCAAACTGATATGTCTCCTAAATTTTGAATGTTTAATTCATACAGTCATTTTTCTTAAAGATTTGCTTAGATTCATTTTTATTATCTTATTTTTGACTTTTTCTTTTTTGTCTATTTCTCATTATCTTTTCTTTCCTTTTTTATCTTATTCTTCCTGTCAGGATGTATTGAAGATTTTATTTTTCCTCTCATTCCATTTATTTCTCCATACTAAGAAGAAATAATACACTGTTTCCCCAGAAAATTTTACTAGACCTATTTAACATAAAACATTTAAAATTAACTCCTTAACTTTACCTGAACAACACTATGACTTGAGTTTAGTTTGACTATGGTTACTACATTCTCACATATTTTCTCGTAGGTGCAATATAAATTTCATATTCTTTTGCTTTAGAATAAGAATATAGCTGCTATTTTATTGCTGTTAGTTTTTACAGTCAATGATTATTTAGACAACAGTCACATATTTGCTATGTTTTTGATCATCACTCCTCATTGTACTCCAAATCTCCACTGCTACTGTGGTATCATTTTCCTCATTTCATAGGGGTCAAATATAAGAAGGATCTTTTGAGTGTAATCTTCCATTTTTGTTTGTTTAATTTTTATTTCACTTTCATTCTTAAAATAATTTCCTCTGTATGTACAATTTTAGGTAGACTATTATCTTTTTTAACGACTTTGAAGACCTCATTCCACAATGATTGGATGTCCACCATTGTTCATTAAAAACCTCTTTAAACCCAGATATTTATGTCTTTATATATTGTATTTTCTCTCAGGCTTCCTTCATGATTCAATATTAGTTTTGGAAAGCAGTAGTTTTCATAAAGAGACTGTTCATGTGTGTGCACAAATTCTCATAATCTAGAAGAAAATGGAGTTCATGAAATGTTTAATATGCATTTTTCATTAACTATGGAAAAAGCTTAACTATCATTTCCTGTATCCTTGCTTCTCCTTTATTCTCCTTTTCAGCTCATATTCCTAGACTCTGAATAAGTAAATGTTGGATAGAGCATTCTATGCTTCATTTTTCATAACAATTTATACTTCATAACCTTTTATATTTCATAGCTTATATTTTCCAGTTCTTTGATATTCTTTGCTGACTTCAGGATAATGTGTCCAGCTCTCTTTTCAAAATTATCTATTTCTTCATCTCAGTCAATCTGCTATAAAAACTAATCATTGAGGTCTAATCATAGTACTACTGCATATTTTATTTCAAGTTCTGTTTTTTTCTTTTGCAAAACTGCCAGACTTATTTCTGTATCTCTTTTGCCTTTGCCATATTTTGTCTATATCATTTTATTTCTTTGAATGCAAGAAATGCTTTTTTTATTTTTCTAATATTTCTAATATGAATTTATAATACATATGTTTGATTTCAAAGAATCTTGTGGAATGGTTGCTTGTTTCTGTTTGTACATGATGATATTTAATTATTTGCCCATATCTCTTGGAAATTACACATAGGATGTGTTTTTTTGTTTTTTTTGTTTTTTGAGATTACATTTAAACCATTTTCTTTCAGAGACTATTTGCATTTGGTTTCTGCCAGGCACTAAATTGTTGCATTAAAATGTAGTTTTAGTTTGGTGGTGGTTATATTTCATTATTATTATATTAACCCCAAGTTATAAGTGTAGACTTAAACTTTGAGACTATATGCTTATAGAAGGAATTCTGAAAGACAGCTTTTTGTTTGTTTTGTTTTTACATTGTTTCCTGTATTAGTTAGGGTTCTCTAGAGAAACAGAATCAACAAGGAACACTTGCAAATATAAAATTTATGAAAGTGTCTCACATGACCGTAGGAACGCAGAGTCCAAAATCCACAGGGCAGGCTGCGAAGCCGATGACTCCAATGGATGGCCTGGATGAACTCCACAGGAGAGGCTCACCAGTCAAAGCAGGAATGGAAACTGTTTCCTCTGAGTCCTCCTTAAAAGGCTTCCCATGATTGCATTTAGCATCACTAATTGCAGAAGACACTCCCCTTTGGCTGATTACAAATGGAATCAGCTGTGGATGTAGCTGACGTGATCATGACCTAATCCTATGAAATGTCCTCATTGCAACAGGCAGGCCAGTGCTTGCCCAATCAAATGAACAGGTACCACAACTTGGCCAAGTTGACCCCTGTCCCTAACCATGACAGTCCACCCCTTGTCAACTTGGCACCTATACCTTAGACCATACTTCATTTCCAAATGAAAACAAAATAAGCACACATTTTTTCTTTTACCTGACAATACTCAACTGTCCTGCATATAACTGGAAACACATTAAATCTCTCCAGAATAGGGTGCAAATCCTTGGGCAACATTCATTCTTAAACTTGATATCTTACAACTTAAATAGTGTAACACAAACAAAACAGCATTATAGTCCTCGTTTCTGTAACTGATCACGTGGTCGAAGTTCATATTTATCACTACCTTCTTCCACTACCCATTCCATGTTCCCTTTCCCCTCAGCAAGCACTTCAGCTGGCCGTGGTTCTTTGCTCGGTGGGGTGACCCAAACCTTCATTCCTGAAGTCTCAGAGCCATTAGTGGTCCTGCCTGGATAGTGTTGTTGCAGTTTTCCATTGATTTTAATCACAGGGCATGGTAGTACTAATAGACACCCCAGGGGATCTCCTATATTCCAAGAAAACTCTTCTTTACCTCCATTATGTAGTTGCAGTCCTACTTCCTTCTGATAGTCAGGGTCAATTACCCCAGACAATAACGTAATCCCCTTCTTGGTGTGTTGATCCAGAGGCATAAGTAGCCCAAAGTGGCCAGGTGGCAATCTTAACTTCCAGTTCAGTGGTATCACTGTTGTTTCTCCTGGAGAAAGCACACCCTGTTTTGGAACTAAAACCTGTAGACCAGCAGAACTCAGGGTAGCAGGGACAGGAAGCAAAAATTTTCCTAGTGGATCACTAGGAGTAATAGTGAGTGGCACCACACCCATTTCCACCCCTTGGTTCCTGGACCCATGGATCCTGGCTATGGGAGAAACAGCACCATACAGCGGATGCTGATTCAGAGCATACACAGCTTCCTGGAGAACATTACCCCAGCCTTTCAAGTTTTTGCCACCTAGTTGGCACTGTAATTGAGTTTTCAAAAGGCCATTCCACCGTTCTATCAATCCAGCTGCTTCTGGATGATGGGGAACATGGTAAGACCAGAGAATTCCATGAGCATGTGCCCATTCCCGCAATTCATTTGCTGTGAAGTGTGTTCCTTGATCCGAAGCAATGCTATGTGGAATACCATGACAATGGATAAGGCATTCTGTAAGCCCACGGATAGTAGTTTTGGCAGAAGCATTGCGTGCAGGGAAAGCAAACCCATATCCAGAGTATGTGTCTATTCAAGTTAGAACAAATCGCTGCCCCTTCCATGAAGGGAGTGGTCCAATGTAATCAACCTGCCACCATGTAGCTGGCTGGTCACCTCGGGGAATGGTGCCATATCAGGGGCTGAGTGTGGGTCTCTGCTGCTGGCAGATTGAGCACTCAGCAGTAGCTGTAGCCAGGTCAGCCTTGGTGAGTGGAAGTCCATGTTGCTGAGCCCATGCATAACCTCCATCCCTACCACCATGACCACTTTGTTCATGAGCCCATTGGGCAATAACAGGAGTTGCTGGGGAAAGAGGCTGACTGGTATCCATAGAATGGGTCATCTTATCCACTTGATGATTAAAATCTTCCTCTGCTGAAGTCACCCTCTGGGGTGCATTCACATGGGACACAAATATCTTCATGTTTTTAGCCCACTCAGAAAGGTCTATCCACATACTTCTTCCCCAGACCTCTTTGTCACCAATTTTCCAATTATGGTCTTTCCAAGTCCCTGACCATCCAGCCAAACCATTAGCAATAGCCCATGAGTCAGTATACAAACGCACCTCTGGCCAGTTTTCCTTCCAAGCAAAATGAACAACCAGGTGCACTGCTTGAAGTTCTGCCCACTGGGAAGATTTCCCCTCACCACTGTCCTTCAAGGACACCCCAGAAAGGGGTTGTAATGCTGCAGCTGTCCACTTTCGGGTGGTACCTGCATATCGTGCTGAACCATCTGTAAACCAGGCCTGAGTTTTCTCTTCCTCAGTCAATTCACTGTAAGGAACCCCCAAGAGGCCATAGCTCTGGTCTGGGAAAGAGAAGGTAATGTGGCAGAAGTGGAAACCATGTGCATTTGGGCCACTTCTTCATGTAACTTCTTGTGCCTTCAGGACCTGCTCTGGCTCTATCTCGTATATACCATTTCCACTTTACAATAGAGTGCTGCTGTGCACACCCAACTTTATGGCTTGGTGGGTCAGACAACACCCAACTCATGATAGGCAACTCAGGTCTCATGGTAACTTGGTGGCCCATGGTTAAGCGTTCAGTCTCTACTAAGGCCCAGTAGCAGGCCAAAAGCTGTTTCTCAAAAGGAGAGTAGTTATCTGCAGCAGATGGTAAGGCTTTGCTCCAAAATCCTAAGGGTCTGCGTTGTGATTCTCCTATAGGGGCCTGCCAAAGGCTCCAGACAGCATCTCTATTTGCCACTGACACTTCCAGCACCATTGGATCTGCTGGATCATATGGCCCAAGTGGCAGAGCAGCTTGCACAGAAGCCTGGACCTGTCGCAGAGCCTCTTCTTGTTCAGGTCCCCACTCAAAATTAGCAGCTTTTCTGGTCACTCGATAAATGGGCTGGAGTAGCACACCCAAATGAGGAATATGTTGTCGCCAAAATCCAAAAAGACCCACTAGGCGTTGTGCCTCTTTTTTGGTTGTGGGAGGGGCCAGATGCAGCAATTTATCCTTCACCTTAGAAGGGATATCTCAACATGTCCCACACCACTGGACACCTAGAAATTTTACTGAGGTGGAAGGCCCCTGTATTTTTGTTGGATTTATCTCCCATCCTCTGACACGCAAATGCCTTACCAGTAAATCTAGAGGAGTTGCTACTTCTTGCTCACTAGGTCCAATCAACATGATATCATCAATATAATGGACCAGTGTGATGTCTTGTGGGAGGGAGAAATGATCAAGGTCTCTGTGAACAAGATTATGACATAGGGCTGGAGAGTTGATATACCCCTGAGGTAGGACAGTGAAAGTATATTGCTGACCTTGCCAGTTGAAAGCAAACTGTTTCTGGTGGTCCTTACTAATAGCAATTGAGAAAAAAGCATTTGCCAGATCAATCGCTGCATACCAGGTACCAGGGGATGTATTGATTTGCTCAAGCAATGATACTACATCTGGAACAGCAGCTGCAATTGGAGTTACTACCTGGTTGAGTTTACGATAATCCACTGTCATTCTCCAAGACCCATCTGTTTTCTGCACAGGCCAAATAGGAGAGTTGAATGGGGATGTGGTGGGAATCACCACCCCTGCATCTTTCAAGTCCTTAAGAGTGGCAGTAATCTCTGCAATCCCTCCAGGAATACGGTATTGCTTTTGATTTACTATTTTGCTTGGTAGGGGCAGTTCTAGTGGCTTCCACTTGGCCTTTCCCACCATAATAGCCCTCACTGCACAAGTTAGAGAACCAACGTGGGGATTCTGCCAGTTGCTCAGTATGTCTATGCCAATTATACATTCCAGAACTGGGGAAATAACTACAGGATGGGTCCAGGGGCCCACTGGACCCACTGTGAGATGGACCTGAGCTAAAACTCCATTGATCACCTGGCCTCCATAAGCCCCCACTCTGACTGGTGGTCCAGAGTGACATTTTGGGTCCCCTGGAATTAATGTCACTTCTGAACCAGTGTCTAATAATCCCCGAAATATCTGATCATTTCCTTTTCCCCAATGCACAGTTACCTTGGTAAAAGGCCGTCGGTCTCCTTGGGGAAGACGTAGAGGAAGGTTAACAGTATAAATTTGTGGCAGTGTAACAGGTTTCTCCCCCATAGGGACCTGGCCTCCCCTTCATTCAAGGGGCTCAGGGTCTGTAAACTGTTTCAAGTCTGGAAATTGATTAAGGGGCCGTGACTCTGTGTTTTTGTAATTCAGGTTAGACTTCTGTTCCCTTGACCTAGAACTCTTTTGTTTATACAGCTCCAACAAGAATTTAGTAGGCTGCCCTTCTATTGTATTTCTAGGCACCCCATGATTTACTAGCCAATGCCACAAATCTCTGCGTGTCATATAATTTTGATGCGTCCTTTGAGTTTGTTGTCTATTATAATACCCTCGTCTACCCTGTCTTTGGTGATTAAGTGCTGCCACCTGGCTTCTGCCAACTCGGGATCCTGTCATCCCCATTGTGTTTAAGGATTCCAGCTCAGTGACAGCAGTTCCTACAGTAATATCTGACCTGCAGAGAAGTGCAACCACAGAGCTCTTGAGGGATGATGGTGCTAGTCTCACAAACTTATTTCTCACTGTTCTGGTAAAAGGTGCATCCTCTGGACATTCCTGGGGTGTAAGAGCAGGCTTTGGATGATAAATCCACTCTAACATCCCAATCTCTCTAAGCCTCTGGATCCCCTCATCTACATTATACCAGGGCAGTTCTGGCATTTCAACCTCAGGTAATGTTGGCCACCTTTTGATCCATGTTTCAACCAACCACCCAAACAAGCTGTTAACACCTTTTCTAACTGCTCTAGCTATAACATTGAATGCAGAATCTCTGCTTAGTGGGCCCATATCAATAAATTCAGCCTGATCCAGCCTTATATTCCTCCCACCATTATCCCACACTCTTAAAATCCATTGCCACACATATTCCCCTGATTTCTGTCTATATGAATTGGAAAACTCACACAGTTCTTTTGGAGTATAACGTACCTCCTCATGTGTGATACTTTGTACCTCACCTTTAGGGGCCTATTGGGACTTTAGTCTAGTTATAGGTCTAGAAGAAATGAGGGGTGGTGGGGGTGGGTCGTGAAAAGAATTAGAAATATGTTCCAAGCCATTTGCTTCAGGGCTTTCATTTGCAGTTTCATCTGGTGAAACAGGATTAATAACTCTAGGGTTAATCCCTTCAGGAGGAGGTTGGGTGGCCAATTCCAAAAGGCAGGCTGGAGGTGGGGCGGCTATGTCCTCAGGGCAGACTATTACAGGGTTATCTAAAGAAGGCTCAGCATGGTCTAGGGTTTCAACCTCACCCCCACCATCATTATCAATCCATATGTCACCATCCCATTTTTCAGGGTCCCACTCCTTTCCAATCAATGCCCGCACTTTAACGGCAGACACCATGCAAGACTGAGATTTCAGTTTACGTTGTAAAGTTGCTACTCTAACAGTAAGATTCTGAGTCTGATTTTCAGAGATCTCAAGTCTACGGCTACAGGAAATAAAATTTTCCTTCAGGATACTCATAGAAACCTCTACATCTTTCAGACGGCACTTAAGCTTCTTGTTTGAAGCCTTAAGCCCATCCCTTTCACCCTTTAATGTAGACAGTGTATCTAACAACAACCAACCAACATCTCTATAACTCTTATTTCTACAAAACTCTGTAAAGGTGTCAAAAACATTATCCCCCAGAGTCTGGCTTCGTACAAGCAAAGCATTAGGAGAATCGAATGATGATATTTTGACTATCTCCTTTGCCAACTCAGTCCATGGATTGGGAGTGTCATTCTGATTATGGGAATCAGAGTCCTTAGTGTCTCTGAGCCCAGTCAGAGTAGAAAACCATTCATAAAAACCCATTTTTAAGATTCTGTTCCTTAAGAACCACTCCTGGTACCAAGATGTATTAGTTAGGGTTCTCTAGAGAAACAGAATCAACAGGGAACACTTGCAAATATAAAATTTATGAAAGTGTCTCACGTGACCGTAGGAACACAGAGTCCAAAATTCACAGGGCAGGCTGTGAAGCCAATGAATCCCATGGATGGCCTGGATGAACTCCACAGGAGAGGCTCACCAGCCAAAGCAGGAATGCAACCTGTCTCCTCTGAGTCCTCCTTAAAAGGCTTCCTATGATTGCATTTAGCATCACTAATTGCAGAAGACACTCCCCTTTGGCTGATTACAAATGGAATCAGCTGTGGATGTAGCTGATGTGATCATGACCTAATCCTATGAAATGTCTTCATTGCAACAGACAGGCCAGTGCTTGCCCAATCAGATGAACAGGTACCACAACTTGGCCAAGTTGACACCTGTCCCTAACCATGACATTTCCCTTCTACCCAAAGTTAAGATTAAGAAAGGTAATGTCTTTTCTGTTTAACTATGTGAGGAAGATTTTTCTAGTTTACTTTCTGAAGGGAATGTCAGTACCACCTTGAGTTGGCCTCAGACTTGTCTCTTGTTCCCTAAATGTTCAGTGTAATAAAAGTAAAGCTCTAAATGGCAGCTGGCTGACATATCACACAAGTTCTAGCTTGGATGAAATTCTTGACTTCATGCAAGCCTAATTATTTATATTCTTAATTCTGGTGTCTACGAATTTTTCTTACGTTCTCTCTAGCTCCACAATATAGTGGAAAAAGGTTTTTTTAACATATATTTTATGCAGCAAATTAAAAAAGACAATAACATTTCTCCAGGCATCTAGTTTACCATGTTCCTGAAACTGAAGACCTGTTTTAATGTAAAAAAGAGCCTGATTATATTAGGTCAAAAATACTTCATTCATTCAAATATACTTTATATCCTAAAAGAGTTCAGAGGACTAAAGATGCATGAAACTAAAACCAATTTAGAAATTGGTGTTCCTGATTATGCCAAATCAATGAAGATTTCTTGGATACAAAAGTTATGGAGTATATTTTTCCTTTAAATAATATATATAGAAGTTAGTTGATTTGTTCTGAATCTTAGCTGTCCATGTTAGACAGCAGTAAATAATCTATAATATTAAAATTTTCTTTGTGGTATACTCCCTCCCTAGATGCTATAAGTAACTGCAGAATATATCAACTACAGGATGTTCCCTGGGAAATTAAAATAATAGACAGCAGGGTATTTTCCAAGTTGCTGTTTCATCTTCAGCATTTAAGATAGAAATTAGTATATATAAGAAATGTACTAAATATTAGTACTTCAATAAATAGAAATGATGAATTTCAGTTGCTTACACAGGTGTCAAAAATGTGTGCTTCCATTTATAAACAATATAGCATATCATATCCTTTTTAATGCTGTTTGAGCTTTGAAAAAATACTGGGCAAAAATAATAGGGCAAAATTTTCATAAAGAGCTATTTTACTCTAAAAATAAAAACTCATCTCTGAACTTGGATTCTTTCCCACATTTAAAAACATCTAGATATTATAAGATTTCTTCCAAGGAAAGTAAAGGAACATAGATAGATTTTGCATAATAACTATAACATAAAATGCTTGAGTTTGGAAAGTTTTGAGGCAAAAGTTGGGAACAATGTGCTATACCCCATGATTGGGCAGGAGAATGATATGGATATAGTGAAATGAGACTGGTAAATTTGGGTTAGAAAAGTAGTGACAGCCATTAAATTTTGTGCTAAGGATTTTAGGTAATCCCAAAGTGGGTAGGAAATGTGGGAAAGAATCCAAGTTCAGAGATGAGCTTTTATTTTTAGAGTAAAATAGCTCTTTATGAAAATTTGCCCTATTATTTTTGCCCAGTATTTTTTCAAAGCTCAAACAGCATTAAAATAGGGTATGCTATGTTGTTTATAAATGAAAGCACACATTTTTGACACCTGTGTAAGCAATTGAAATTCATCAAGGTATAATGTCCATCCCTTTCTTAGTTTCCCAAAGAAGAATATCATTATGCAGCAATTTCAGATAATGTGAATGAGAGGAATTGCTATAGCACATTATTAAAAACATCAAACATTTAAAAGTGCTCATTACATATCAGGTAATTATTTAGTACTTTCTAGCAGTGTCCTGTTGTTGAGGGAAGCACAGAGATATTACTTAACTTGATAAGATTGTATGTAATGGTAGGATCGAGATTTGAACTACGTCTACCCGACTCCAGCTTAAACACATCGCAGCTATTGCTGAAACAATACTGAATAACAAATAACGCCAGTTCTCAGTGGTCTGTGAGTAATTATGATATTTACTCTTGAGTTTGTGAATCAGCTGAAGTTGATCTACTTCAAGCTGTGAGTTTGCCTGTCATCATTTGGGCTTGGCTATTTGAACCAATGAGAGTTGGAGAATGTTCTGAGGGCTGATGGCAAAAAATCAAAAACAGACAACATCTCTTGATGTCATGACTCAGAACAGATATTTATGTTGTATTGGCAACTCAAACAAATATGATGAAGCCCCACAAAATAATGGGGAAATAGATGTATTGCTACAAAATTAAATAGAAAAGTGACATTGTTAGGGTTGAAAATACAATTTAATGGATGGTGAAAATCTGAGAAGAATGCACAAACTTAAATCATCACTATGATTTAGATAAAGGAAGATGTACTTGTGGCTACAAGACAGGCTATTCTCTTGAATATACTCATTCCATGAACCATGGACAGTTCCTTAGCAATATATTTATGTGCCTGTGTGGTTTCATAAAATTTGCAAGAAAAAGGTGTGGTTATGGCAGCAACTAGAATAATGTCATTAAAAGAGTATTACAGATTCCACATTATATGAGAAAGTTTGAAATACAGCTCTTTGAAAGAAAGTGGATAGAGATATTCTGAATTTTGACAATGATTCTAAATATATACCTGATACTACCAAATAATGAAAACAAATTTTATTGACCATGCTAAAGAAAAACATTATCTTTGTATTTTCTCCATAAACAATATCATCAGATTTTAGTTTTATGAAGAGTCAATCACAATATACAGTAAAGATGTAGGAAAAATGTATTATATGGGAGTATTAGACAACTAATACAAATATATTTTCTGCATTGTATTATTTTGCAATGTATTTCAGGAAAAAACATTGCAGATGTTTATGATTTTTTTTCTCTTTTGAAATAGCTTTCACAAAAATTCCTCCACCTTTTTCCATTTTCAAATTGTATCTCCAGTTACTGCAGTGACATAAATCAATGGTCAATTTGAATGTAAAGTGTCAATATTTTATGCAAGCAGGTGGACAAGTAAGTATTACAATACTTATTTATCTTCATGTGACATTTGTATACATGACTACTTTGTTATAGCAACCACCCTTACAGCTGTGCATAATGAGAAGAAACCCCTATTATGCTTGTGTTTTATATGCTATATAGAAATATTAGTCACTTCTGCAATAATATAAAATGTTATGAAAGCTTCAATCAGGAAAATAATTCATTTTCTCTATTTATGCTGTTTCTTTAGGAGTAAAGTGATTCCATCATTCATAAACAAGTCAAACATCTCTTGTCCAAAATAAATGCAAAAAAAAAATCCCATTTGTGCTGATTTGAATCTATTATTTACATCAGAAAAGGCTATGTTATTTTAATCTATTCTTGTCTGGGCAGACCTATTGTTGGTAGACTTTTTTTTTTTTTTTTTTTATTAAAGAGAGGGAGGAAGGGAAGGAAAGACAGAGAGAAGGAAGGAAGGAAGGAAGAAAGGGAAACATCTTTAAACATTTTCTTGTTTTATTATATTTTGTTTGTTTGTTTGTTTTTTACATGGGCTGGGGCCGGGAATCGAACCGGGGTCCTCCGGCATGGCAGGCAAGCACTCTTGCCCGCTGAGCCACCGCGGCCCGCCCTGTTGGTAGACTTTTGACCAGGCTCTTCTATTTCAATTAAGATCTAACCAGTCGCGTCCAAGTGGGTTCTAATCCTTCACTGGAGTCCTTTGTGAAGACAATAAAAGAAAGTAAAAGCCCAAAGAGCTTAGAGAGAAATAAACAGCCAGAGAAATATTGGAGACAGTCACTAAAACTGGGACAAAGAGAGAGGGGGCAATAGAAGTTGCCATGTGCCTTCCCACGTGACAGAGGAACACCAGATGTCAGCACCTTCCTCACAGTACGTATCTTCCTCTTGATGCCTTAATTTGGACATTTTCATGGCCTCAGAACTGTAAATTTATAAACTAATAAATCTCCATTATAAAAGACAACCTATCATTGATATATTGCATTCTGGCAGCTTTAGTAAACTGAAATAGGTTTTGGTACCAGAGAAGTGGGGTGCTGCAACTTGGAAATATCAAAAAAAAAAAAAAATGCTAGGATGGCTTTATAAATGGATAAAGAGAAAATTCTGGAAGAATTGTGAGATGCTTGATAGGAAAGGCCTAGACTGCTTTGAAGAGAGTGTTGCTAGACATATGAGTGCTAACGATATTTTTGATGAGGCCTTAGACAAAAATGGTGAAGGTTTCAATGCAAACTGCAAAGAAGGCAACCCTTGTTTTACAGTGGCAAATCATTTGGCAAAAGTGAGTATTTTTAGATGGAACAGAGCATTTAAAAGCATTAAGTTGGGATATCTAGTTGAGGAAATTTCCAAACTAAATGTGTAAAATGCAGCCTAGCTGCATTTCCTTGCAGCTTATAGTAAAATGTGAGAGGAAGGGGATAAGCTGAGAACTGAACTCATGGGTACAAAAAAACTAGAAGCTGATAGTTTGGAAAATTCTGAGCTTTTGGAAAATAAGCACCCAGAAAATAGTGCCTTATGTGAGCATTTAAAAAAACATGGAACTATTCAGCTGCTTCAGGACAAACCAGGATTAAAAATGCAGATATCCAGAAAGGAACTGTAGAAAACCCTATTGTCTGATGGCTGGGACCTGTTTTAGTTTGCTACAGTTAGAATGCAACACACCAGAGATGGATCAGCTTTTAATATGAGGATTTATTTAGTTGCAATTTTATAACTCTTCAGAGGAAAGAAGCTAGCTTTCATCTGAGTTTCTCTGTCACATGGGAAAGCACACAGCATTGATTGCTGACCTTCTCTCCTGGCCTCTGGGTTCCAACAACTTTCTGAGGGGTGATGCCTTTCTGTATCTTCAATTTCTAGGCTGAATTCCAACTGTTGAGATGAGGTATCCTGAGCTTCTTGGGTTGTACTTTGCTGAGCTCCTCTGACCGCCCTCTTTTAAGCCTCCAGCTAATTAAATTAAACATCACTCATTGTGGAAGCCATTCTCCTTGGTCAACTGCAGATATAATCAGTCATACCGTGTATTTCACATGCTGATGATTTAAGTCCATCAACAGAACTGGGCACCATCACCTGGCTAAGTTGACACCTGAAATTAACGACTGCATGATCACTGTTGTAGCATACCAAACTGACAAGTTTTTTACAAGATCTGTATAAAGAGAAACACTACTAGCCTGGACAAAAAGGGACAGAAAAGAGACAGATTGAAGGAAAAATAAGTTCAAAGACATAACCCTGGAAACTGAAGTCTGGAGCAAGGAAACACTGGCCAGGAGAACAGATTCCCCATGCTCATGGTGATAGTGCGTTTGCCCAGCAGTTTGCAGAGGGTGGGCCTTCTTCTCCATTGCTTAGGAAGAGTGCTGCTGCCTCAGGCCTCAGAGAGGGTGGCACACATTCCCTGGGGAGTGGGGAGACTCTGGCCACCCCTCTGGTCTAAGCAGTTGAAAGTGTGCCCTAAAGTTTCTGGAGGAGGTTGGGACTGAGAATGTGGTGGTTTCCTCAATGTTTGGAGATTTGGAACCCTCACCCCAGTGTTTGGAGAGAGCATAGCTATTGCATAAGCCCCTGGAGAAGGTAGGACTGCTGCTCTTTAAAGCTCCAATGACAAAACATTTTTTGTAGATGAATCCTAGACTTTTAAATGTAGTGGAATTTGTCCTGTAGGTCCACAGCCAAAGGAAGATTTTGCTGCAGCTTAGACCATGATTTTAACTGATTTTGGTGAAACTTTGTACTTAATATTGTTTTGAGATGACTTAAGGCTTTTATGATATTGTGATGGAATGAATGTATTTTGTATACAGAAAGAGCATCTCTTTTGGGGGTCCAGAGGGTTCAATGTGCTGGTTTAAAGCTGTTTTATACTCCAGAAACACAATGTCCTTTTAATTCATTCTTGTGGGGGCAGACCAATTGTGGGTGAGACCTTTTGGTGAGGCTATTTCAATTGAGATATGCACAGCCCCTCAAGGTGGGTCTTAATCCTTCACAGGATTCCTCTGTGAAGAAAATAAAAGGCAATAAAAGCCCAGAGAGCTTAGTAAGAAATAAATAACCAGTGACATCTTGGAGACAGCCATTACAACCAGACCAGAGAGAAGGGCCAGCAGAAGTTGCCATATGACTTCCCATGTGTGCTGGTTTGAAAATATTATGTACCCAAGAAAAGCCAAGCTTTAATCTTGATCCACTCTTGTGGAAGCAGCCATTACTTAACATCCTGATTCAATAATGTATGCTGGAATTTTTTTATTAGATTATCTCCATGGGAATATGATGCAACTAATTGCAACTGTGACTTTCTGATCGTATGGAAATGTGACTCCAACCATTCCAGGTCGTTCTTGATTAGTTCATTGGAATCCTGTAAAAGAGGAAACATTTTGGAGAATGATGGGAGAGCCACAAGAACCATAAGAGCCCATGCATCCAGAGACCTTTGGATATGAAGAAGGAATACATCCCTGGGGTGCTTCATGAAACAAGAAACCTGGAGAGAGAGCTAGCAGGCATTGTCATGATCACCATGTGCATTTCCAGTTGAGAGAGAGTGTCATCAGCCTTCTTGAACCAAGGTATATTTACCTGGATACCCTAGTTTGGACATTTCTATAGCTTTGCTTTAAATTGGACATTTTCACAGCTGTAGAACTGTAAACTTACAATTTATTAAATCCCCCCTTTTAAAAGCCATTCCATTTTTGGTATATTGCATTCTGGCAGCTAGCAAACTAGAATAAATGCAATTCCACATTCAGGAAACCCAAAATTAAGTTTTTCTGATTGCTTCTCCAAGTTGCCCAGGCATATTCAAAGCTCATGTCTTCGATTTTCTGTACTGTCAAAATCTTATTGTTTTACTGAAACTCCTCATCATAAGCTTTTGCTATCCTTGTGAACATCACTTTTTCTTATCCTTTTCTTGGATAGGATTTAAATGATTGTGATTTTTTTTTTCATTTGTGCTATAGTCACTCTAGGCTTAAAGTTAATATTCTTAAGGACTGCATTTTTGATATTTGTGTTCTGTTTGGAATATTTGTATGAAAGAAATGAAAGCAATGTGTCTCCTGTAAGTGCAGCTATTTTTTTAACATATAAATAATATTTGGCTGATAATATCATGGAGAACTTGCACATAGAATTGATACTCATTATTTGCAAACTCCATACTTGCAACCCTTTTAGGATAATGAGCAGACATGAACAGAACAGCAAAAAAATTTTAGTTGCCTGACATACATTTTCCCAGTTGAAGTGAGGAAGGTTACCTCTAACTTCTTGTTTTAGCTCAAATACTGTACATAAGTACTCTTATCATGGTATATTTAGTACCTTGTTTTTCACATTTTTGTTCATTTTGGTGGTGATTTTGCAATTTAAAATGATCCTTGATCATAGTTCTGAAGTGTTTTCTAATGTTCCTAAGTACAAAGTCTAATATGATATGCCATATGGAAATATACGTATTTTAAATGAGTTTCATTTAGGCATAAGTTGTAGTTGATGTCTGTGAGTTCAATATTAGTGAATCAATGCCTTATTTATCAAACTCTATTTACCTGCTCCATAATAAGATTTATGATTAAACTTCCTTGAATTTATGTTCAATGGCTTCATTTAAATGTTGCTCTAAATATACCAAAGGCAATGTTAATATTTCTTCATAAGGTAAATAGGAGCAGTCTCTAAAATGCTGGTCAGGGAGGTTTCCTAGGTGATAATTATGAACAGGTGTAAGGAAGAAGTAAAAGATATATAGTGTCTGTGCTGGTTTGAATCTATGGTGGACCCCAGAAAAGCCATGTCCTTTAATCCTTATTTGCTATTGCTGGGTAGGAGCAATATTGTTCCCTTGGAGATGTGACCCACCCAAATGTGGGTGGTAACTTTTGATTAGATGATTTCCATGGAGGTGTGTCTCCATCCATTGAAGGTGGAGTTGCTTACTGGAATCCTTTAAAAGAGGAAACATTTTGGAGAGAGTCCCTTTTGTAGAGCCATGAGAAAGCCAGCAGATGTGATCATGTTCACCATATGCCCTGCCAGCTGAGAGAGAAATGTTGAACAACATTGGCCTTGTTGAATGACATCGGCCTTCTTGAACCAAGTTATCGTTCCCTGGATGCCTTAAATTCGACATTTCTATAGACTTGTTTTAACTGGGACATTTACCCAGCCTTAGATCTGTAAACTAGCAACTTATCCAATTTCCCATTTTAAAAGGCATTCTGTTTCTTGTATATTGCATTCTGACAGCTAGCAAACTAGAACAGTACCTTTAAACAGAACATACTTAAATAAGGTTTTGTATTGATAAGTTGATGGAATGTTGTGGCAGGGATGTAACCCTGTTTATCTCTGAAGGTAATTGTTCTGTATTTGCTAATTCACTGTTCTCAGATACTTTATAGAACATTACTGTGAATGAGGATGATTGACATTCTTTTACTTGATTTTCTTAGCATTCCGCCCAGGGGTCTGATGGTGCAGTAAGGCCAGGTTCACAGTGAGTCTCATGAAGGAGATGAAAAGCAAAAGTTGTTCTTGCTGATATACTGGAAACGCTGCTCCACCATGGCACCTTCTTTTTCTTCCTCAGTCTTCTACTTCTTCCTACCAATGCTCCTAATACAATCCTACCTGAGACTCCTGCACCTGCACACCCGTTCCATAGGATGTAGCTTGGACTATGAGAACATGCTACTGCCATCCCTAACTTAGCTATTTCTAACTTTCGGAGCACACCTTATTGTAAATGTACTATTTTATGCCTCATTA
The DNA here is from genome assembly GCF_023851605.1 of Tamandua tetradactyla. Lineage (NCBI taxonomy): Eukaryota > Metazoa > Chordata > Mammalia > Pilosa > Myrmecophagidae > Tamandua > Tamandua tetradactyla. Next base: position 36,804,884 of record NC_135345.1, on the reverse strand, counting down.
GTTTTTCTTAAAATGCCAGATTCAAACACTTTATCCGGGGTTACTCTGGAAAATGTAGATTCTTAGAAATAAAGACCAAACTAAATCTGAATCACTTAGAGTTGTGTCTTGAATGCTTAATGAATGAGTAAAGACAAATCAGATATTGACTCTATATCAGCCTTCTTTGGAAAAAAAAAGAAAAAGATTTCTTTCTTCTCTTTCAGTCTTCCCCAAATGAGAAAATAGTTTTAGATTTATAAGTCATTATTCATTATAACTATGGCTGGGCAGGATACTCCTGCTATTACATACCTCATAAGTCATTGGATAGTCTACAGATGCCCTTGCATTAGGAACCCACTTCAGACCCAGTAAGCTGTAATCAGAAAAACAGGGACAATAGTATAAAAATACTAATTTAGGCTTAGTTAACCACTTATCGAAAATTGTGATCTGGGAATGGGGTGGTGGAACTGACATTCAGAGCCTCATAGTCTCTTGTAATACACTATCTCCCAATAGTAAAGAAAGGACTTTCCACTTTGAAAAAGTGTGGAAAATTAAAGAGCTATGGACAAAGAAGAGAGATAAATGTAATCTTGGATTGAAAGTGAAACCGTAGCTTTTTATAGTTAATCTCCTTGGCCACAAAGAGGAACTATGTCTGGCCCACATTTGTGTTTGTATATATGTTCATATCATTCATTTCCCACCCTAATTAAGTGATCAAATAAAAGCACTAGAATAAGTATTAGAAGAGTACTTCATTGGTAGAGGCAGGGAGGGGAAGAGAACAAGGAAAAGAGGAGCTTATACGTACTTCAATCAATTGGTGGTAGTCAAAGTGGCAGCCAAAGAGCTGTGGTGATTGTCTAAAGATAATAGTGCTCTTTCAACATATGTATTCATGGGCAAGGACAGGATGATAACAATCAACCTGGTTATGCTGAGTTTGTCTTTAATAAGACATTGATGAAACACAAAGCTCCCTGGAAAAGGCATAGAATAGAAAAGTGCTATGCTTTTGTCTAAGTAGTAAAGTTATTCACCTGTTCAACAAATGTTTATCAAGTCTCTGTTACATTCCATACCCACTTCTGGGCATTAGATATGTAGTGGTGAGTGAAATGAAAACAGTACCTGTCTTCCTACAACTTAAATCTGAAGGTGTGAGATGATTAAACAAGTATTCACAGATTTTAGGGTGAGATAAGTGACATGAACAAAAGTAATATCTAGACTCAGTAAAAGGGAAAAGAGGAAATTTAATTTAAATTGGGGGAAGAAAGCTACAGAAAGATTCATTTAGTAACTGATATTTGTTCTGACATTCGAAGAAAGAGTAGGAGTCATGGAGGTGAAAGAAAAGATAATGTGGGCAGATTTAGTAGAAGAAAGAATTTGCTACAAAAGATGAACTGTGAAAATCCAGTTGGACTACAGAATAATGAGTCAGTTATTCAGAACCCTAAAGAAAACACTATTTAGTATTTTTAAATATTTACATTGAATTTATTTAATACATTAATCTAAGAATTATAATCCTATAAAACTGCTATTTGGATCAAACTGGAAGCCCTTAAGTAATGAGGGAAAATTCAAAATTAAATTAGTATAGAGACAAGAGGGTCTTCATTGGTTTATGGGCACTGGATGTATGGGGAGAAGCAATGGGGAGAAGTCTAGCATATTATGAGAGGAAAATTGAGGAAAACACCATGTAAGTAGATATTTCTTATTTTGACTGACGAATATTATAGACCACAAAAATCATTTGTCACAAAGTATTCTCAAAGGGATCCAGAGATGTTTTCCTAAGGAACAAGAAAAGAAGTCTTTGCTGGTTTGAATCTATTATGTCCCCAGAAAAGGCCATGCTCTTTTTATCTCTTCTCACGGTCGTGGATCTATATGGGTGAGACTTTTTGTTTAGGTTGTTTCCATGGAGATGTGACACAGCCAATTCAAGGTAGGTGTCATGGTCAGGTTTGTGTGTCAACTTGGCCAGGTGATAGTAACAGTTTGCCTTGTTGGACAAGTGTTGGCCTGTCTTTTGCCATGAGGACATTTCATAGAATTAAATCATGATCACGTCAGCTGCATCCACAGCTGATTACATTTGTAATCAGCCAACGGGAGTGTCTTCTGCAATGAATGATGCTCAATCTAATCATTGGAAGCTTTTTAAGGAGGATTAAGAGGAGACAGACTCTCTTCCTGCTTTGGCTGGTGAGTGTGCCCTGTGGAGTTCATCCAGACTCTCCATGGGAATCAACAGCTTCACAGCCTGCCCTACAGATTTTGGGCTCTATGTTCGCGTGGTTATATGAGACGCTTTTATAAATTTTATATTTGTGAATATTTCCTGTTGATTCTGTTTCTCTAGAAAGCCCTAATTAATACAGTAGGTCTTAATCCTTATGGTTTAAAAGATAAATGGCAGAGACATTATGGAGAGAGTTCAGAGATAGAAACACCTTGGGAGAAACAAGCAAGGACCCACAGAAGCCCAGAGACATTTTGGAGTGAAGGACCAACAGATGTTGCTGTGTGCCAGCCTATGTGATAGAGGAAGCCCTGATGCCAGCAGCCTTTCCTCAGAGAATGTATCTTCCTCTTGATGCTTTAATTTGAACATTTTCATGGCCTTGGAACTGTAAATTTGTAAACTAATAAATCCCCATTATAAAAGCAGCAATCTGGCAGCTTTAACAAACCAAAGCAGAGTCCTTGGAACATAAACAATCTTCTTGACTTCACCAGCAATGAAAGATCTTGAACTACAGTTTAGAGAAGAAGGAACAAATCCTGGTCCTCAAGAACCATGAAAGGAAAGGAGAGAAATAAAACATCACCTTATAGTGACTATATGAAGAATACTCGCCATCAGCAACTCAAATTGGAAGAGACACTGGTAATTTCAAGAGTCTTGTCTTTCTGTTCTAGTGAGCTTATCTTTAAGTGGTATTAATTTCTCCAGGTTTGGTTGTTTGGATTAGTTTATTTAGTTCTTTTACTATAAAATCTATATCAGCCAACAGGGTAGAGCTGGCTCCATTCATCTATTCACTGGTCATTTCAACTCTTACTGTTCTTTATGACTTCTGAATAAGGCTGGCATCCTTTTAAGAATGGTTAGTGGACCTTTATGTTACTCAGAGATGGTTATCCTCAAAATTTTACAATTTCTTTCAAGTAGTTTAGTAAGTTACTCAGCAAAGTTTTCCTCTTTTTCAATACAATCATTTATACAGTGTGAACTTCTCCAAAACAACTGAACTATCCCAAATCCAAGGGCTATCATTGCACAATAAAAACTGAAGCAATGAGGATATGGGTTAAAGTTTTTAGCTAATAATTACTCCAGATGTCTGAATTCCAAGGGCATTTATGGTGGTAAAGATTACACAGAGTTACCTTTTATCGCTGGTAGCATCAGAGTCATGTCAAACCACATGGAATGCCACTCAATTCCACTCATCATAAAATTTGTTCTGACGACAGTGAAAGCCCACCAATGGAGCAGATCAAGAGTGAAAAAAATTACATTTGAAAATAAGCATGTGCATGTTTGCTGCACAGTGCTCAACTTATCTATATTTCTTTTCTATTTTTATTATTTTAGTTTTATGAGACATAACTCACATACAATAAAGTAGATAAATGAAATTAATGAACACTTTATAATTATGTCTGTACATATGAAGTGACCAACACAATCAAATAATGAATACCATACCCCCAACTGTTTCCTCCTGCCTTTTTGTGATTCATCCCTCCCTCCACCCTATTCTCAGATGGTTGCATATGTAAGGTAAAGGCCAGGATATATACCATGCAAACTATCTAAAAGAGAGCTACACTAATAGCAGATAGTCTTCTGATACAATACTGATGGTTAAGATATACTTTGAAAATGATTATAAGAGGATACTATGAACAACAAATTAGTTAACTTAAATGAGATGGACAAACTTCTAGAAACACACAAACTACCAATACTGGCACAAGAAGATATAGAAGATTCCAACAAACCAAATATAAGTTATTTAGTTTTCTGGCTCCTAAAGAAAGTACTATGGAATGGATTCACTTAAGCAATGTGAATTTATTTGGCTTACAGTTTAAAGGGTATGAAAAAATCCAAATCAAAGCATTAACAGGGCAATACTTTCTTCCCAAAGACTAGGGTTCTGGGGCTGTCTACCAGTTTTCCTTGGCCCTGGCCATCTCTATCATATGGCAATGCAAATGAAAGCCTCTTCTGGGTTCCCCTGACCTTCTGTTTCATGCTTCCTGTGGCTTTCTTTCTCTCTGTCTGAATTTTATTATGCATATAAGTAGTCCAGTAATTGTATCAACCCATCCTTTTGAGTTTCGTCACTCATTAACTGAAGCAACCTCCTCAAGAGGTCCTACTTACAGTGGATTCATACCTACAAGAAGGGAATACATTTAAGACTACATTTTTTCCCCTGTGGCACACATCTCCAAACCACCACATAAGTAAAGAAATTGAATCAGTATTCAAAAACCTTCCAACACAGAAGAACCTGGAACCAGATGACTTCACTGGTGAATTTTACCAAACATTCCAAGAAAAATTCACACCAATCCTGCTCAAATTCTTCTAAGAAATTGAAGAAGACACTCCCTAACTCATTCTATTTGCCTAATATCAAAGCTAGAAAAGGATAACACAATAAAAGATTATAGGCCATCACTCCTCATGAATATAGAATACTACTAACCTGAATCCAATAGCACATTAAAATAATTACGTCATGATCAAATGGAATTGATTCCAAGTACACAAGAGTGGTTCAATAATATGCTGCATTAATAGAATGAAAAGGGGGGAAATATGAGCATCTCAATTGATGTGAAATAGACATTTCACAAAATCAAGCACCACTGAGACAGAGTTTTGGGCTGATAGACCATGTGATCTCCCACTTCCAGCCTAGCAGTAAACTTTTTCTTTCATTGAAACCCTAGCATCTCAGGAATTGATCATTTGAGCACAATGGGCAAAAGAATCCGCCACCAGGGGGTGCAAGGGTAGTTCAGTGGTAGAATTCTCGACTGCCATGTGGAAACCTGGGTTCTATTCCCAGTCCATGCACTTCCCAAGCAAGCAAACAAACAAATGAAAAAAACAAACAAAAATTCAGCAAAATAGTGCTGGAACAAGAGGATACTCACATGGAAAAAGAATGAAATGTGATCCCCACCACACAGAATACAAAAAACAAAATAAAACAAAACAAAAGAATCTGCCACCTTGTCTGGAAACAATTTGGAGACTCTGATGGGACCAAAAAGTCCTAAGAAGCAAGGAACCCATTTGCCTGAGGTTCTGGAGCCCTGTTAGAATAGGCACGCCACACCCTTTTGGTGCCTTAAGGAGTTTCAAAGAAAAAAAACCATTTCTAGGTCCGAGTCTGGACATATGACTGATCCTCTGCATCTGAAGAATCATACTTGAGCAGCTGCTCTGAGGTTCCTTCACTGAATCTGGACCTGACTTATGTGATGCGAACTGGACTTCAAATTGATGTAGTAATGGAGACTTGGGGGGGCGGGGAGGGTATGAGTGCATTTTACATGCAGGAGGGATGTGAATTGTTGTGGCCTGAGGAATGACTGTGGTAGATTGTCAAAAAGCTGGCTTCTTTCACCTTGTTCCTTGACTGAATATATGTGCTGTTCCACTTATCAAGATGTCAAGTGTACTTCCTCTCTGTTGAATCTGGACTGACCTTGTGACTTGCTTTGAACAAAAGAGCATGGCAGAAGTGACACTGTGTCAGAAGGGTCTAGCCTTTAACAGAACTAACAGCTTCACTTTGATGCCCTCTTGGAGACCAGCTACCTTGGAAGAAGTGTAACTAACCTGAGACCATCATGCTGTGAGGAAGACTAAGCTACACACATGGAAACAAAAGGACATATGAAGTAGCACCAAGGTACCTTGGAGCTCAGCCAAGCTGCCAGCTGAAGGCAGCTTAATGGGAGACCCCAAATTTTGTCATGTGGAACAGTAGAACATTTGGCTAAGCTTAGACTTAATTCCTGACACACAGAATCATGAGTAGAATAAATTATTTTAAGCCAGTGAGTTTCATGGTGGATAGGTGGGCAGCAAGAGATACTTAACCATCCTGTGGATAGCCCAATGCATTCACCCTGATGAAAAGTGTATACTATTACCTATTACCTTTGATAAAAAGATTATATATTCTTCCCTGGAAAACTTCTCTCAACATAGACTCAGACCAAGCTTCTCATTTTTCAGGACAGATTTTCCAACTCAAACATCAAATTTCAATCACATATTATGCATCACCCCCAAAGCTCCAGCAAATAGACCATAAAGCAAGAACTAAGTAAACTTTACAACAACTTGGATTTCAATGGCCTGAAGTACTTCCAATTTTCAAGATGTAAATGCAAACTGAAATTTTAAGGACCTTGGGCCTCAGCAGGATTCCAGGCCAACATTAGACTCCAAAGCAACACACCCATTCCAGTTGAAGGACTAGAGTCCATAAAAATAACTGCCAAGGGTTCATTGGCAGCTCAGTGGTAGAATGCTTACTTGCCAGGCCAGAGACCTGGGTTTGATTCCTGTTACAAGCACCAAAAAAACAAAACAAAACAAAAAACTTCCTAGCTTATTTGTTCACCCCTATGAAATCCTTTTGACCACCCTATAGTTGTACACATTACCAGACCATCCATGTGGACATACATGTCTCATTGCTACTCTGTCCAGCAACTAGTGTAGAAGACACAGCCCTATCAATAACATTGAAAACAAGTCAGAAATACTTGTGTCCTAAATGTGTACCATTTAGGACACAATAGTCTGAAAGGGAATCCTAAGTTTTCACTGCTCTGTGGCAACTTTAGCCCATAACGAGAAGTATTACCCATAAGTAATTAAGAGATGATCATGCTGTTCTTGGAGAACTATGTGTAGTGGCAGGATAAATAACCTCACTGCTAACCATGCCACTGGGAAAACACTGAGCTAATAATTTTAACTGTAAGATTCTTAGCAGTCTTTACCTTGTTTGCCGTGGTGGCTTCTTGCTGCCCACCAGGAATGTGTTCCTTCTCACCATTCGCCTTCTCCACCCTGCTCCAGCGTCTCATATAGTGTTGATGGGCAGGTATAATCCCTACAAAGGCATATTTATGGCCCGAAGGTTGCATAGAATATGTGAATTTCTCTTTCCATAGAGGGGAAAAAAGGGAGTCTGTGGGTAGTTCAGTGGTAAAATGCTCACCTACCATTCACTAGACCTGGTTTCCAGCCCAGGCATACACCTCCCCTCACCCCCACCCCCAAATAAATTAAGGTTTCACACAACTGGACAAATACTGTAACGCCATAATGATGATTCTAAATATTTTATTGACTAATAACTGTGACTTCTTTCAAATAAATATTACTATTTCTTTGCAAATAACCTTAAAAGACTCTTTATATTGTATATTTTCGAACATATACAGGAATACAGAGAATAGTGTAATGAGCTCATGCATTCACCACCAAATTGCAACACTTATCCACTCATGGACAGTTTGGTTTCATATATATCTCTACCCTCCACCCTCCTGCTATAACAGAATGTTTCTCTAAAAAGTGAGATTATTTTTGATACAGAGCCCCAATACCATTCTCACAATTGAAAATAAATAAGAATTCCTTAAAATAAAAAATTCAAGCACCAGAAAAAAAAAACACCCAGAAACTAGGAATAGAAGAAAACATCCTTCTCATGTTAAAGGGCATATAACCCATACTTAACATAGCATTCAATGGTTAAAAAATGAAAGCTGCCCTCTAAGATCAAGAAAAAGCAAGGGATGCCTGTTATCATCATTCATATTCAAAATTGTCCTGCAAGTTCTCAGTAGAGCAAATTGTTGGGTAAAGGATCAACACACAAAATATTAGTACTTTTCCTCTTCTCTAGTAATTAACATTCTGAAGAGAAAATCAAGAAAAAATATTGAGTTTATAATAACAACTAAAATAATCAAATAAAAGATGTAAAAGAGTTATACAGAGAAAACTGCAAAATATTAGTAAAAAAAGAAACAAAGAACAATTAAATAAATATAAGGATAGTCCATGTTCATGGATTGGAAAATTAAATATTGTTAAAATGTCTATTATACCCAAAATAGATTTGCAGATTTAATGCAATCCCAATCAAAATTCTTTCAGCCTTCTTTGCAGAAATGGAGAAGCCAATCTTAAAATTACTATGGAAGAAATGTAACCTCAAATATCTTTGAATTTTAAAACTTATTTCAAAGCAACAGTAATCAAAGCATCATGGTACTGGCACAAGTATGGACATATAGGCCAATGGAATCACATTGGGAGTTCTAAAATAAACCATCATATCTATGGCCAGTTGATATTTTTTACAAGTGTGCCAGGTCCATTCAGTGGAGAAAGACTTGTCTCTTCTACAAATAGTGCTTGGGAAGCTATTAAAATACAAAAGAATGGAGGTGGACCCTACCTCACACTATATGCAAAAAATAACTCAAAACATATCAAAGACCCAAATATAAGAACCAAAAATATAATATCCTAGAAGAAAACTTAGAGAAATATCTTCAGGACCTTGTATTAGGCAATGATTTCCTGGACTTTTTGCCCAAATTACAAGCAACAAAAGAAAAAAATAGTTATATGAACTTCATCAAAATTCAAAAAAAAAAGTTTTTGTGTCAAATGACTCCATCATGAGAGTAAAATATAAACTTATAGAATAGGAGAAAATATTTGTAAATTACATCTCCAGTAAGGGTTTCATAACCTGACTAAATAAAGAAATCCTATACTTCAAAGCAAAAATAACAACAACCCAATTAAAAAATAGGCAAGGTATTTGAACAGACATTTCTCCAAAGAAGATATATAGATGTGAAAAAAGCACATGAAAATGTGTTAAACATCATTAGTCATTAGGATAATATAAATCAAAACCACACCCAATGGAATGGCTGCTATTCAGAAAACATAAAATAGCAAGTGTTAGCTAGGATGTGGAGAAATGTGAAATGTGCTGCTGTGGAAAACAGTCTGGTGGTTCCTCAGAAAGTTAAGTATAGAATTAACATATGACCCAATCAACCCATGCCACATAATTGAAAGCAGGGAGTTGAACAGATATTTGAATACTAATGTTCATGGTGACATTACTCACAATAACCAAAAGATGGAAGAAACACAAGTGTCTAACAACAGATGAATGAATAAACTAAATGCAATATGTATATTTATTATATATATGTATATATATATATATATGCTTAGTGATATATACTTAGTGATATATGTTTAGGCATGAAAAGGAGTTATATTCTGATACATGCAAAAACATAGATGAACCCTGAAGACATCATATTGAGCGAAATAAGTCACACAAAAGGATAAACATTTTATATCCAATTGTTATGAAATAATTAGAATAGGCACATTAATAGAATCAGAAGTTAAATACTGGTTTCAGGGGCCAGGTTGGGGTTAGATAATGCAGGGAAATAATACTTAATTAACTGCTTGAGGTAACAGAAAAATTTTGTTAACAGATAATGATGATGATAGCACAACATTATGAGCGCAGTTAACACTACTGAATTATATATTCGTATGTGGTTGAGAGGAGAAATTTTAGGCTGAATATGTTACCAGAATAAAAAAAATTAAAAAGCATAGGATTAAATAGCACAACCGGTGAACCCTAATATACATTATGAATTATAGTTTATAGTACAATTATAATATTCTTTCTTCATCTATAACAAAGGTACCATACACCTGAAAAGTATTCATAATTTTGGGGGGAGTATATGGAAACACTATCTTCTGCACGATTTTTCTGTAGAACTAAACCATGTCTGATAAAAAAACAATACATCAATTTGATATCATATATAGATTTACTTCTGAGCTCTATTCAGCTCCATTAATCTATTCACTTATCTAAATGTGATGCACTTCCTTTTCTGTAGCTTTGTGATAAGCTTTGAAATCATATACTGAAAGAATGACAACTTGCTACTTGTTCTTCAGATTATTTTGGTTGTTTAAATCCCTTTCATTTCCATAGACGTGTTAGAATCATTTTTCAAATTTCTACAAAACTCAGGGTATATTGTTTGAGAGTCAGTGAATTTACAGATTACTTGGGGGGACTTGTCATGTAAAACATCGACTTTTCAGTTATTTTATGGATTTTCTTTTTATTTATATTTTTTAAAATTTATTCTCTTAAGCAAATGTCCTCCACAGACAAAGTTTAACAAAATTGTGGTTTATTCTTAAAATGAGATGCAATACAGAAATGATAATAAACAATACAGCTATACACAACAATATGAATGAAACTCACAATGTTGAACAAAAGAAGCTAAATACAAAATAATATATGTTGCATGAATGCATGCATGTAAATTTCAAAAACACACAAAACTAAATTGTGCTGTTAGAAGTTAGGATAGCAGTTACTTTGGAGAAGAAAAGGTATATAGTGATTGAGTGGAACAAAATGGTGGCCTTTTGTGTGCTGCTAATGTTCTGTTTCTTAAAATGCATTGCATATATTGTATCTAGTTATTTTTTAGCTAAAATGGGTTGCTATATTTTAATCCTATGAAAGAGTTTAATTTATATGTCATAATTTATATGTCATATGTTGTAAATATTTAATGTTTTGGAGTCCAATTTTATGGCACTCTTATATCCTTTAGAACTTATCAAGTTTAAGTTTTTCCACTTGCATTCAAATCTATGCTCCACCTGAAGCATACATTGAAGACAGGAGTGAGATAGCATCTTTAATTTTTTATCAATAGGCAACTATTTGTTCCAACACCATTTATTGAGTACCATACTCTCTTCCCAAGGGATTCAAAATACATTTTGCTCAGTACTATTCAAATTCTCCCATGAAAGGTAATTACATAAGCTGAAAAATCATTGATGTTTTGTTTGAAGACATGTAAGAACTAAGAATTTATTGAAGAATTGATTACTGTCCATGTTTCCAGGGATATGCAGAAGCCTAAAGAGATACATATGCATTTTTCAACTGCTTCTAATTCTTGAGTGACTTGCTCATTTTGCAAGATATAGGTATAGCTAAAAAACTGAGGGACAAGGTACTTAGGGCCCTTTGGATTAGAGTTTCATATCCTCATCTGGGGGAGTTCAGTGAAACCTGTTGCTCTGGGTTGGGGCCTGAAGGGCAGGAGTTATGATGATCCATAAACACATCTGTAATTCCTTCTGGGATAATATAACTTTATTCTGGACTTAAAACAAATAGAAATAATTGCACAAATTTGAGTATTTAGACACAATATAAATGCCAGGTGTATGAGAATGATGTTGACAAGAAAAATCAGATAAAAGAAACTGTAACAGGAGCTCCATGTATTGATATTCTCTAACACAAGCTTTACTATAACTGTTTACTGCATTCAAAGAGTTAAAGACAAGATTGAGAATTCATCAGAGCAATGAATGCTATAAAAGGGAACCAAGCGGGAATTCTACTTCTGAAAAATACAATAGCTAACCTAAAAAAATTCAATGGATTGCTTTAACAGTAAATTAGATACATATACCAAAATTATTAGTCCGGGAAAAAATATACAGAATGAGTAACTGAAAGACAAAAGAAGCGGAAATGATCTAGATAAATGTAAGAAAGAAACATGTTTTAGAACTGGGATATTCAATATGGGTATGATGTATTTCCAAACAGATACATAGAATTGAGGTTATTCAAATCAAAATCTTGAGTTTTTCATGTACATGTGTGTGGGAATCGAAAAGTTGATTCCAAATTTTACATAAAATACAAAGAGCAAAGTATATTGTATGTAATTTAAGAGCAAATGAGAATAGTAGCTTTACCTTACATATAAAGTTACTGTAAAACCTTAACAAATGGAACAATATAAAGATTTCAGAAATAGATTTACATAAAACATATGTGGATTTCTAGGAAAGGCGAAATAGGGGCACGTTTGTTAATCCCACCAGCCACCCCAGTCTTCCTACAGTATGGGAGAATGCCAGCAAATTTTCCTGCTTCTGGGATACAAACTGTGTGTTATTAAAAGTTAGGGAAGTTTAGCAGCTTCATTTGTTTACTTAGAGTTTGGTGCCTAGGAACAGAATGCGTACATTGAAAACTTGGCTCTGCTGCTTATTAACTGTGTGTAACCAGCAATGTCCATGTTCTGCTCAGATAACTCTGGATCCATTCTTTCCATCGCCCCCCACCATTGCCCATCCAATGCATGTACTTCAGTGGGCGTTCTGGTTCCAACAACCAGGCTGCAGTTTTTGAGCAACTAGTGCCTGCTTTGTTCATATGCAAAGAGACCCAGAAGTGCCTGGGGATTTACATCGTCTGAATGGCCCTAAAGAAATGACTCAAATGGGAAAATCAAACCGAAGCGTTCCTTTATGGAACTTTTCCTGGGATCTCACATGTGCTAAGTTCCTCCCCTTCCCTCTCCTACTCTTCCAGCATCCTTTAGTTTTTGTAAGTTTTTTAATGCAATTTTATTGAGATATATTATATATTCACATGCCATATAATCTTCCAACGTGTACAATCAATCAGTAGTTCACAGTACCTTCATATAGCTGTTCATATGTCATCCCAAATGATTTTTGAACATTTTCATTACTTCAAAAAAATAAAAATACAGATAAAAGTAAAAATAAAAGTAGAAAAGAATACAAAAAAAAATCTTATAACAACATACACCCCTATTATTCATTTATTTTTTGTCTTTTTTTTTTTCCTCTTACCACCTGTCCATACACTTATAAAGGGAATGTCAGTTACAGGGTTTTCACAGTCATATAGTCACATATAACAGCTCTACAGTGATTCAATCATTTTCAAGAATCAAGGCTACTGGAACACAATAAGACAGTCTCAGGTGCCCCCCTCTAGCTACTCCAGTAGACCAAAAACTGAAAAGGAATATCTATATACTACATAAGAATAACCTCCAGAGTGACCTATCAACATTATTTGAGATGTCACAGCCACAGTAACTTTATTTTGTTTCAATTCTCTTTCCCCTTCTTGTCAATAAATCTTTCTCACTCCCGTAATGGCAGGGCCAGTCTCATCTCTTGGAGTCATGTCCCACACTGCCAGGGAGATTTACAGCCCTGGGAATCATGTCCTATACAAGGGGAAAGGTAGTAAATTCACCTGTGGAGTTGGCTTAGAGAGAGAGGCCACATCTGAGCAACAAAAGAGATTCTATGGGGGGGGGTGTGTGACTGTTATGCATAATCATAAGGAGACTTACTTTCTCCTTTTCAGGAATAAGTTTCATAAGGGCAAGCTGCAAGACCAAGGGCTTGTCCCATCAAATTGGCAGTCCTCAATGCTTGTGAGAATAGCAGATCTTCCCCAAGTGGGAAAATTTAGTATTTCCACCTTTCTCCCCAGTACCTCAGGGAGGCTTTGCAATACTTCTTAATTTTCTGCCCAGATTTTTCTAGGGATGTATCAGGGCATCACAAGAAACCTGTACAAACTCAAGCTTCCATGCAGTTATTGTGTTTGAATAAGCTGACCATACAAGTTAAATTAGATAATACACTACCCAAAATAAAAATCTCGTACCAAATAAACATCTCTTCCTTTGGTCTCACACTGAAGACGAAGCTTTAAAGTGCAGTCACTATCAACCTTTATCCATAAGGCTGATTGACCTTATTTCTACCCAGATCAGCTTCATTATATCTCTACTTGAAGTCTGATCACTTTTTCAGTGTTTTTAACAGTTTCTGTATGGGTTAACAGTGACCTTCATAGATACAGAGCTCTAGCTCTGAGTCTCACGTATTACACAAATACCTAAAGTTCTAGGGGATGACCAAGTTATACACAAAAAGCTCAGCATCTCCAAATTTAGAAATAACAGTTGCAATGAGAATAGATGTGACCGCTTTAAGATTTTACAATCTAAGAAACTTTACAATAGGCCTTCACCTGAAAGTCTACGCTCTTGAACTCACAGTATAGTTAGGCTATATTAGTGAGACTATATTATAATTTTGTCATGTCATTTTTAACTTATTTTATTCAACACGCTGTCCTCAAGTTTCATTTACCTGGTTGCATGCATCCAGGTGAATGAAACAAATTTGTTCCTTTCTGCAGCCACTCAGTAGTTCACTCTATGTATTCACCACAGTTGCCCCTTCCATTCCTCAGCTTATGTACCCTTAGACTGCCTCCATCCATTCCAACACCCTTTTTGATTATCCCTGGGATCATTTCTAAAATAAATTCCTTGCACAATAATCTCCATCCCAGAGTAGACATCTAGGTAACCTAAGAGACTGTGTTATACTAAAATAGTTATGTAGTTTCCTCTGTCTCTTCCACTGTAAATGAGCTGAAAGAATATACCTCTTACAGAGTTTCTGTAGGAATTAAGTGAGATAAGAAACTATATTGGGAACAATTATCACAGTGCTGTTCACATACATTACATAAATGTTTTCTTCTCGATCAGTTGAGCTGTCCAGTGATGTGATTACTTCTGGAGCATTTTACCTGGTTGCTGAGATCTGTTTATATGGATGTCATGATTTAGCACCATTTCATGCTTTATGTGTTATATCTGTTTCCCAGTTTCATGAATAAAGGTTTATTTTATGCTGTTTGTTTATTTTTCTGTATTTTGTGATTTCCAGGTAGGATGGCATATTACTGAACCACTTATGACTAGAAATCTAATCAGTTTCAATAAACCTTAATTTTATTAAACTCATTTTCATTGTTCATAAAGACATAATTTTCAGAATAAATGGACAAAATCCATGATTTTTTTCATTTACAAAGGTCTTATATAGGATATAAATCTATGAGATCAATAAATAGAAAGTACAAATAACCTCTGTGTATTTTTGAAAGAACCAATATTGCTCTTTTTTTAAAATCAAAAGGTCCTAATTCAAATTTTGTGAAGTATTGTATGGGGCTTTAGCTGCATGATTTTCACTAAAGTTTATGATCCCTGCTGACTGTAATGGGAATCCCACAGATGCAGCACCAGGAGGCCCTTTTCACATTTAGCTCTGTCTGCAAAACTGCCTAGGCAATTTAGTTATTATTTTTCTTCAGTAAGAAAAAAAAATAATTTGGTGTTTTAAAAGCCTTTATTTTTCCTCAAAAAGTACAGTCTAGAACAGACTAATTGATTTAAAAAAAAATCCCACATAATCAAATATTGTCACTAAATTTTAGCACCACTTAGGCTCATATCATGTAACAAAATGAAGAAGTGTATTTTAATGACATAAATTTGAATAAGAATGTGGCATCTAACACTAAGACTTGATCAGTGTCAGTACTGGAAATTTATTCTTTCCTACACCTGCATTCTTACCTTGGCAAACAGTAGTGACCATAAAGTAATGATATATCACTTTAGTAAATTTCTTTTCTTTTTCTCCACCTGCTGAGCCACCATGGCCTGCCCCACTTTAGAAAATTTAGAGACAAAAAAGTAAACCCTGTTTGTAAAATTCATTCATTTATGAATCACATATTTGGCAATTTTCAGCATCTTGTTTGTCAGTATTCCCTCTCTAATTTCACTGCATTTGTCTCTTGCTTTTTCTCTTTCTTTTCCCAAAGACATACATACATTCACCCAAATACACACACAGACATACACAATGAGCACAGAGATGCATGCAAACTTTTCTCTAGAGTCTAACTGGTTGGGTTGAAATCCACCCCATCAAACAAGAACTAAGCGAACTTCAACAATCGTCTAATTTATTTGTGCCACAGTTTCTTCTATTATGTAAAATGAGAATAATAATAACATTTGTATCAAAGTTCTGAAGATTATATGTGTTAATATATGGAAGGCACTTAGAACCATGATTTGCATATTATAAGCTCCAGTAAATGTTGATTACTTAATATGGAATATTTACCCCTCCATATTTCGACAAGATATGTTGCATTATGTATATTTTGCCTAGTGGGAATGGAAAAGAAATGAAAATATGTGCACTAATCACAAGTGTAACATAGTGGATTAGGAATTATATTGTACATACTGTAAGTGTGCTGCAAAGTTATATTTGTTAATATCTCTATTTTTGAAAAATTAGGAATAAGGAGTTAAAACAATTGGCCTGTGGCTCATTTACTGCCTCTCATGGGGGTAGGGACTACTGAAGTGGGAAAAGAAAAGGTTACAGGTCTAATCTAATTTCATTATCAACTGCACAGTCAATAAATAGACTGGATGATAGTCACAAGGAGGAAAAGATCATACCTATCAAATGAACTTAGGATAATCACTGCCTAAAAGGTTTCCTATATTAAATAAATCTCAAAAATATATTAGACATGGGTTCCTGGAGAATGTCGTGTAAGACATACAATTGTCTACAGTGTAAAATAGAACTTGTCACCTGCTGTAAGCAGAGGCTCATAACCTAATTGGGCCTCATCTATTATTCTGGTCTTGGGTGAATTATAGAGAGTGAAAGTCTGATATAGATAAAGCAAACAAGACATGGGGATCTATTTTCAATGCCCAAGACCTCCTCTAATTCATCTGTAACTCTTGATTGATTAATTACTTGGAATTATTAACACAACTTGATCTCTGGTACACATAATCCTGATTATATTTGGTTCTCTAATTTAGTTCATTCACACATTTTTCAAGACTCTTACATCATTTTAATGAGTTTGTTTAATTTCTTACTATCCAAGATAACTATTATATAGCTTCTCTTCTTTCCTTATGCTTCTAACACTCAAAAGAAGCTAAGAGATTTAAGGAGGCTTTTCCCCATCCCAAAGGTAGTGAATGACTCACAGGCAACTGTTTTCACTCCCTATTTTTCAGTGCCCATTGCTCTTTGTATACTTTTAAATGGGAGGAGTCACAATGGATTTTGTTTTTTGTGGCTGTTTGTTTGCTGTGTTAAGCAAAATTCTTTAGCACAATTCGCTTCTTCTAATTCGAGCACAGTACTTTGTAATTGGTATTAATAGAGTTAAGTTGCCAGTAAAGTATGATGGACTTTTAAAGCAAGGAGAGTTAATGTTGTTTGTAAGATGATTAGAAATGATGGATCATGGAAAGTAAATTAGATATACAGGGCAATGAGGACATGGCACATCTGATGGTTTAAGAAATTAGTAGGGTTAATGGATTTTTGAAGTCTTAAAAAGACTTAAAAAGATTTCAAAAATATTGCAGTTGAAGTTTTAGAGTAAATATACTTAATAAATGGTGATCTAGTAGTGAAATGATTAAAATTAAAATTTCAGAGGTGGTGCAGCCATTGGTGATGAAAAATATGAGATATAACCATGGGAGTGGAATAAGACCTATATGAAAAAAAATACTATAGGAGGTAAAGAAGTCAAATAATTGGAATCTGGATTTAGAGGAAATATATATATCTGCATGTGTACAGATGCATAAATATACTATAAAATATGTGTTAAAATTGTAAATATTTGTTGCTTCGTTCTTTTTAATCACTTATTTTACATTGTCTGTGTCGTCTATCAGTTCCTGAAAGGTGCAAATTGAAAAATCTCCCATCGTGGATTATGAATTTATCAATTTAACAATATCTACTTATAATTTCTCTTGGTATATCTTTTATATCATACACCCACACTCACACACACACACACAAACTTAGCTATAATTAACAGCAAATCTTGATTCAAACAAGCCTAAATAATAACTTTAGGTAGCAGAATATCCATATCAGAGATGCTTCCTTAATAATTTGAATCAAGAATAATTTTTTTTATCCCATTGATTTATAAAATGATTGATTAAAAATCTATTTTTAGAATCATTATAACCATTTTAACTTCTTTGGCATTATGTACACTGACAACACTGTAACTTTCACAACTATTTCCAGATTATTTTCATCATCCAAAATAAAAATTCATACTCATTTAGCAATAACTTCCGTTTCCCCCCTCCCCTCATCGCTGGTAACCAATATTCTGCTTTTTGTCTCTATAGATTCGCTTATTCTAATTATTTCACATGAGAGATAATACAGTATTTGACCTTTTATGTCTGGCTTATTTCACTTAAAATGTTGCCTTCAAAGTTCACCTTATGTTGTAGCATGTCGCAGCACTTCCCTTCATTTTCCAGCTGAATAATATTCGAACATATGGACGTAAACATTTTGTTTACCCACTCACCTGTTGATGGATGCTTGAGGTAATTCCACCTTTTGACTATTATGGATAATGCTGGTATGAACATTGATATGCAAATATCGGTCCAAGTCTCTGCTTTCAATTCTCGAGGTATATGCCAAAGAGTGGAATTGCTGGGTCTGTAGTAATTATTGTTATTAGCACATCTTTATTAACTATATATAAACACAATAATATTTTACATTTACCTTTCCAAGGAGCCATCATGCTGGTTTCCACAGTGGCTGTACCACTTTCCATTCTGACCAACAATGTATGAAATTTCCTATTTCTTATCATTTCCATTGCTTGTTATGTTCAGCTGTTTTTTTTTTAAATAATAGTCAGCCTAGTGAGTGTGAAATAGCATCTCATTGTAGTTTTTATTTGCATTTCTTTAATGGCTAGTGATGTTGAACATCTTTTTATACACTTCTTGGCCATTTGAATATCTTCTTTGGAGAAATATCTGTTCAAATCTTTTGATCATTTTTTAAAATTGAGTTGCGTTTTTTGTTTTTGTTGAGATGTAGGATTTCTTTTATATATTCTGGGTTAAAATTTTACAAGATAAAGGTCTCCAAATACTTTCTCCCATTTTTTAGGTTGTTTCTTGATAATACCCTTTGATATATAAATGTTTAAATTTTTTTTTTTGGGGTGCGTGTTCCGGGAATCGAAACCAGGTCTCCCACATGAAAGGCGGGCATTCTAACCACTAAACTACCCCAAAATGTTTAAATTTTGATGATCATTTAACTATTTTTCTTTTGATGCTGCACTTTTGATGTAAAATCTAAAAATCTATTGTCTACTTCAAGTACCTGAAGATATTTCCCTATTTGTATCTATTTTAATTTATTTTTATAGAGATTTATCTATTTTAATTGTTTTGTACATAATGATAGGTAGTGTTCCACATTCATTCTTTTACATGTGGATTTCTAATTCCACCACCATTTTTTGAAGAGATAATTCTTTCCCTGTTGAATGGATTTGGCACCCTTGTTAAAAATGAACTGGCCATAGGGCGGTGTGAAGATGGTTCGGTGGCAGAATTCTCGTCTGCCATGCTGGAGACCCGAGTTTGATTCCCAGTGCCTGCCCATGCAAAAAACCAAACAAACAAACAAACAAAAAAAGCGTTATGTGGCCATAGATGTGTGGATTTATCTCTGGACTCTCAATTCTATTCTATTGTTCTATACATCTATCCTTATGTCAGTACCACATTGTTTAATTACTGTGGCTTTGTAATCAGTTTTAAAATCAGGAAGTGTGAGCCCTCCAATTTAGTTCTCTTTTGTCAAAATTATTTTGAATATTCAGAGCCCCTTCTAGTCTCACATTAATTTAAACATCAGCGTTTTCATTTCTGCAAAAAAAGGCTGTTGAGGTTTTTATAGGGATTGTATTGGATTTGTAACTCTCTTAATGCAGTATGGAAATTTTTACAAAATTAAGTCTTCCATTTCATGAATATGGGATGTCTTTCCATTTATTTAAGTCTTCTTTAATTTCTTTAAGCAATATTTTGTAGTTTTCATTGTAAAACTTTTTCTCTTCCTTGTTTAAATTTATTCTCAAGTGTTTTTTCTTTTGAGATGCTGTTATAAATGGATTTGTGTTTTGATTTCCTCTTCAGATTATGCTTTACTGGTTTATAGAAACCCAAAATACATTCTCACATGCAGCTTCATTCAGTGTTTTAACATAATTACATTACAGTTAGGTAGTATTGTGCTGTCCATTTCTGAGTTTTTGTATCCAGTCTTGTTGCACAGTCTGTATCCCTTCAGCTCCAATTACCCACTATCTTACCCTATTTCTATCTCCTGATGGTCTCTGTTACCAATGACATATTCCAAGATTATTCACTAATGTCGGTTCATATCAGTGGGACCATACGGTATTTGTTCTTTAGTTTTTGGCTAGTCTCACTCAGCATAATGCTCTCTAGGTCCATCCATGTTGTTACATACTTCATAAGTTTATTCTGTCTTAGAGCTGCATAATATTCCATCGTATGCATATACCACAGTTTGTTTAGCCACTCGTCTGTTGATGGACATTTTGGCTGTTTCCATCTCCTTGCAATTGTAAATAATGCTGCTATAAACATTGGTGTGCAAATGTCCATTTGTGTCTTTGCCCTTAAGTCCTCTGAGTAGATAACTAGCAATGGTATTGCTGGGTCATATGGCAATTCTATATTCAGCTTTTTGAGGAACCGCCAAACTGCCTTCCACAGTGGTTGCACCATTTGACATTCCCACCAACAGTGGATAAGTGTGCCTCTTTCTCCACATCCTCTCCAGCACTTGTCATTTTCTGTTTTGTTGATAATGGCCATTCTGGTGGGTGTGAGATGATATCTCAATGTGGTTTTGATTTGCATTTCTCTAATGGCCAGGGACATTGAGCATCTCTTCATGTGCCTTTTTGGCCATTTGTATTTCCTCTTCTTAGAGGTGTCTGTTCAAGTCTTTTTCCCATTTTGTAATTGGACATTTTGTAATTGTCTTTTTGTTGTTGAGTTGAATAATATCTCTATAAATTCTGGATACCAGACCTTTATCTGATATGTCGTTTCCAAATATTGTCTCCCATTGTGTAGGCTGTCTTTCTACTTTCTTGATGAAGTTCTTTGATGCACAAAAGTGTTTAATTTTGAGGAGCTCCCATTTATTTCTTTCTTTCTTCAGTGCTCTTGCTTTAGGTGTAAGGTCCATAAAACCGCCTCCAATTATAAGATTCATAAGATATCTCCCTACATTTTCCTCTAACTGTTTTATGGTCTTAGACCTAATGTTTAGATCTTTGATCCATTTTGAGTTAACTTTTGTATAGGGTATGAGATACTGGTCTTCTTTCATTCTTTTGCATATAGATATCCAGTTCTCTAGGCACCATTTATTGAAGAGGCTGTTCTGTCCCAAGTGAGTTGGCTTGACTGCCTTATCAAAGATCAAATGTCCACAGATGAGAGGGTCTATATCTGAGCACTCTATCAAATCCATTAGTCAAAGTATCTATCTTTATGCCAGTACCATGCTGTTTTGACCACTGTGGTCACTGAGAATATAGAATTAAATATCATTTAAATTTGTGCATCAATTCCTAGGACAGATTCACTGTCTTTAGTTGGGGTTGGGAAGGATGAATATTTAGGAATGATACCCCCCAAAAGGTTAAACATTAATTGGAAGAAACATAGAACTATTTACCCAACTTTATTAAGTTCACATATTTTCTACATTTTTCTATGATAATTATTTCTACATCTTTATAAATTTAGACTTGCAAATAGAAGTACGTCATTTTATTTGAGCAAATGCCAACCAATGTGAATAACATTTGGGCATAGATCTCTTGCTATAAATGTACAATGATAAAAACTATTCACATATATCTAGGTTATATTATAGCACATTGATCTGTGATCTGCTGAGAGTCAACTGAATATTTTAAATTTCAAGACTCATCAATTTGACATTGATGTTAACAAAATTAAGTCACAATGTAATTTCAAGACATTTCAAAATGACTGTATTTATTTAAGTTTGTGCTTATATATAATTTGAATTTATTACAAAATTAATGGTATTCAAAATCTCCAAAATGCCAAGTGCAGAAGAGGACTCCCTATATTAATGTTTTGAAATGAATGTTTATCATCATTACTATTAAGTATGAAATTGCGAACAGTCTGAGATATTACTTCATTATAAGATAACAGGTTGGCTTGCCAAGATAGAAATGAAGATGTAAATGTAAATGGAGACGTTAGAGATGAAGATTCAAACACAGCTGAGATGATAGAGAGAAAGGCAAAAATAGAGGTACAGAAATAAGAATAGACACACAGAGAGTGTGCACGAACAGAAACATTAGGCTTCTGGATCATGATCCAGATCTTTTGCTCACAGAGTTGCTTGCCATTTGTCCAAGTCCCAATTCCCTAAAGTGACACAATGAGGACCAGGTGTAAAGGGATTTGCACCACAGGAGAGAAACAACCATGTTATTCAACTCTGTGCCTCTATAATAGCTGCTAACACGTCTATCCCTCCTCTCTTCTAGAGAGAGAAAATGCGTGAGGCATAGGGGAGGAGGGCTGATTCTGCTCTGGAATGCAACCAAGTCCTCTATGGAAAAAGGAGGGTAAGTTATGAGTTTTTATTATCATTGGAATGTAATCAAATGTCTCCAGGAGAGACATCTAAATCTCTCTAGGGATCTATGTAGTTAACACGTCTTGTTTGGCATTCAATCATTTTTTAAATTAGGTTGGCAGTAATTTCTGCTTAGAAGTCCGGATCATGAAGAAATGTGGAAACATTCATGGCTCATTTTCTCCTGAGAGCTACATGAGAATACCATGCTTCCCTTCTCCAAATTCTGGGCCAGTGGTATGGTTTCTATAATTAATATATGTTTCTAAATGTCAATATAATAAATTAAAAGCAGTTAATTTTAATCTAAATATTATCATAGAAAAATTAAAATAGAATGTGTTTACACTGAAATCTCATCTAAGATTGTGAGTTAATTGTCTGGAAATTGTTATCAGTGTTATCATTCTAAAAGCATAGAAGTTTTAGGGCTGAACCATATTTTATATAATTAAATCTATTTTTCCATGTTTATTCATAAGATCCTAATTAATTGTCTAGTGAAATCTATCAAAACAAATTTGGATTCATTTGCAGAATATTTTGCAAAATCTTCATCTAAATTTTACCTAGAAAAATCTTTCTCACCTCCCTTGAAAATGCCCTCCTTGAACCCTAATACATTTCCCTATTTTCTTCTATATCATGGGGATATCCATTAGAAGAATTGAGTCATAGGTTCATGTTCTATATTTAATCATTAGCCAATCCTCTTGCATCCAACAGAAAGTAAGGGAGCCCTAAAAATATTGGCAAAAATTAATAGTGGAATTAATATTGTTTACTCCCTCTCTAACTAGAATGTTTTAACTCTTTTAATAAAGTAAAGAAGGAGTTAAATTAAAGGTAATTCTTTGACACATACACATACTTCATACCTCCATCCCTAATCAACACAACAATCAGAAAGAGAATAGAGTAAAAGGTGAGACTATGGCAAAATTGAAGAGATCATCCGATATGGATAAGAGGCATAGCAGATGCAATAACCTAATAATGAGAAAACAAACAATGCCAACTAAGATGTGTGACAGATATCTATTAATCTTAAAATAGCTCAAGTCATCCCAGAAATGCACAAATAAATCTGACTAGTAAAATAGTTTAGATGAACTATTATAGATAGTTTGACATAATTTCCATATTAGCTTATATGTTCATAACCAAGCAATTCAATAATTTATCAGGAACTTTATTTGCCAAAAGTGATCAATTATCTAGAAAGTGTAAAACTTATGTCTATTTGCTTCAGCATCTGTAGAAGACTTGCTTTTTGGGTGTTTATTATCACTGAGGCACCTAGGAAAGAGAAAATGATTAAGAGAAAGACTGTGCTGGTTTGGAGGCTTTGTTGACTCCAAAAGATTATGTTTTTAGAGTTAGTCCTGTGGTGCATGGACTCAGTGTAAGTAGGATCTTTTGGTGAGTAGGGACTTCAGATGCGACTGATTTCATGCAGAGTGCATCTTTTTTTTTTTTTTTTTTAACATGGGCAGGCACTGGGAATCGAACCTGGGTCCTCTGGCATGGCAGGTGAGCATTCTTGCCTGCTGAGCCACCATGGCCCACCTTGCAGGGTTTATCTTAATACTCTTACTGGAGTCCTTCATATGAGAATGAATTTCAGAGAAATACACAGAAGCTGAGAGACAAAATTACAGAAACAGAGAGGAAGCCATGGAAGCCGGAAGCTGGAAGCAACTAAACTTGGGATAGAAAGGAGGGACCAGCAGACAATGCATTGTGCCTTGCCACCTGACAGTGGAGTCTGGGATCACCCATTGTCTATCTTCAGGAAAAAGGTATCATCTTGATGATGCCTTGATGTGGATGTTTTCATGGCCTCAGAAGTATAAGCTTGTAAACTAATAAATTCCCTTTGTTAAATGCCAGCCAATTTCTGGTATATTGCATTCAGATTATATTCACAAGTAACTTGCATTCTCTTGGAATGGCACACAAGCACAGTGCTAGCTATGGTGAAATCTATGGTACTATTTTACAGTCTCCAGTGGAAGATAAACAACAATAGCAAAGACAACCAGAGTGGAAGCTCAGAACACAGCAAGATCAATACTCTCAGAGGATAAGGAAGCTATGTGTTTTGGTAAATGACATGTCAAATTACTTCATTAGCAGAATTTCCTCAGTCAAAACTGGGAGGTATTACATTTCAGGCTGAGACAATGAATATGAGCAGATTCTTCGAGAAGATCTCAGAGGTTAGAAGAAGATGTTTTGGATATTAATATAGGAGAGGTAGATCGAGCTCAGACATTCATGAATTTTGATACTAAGGAGCCATTAAAGCTGATTTATATGACTTTTAACTAGAAACCTTAAGTTGTAGAAAAGCAAAATGTTAATTGATAATTGTAAATATTTGTGACTAGGAAAAATAATGTTATTTTTTCCCAGATAGTGTCCATGATGCATATATAAAAGTAAAAACAGTGTGACTGGTAACATGAAACCTGAATATTAAAAATGTTTTATGTAATTGAGACAATAAGAATTGTAACAAAATTAAAGAAACTGAGAAATAAAAACATTTTAACCAGTTTTGTAGGCAACAGCATCTGTTGGGGGGGAAAAGAATATGACCAGCAATTGCAGCAAGCTATTAAGTGTATGAGGCCAAGAAAGAGGAAATTGCTCAAATGCAAACTAATCCTTTCTCATAGAAAAGTGGACAAGTTATACTTTTTCAATATCCAAAATGGATTACTATAAAATGAAATGATTTCATTCTTTGATTGAAGTATCAGAAAGAGAAATGTTAAAACCTTTAAGTTCAGAACTGGAAGGAAGAAAATGAACCAGATTATTGATCATCATTTTGACAGCAAAAGAAATAAAACTTTAAGGAAATATTAATTCGTTAAATGACTTTCATTCTGAAAGGTATTGATAGTGTTCAAAAGAAAATGAATATCTGTAAATTGGTTCTGCTGCTAGGTTAGCAGTAACAGCAAGAATTCAATAGGGCAAGATTTATGGCCAGTCTGAGGAAGATCATCCACAGGAGGGCAATGGAAATATAATTGTACTAGATGGTGTAATAATAAAAATACAATAAAAAGGTCAAAGGCTTATAGGCTCATAAAACACTTTGAAAGGTGAACAATTCATATCCTATTAGCCAGACAAGAAAAAATATATGAATATGCTCTTTCCTAACCAATGCAAAATTCAATGCTAGCACCTTGGCCAGAAAACCTATTTGATCTCTAATAGAAAGGAAGGAAACATTGCTTACGAATAAAAGTTGATAAAAATATAGGGATATACTGTCTCATTTAATTGTATATTAAGGTCCCTGTAATTCTGAAGCATTATGTTAACCACAACATTGTTTAGCAAATTATTTCATTTCATTATAAGCAGTAAAAAAATTTAGACTTTTCCCTGAGTAAGAGTTTAACTTGAGACCAAATATAAGTATTAAAACATCTATGTTTATGTAAGGAAGATCTGAGATCAATATTAACAGAAGCATAGAAAGGCTAAGCACAGTGATTCAAATGGAGTGATCTATTTAGCCTTCCTGCCATTACACACTTATACACACACACTCACACCCATAAACAAATCACAAAAGATAAATAACAATTTTAAAATGGACATGAATAAGTAGTTCACAGAAAAGGAAACACCAATTACCAAAAAATATTTTAAGAAAGTCTAAATCTCATTAGTGATAAGAGAAAGGCAAACCAAAATTTATTTTGAAATAACATTTTAAATAATATTTTATGCACATTCTGAAATTAAGAAGTCTGCTGTAAAAAATGTTGGAAAAGAGGTGATTCAATAGGATCAATTATTCATTGCAGAATGCAGAGCATATAACTCTGTGGAAAATAAATTGGTGCTATTTTTAAGTTAAGCATTCAAATTCCTTGCTACCCAACAATTGCACTTCTAGGCATAACCATGATAAATTTTACACATGTGAACCAAAAGACAAGGAGAAGAATGCCTATAGCTCTGTTCTATTAGTAATGTTTAAAAATAATAACTTGGAAACAATTCAAAGATCTATTAGCAGGAAAATGTACATATAAATTGCCTTATATTCACACAATTAGAATGTCTTATAGTAGATGAAATTAGCACAACCACATGGATGAATTCTACTAACTTAAAGTTGAATTTTCAAGAAGAAGGTGCAGAAAAAATAGTATTTTATAATGTTTAAGATTAACTAAATCATATATTGTCTGGATATGCATATATGTTTAACAAAACTAGGAAAATGAAACAGGAAGGGAATTTTGATAGCTGCAAACAGAAAAACTGCTGGGGTAGTGGTAGGATGAGGGACTAGGGAACAGGACACAAATAGATAAAAAGAAACAGGCAATGCCACATTCTTTGATTGGGAAGTAGTTCATGAATGTGAACCAAATTATAATAAATTATTAATTAAATTATTTTTCACTTTAAAATAATAGAGGACTATGGAAAGAAAAATAGGACTAATCCAGTTCAGTGTATCCGAGGACAAGACAACCAGCACAAGAAATCAGTGATATAGATTTACATAGTATGTATAGTGAGGAGGTAAATATAGAGTGAATAATGGAGTCAAATTTGTCAACAATGCTTTTATACTACTTTAGTTTGTAGCATTTAAATGTATTATTGGGCTTCCAAAGGTCATCTTTTCTGTACATCAAATTTTCTGCTATTTTCCGCATCTGGAAAATTGACAAAATGATATCAATTTGCAGAATTATTTGGAGCACTGAATAAAATTGTGTATGTAACTAGAATCAGGGATGGTGCTTTTTTCAATGTGTATTAATATTATATTTCCTATTAGGGTTAATGAGAAATAACTTACTTTATCCTCCACTAGTATTATTTGAGGAAGACATTCCATATTAAAATCAAGTATTTGGATTGACAAACAAATATTGCCGAAGAGGTAAGCTCATCTTTCTAATAAGATCTGTGGTTAGATTCAGGTGTCAATTTGGCCAGGTGAAGGTGCCTAGTTCTATATTTGGCCAGGTGAAGGTACCTAGTTCTATTGCTGTGGACATGAGCCAATGGTACGTGAACCTCATTTGTTGTTGATTAATCTGCAGTCGGCTAGGAGGTGTGCCTACTGCAATGAATGATGTTTGATTTAATTGGCTGGTGCTTAAATGAGAGAGCACAAAGTAGCAGAGCCCAAGCAGCTCAGCATACCTCATCTCAGCACTCACAACTCAGTCCAGGCCTTTGGAGATGCAGAAAGGAATCACCCTGGGGAAAGTTGTTGGAACCCACAGGCCTGGAGAGAAGGCCAGCAGAGATTGCTCTGTGCCTTCCCACATAAGAAAGAACTGCAATTGAAAGTTAGCTGCCTTTCCTCTGAAGAACTATATGTTACCTAAATAATTTCCCTTTTATTGAAAGCCAGTCCATCTCTGGTGTGTTGCATTCTGGCAGCTAGCAAACTAGAACAATATCCTCAGATGAAAATCCTGGGTAGCCCAATTTGTATTTCCCCAACCTTCAGAGCTTTGCCTACTACAGTCTATGATAAGGACAAAGAAAAGAACAGAAATAGTACAGGGGTCTTTATGTGATACCTTATTTGTATCTTTATTTTCAATTGCTCCTCAAAGTTGAAGAAACAAAATCAGACCAATAATCCTACCATCACTAGGAGACCCTAAAGGAAGTTTATTTTAACCAACTTCAAATGAAAACTGATCAAAAACCACATCAAAACAAACTTCCATTGAACTTGCCTTATTTCCCTGGAGTAATTGTAAATATATATTTTGTCAAAGGCTCTGTGGAAAATCACAACCAGAAGTGGGGATATGCAAGACATTTTAAAAAGAGATATGCAGAGGTATTTTAGATCAAATCTACTTCCTGACCATTGGGCTTAGATGTTGCCATCCTTTATTGCATCCCAGTGAAGTAATCATCTCGCATTATTTCTGAGTCTTCTTTTCCTTGTTTTCCGATCCACTGTCATCTAAAACACATATACACATGCACATAGGAACATATTTTATATTAAAAGACATCTTTGCATACACTTAGGATTCATTGAAGTCTATTAAAATTACACATCTGCAGAGTGAAAAATCAAATATTGCAATCCTAATTTCCAGAGGGACACATAGTGTTCTGCCCACATCTATAAATGGACTGTTTATGCTGCTATTCCTTGTAAGTTTTAGACACTATTTATTAGTCTACTGATAACATTTATGTAAGTTGGGAAATTAGTACATTCATATAATTCCATCATGTCCTCTCTTTTCTTCCCAAAATATAATTACAATCCTAATTTAATTCTTTTTCTATAGTTTCCCAAACTTCCGTGATAATAAGAAGCATCATCATTTGAGATTCTGATGATAAATACACATTTCCAGTCTCCTTCCATGGAGATTCTGGTTCAGGAGGTCTCCCATGGGCCCAAAATCTGAATGTCTACTGAGTATCCCAGAGAATGCTTATTATCAGTTAGTTTGTAAAATACTGTACTATTGGATTCTCCTTAAAATTTGTCTTTCTGTTTTATGCAATGGTATATTTCATGTGCAGGTATTTTATTATATATTTGTAATCCCAGGTTCAATTCAGAATTTAAGTTATTATAGGTAAATAAATGACCATTTTGACTAACTATTCATTTGATTATTTATTTATTTATGATATCACTTATTTTAATGAGACAAAGTATATTCATGAATCCATGATCAGAAACTGCAATTAGTATTTTATCATGAACATTTTATCATGTGTCTTCCTATGTGTTCCTCCCTATCCTATCCCTTCACTCATCCCAGAGATGATAAGTACCTTGCAGTTTGTATTTATCATTTCCTTGTTCTTTTCTTATTTTAAATTTGAGTACATATTTATAAATTCCTAATAATATATGGCCTAGTTGTGCTTGTTTTTGAAATTTAAAAAACAGGTATGATGTGGTATTTGTTTTAGTCTGCCAAACCTGCCAGAATGCAACACACCAGAGACAGATTGGCTTTTAATAAAAGAGGATTTATTTAGTTAAAAATGTATACTTCTTCAGAGGAAAGGCAGCTTTCAACTGAGTTTCTTTCTTATGTGGGAAGCCACAGGGTGATCTCTGCTGGCCTTCTCTCTAGGCCTCTGGGTTCCAACAGCTTTTCCCAGGGTGCTTCCTTTCTGTATCTCCAAAGGCCTGGGCTGAGTTGTGAGTGCTGAGATGAAGTATGCTGAGCCACATGGGCTGTGCTACACTGTCCTTTCTCATTTAAGCACCAGTCAATTAAATCAAACATCGTTCATTGCACAGGCTTGCCCCCTAGCCAACTGCAGATGTAATCAGGAACAGATGAGGTTCACATGCCATTGGCTCATGTCCACAGCAACAGAACTAGGCACCTTCACCTGGCCAAGTTGACATCTAAACCTAAGTACCACAGTATTCTAGAATCTATTGTTTTTACCCAATATTTTGATACTAAAATTCATCCAAAATATTTATGTTTCTGTATTTCATTCAATGTTTATTGTTCTATAATAATTCACTATGGGAATATCCAGTTTTCTATTGTCATTTGGTTTGTTTTCAGATTTTTCGCTATTAATAACAGTGTTATCATAGCAGTAATTACTTGTTTATTTCTTCTGTTCTTTACATGTTAAACTTTCTCTCTTGTATCTACCTAATGGATTGCTAAATCAGATATTATACACATATTTATTATGTAATACAGTTTTGTCATTCCAATGTGGTTTTGTTAATTTTGATTTCTACCAGGAATGTAAGAAATACCTTTTATTAGCATTCTTTTTGACATGCTTTACGCAGATTTCTTGTTTTTCAAATTGGGTGTAAGAAAATGACATTGTACTATAGTTTTGATTTGCATTTCCTGATTTCTAGGGAAGTTGAATCTTTATCTATAAATCTCTTAGTCATAACTTTTATCTGTGCAATTCCTGTTCATGTCTTATATCTATTTACCTACTGGATATATATTATTTTCCAACTGATTTATAGTTGTCGCAAAAATTAATTCTTTGCTGGTTATATATGTTACAAATATTTTCCCACAGTTTTTATCCCATAGTTTTAGTTTCTTTATGGTATCATTTTATGGAAATGAAGTTTTAAATGTTAATGTGATTCCATATATTAATCTTTTCACTTATGCTTGTATTTTTGGTGTCTTGTCAAGCAATCTCCTCCTTAAAAGACAAATATATTTACTTATATTTTCTTGTAAATTAAAAAAAAAATGCCCTTGACGTTTAAAGTCTGAAAATATCATAGAGATAATTCTTTTCAGTAAAGTATAGATTCAATTTTGATTTTTTGTTAAATAGAAATCCAATATTTTCTATTCTAGTTATTCAGTAGTGCTTTCTTTGCTCGATGATCCTCCTAGGCATCTGTTCATGAAAATTTCACTTTTCACAAAAATTTCAAACTGGTGTATTTTGGGTTTTCTGTAGTTTTTACTGATACTTTTCCTACAGCTTGTTTTACCATTTTCCAAAATTTTATAAAATATTTTGAATTTTTACTTTATTTTTTCAGATACCAAAACCTACATTCTGTATTATACTATTACGGATCTTCTATTTTTCTTTAAGTTGACAGTAAAAGTTAAATATAGCCAAAATATTTACATTATTATTATATCAAATCTGTCCACTGAATAATAAACGTCTATCTGCTATGCTAACATATTTTATTGTATAATTTGTTATTTTTCTTGAAGAATCTTATTATCTTTCTTTTTTTTTTTTTTAAGCGTTTGTAGTTAGGTAGTTCAAAAATTTTAAATACACTAGTAACTATCCAAAATATCTGTCTTTCTCAAATATTTCTTTCCGGAAGCCTTTGTTTTCTTTCTTGCATCTGAACGGATGAATCTTTTGGCATGATTCACTTTAACTGTTCTGAAATGTCTTTCTTTGTTGTCTCTTTATTGGATTACATGTCATCAAGGTTTCCGTGAGCTTTAGAAATGCTTTGCTGAGTGCAAATTTTACTTTATATGGAGATAGCTGGAAGTTGGAAATGTCACCTGCCCCAATGTCAAGGTCTATGCTACGTCTACCAACAACCCACATTAGCTGCGTTAAGCCTTCTCTGAATTGTGATAACTTAAGAAAGCAATCCTTCAATGTGTTTTGCAAGAGAATGGAGGTAGAGAGAGGAGAGGATTCTTATAACCCAGGTGCTCTAAATTTAGACGTACACTAGGTAGGCAAGATGATCAATTATCTACAAAAGAAATGGTACAGTAATTTAATTATGAGATTAAGATCTTTCTAGAGTAGGACAATTTTGTTCCTATCAGAACTTTATTGGGTAGCAAAAGCTTGGCATGCTTTCTACTCATCAAATGAGTAGAATTCTTTTATAGAGTTGAGGTATCCTTCACTAGGGTATCTAAATTTCTGCTTGGGAAGATATTTTATAAATTCCATGGAAAGCATCATTTTACATTACTCAAACTACATTTTTAAATTATCTTTTTGACAGTTGGGATTTTCATATTAGATAATCAAATTATTGAACAAAAATTATATATATATATATTTCTTTCAGAAGGTGTTAGAGCATATTTTAGTTTGGAAGGTAAAAGGCAGTTTTGCCAAAAAATCACATATCAATTTATTTTTCATTTCCTTCTAACTTCATAGCAAAGCTGCAAAAAGCAGATATTTATATGAGCTGTTAATTTCTTCCTTACTATGCTTTAGCAAACAAAGGGCCAATCAGTCATTTGCTTCCCACCACTCACATCAAGATTGGGCAATAGACAACAAAAAGAAATCTAATGGTAAGCACATAGTGCAGGTCTATTGGAATTGTTTGATGACTTTAATCATCTTCCTTTTGAAACACTTATGTGTCCACAAGAACACCATGTACACTTATATATCTTATTATTTCTCCTGTCACTCCTTATCTTTTTCTTTTGATAGTTTCTTTCAATCACCCCAAAGTCCAATAATTGGAGTTCCTGAAGGTCCATGTTTGAATCTATACATTCTCTGGGAAATTTCAAATTTCATAACATTTGGAGACAACTCAATGCCAATGATGTTGAAATTTATATCCTTACCCAAAACTTCTTTCCTGAACTCTAGATTCACCTATATTCTCATATCTGCTACTAATGTAGTTTTCCTTACCTCTGTAAAAAGCAGAGTTTTTTTTTTTCAGTTATTCAGATTCAAACTTTAGTGTCATCCTTGAATCCTAGTTTTCCCTTGCAATCCACATCAAATGAAACAGAAATTGCACCATTATTAGCATCAAAATACATCTGGAATGCTTCTAAGTTCTGAACAGATTTTGATTATGTTGATTTTTAAAGTCTTTGGCATTGAAGATAAAGAAATCTGACCGGCTTGTAGGCAACACCTTTGGAATATGGGCTTTTGATTAGGGTCCTCAAAGTGCTAATTAATCCATCCTCAAGTATGTATTTCTAACTAGAGGACTTCAGATATCACCATAATACATAAAAGGGGAATTTAGAACAATCAAAATAAACACATATTTAAAGAATAGATTATTTTTGGATAAATTATAAAAAATGTGTTTTTTTAGAAAAGTTATACCAGAGGAAGCATAGTTGTAGTTAATAAAAGTGTTTTGAATGGAGTACTTCTCAGATAAGGTAATCCAAGATAGAGCATCACAGCTACTACTTTAGTATTCTCTCCACAGGATCCTTTTTATCTCTCACTACAAAGTGATGGTAGTAGAAAAATTAAGATCTGGCTAGTCTTGAACACTGAATAATGATTCTGAAAATAAGTTAGAATCTAGCATGTATTATGTTGTGTTTATTTATTTTACAGTATTAGTTGTTTTTGTTTTTTGTAAGTAAGCTTCACTATTCATGAATATAAAAAATTCATAAATTTGAAGGTTGTTGGTGATAGATTAAAAAAAAAAGATGAGACACTGAAAGAAAAACAAACATGTCATCTTATCTTTGTGAGGAGACCTTCAAGTGTCGTAATCACTGGACAAGGGCAGCTGATAAACGGATAGAATATCAGTGACCCATGATCATTAAACAGTGGAAAAAGCTACAGTGCTCGAAGTCCCTGTATTAGTCAGGGTTCTCTAGGGAAGGTGAACTTACAGGATATACATCTATATATAAATATATAAAATATATAAATAAAATGAGATTTATTACAGGAATTGGCTCATGCAACCAAATGAATGTCAAGTTGAAAGTCCGTAGGGCAGACCACAAGTTGTGAATCTTGATGAAAGTTTTGATGAACTCCCCAGGAGAAGCTGGCTGGACAAAGTACAGTTAGAAATTCTTTCTGGCTGCTGAAATTGTCAATTCTCCTTTTAAAGCCTTCAAATGATTGAATGAGAGGACTCTCATTGATGAAGGCAATCTCCTTAGTTGAGTGTAGAGGTAATCAGCCATAGATGTAATCAACTGACTTGATTTAAATTCACAAAATATCCCCAGTAACAATCAGTCCACTGCTTGCTTTACTAAACAACTGGGCACCGTAACTTAGCCGAGTTGACATATGAACTTAACTGACACTATCCACCAGGTAGAAAAATATTCAGTGAGCTGGTGTAGGCATCAGTGAGTGAGGCAAGTTGCTTACCTCACACAGTCAAAACATTTGGATGTCTGAGAAATCATGGGTTTACCCCTATAGGACTAAGATATTAAGAATCTGCTCCTCTATGTTTCTAAGCATTGAATCTCATACAGTTAATAAAAGTATCTTTCATTTTAATCTGAGTTTAGAGATATTTCAGCTGGATGAGCCCAAATTTATCAGTGGAGAGATATGAATAAAAGACTTCAAAAACTTATCAGAGAAGAGGGTTTTGGGTTTGTTTGTTTGTGTGTGTGTGTGCATGCGTTTTCTCAAATAAGGAAGACTTCTACACTCTAGTGGCTTTAAATAAATGTTTGCCACTTGATAAAAAGACAAATTAAAGTACTTGAGGAAAGCAGTATGGAACAAGTTGCTGCAATGGTACATCATGAAAACATAGGTATAGATCACAACAGAAATTTTTAGCTAATGATCCCTCTAGCACTTGCACAGAATAGAGCTTCCAGAAAGGGAAAATATTCTATTTTTAATGCAATTTTATTGAGATATATTCACATGCCATATAATCATCCAACGTATACAATTAATAGTTCACAGTATCATTGTATAGTTTTGCATTTATCACCACAATGAAGCTTAGAACATATCATTACTCCAAAAATAATAAAAATAAAAAAGAACAACTAAAATATTCTATACTCTTCATTCCCTGCTACTGTTTATTTATTTTTTGTCTTTATTTTCTTACTCATCTTCCCATATGCTGGATAAAGGAGTGTCGTTCACAAGGTTTTCACAAGCACACAGTCACACCGTAAAAGCTATACTGTTAATCCAATCATCTTTAAGTATCAAGCTACTGGATTAAGGTTCAACAGTTTCAAATATTCCCTTCTAGCTAGAAAGTGAAAAACAGTATCTATATAATGCATAGGAATAACATCCAGAATGACCTCTTAACTCTATTTGAAATTTCTCCACCACCAAAACTTTGTTTCATTTCTTTTCCACCTTTTGGTCAAGAAGGCTTTCTCAACATGATGCTAGGGCCATACTCACCCCTGAGGTCATGCCCCATGTTGCCAGGGAGATTTACAGCTCAGGAAGTCAAGTACCAATATGAGGGAATGTGTTGAGTTTATTTGCAGAATTGGCTTAGAGAGAGAGAAGCCACATCTGAGCAACAAAAGAGGTTCTCTGGGGGTACTCTTAGGTCTAATTATAAGTAGGTTTAGCTTCTGCTTTGCAGAAATAAATTTCATAAGAGCAAGCCGAAAGATTGAGGACTTGATAGTTACTAATGCTTGTGAAACTATCAGGAATTCCCTGGGTGAAAAAGTTTAATATTTCCATATTTTTCCCAGGCCATCAAAGGGACTTTGCAAATACTTACAAAATTTTTCTTCCCAAATAATCTGGGAAGTATTGGGGTATTACATTAACCTGTACAAAATAACAAGATCTCATTCCTTACTCATGGTTTCATGTAATTGTTGTTTCAATAAACTGACCATATAGGTTAAATTAGATAGTGTGCTACAGAAAATGTGCATTTTGTACATAATGAACATCTCTTCCTTCGGTCTCTCACAGAAGTTCAAGTTGTAAAGCAGAGTCAATATCATACTTCACCCGGTATTTTGATTTACCTTATTCCTAACCAGCTCCAATTCACTCATATCTCTAATTGAAGTCTGATCTCTTTTTCAGCTTTGTTAACAGTTGCTGTTTGGGGTAGTACTGACTTTCATAGCTTCAGAACTCTAACCCTGAATCTCAGGTGTCACAGAGATACACAAAGTTCCATGGAATGACCAGGTGATACAAGGAGCTCTGCATCTCAGAATTTGGTAACAACAGTTAAAACTCAGGAATAGAAATGGCCGCTGTTAAGAGTTTACAAACTAGGGATCTTTACAATAGGTCTTACTGAACATTCTACACTCTTTAATTGTCAATTGCCCAATCTCTGCCCACATTCTATTCCTTGATAACCTATATTATTGAATTCAATTCTCAGAGCAGTAAGGGCAGATATTCTCTTTGTCCCTTACTCAGCACAAAGAGCCCACATAAGCAGGGGAAGAAATCCAATCAATGCTAGTCTCCCCAGGTGACTGAAAACTGCTCCAGGTTGGGATCAGTAGAGGGCAGCTCCACAGCCTTATGTCATGCCAAAGGTAGGGCATGCCAAAAGAAATCAGAGAATTTCTTTTCTGATAAATATCAGGAGGCTGCTTGTTCCAGGCTTCTGGGCTTAAGGTCTGTCCTGGCCTTCTCATTATACTTAATATCTCCCTCAGGTTGTGGAATAGCACATGATAGAAAAGGAGGTGGGGGCAGCAGAAGGCTGGAAGATGGCCTTTTAGCATGTATTTTTGGCTTCCCCAAAAAAGGAGGTTGGGGAAGGTGAGGTCTGGGTAAAGGTTGATTAACAGTTGTCAGTGACTTCCTTCACAGGCAGTAATCTGACCTGGTGTAAATTGAATGTCCATGTTTCAACTAGTCTGAACTACAGTGATGTGAATATACATTTATAGTTTATCAGACCCCTTCATGGGGAGATGTAGAGTTTGTTACCATCCCATTCTTTTCTGGAAATAATTTTATGAAATCACACATTTTTCTGGGAACCAGGCCTGAGAATTACATATGTGGCATAGCACTGGAAGGCAACACAGGGTGCAGATGTCTCAGGTTGAGAAACATTGCCTTTCTCAGAATCAATTTAAGAAATAAAAACCTTCTGATTTAGGCTTCTAAATACATATTCACTCCCCATTTTAACTTCTGGCAATTTATTAAATGCTTGTTTTTATCCCCTGCTCCTTTGTTCTAGTGTCAGGTGCAAAATATTTTTAAAGGATGATTCAAACTTTAAGAAGATGTAGGTGCTAGGCTACGGTGCTAGAATTTAAAGAATTAGGATTGGGGATAGACAAACTATGATTTTTCTTTTACTTATCTTATTTTTCTTCATGCTTGAAACCATAATTCATGCAATTTTAGTTTTAAATCTTTATATCCAATATCATCTTAGCTCTCAAGTTTCCTTCCTGATCATAATTTTTATTTTTTTTCTCTGCCCTCATTATAGAACATTCTGGCTTATCTAATCACATTAACGACTTATTTAGCCTGTAACTTCACCTAGGAGACTTTGAAAGATACCATAAATTGAACTTCATAGTTTCATTTTGTAGTAATTTGTGTGTGTCTGCTAAAATACAGGGGCTACCTGTCATTTAATTTAGCTTACATAATTATGTAGAACATCATTTTGCTCTGAGAAGTCTCTTTTAGCCCATTTAAATCATAGGTTTTAATTATTTTTCTGCTTAACAAGTGCCTTTAACCTTTGGCCTATTAAAAACTAGCAGTAAATTAAAACTTATCATAGCTAAGCTATGGGTTAGAAAAATTATATTGAAGATGATATAAAATAAGGCCTAAAATGCATATCTGAACTTTAAAACTTTCAAAATAGGCTTGGTAATTTTTTCTAACTTTTCAGATGGCTTATTAATAATTTCTTGATCATTTAAAGATCCTCATGCTAATTTCTTCATTGTATTTTCTCTCTCTGTTGTTGGAAAGCATTTGTGTGTATTCATTTCCTCTGCAAGTCATTAGCAAATATCCCACCAATTCCTTAAAATTGTAATTGAAATAATAATTCACAATAGCAATTAAATTTTTAGAATGCCAACAAAGAAGAAATTTTCTGTTTTGAATTTAAAATAAACATAGAAAAGTAGTTGAAAGTCATTTGATAAAGTTAAACTTCTTGTCTTCTTTTAAAAATAATGTTCAGTGTTTTTGGCCATTGAGCCACTCAGTATTCCATTTACAACTCAGTATAGAAAGTATGTTTATTTTATTTTACTCAATGATGAAAAAAGAGTTTTTCTCTTTTTCTCTTTTACTTCCTTTTAAAAGAAGGAACAAACAAGGTGACTAACATTGTGTCATGGTTTGAAAGTAAATGACTATTAGATTAGTGCCATAAAGCACAAAGGAGATATGTAGTAGAGAGGAAATCATTGCCATTACCCAATCAATCACTGAGACTATATTCACTTTCTTTCTATCATTTTTTCTCTTTGTTCTCTAGTTTGAATAGATTCTATTGTCATGTTTATTAATATTTTTTCAGGGGAGGGTCCATAAAGATTTATTAATACTTTGAGATTTCCACCTATATATACATTTTCGCTTTTTATACCATATTAACATTTTTAGAGTCCTCAGTATGTGCCAGGTAGTACTCATAAAATTTAAAAAACATATTATATTCTATACACAGTACTATTTTACATAAATTAAACTATTTAATCTCACAATGCCTAATCTCCATTTTTTTATTTCAGATACTGTAGTTCTATCAACAAAATTTCCTTTAGATTGTCTTAAATATCTTTTGTCACAATGTTCATGTCTTCTTTTAAATATTTGCTCATTATAATAGCAGTTCTAATACCCTCATGTGATAATTCCATCATCTACATAATTTCCATTTTTATTGGCTAATATTTCTTATTACAGGTCATGTTTTCTTGTTTCTTGGTATATCTATTAATTTTTCTTTAATGACAGACATTGTATATTATACATTATTAGGTATTTAGATTCTGTTGTCTTCCTTTTAAATAAATTGTGATTCTATCTGGTAAGCAATGATATTATGTCCAATTCAGTATGATAGTTTTAAATGTTGCTTTTTAGAGCAGGTCTAGATTAACTTTCATTTCTAGGGATAGTTCAGCTCTTCTACTAAGGTTTGACTGTTGGTGGGCCTCTCTTTAATTCCTTCCTTGGTCTAATTCTTGCTTGTGGGAACTTCCACAATGAATAGTACTATGTGAATTCTTGGGATTCAGAACCACATATGGTTTGCTCAGCCTTATAGATTTTCTCTCTTTACATGAATTTCTTCATACCCTGCAAAGACTCAAGAATAGCCCTATAAAAACTTGTGGAGCTCTTTTTCTGCATGGTTCCCTCTTTTTAAAATAATCCCTTGCATCTCCATTCTTCTCAAACTTGCTAAGATCCGTTTCTATCTCTTGTACACATTGAAACCACCATGTCCTGTTTGGGATCTTCATCTCTGTTTAGAATTTTCCAGCGTTCCTCCAGACTCAAATAATGAAGCATAACAAGGAT
This sequence comes from Tamandua tetradactyla, assembly GCF_023851605.1. Taxonomy (NCBI): domain Eukaryota; kingdom Metazoa; phylum Chordata; class Mammalia; order Pilosa; family Myrmecophagidae; genus Tamandua; species Tamandua tetradactyla. The sequence goes on along the minus strand of NC_135345.1, from coordinate 36,765,688 downwards.
TATTTCATTTGTTTCCCTTCTCTCATGAATCATATTCCTACATTACATATTTTCCAGGGTTGAAACCATTTTTCTTCACATTTTTCTTAGTTTTTAAGGAAAACTAAGCTATTTAAGGGAGAAGGGAAATTCCATAAAAGTTAAAATTTTTAAATCTTTTTTGAAAGCAATTATAAATATCCAGAAAACTTTTAAATAAAATACATCTGCAAAAGAATATTGGTAAGTTGTCAAAAGATATAATTTTAACCATTAAATTTAAGAATATATGACTTGTATATTTGCATTATGTAAAATTAATTGCAGGAACACATATTTAATATAATACCTAGCATGTGTATCTGAAAATTTGGGCAGAAGCTGGGGCTAGTAATGAACCTTTTCCTCTTTTGAGGAATGTATCATAAAAATCTAGAGTGTATAATGTTAGAGGAGAGATGCAAAGGGGTTAAAAGCAAATTTTTACAATCTCCTCTGTGGTTCTCTAACACTGGCCATGCTATAAGAAGGAAGAATTATACTATAGTTGGAGTTTTTAACTTGACTTATTTGTAACATTTATTGAGAAAATCAGTAGTGCAAAATACCTACATCACCAACACAAAAAAATCAGAATTCAGCTCATTTTAATAGGTGATGAAATATTTAGGCAAGACAAAGCAAGTTGTTTCATCTTAATTCAACCAGGTCAGTGCTAACAGTTTTCTAATTCAACACAACTAGGAGAAAGGCATGCTGTGATAGAATCGCTAAGAACCATTTTGTGACAATCAAGAAAGAATCATTTAACTGTTCAAGATAAAACATAAATTATTCCTATTTTGAGTTTGCAAAAATAAATCTCCAAAAATAAATTTGCTTTATTTAAAAATTTGATATAAACTATTACTTTACATTTTTAAATAATATTAATGTATATCCAATTTACTTTTCAACAAGGAGGAGTTTTTTGAGGGGAAGGTTCATAAAGATTTATTAATACTTTGAGATTTCCACCTATATATATACATACATTTTCACTTTTTATACCACATTAACATCTTTAGAGTCCTCACTATGCGCCAGGTGGTACTGATAACATTTAAAAAACATATTATATTCCATACACAGTGCTATTTTACATAAATTAAACTATTTAACCTCACAAAACCCCTTCAAAGGAGGTATTAAACTAGTCAAATGGTATAGAAACAAAAACAGAGATGTCATCCATTTGTGTTTGATGCATTTAATCCTTCCATGAGCCTTGGAAACTACCTGTGTATTTCTTTTACAAATGGGAAAATTTAGGAACAGAAAGGTTTTGTAAACTGCATTCTCCTAACAGCCAAGTTAGGTGATGGTACTTGGCCCTCTTTAACCTCCTGCTGGGCTGCTGCATTTTTCCTCTGATGGCTAATGAGCAATTTGGAGGACACTGTTGAGACTGTGAAAATAATTTGCCTTTCAAGAAACTTTTCTCTCTAGCTTTAACATTTGCTGAGGCTTCTTGCCCAAACAAGTCTATAAGAAGATGACTACAAACTTTGCAAGTCCATCACTTCTTCTACTGCATTACTTTTTCTTTCTTCTTTGGGGTAAAATTAAAATAAATTTCCCCAATTGTGCTGGTTTGAAGCTGTTATGTACCCCAGAAAAAGGCCATGTTCTTTTAATCCATTCTTGTGGGTAGACACCTGATATAGGTGGGGCCTTTTGGTTAGGATGTGCCAGTTGAGATGTAACCTAGCCCATTCAAAGTTGGCCATAATCCTTTACTGGAGGATAAAAGGCAGAAACAGTGTGAGAACTTGGAGAGAGAGGGATGCCCCAAAGGTGCTATGAGAGGATACACAGATGTGTGTCCCATTAAAAGCCAATCCATTTCTGGTATATTGCATTCTGGCAGCAAACCAAAATACTAACTCATAATAACAAAACAACGTGGGAAACTGTCATATAAAATCACAGAATAAGTGAAAAGTATCAAATCTTTACCAAAATTCACGTGACAAAAAATTTAGTTAGTACATACAAAATTATAAATAAATCTTGCAAAAATGTTCTGTGCCTTAATATTTCTATATGCTGAGAACATCAACAATAATTTGCATGCAGTGACTATGACCCACTAAATGCAATGGATAATGAATTATTTTCTATATATGTTTCTAATTCAATATATAAAAACTGGGGAAGGACAATATCTTGAGCCCAGGGCCAAATCACAAAAGTTTAAAAGGTAACTTTCTTGGAAAAAATGCTGGTTTGTAGATTGAGCATTGTTTTTGGTGGGGAGAGGCCAATAACAGCTTTCCAATCGGCTTAAAATGTTACCAGTTTGAAGTCAGTCACTAAACTTCCAATTAGAAAGGAACAGTTTCCAAAGCAGTCAGTATTCTGAGGCTGGAAGTCCAAGACAGGCGGAAAATTCTTTTATCTCTTTACTCAATGCCACAATGCTCAGTTGCAGAGCATCCCACTTAATGAGGTTCTATCAGGTGTTTTAGTCAAACAGTTATAGATAGAACTGTTATAGTCAGTTTTATTTCAGGAGAGTAGATATTTGGGAGTACAGACAACTTTCAAAGGACTTATCAAAATAACTTCTCATAACTTTTAATATGCTAACGTGTGCTAAAACTCAAAGAAGGGCTTTAATATGCTGTATTTTTCAGCCTTATTTGAAAACAGACATAGTCCCACAACTAAGTAGTATCTCTTAGAATACTCATGCACCTGAGATGAGAAATTAAAGCCCAAAGGCAAAATTGAGCCAGCTGCCTCTTTCTGTAAATAAACTTTTATTAAAACACAGTCACACACATTTGTTTACATATTATCTGTAGCTGCTTTTGTGATACAATAGAAGGTTCAATAGAAGAAGTGCCTTACCAAGTGGAACATAATTACGCTTAGGCCATTCATAGAAAAAGTTGGTCAACCCCTGTTTCTATGAACAGTTTGGGAAGAGCATATTTACATGAATCTTCTTTAAATAATTCAAAATGTTGAGTAAACTTTTTAATCTTTATGAAACCCTTACTGTACGTGCTTTCTTGCATGGCTAGAAAGGTACCTGAAAAATAGCATTAATTAAATATTGGTTGTTTATACATACTCTATTATTTATTTAGCATCTCTGAAATCTAGGTCACTTCTTATCTTCTTGTTATTAAGACTACATGACCTTATAAAAAGGAGAGGGATAGGGTAGTATAGAGTCTTTTTATTTTTTAACAACAATTCGGTGGGTCCCCAAACTCCTAGATATTATTTATGTAAGTCATACGATGGTCATTTCTTTTCAGCAACATTTAAAGCTTTCAATATATTCCATTAAGATGGAGCAGTTTACAGAGTTACTTCTGTCTCCTTTCTTGGGATAACAGAGATTATGAGCTTGAAGAGTTTAAACTACGAAATCCCTCAATATATGTACAGGCAAACTATTGACACAATGGTGATAACTAACCTCCTTTAATTACCATCCACTATTTAATTAAGACTTTACGTCTATAAGTATAATTGAATTTGACAGAGAGGGGACAACTTTGATGAAATATGTTAGGACTGAACATTTCATTCCTGAGTTCTGATTTGTCACCTTGATGAAGTACTTTTCTCTGGCACCAATTGTTAAACAAATTAGCTTATAAAACACTTTATCCTAAATGCTTTCGAGAGCATTCCCTTCTGGGCCTCAGTGTAAAGTAGTTATTTAGAAGTAAGCAATGATTTCTACCGTAGTGACTATTCCGAGGTTAGCTTTTCTTTTAAATTTGCCTACACCATTTAATTTGAAAGCATTTACCATTGCCCTTCCTTTAGGCATTAAACTTTGTGAGTTTTTTTTTGCTTTTGACCTGCCTTGGAACTCAGTGAAATTATTCTGAAATAATTATCCGAACAGAACTTAGTGATCAGTACATCAGCGGACTTGTATGTCTTGGGAGCAAAATCAGCAAATTAAAAGGGCATTTTATGAAGAACAGGTCATTTAGGATTGTTCAACTCCTGAACCTGCAAGCAAAACCATATCAGACTGCTATTTTCCTAATGTCCTTGAACATGCTAGAATGAAATCTTCTCAAGTATTTAACACAAAAAGCTCTGTTCATAAGAAATTAGGTCAAACTATTAAACTCACCTCTGTTTGATGTAAAATAAAACTGCTTATTGCAGATCTAACAAAACACTCTGTGTCCTATTAGGTTGACATCAAAGAATGTCCTAGATAACCTTAAGGCAATTTAAAGCATAAGCTGAATTCAGTCCTTGTCTACTGTAAGTCTCAAGCACATTAGAACATATTTGAAAATGCAATCTTGCAAAAACATAGTAATTTCTTGCACATTATATGTTTCTTTTCAACTGATCACCCATGTTTTAATTTCTCTATATTTCACATAAGGCAGAGAAAGCTCAAGATAATTAATAATAAAACAAAAGAACTAGGTCAATTAATATTACATAGGTGAGACTTTGAAAGACATCTAGGTATACATTTCCTTTTAGCATGTAGTAAACCCAATTCCCTCTTACCCTTGTTCCCTCCTCCTTGTACCTGTCAATGTATTAAAACTAGTAGCTAATTTATGTGAAGCTATAGTTTTCCCTTTCATCCTAAGATAATAGATGGGGATTGTAGTAGTTTGCAAACTGCCAGAACGCTATATACCAGAACTGGAATGGCTTCCAAAAAGGGAATTAAGTAAATAGCAGGTTTACAGTTCTAAGCCAAACTAAGGCATCCAGGGAAGGATACTTTAATTCAAGGAATGCCATGGGTCTAGGACATCTCTTTCAGCTGGGAAGTAATACTGCTGGCATCTGCTGGTCCCTTGCTCCTGGGCTCCATTGTTTTCAGCCTCTGCTCCTATGGGAGTTCCTCATTTTGCTTCTCCAGGGCTGGCTTTCATCTCTTGGCTTCCCTTGAAGCCAAGGGAACCCTTTTTCCAGGTTCTGGCTTATTTAACATCTCAAGCCAAAGTCTGTTAGGCTCCAGACATCTCCAAACATCAACTGTCAGCATCTGTGTCAGCTCTGCTTTGAAGTCTCTGTCGGCTCTCTCTCTGTGGGTTCTGAGTTATCTGCCATTTCTCCAAGATGTTTCCTTTTTTAAAAGACTCCAATAAACTAATCAAGACCACCTGGAGTGGGTTGAGTAACATCTCCATCTAATCCCACAACTATGTAATCTAATAAAAATTCTCCATCCTACAGCATTGAATCAGGATTAAAAGAAATGGCTGCCCTGACAAGATTGAACCAGGAATAAAACATGGCTTTTCTGGAAATAAAATATTTTCAAACTGGCACATTCTGCACTCTGGACCCCCAAAAGACATTTATTTTCCATATATAAAATTCACCCCCTCCATTACCATATCACAAAGGCTTAAAATATTTCAATAACAACGCAGATAATATTTTCATCCTTACTTTATACTTTATTGCAAATAACTAAAAAATGACTTTTTAAGTATCATAGGAAATATTATTTACAACATTGCTGCAATATCAGACAAAAGTACATAAGAGCACATGTGTGTGTGCATATATGTATGTGTGTGTATGAGTATTGATTTTATATTCTGCTCAGCCTTTCTTTATCTATAAAAGATAAAATACATTATATACCCTGGAAGGTTTCTCTGCTATTCTATAGCAAGGCAGCTACAGATATTCTTGCATATTTTAAAAAACTAATTAAAAATTATTAATTGGCATATTGCTATCAAAATATCTGATAACATAAAAGATATGTTATCTGCAGGACTAAAGATACCAAATACATTAGTTTACACAACCACCATCATTTTAGCTCATGATTAATCTGTGTATTTTTTCCCTTTTGGTCAAGCACAGTTGATTTCAGCTGGGCTCCTGCATGTTTTCCTTCAGTTAGTAGGTTGGCTGGGGATTGGCTGATGTTCACTTGCCTCATTCACATCTCTTGTATTTGCTATGTTTTGGTTGGAAAAATAAGGGTCAAAAATTGCATCATTCAATAAGCTAGCCTCACTAGTCACATGGCAGATGGATTCAAACAGCATTAAGCAGGCAGGGCCCAGGATATACAAGTCTTTCAGATTTGTCCTTTGTCTAAATGCTTGTTTTACCATTGACCAAAACTAATGACAAAGCCTTACCAGATGCGAGGGTTGCCGATTGCCTCCACATTTTGATGAATGAGCTATAAAGTCTCTTTAGAACGTTAAATATATATAAGCCATGAAAATTTTTTGTAGCCATTTTGTACTCTGCCAAATTATATACTACATTGAAGTAAAATTTATTTTATTTTTAAAAATCAAAGCCAATCAGTATGAATTAAAAATAAAATTGTAATTCTGATGACATATTATACAAACAAATCATGTATATATTTATTTTTAAAATTCCTTCTATTTTTTAATAAAGTACTTGGACTATACTGAAATTTGATTTGACATTTATTTCACAGGATTAATCTGTCCATGGTAGTTAGATTCTTCTTTTTTGAACTATAAGGGCAACATGTGCTTGATTAAAAGTAAGTGAGAATCAGATAAATATTTAGGCAGGATTTTATTTTTTAAATAGTGATAATTTTTCTATAAGAATATTTTTATTTTGGATATACTATTTCTATGATAGACATGCTAATTCTTTTTCATATTTTTCTCTTGGTTTGTCCTTAAAATATTCCATCAAAATTTAGATTTGGAACTGTGGTAAGTGGTACTATGTCCATGAGTTTTCATTTTCTTCTCTTGGGAGGGTCATATTTATCCATTCTTTTCACATATAGTTTTGCTATGTGACTTGTTTTTCTTTAACCTGAATGAGGATTAAATTTTCTTTTCCATTGTTTTCATGCTTGGTGATATGGCCTGCTTTGGTTGAAAACATGTGCACATGTTACATATACTATTTCCTTGAAAAAATTTAAAGATATTCCTTCTATGACTCTACTGTAGCTGTTTTCCCCTCTGCAATAAGGTTAGGAATATCCCAGGTAGGTGTCCTTCAGCCAGGATCTGGTATTGCAGGAGATGTGGAGCATATGCAAAGCCAACTTTCAATGGGCAATTAAAGTAAATGGGAAATTAAAATGTTAGTTGTAAATGACAAAGATATTGCTATTTATGTTCATGTTTGTTTTACTATTGCATAACTTATCCAAAACTGATAGATACATGGTTTAATTTCCTCATTGCTAAAGTAAATGCCATGCAATAGATCAGCTTAAACTATGAGTATTTATTGGCTCACAGTTTTGAAGCTGGGAGATACCTGTATTAAGACATCCTCAATATAACAATTTCTTCCGAAAAACTGGAATTCTGGAGCTAGCTGCTGGTTCTCCTTGGTCATTGGCTCCTCTGTCACATGGCAATGCATGCAATTCCTTTCTTGGCCTTTAATTACAGTTCAGGGCTCTGTTGATTTTTGGCTTCTGACTGCTGCCTCTATGGTTTTCTCTCTGTCTGAATTTCATTTTGTATATAGAGGACTCCAGTGATAGGATTAATATCCATCCTGACTGAGGAGGGTCATAACTTAACTAAAGTAACCTCATCAAGATTCTACTTACAATGGGTTCACACCCACAGAAATGGATTAGATTTAAGCATAGGTTTGTTTTGTTTTCCCCCACTCCTCTGAGGTATATAGCGCTAAACCATCACAATGCAAGAATTAGTAATTAGATGTAGGGCACTTCAAATGCAAGACATTAATTGGCTTGAAATTAAGCAGTGAATATCAAGAGAACTTTTATTGGAGACTTGAAACTGGCATTCCATGCTGTGCAGTGGCAATGCATTTGTAAAATGTTACCTGCAATAACAGGTAATTTCTTGTTAATTTCTTGATTTGGACATAGGCAATAAATGCCTATCAGATAAACATGGGTAAAGAATGGGGAAACAGAACTTTTGCTCTTGATATTGTTGCATTTGGTTCTGTTTGACAAAATAATCAGAGAAACCAATGGGTTTAGAAAAGAACTGTCCAGATACGAGAGAAAACTTAAAGGACCAAATTCCAGGAATTAGAAGACGTGGAATTTAAAGACGTGATTATTCTTATTCTTAAAGTTATTCTCATTCTTTCTATGCAGGAAGAGGAAAACTTGTTTTCTTGAGGTTATTGTCATTGATATTGGGTATGTTTTTGCTGTGCATTGGTTGTCAATTGTTGCTTTTGATCATAAGTCTCTCTATAAAAATCAGCCACCAAAATCTAGATGGAAATAGATAATACCATATGATCCTGTACTTTGTGACTGGTATTTTTATTGGATTGAATTGGTGGGTTTTCACCTTTGGAAGGAGGGTAAGTACATCTTGCAAGCAGAAGGAAGAAGATTGGATATTTGTGGCTGAGAGGACAAACACTAGTTATTAAATTTCTTTGTTCCTAAGTATTTCCAGCCATTCCCTGAGGCATAGTTGTATTCTCTGCCCCAGTGATATCTTTCTACCTTATTTCATCATTACTTGGTTCTGCCAGTGATTTTCCTCTTTCTCAGATAAGAATATCCACAAATAATGGAAATTCCTTTGGTATGGTTGCCATGATAAATGGCACATGAAACAAATGCAAACCAGCATGTGATAAGCATGAAGTGAATGACGTATAAACCTGTTGATGTGAAAAAAAAACCTTATAATTTTGAGTTGTTTGTAATTGCTGAGTAAGTTAACTCAGATAACTTACTCAAGTTCTTTCATGCATAACCAAAGCAATAATAGAAAACTGAAGTATGTAAGAACTAAGGAACATGTGTTTATGCAGAAAAAAGACTCCAAGGGAGGGCCAGCTCTCTATTCAGGTCCATGTCCTGACTGACTCAAGAAACTTTGGCTCCTTACTCTCCAGACTACAAAACTTCATTTGTCAACAGAAGTTGGCATGATTTTTCTTTTTAGTAAGACTCATCGTAAATAGGTTTTAAATAGTGTTATGTAAACACAGCTTCCTCAGGATCTTTCAGTTATTTCAGTCTGGACTTTCTGTCCATATGGGCATTATTTTGGTTTGCTAATGCTGTCAAATGCGATATACCAGAAATGGGTTGATTTTTATAAAGGGGATTTATTAAGTTACAAGTTACAATTCTAAGGCCATGAAAATGTCCAAATCAAGAAATTAACAGGAGTACATCTTCACTCAAGAAAGGCTAATGAGGTCTGGGATTTCACCGTCACATTGAAAGGCACATGGTGACATATGTTGTCCTTTTCCTTGGGCTTCTAGTTTCAAATGGCTCTCTCAGTATCTCCAAGTACCTGTGTCTGAGCTTTCTCCAAAATGCTCTCCTTTTAAATGACTCTAGTAAGCTAATCAAGACCCACCTGGAATGGGCAGGGACACAGCTCCATGAAAACAACCCAATCAAGTGGTCCACCCACAGCAGGTCTGTATTCACAAGGTTGAATTAGGAGAACATGGTTTTTTAGGGTACATAACAGTGTCAGACAAGAACAGGCATGTTACATAAATATCATGTAGGCAAGTTACAGAGAGTTATTCGGTTATCTAGTGTCACCAGGAAGTAGTAAACTGATGGCAAAGAAATATTTAAGCATATGGTTTGGAATCAGACAGCTATATATGATAGTTCTTTTTATATTTCTAGGCATATAACTATGGACAGTTTATTTAACTTCCTGGAGGCTTACTTCTGTTTCCTAAAAAAAAAATGGTGTTTTATTTCCTAAGCTGCTCCAAGCAACACCATGGAATGGGTTGGCTTGGATAATGGGGATTTATTAGTTTACAGTTTTGAGGTAATAATGATGTTCAAATCAAGGCATCATCAAGGATTTCTTCCCAAGGATGGGCATTCTGGGGCAGGTGGCCAGTGATCTTGACTCCTCTGTCACATAGCAAGACACATGCCAGAATCTGCTGGTCTCTCCTTTCTTTTCAAGGCATGGTTTATTTCAATTTTTTTTGTCCTATGGTTTTTTCTCTCTCTCTTTTTTTTTCTCTCTCTCCACTATCTGTGTATTCACTTCATTCATAATGGAACCCAATGATAAGATTAAGAGCCATCCTTGTTGAGGTGGGTCACTCCTTAATTGAAGTACCCTCATCTAAACGTTCTATTTAAAATGGATTCATACCCCACAGGAATGGATTAACTTTAAGAGCATGCTTTTTCTAGGGTAGATACAGGTTTGAGATGCCACAAATTACAATAAAACCAATATCTTAATTTCACTTTTGAATTATTAAGGATTAAATTTAGTAATGCATGTAAATCTCTTTTTGTGTCCTCTGGCACCTATTAAATACTGAACAAATGATAGCTCTTTTTATCTTTCTAATGTTGCTTTTTTTTTTTTTTCCACATGGACAGGCACTGGAAATCGAACCTGGGTCTCTGGCATGGCAGGCAAGAACTCTGCCATTGAGCCACTGTCACCTGCCCTCTTTCTAATTTTGACAACTGAATATGTAATGTCCTTTGGTCAGGAAACAGTTCTCTAAGAACTCTGTTAGCTGTACAAGCCAATATATCTAGATAAATATATTGAACATAAATTATTATTTAGTGATTACAATTCAGATTGTGCACAGAATCTTTTCTGTCTCTACCTAAATTATCCATCTTATATGGAACATGCGTGAAGAGTTCTTGATGCATGGCAAAGACTAGGTAAAGTTGCATAGTATCATTATTTTTTATAAATGATGCTGAGTTATTGCAACTAATCAATTCTCTTTACATAGCATTCTTTCTTTAAATATGCCAATAAAATCTTTCATCCTAAAATCAAGTGTCAGAGACATATCAGGCATTTGCTCTCCTGAGAAGGACTTGGAAACCTCTAATATATGTAATGCATTGATTCAGTTTAATTCCTAGTTGAGAAATATCTTTCCCTTTTTCCTGACCACTCATTAAATTTGTTCACAAAACATATACTGATCATAAATTTCTATACTTCCTACTAATTGCTGTGGATGAGGTTTGTCTATATGTGTGTTTTTTTGCATGTGTGATTATATGCCTGTGATTGTAGGTGTTCCATTTTATGGAGCCATATTTGGAATAGTAATCCAATTGAAAAATTAAAGGATTTCAGGTAAGATCTGTTTGAATACTATGGTCATTGTGTCAAGATAAATAATTCCTCAAAGCTATTTTCTCATGTGTAAAATGAGAATAATCTGGTTTTGCTTATTTTGTATGGCTATTTAAAAATTGAAGTGTTTGGCAAAAACAAATTACTATAAAATAATATATTTCATTACCTGCCTACAAACATATAAAACATAATATTTTTGCATACAACTGACAGCTTGGTGTCCCCTTAACAGTTTATTGAAAACAATGTAGGTCAGACCTACAAGAAATATTGGTATTGCTCATGATTTCAAATTGTGTATATTAAATGTCCACAGGTTATTTAAGGCTTTAAAAATATTATGGTGAAAAAAATAAAAAATAATTAAAATTATAGTGCTGTTTATAAAAGTGCAGTAGATATAAGTCTCTTAATTAATTAGATTCTGTAAAATAGACAAATGGTTTTGTTCAGGACAATTTAATTATTGTCAAATCACCAAGGATAGTAAGTTAGAGCTTAACTAGTCAAACTGTCTTTACTGTGAGTTAGAGCTTGAGAATTGTGTTTCTTCATTCAATTGTGTTTACTCATGTCCATAATTGCAAAACTGGCATGAGTGGACCTCAATAGCTAGTAAATATCAACAAATTTAAATAGCATAAACAGAATTCTCAGTTTCTCATTCTGTTTCATCCCCAAACAAGGTAGAGCTCTTCTTTCCCCAATTTTCCCCATCTCATTAAATGCCATGTTCTCCTGCCTTCTCAAGGCAAAAAGCTAAATGATGAAGTAAGTCAGGTATATATTGAGAATGATGAAACAGTGACATTCAGGGCAGTATGTCTAAAGGGAAGACTCACTACTGAGTCCCAGCTAATGTTTTGCATGTGGAAATGTGGTACCAGCATCAACAATTATTCTGATTATTGTCAAGAGTACTGGGGCATCTACATCTTAATGTTTTTTTTTTCTTTTTTCTATATATTAGAAATCTTTTATCAGTTTAGCTATCAATTAATGTTGTAAACTGTGTGGTCGCTAAGAAAGAGGCCAAATAAATGTATCCCTGGCCAGGACTGAACACAGAAATGTTTAGAAACACTGTGATTAAATGACTTTTGAAGAGGTAAGAGAACTTGTATAGAGGCAATTATTATAAATGACTTAAATGATAATAAAAGGGGCATGAGTATTTGGGAAAAAATAGGTCATAGTACTTTTGAAGAATGCACTAGGAATAAAGGGCAAATTGATATTACAAAAAGTAGATTCAGTTATGAGTTTTAGAATCAGAAAATCATTTATATTCTGGCTTTGGCACTTAACAAGTGCTTGTCCTTGGGCAGATTTTTTTATCATTATAAGTTTCAATTTTCCATTTATAAAATTTGGATAACAATGTGTGTCATGATTGTAATAAAATAGTAGTTAAAGTATGCATGTAAATATGTGTGTGTGTGTGTGTGTGCGCACATTGATTAGCCTAAAGTTTAGCAAAAAAAGGTTCAACAATTGTTATTATTATATTAATATTATAATAGCTATGAAAAAACATATTCTAAAGTAAGGAATATAGATATTCTTTGCCCTTTATAATCTATATAAACTGTAACTCATGTAAAGTGTGATGGAATGGAAGTGAATATTCTTGTAAGGAGTGAAGACAAAATAAAAATGCATACCTCAAATTAAATGTGCAGCACAGAAAGGTGGAGTGCAATTGATAGTGCCAAAAGTAAAATTCATTATATGAAGGACAAAAATAACTAATGCAATGGAAAAGGTCATGAAGAAAAAAATGCTAAGTATGAAGATATCTATAAAAAGACAATTTGTACCCTCATTTTGCAATTGAGGAAATGAAATTCAATAAATTGGGTGACTTTCCCAAGGTCACTAACACCTGATAGCTAAAGAAGCTGAGTTTCAAAACTAAATCCAATTTCACTATACAATGTTAATCTCTACAATCTCATTGAATAATTCTATATTTCTGAACATTACCAGAATTAAATTTGTGACTAAGGTACTTAATGCATTAATCGGCATTAATTACAAAATATTTATACAGTATTTCCATTCTTTATTTTACCACTGTTTAAGTCAATTTTCCTATTGTTATCTTAATTGCAGGCCATTTAGAAAAGGCTGCAAAATATCCTTGTCAAGTCATTATCACAGTTTTGGTCTATTTATATATGTTTTTTGTTTCATCTAGGATGAGACAATTTTTAAAGCATGATAACTTTATAATTAGGCCATTTGTCATACATTTAAAAGTATTCATATGCAAAAATACCTATTCTCTATCCTTTTTACTATATAGAAAAATATGTATAATTGTAAAATTATCTGAAGCAAATATATAGTACTGATATTTTCTAAGAATACAATAATCTCTTTACATCATTCAACTTTTTTCACTTTTTCTCCTGAGGAGAGGGAATCAGAATACTATATAATATAAAAATCATAATAATAAAGTAAATAGTACCAAAAGTTTTTCTATTGATTTGATGAAACTTTATCATAAACTAAGGCTTAAAGTGCTTCATAAAGGAAGCTTACATAGGTCTGGGTGAACCCTGAACCAGAACTCAGGTATTTTGATTCCAAGTTTGATTCTCTTTTCCAATAATATGCTACCTCTGTGGTATAGATAAATTATTAGCACCTGTGTTGGCTTGAAGCTGTATGTACCCAGAAAAAAAACGTAATCTTAAATTTAATCCATCCATGGGTATAAACATATTGTAAGTAGGACCTTTTGATGAGGCTACTTGAGTTAAAGTGTTACCTACTTCAGTCAGGATGGGCCTTAATCCAATAACTGTGTGTGTTCTGACTGCTCCATAAATCAGACATCTCTTTTCTCTCTCCATTAAGGTAGACCAATTAATAACTCTAAAAAATGTTCAAGTGAAAGGTAGAGCTACACATCTTTCACTTAAAATGAAAGCTAGAGTGCTCACTTCGGCAGTACATATACTAAAATAGGAATGATACAGAGAAGATTAGCATGGCCCCGGGGCAAGGATGACACACAAATTCGTGAAGCATTCCATATTTTTAGCAGATAAATTTGCGTTATTTCAGCTGAAAAAAAAATCAAAGCTAGAAAATATGAAGCATAATGAAGAAGACCAGATGAGAGCCATGATTGTCTGAAAGTGAATCCTGTTATGCCAAACAGTTGGATAAGTTGTGAATGCAAAGGAAACATCTTTGAAGGAATTAAAAAATGCTACTCCAGGGAAGGTGTGACTGATAAGAAAGCAAAACAGCTTGTTGCTAATATGAAGAATGTTTTAGTAGTCTGAATAGAAGATGACACTAGATGAAACAGCATTCCCCTACAGCAAAGATTAATCTAGAATTTAATCCCTCTCTTCAATTGTATGAAGGCTTAGAGAAGTGAGGAAACTGCAGAAGGAAAGTTTGAAGATAGCAGGGCTTAGTTCATGAGTTTTAAGGAAAGAAGCCATCTTAGTAATATAAAAGAGCAAGGTGAACAGGAAGTGGTGATGTAGAAGCTGCAAGTTATTCATAAGATCTAGTTAAGATGATTGATGAAGGTGGCTATGCTAAACAGCACAATTTCAATATAGACAAAACAGCATTCCTTGGAAGAAGATGTCATCTAGAATTTTCATAGTTGTAGAGGAAAACTTGGCTTCAAGCTTCTAAGGACAGGCTTACTCTTATTGAAGGCTAATGCTGTTGGTGACTTTAGTTGAAGCCAATGCACATTTCCCCTTCAAAAAAGTCCTAAAGCCCTTAAGAATCATGCTACATATTCTCTATCCGTGTCCCATAAATGGAACAACAAAGTCTGAATGATAGCACATCTGTTTACAACATGGTTTACTATAATTTTATGTTACCGTAGAGAAATATTGCTCAGAAAAAAGGGTTCCTTTTCAAATATTACTGACCATTGGCAATGCACCTGGTCACCAAAGAGCTTTGATGGAGATATACAATGAGAATAATGATGCTTTAATGCCTGCTAATACAACACGCCTTCTGAAGACCATGGTTCAAGGAGTAATTTCAGCCTTCAAATCTTATTATTGAAGAAATACATTTCAAAACACTATAGCTGCCAAAGATAATTATTACTCTGATGGATCTCGGCAACGTAAATTAAAAACCTTCTGGAAAGAATTCACCATTCTAGACGCCATTAGGAACATTTTTGATTCATGGGAAGTGGTCAAGATATCAACATTAATGAGGTTGGAAGAAGTTAATTCTAGCACCCATGGATGACTTTGAGGGGTTCAAGTCTTCAGTGGAGGAAGTAACAGCAGATGTGGTGAAAATAGCAAGAGAAATAGAATTTGAAGTGATGCCTGAAGATGTGATTGAATTCTGCAATATCATTATAAAACTTGAATGGATAACGTGTTGCTTCTTATGATGCACAAAGAAAGTGGTTTCTTGAGATGGAATCTACTACTGTTGAAGATGCAAAATATTCAGAATATTACATAAACTTAGTTGATACAGTAGTGGCAGGGTTGAAAAGATTAACTCCAATTTTGAAGCAGTTCTGCTGTGGTTAAAATGCTATCAAACAGCATTACATGCTATTGAGAAGTTTTTGTGAAAGGAAGAGACAATTGATATGGCAAATTTCATTCTTGTACTATTTTTAAGAAATTGTCACAGCCACCAATCTTTAGCAGCCACCATCCTGATCAGTCAGCAGTCATCAACATCAAAGAAAGACCTTTCACCAGCAAACAGATTATGAAAAATGCTATTGTACACTTAGTAGACTTTAGTATAGTAAACATAATTTTATATACAACAGAGAAACCAAAAAATTGATGTAACTTGCTTTATTGCCATATTTGCTTCATTTCTGTGGTCTGGAACCTAATCAGCAATATCTCTGAAGTATCCCGATACATCCCAATAGGTCTATATAATTAAAACTGAATCAACTGTTGCTCAGACATGACCTCATTCTCAGCCAACATGACAAGCAAACTCACTGCCCTACCCCTCTCTACATGGGACATGACTCCCAGGGCTGTAAACCTCCCTGACAATGTGGGACAGAAATCCTAGAATGAGCTGGGATTCAGCATCAAGGGACTGAGAAAAACTTCTTGACCAAAAGGCAGAAGAGAGAAACGAGACAAAATAAAGTGTCAGTAGCTGAGAGATTTCAAACAGAGTTGAGAGGTTATTCTGGAGGTTTTTTTACACATTATATAGATATCACCTTTTTAGTTAAGGTATATTGAAGAGGCTGGAAGGAAGTGCCTGAAAATGTAGAGCTGTGTTCCAGTAGCCATGTTTCTTGATGATTGTATAATGATATAGTTTTTGCAAGTGACTGCATGACTGTGAAAACCTTGTGTCTGATGCACCTTTTATCCACAGTATGGACAAATAAGTAAAACATACAGATTAAAAATAAATAAATAATGGAGGAACAAATGTTAAAATAAATTGAGTAGATTAAAATGCTAGTGATCAATGAAAGGGAGTGGTAAGGGGTATAGTAAAAAACAGGGGAAACAAAGGCTAAAATATATTGGGTAGACAGAAATTCTAGCAGTCAATGAGAGGGAGGGGTAAGGGGTCTGGTATGTATGATTTTATTTCTTTTTTTATTTCTTTTTTATTTCTTTTTCTGAATTCATGCAAATGTTCTAAGAAATAATCATGGTGATGATATTGTGAGATTTTTATATACCAAGAATGGAATGATCACATGATAAGGATGTTTGTGATTGTATGTTGTTATGTTTAAAAATAATTAAAAACTGAATCAATTTGCAGTTCATGAGTGGGCTTGAAATTGTATCCCACGAATATCATGAGAATCTAACTGTTGTTCTATAGTTCTACCACTAGTATATTTCTCTATCTCTTTTGTTTGAGTAAACCTCTGTAAGGAAACTAGTTGCCTTCTTCTTCAAAAAAAGAAATTATTCCAGATCTTTTTCTTCATAGATTTGGGCCATTAGCTATTTTAAAGAGGCTGCCATGATGCTTGGGTAACAGCTGACCTTATAATATTTTTGGACCTAGGATCTGAATGCTCATTTTTTTTCTTGCAGGAATCCTGACTGCAATCACAAATTATCTTTCTGGCATCCCTCATTCTCTCTCCAGATAAGACTTAATAGCTCACCAGAGCTATTCTAAATTTTGTATTATGAGAACTGTAGAAAAAAATGACAATTGTTCAGTAAATCCCTGAAGTTTGGGGAGAAGAGAAATTTGATGTGTTTATGATAGTAATTAGGTAAAACAGCTAAATTTTGAATATTTTTAAAATTAAGACAATTGTGATCTGGGGAGACTGGCTGGAGTTACATGCAAAGGTTTCTTTCTTTGGGAAAATTATTTTTTTGGGATTTAAAAAAAATTTATTTAGTTTATTTTGTATTATCAAACCAAAACAACATACAAACATGAACATTCTTAACATACAAACATTGCATGTATGGTGTACAATCAGTGGCTCACAATATCATTACATAGTAGTTTATTTATCACCATAATAATTTTTTATAACATCTGTATCACTCCAGAAAAAGAAATAAAAAGAAAAAAAAAGCTCACACATACCATACCCCTTATCCCTCTTTCCCAATTGGCCACTAGTATTTCCATCTACTCAATGGATTTTAACTTTTGTTCCCTCTATTTTTTTCTATACCCCTTACCATTCCCTTTCATTGTTCACTAGTATTTCAGTCAACTCAATTTATTTTAACATTTGTTCCCCCTGTTACTTATCTTTAATCCATAATTTTTACTCACCTGTCAATATTATAGATAAAAGGAGCATCAGATACAAGGTTTTCATAATCACATAGTCACATTGTGAAAGCTTTATTATCGTATATTCAACTTCAAGAAACATGGCTAGTGGAATACAGTGCTACAGTTTCAGGTACTTCCCTCTAGCCTCTCCATTACACCTTAAACTAAAAATGGAATATCTATTAAATGTGTAAAAGTAACCTCCAGGATAACCTCTTGACTCTGTTTGAAATCTCTCAGCCACTGACACTATTTTTTCTCATTTCTCACCTCCCTCTTTCGGTTGAGAAGATTTTCTCAATCCCTTGATGCTGAGTCCCAGCTCATTCTAGGATTTCTGTCCCACGTTGTCAGGGAGGTTTACATCCCTGGGAGTCATGTCCCATGTAGAGAGGGGAAGGGCAATGAGTTTGCTTGCCATGTTGGCTGAGAGATAGGCCACATCTGAGCAACAAAAGAGGTTCTCTGTAGGTGACTCTTAGGCCTAATTTTAAGTAGACTTAGTCTATCCTTTGCAGAGGTAAGTTTCATATGCACAAACCCCAAGACTGAGGGCTCAGCCTATTGATTTGGCTGCTCCCACTGCTTGTGAGAAGATCAGGAATTCTCCAAATGGGGACGTTAAATTTTCCCCCTTTCTCACCATTACCCCAAGGGGACTTCGCAAATACTTTTCTGTTCACTGTTAAAATCACTCTGGGATTTATTGTGGCATCACTCTGGACAAAGTACAGAATCTCATATCCTATTTAAGATTCCATGTATTTATGGTGCTCATTTAAACTGTCCATATAAGTTATATTATGAAATACACTAATTTTGTACCAAATAAACATTTTTCTTTAGTTTCACACATGTTAAAGCTCCAAAATATGAATTACCATCTATTTTCAACAGTCTGTAATACTGACATTCCTTTGTTCTTCCTCATGCAAAAACATTTTTAATTTATGCATTTAGTCACTATCATTATACACTATAGGCATTTCTAGATTAATCCATCTCAATCTTTACCATCTATCTTTCCTTCTGCTTTTATTTGTGCCCCAACGCTCCTCCCTCTATTATTCTCAAATTCAGCTTCATTGAGTGCACTAATATTTTGTGCTACAATTAGGTAGTATTGTGCTATCCATTTCTGAATTTTTCTAATCAGTCCTGTTGCACAATTTGTATCCCTTCAGCTCCACTTACCCAAAATCTACCTTATTTCTATCTCTTGATGGCCTCTTTTCTTAACTGAAATTCTCCAAGTTCATTCATTAAGTTAGTTCATTTCAGTGAGACATACATTATTTGTTCTTTTGTTCCTGGTTAATCTCACACAGCATAATGTCCTCAACATCCATCCATGGATGGATGATGACTTTATTCTGTCTTAACACCTGTGTAATATTCATCATATGTATATACCACAACTTGTTTAACCACTTATCTGTTGCTGGACATTTGGGCTGTTTACATCTCTTGACAATTGTAAGTAATGCTGATGGGTGTGCAAATGTCCATTTGTGTTCTTGCCCTCATGTCCTCTGAATAGATGCCTCACAATGATATTGCTGGATAACATGGCAATTCTATACTTAGCTTCCTGAGGAACTACCAAACTACCTTCCACAGTATTTTACCAATAGCGGATAAGTGTGCTCTTTCTCCACATCCTCTCCAGCACTTGTCATTTTCTGTTTTATTGATAATGGCCATTCTAGTAGGTGTGAGATGATATTTCATGGTGGTTTTGATTTGCATTTCCCTAATAGGCAGGGAAGTTGAGCATCTTTTCATGTGCCTTTTAGTCATTTATATTTCCTCTTCTGAGAGTGTCTGTTCATTTTTTTTGCCCATTTTGCAATTGGCTGTTTGTCTTTTGGTTGTTGAGTTGAACAATCCTTTTATATATTCTGGATACTAGACCCTTATCTGATATATCATTTTCAAATATTGTCTCCCATTGTGTAGGCTGTCATTTTACTTTCTTAAAAAAGTTATTTGATGCACAAAAGTACTTAATTTGAGGAGTTCCCATTTATCTATTTCTTTCTTCAATGCTCATGCTTTGGGTGTAAGATCTAGGAAACCACCTCCTATTATAAGATTTATGAGATATTTACCTACATTTTCTTCTGAAAGTTTTATGGTATTAGATCTAATGTTTAGGTTTTTGATCCACTTTGAGTTAATTTTTTATAGGGTGTGAGGTATGGATCCTCTTTCATTTTTTGCATGTGGATATCCAGTTCTCCAGGCACCATTTATTGAAGAGACTGTTCTGTGCCAGGTGAGTTGGCTTGACTGACTTATCAAAGATCAATTGTCCATAGATGAGGGGGTCTATATTTGAAAACTCTATTCAATTCCGTTGGCCAGTATATCTATCTTTATGCCAGTACCATGCTGTTTTGACCACTGTAGTCAGAGGTAGTGTGAGATCTCTGACTTCATTCTTCTTTCTCAGATTATTTTTAGCTATTTGGAGCACACTGCCCTTCCTGATAAATTTGGTTTTTGGTTTTTTCTATTTCTGAAAACTGAGTTTTTGGGATTTTAATTGGTATTGCATTGAATCTATCAATTTAGGTAGAATTGATAGAATCAATTT
The DNA here is from genome assembly GCF_023851605.1 of Tamandua tetradactyla. Lineage (NCBI taxonomy): Eukaryota > Metazoa > Chordata > Mammalia > Pilosa > Myrmecophagidae > Tamandua > Tamandua tetradactyla. Next base: position 36,745,246 of record NC_135345.1, on the reverse strand, counting down.
AGGTAGAATTGACCTCTTAACTACATTTAGTCTTCCAATTCATGAACACAGTATGCCCTTTCATTTATTTAAGACTTGTGTGACTTCTTTTAGCAATTTCTTGTACTTTTCTTTGTATAGGTTTTTTGTATCCCTAGTTAAATTTATTCCTAAATATTTTATTCTTTTGGTTACAATTGTAAATGGATTTTTTTTCTGGATTTCTCCCTCAGATTTCTCATTACTAGTGTATAGAAACACTAAAGATTTTGAGTGCTGTCCTTGTAACCTGCCACTTTGCTGTACTCATTTATTAGCTCTAGTAGTTTTGCTGTGGATTTTTCAGAGTTCTCAACATATAGTATTATATCATCTGCAAATATTGAGAGTTTTACTTCTTCCTTTCCAAGTTTGATGCCTTGTATTTCTTTTTCTTGTCTAATTGCTCTGTCTAGAACTTCTGACACATTGTTGAATAACAGTGGTGACAGTGGTCATCCTTGTCTTATTCCTGATCTTAGGGAGAAAGTTTTCCATTTTTCCCCATCGAGGATGTTAGCTGTGGGTTTTTCATATATTCTGTTTATCGTGTTGAGGAGGTTCCCTTCCATTCCCATCCTTTGAAGTATTTTCAACAGGAAAGGATGTTGAATTTTGTCAAATGCCTTTTCTGCATCAATTGAGATGATCATGTGTTTTTCTTCTTTGATTTGTTGATATGGTGTATTACATTAATTGATTTTCTTATGTTGAACCATCCTTGCATACCTGGGATGAATCCTACTTGGTCATGGGGTGTAATTCTTTCAATGTCTTGCTGGATTTGATTTGCAAGAATTTTATTGAGGATTTTTCATCTATATTCATTAAAGAGATTGGTCTGTAATTTCCTTTTCTTGTAGTATCTTTGTCTGGCTTTGGTATGAGGATGATGTTGACTTCATAGAATGAGTTAAGTAGCCTTCCCTCCTCTCCAATTTTTTGAAGAGCTTGAGCAGGATTGGTATTAGTTCTTTCTTGAACATCTGGTAGAATTCACATGTGAATTCATTTGGTCCTGGATTTTTTTTTTTCAGGAGCTTCTTAATGATTAATTTAGTTTCTTTACTTGTGATCGGTTTGTTGAGGTCATCTATTTCTTCTCAAGTCAATGTTGGTTGTTCATGCCTTTCTAGGAAGTTGTCCATTTCATCTATGCTGCCTGGTTTATTAGCATAAAATTGTTCATAGCATCCTCTCATTAACTCCTTTCTTTCTGTGGGGTCAGTGGTTATGTCTCCTCTTCCAATTCTGATTTGATTTATTTGCATCCTCTTCTTCTTTTTGTCAACCTTGCTAAGAGTCCATCAATCTTATTGATTTTCTCATAGAACCAACTTCTGATTTTGTTGATTTTCTCAATTGTTTTCACATTCTCAATTTCACATACTTCTGCTCTAATATTTTTTATTTCTTTCATTTTGTTTGCTTTGGGTTTAGTTTGCTCTTTTTTCACTAGTTCTTCCAAGTGAACAATTAATTCCTCAATTTTTGCCCTTTCTTCTTTTTTCATATAGGCATTTAGGGCAGTAAATTTCTTTCTTAGCCCTGCATTTGCTACATTCCATAAATTCTGATATGTTCTGTTTTCATTTGCCTCAAGATATTTATTGATTTTTCTTGTAATTTCTTCCTTGACCCACTGGTTATTTAAGAGTGTGTTGTTGAGCCTCCACATATCTGTGAATTTTCTGGCCCTCTGCCTATTATTGATTTCCAGCTTCATTCCTTTATGATCTGAGAAAGTGTTTTGTATGATTTCAATCTTTTTAAATTCATGAGACTTTCATTGTGATCCAGCATATGGTGTATCCTTGAGAATGATCCATGAGCATTTGAAAAAAAGGCGTATCCTGCTGTTGTGGGGTGTAATGTTCTATAAATGTCTGTTAAGTCTGTTTCATTTATTTTATTCAAAATCTCTGTTTCTTTATTGATCCTCTGTCTAGATGTTCTGTCCATTGATTAGAGTGGGAAATTGAAATCTCCAACTTTTAAGGTAGCTGTATCTATTTCTCTTTCCAATGTTTGTCTCATGTATTTTAGAGCACTCTGTCTCAGTGCATAAATCATTATGATTGTTACAACTTCTTGTTGAATTGTTCTTTTTATTAATACTTAATGCCTTTCTTTGCCTCTTTTAATTGTTTTACATGTGAAGTCTAATTTGTTGGATGTTAGTATAGCTACCCCTGGTTTTTCTGATTGTTGCTGGCATGAAATATCTTTTCCCAACCTTTAACTTTCAACCTATGTTTATTCTTGAGTCTAGAATGTGTCTCCTGTAGACAGCATATAGATGGGTCCTGCATTTTAATCCATTCTGCCAGTCTATGTTGTTTGATTGGGGAGTTTAATCCATTTAGTAATAAAACATGTAGAGTTATTACTGTAAGGGCTGTACTTTCTTCTACCATTTTGCCTTTCAGATTTTATATGTCATACCTAATTTTTCTTCTTTTTACTTTTACTGATAGTCTTCATTTCTGCACTCTTCTCCATACGTCTCTCTGCTGTCTTTTCCTATCTGTCTCTAGTGCTCCCTTTAGCATTTCTTGCAGAGCTGGTCTCTTGATAACAAATTCTCATTGATTTTTTGGTCTGAAAATGTTTTAATTTCCCTCTAATTTTTGAAGGACAATTTTGCTGGATATACATTTCTTGGTTGGCAGTTTTTCTCTTTTAATATATTAAATATATCATGCCACTGTCTTCTCTCCTCAATGGTTTCTGATGAGAAATCTACACAGTCTCATTGGGCTTCCCTTGTGTGTGACAAATTGCTTTTCTCTTGCTACTTTCAAAATTCTCTCTTTTTCTTTGACATCAAACATTCTGATTAGTAAGAGTCTTAGAGTACATCTATTTGGATCAATTCTCTTTGGGGTATGCTGTACTTGGATCTGTAATTTTAAGTCTTTCATAAGTTGGAAAATTTTTAGTGATAATTTCCTCCAGTAGTTTTTCTCCTCCTTTTCCCTGCTCTTCTTACTCTGGGACACCCCCAACATGTATATTCATGTGCTTCATGTTGTCATTCATTTCCATGAGTCCTGCTCGTATTTTTTCCATTCTTTTCCCTATATTTTGTTTTGCTTGTGGAATTTCAGCTGTCCTGTCCTCCAGTTCACTAATCCTATCTTCTGCCACTTGAAATCTGTCATTGTATGCTTCTATTGTGTTTTTTTTCATCTCTTCTACTGAGATTTCATCCCCATAAGTTCTGTGATTTGTTTTTCCAGACTTTCAATTTCTTCTTTTTGTCCATCCTTTTCCTTCTTTATATCCTCCCTCAATTCAATGATTTGATTTCACGGAATTTTTGACAAGTTTTTCCATGCCTGTTTGAACATCCTGAATTAACTCTTTCAACTACTGTATCTCATTTGAATTGTTGGTTTATTCCTTTGACTGGGTCGTATCTTCAGTTTTCCAAGTAAGATTCATTATTTTTTGCTGGTTTCTAGACATTTAATTTCCTTAATTAAATTATTGTGGAGATTGTTTTCACTTTTTTACCTAGGATTTTCTTGCTGAATAACTTTGTTATCTATCTCTTCTTTGACATTCATTTCAGCTTATTTTAGACCTCTAGCTTGAGTTTTAACAGATCAGAATTTTGAGTTCTTGTTTCTTTTCCTGCCTGTATGGTGCTTTTTTTTTTTTTCCTTAGAAGGGTCTGCTTAGGTATTATAGACCCCAGTCAGATATTCCCAGACCAGACTTGCCTCTCTCAGGAGGAAAGAGTGATCTGCATCAGTTTTCCCTGAGGATGAGACCCAGCATGTTGAAAGACTTTCAAATGGAGCCTCTAGACCCTGTGTTTTTCCTATCATGCCCAGTATGTGGAACTTGTCTGCCTGCAGGTCCCACAAGCATAAAGTGATGTGGTACCTTTAACTTCAGCAGCCTCTCCCTGCTGGGGCATGGTCAAGACAGAGGAGAGGTTGTAGGATGGCTTTAATCACTTCAGTTTTCTAGACTCTGGGGTCTGAATTCCTTGAGGGAGGGATTCCACCTGAGCTGGGCCCCTTCTCTCTCCTAGGAAAGGCACAGCTTACAGGGAATTAATTCCTTTCACCTGATCAGCCTCTTTGCTTCACACACAAGCTTAATTCTACCATTGCTTGCAGCAGTTGGAGCCTAAGAAGCCTTGCAGTTGCATGAAAAGGACAGCTAAGCCATAGAAACACAGCTACAAAAAAAAAAAGAAGAAAAGAAAAAAAATATTCCTTTTCAGAGCAGAATCACCATTCCTCAGGCTTGCCAATCAAGAGCTTAAGTTGGTATGTTGCTCTGTGTATCTCCAGGTCTTATGTGCCCCCTCCTTTCCCTTGGGACCCAGACCTTTTCAAATATTGTATACTGTCTGATCTAGAAAACACTGGTGTTTTGGGGGTGTGTTTTCCATCAGCCCTGAACCCTCTGTACCAGGGCAAAAACCAGCAACTCAGCTATTACTCAAGGTTCAGCTGAGCTGGGAGTCTATTTTTAGTAGTCAGAATTTGTTAATTCCACTATTGGAGCTTAGTTGAGCTCAGCCCCTTGATGTTAGTAAAGTCTCTTTCCCCTCTGCGAAGCAACCTGTGGGGAAGGGACACTGGCCTCTGCAGCCTGGGGGACTCATGGTTCTGGGTGGGTTTGCAGTTGGTCCAGCTTGTCCAGACTGGTGTATGCTGTGTGTCCAGTCACTGATGTGACCCCAGCAGTTGTTCTGTACTGTTCCTGGCTATTTACTAGCTACTCTGGAGGATGAACTAAATTCCACACCTCACTAAGCTGCCATCTTGCTTCTATGGGTAAATGATTTCTAAAATTCTACTCCAATAAATGTGATTGTATTTTATTTTTCAAAATAATGGTTATGGAAAAGATGAATGAAGTTGTTGCTGTGTTCCATATTTGAAATAATAAAATAAACACAATACCCTTCATTACTAAGAATCATTTCTGTTTTCATTGTTCAATCAGATTTAACATCATGATACAACTATTCAATGAGAAATTTGAAAAAAATAAATGTTTTCTAACAAAAACATTTCAAAATTTAATAGGTAATAACATTGTAAAAGTGAAAATTGCTATAAATGTGATAAATATATGGAAAAACAACTGTATGAATTTGATTTGGTCAGAACATGAGGTAACAATAAAATAAACATAATAAATAAAAGAAAGCTCATCAAGAATTCACACATACACACACCTTGACTCATCATTTAATGGCTGATATTTGGCTTTTTAGAGATACTTTTCTAAGAAAAGCATTACAAATTAGCAAGACACTAAATTCACTTCTGAGAAATAAAACCCATTTCGAATTTATGACATCTAAACTGATAACCAAATTATCCATTCAGACAATACTAGAGAAGGACATTGTTTTTATTTAAGTTTCCTTTTATGACTCAAATTGAAGCAAAATAATTCTTTCAGTTACCTTTGCATATTTATGGGGAGCTTATTACCATAAATATTGTGTTATTAAATTCATAAATCATGAAGTTAGTTGTGTTGTTATTCAAGTTAGTTAAAGATTATAAGGTTGTACGAAGTATTTTGTAATCTATAATATGAAAAATTCCAAATGATAAAATTTATTCAATTGTTTAGCTAAAGGTATAACTCTTTAGTTTCCAACAGTGGTGGTCATACAAATGCTGGAACACAAGCAACTATTAAGCCAAACCAAAGTCTGAAGGCTGACCTCTAATATTTAGTCAAATGTGATATATTATATAAGTGATTCTAATCTAATTTATTTGAACATATATGTATACATAGGGAATATTTTCTTTATTCTTCCAAACTTTTTGCTTTTAACAAGAATATGATTAGGAAATAAAGATGGTTCTAATGGAAAAGCAACATAATGTATTAGAAGCTAAGAGCCACATACTTTTCCAGAGCTTTTCATTTATCCTGTTCAGTTTCTCAGAAAAGACAAAATGTATGTAAATCATGTTGCTAAAGGATATAAGCTTATACTTATTATTGTAAAACAATTGTAGAACCAAAATTTATCTGGTGAAATATACACATACACACACATATACACACACACTTAAGAAACCATAGAAAGTTCAAAATTCAGAGAATAAATATTATGGCTATTAAATATTAAAAATATGTTGAAAGTGTAAATTGAAAATTTTATGCCACATCTGCATATTGATGAAACCAGTTTTTTAGATGAGCCTTTGGTGGCACAAACATTTTCCAACATTCTTCTGGCTATATAAGTGTACTTAATGTATAATAGAAATAATGTTTTGATTAGAGGTTTCAGCTACTAGTATTTGATAAAATTTTCCTAAGAACAATTCATGGAAATGCAATTAATGAATTAGAAAATGGAGTAGTATAAGAATTATTTGGTATATATAGAAATCCATTTTTAGCAAGGATTGGACAAGTTTATACAGAAAATAAGTGACTAATTTTCATTCATTAAGATGAAATTTGTAAAAATGTCTTAATGAGATGAATTACATAAATTAAAACCAAGTTTATTGTTCAGAGGATAGCATTAACTAAATAGTCTTACATACTGAAGTCTTATAATTTACCTTAAAATCAAATTTCAAAAAGTTTTGCAAAACAAGTGAAAGTATTAACTGCAATATTATTTACTTTTTAATAGTTAATATTTTACCTAATGGAAAACACATTAAGCATGAAATAAAGTATGTATTTCTAGAAATGTGTCTGTCACTCATTTTACATATAATGAAAAAAATTGAAAATACCAGAGATTTAAAATCTTTTTGAATGGATAGGTGTTAGTTGAGATGATATTAAGATTTAATTCCATGTCTCTGAATGATTTTTTTCTAATTCCCAGGGCTTAAATTATGGTCTAACTTTCTATGTTGAATCAGTGTTCTGTACAGAATTAAATTATATTCATAATTTTAAATCTTTAGAAAATAAAAGCTGTATTTATAACTATATACCTGGTATGTATTGAGCATTTATGATGTTCACTATAATATTCTAACTTTAATAAAGATTTCACTCTTATTTTAATGAAATTTTTCCAAGATACTATAAGATTATTAAATGGTAAAGCTCTTGTCTAATTGCAGTTTTTTATTAAAAATCATAATATTAGTAAATTGCCATACACAAGAACAATTTTGAAATTTTTATGAGCACTTGATGACTTTTTATTTTTAAGTTTATTTTTAGTTTTTACGTAATGAAAATATAAAATTTGTCATTTAATTTTTTCCATTTCTTTTTTTATTAGAGTATTAGCAGTTTAAAGAAAAATCACATATAAAGTACAGGGTTCCCACATACCAACCTCACACACAGTTTTCCCTATATTAACATTTAGCATTAGTGTGGAACCTTTGTTACAACTGATGAAACAATATTATTATAGTTATACTATTAATTATAGTCCATACTTTAAGCTGAAGTTAGAATACTGGCTGTAGTTTAAAGTACTTAAATTATAAAGTTTAAAACTAAATAATATAATGTACTTTTTATAGATGCACTCAAACATAATGTAAATGAATGTGATGAATTAGTTTAAATCTATGTAATTTTTTGTCAGCAATGTATTGTTTCAGGATTGTACATTTCACTTCAGGGTGGTTTCAGGGATCTGCGGAGTACAGTTTTAGAGTGTAAATAATTCATCACTAAATGAATCATTAAATAAATTCTGTCTCACTAAATCCTATTCTAACTCAGTTACATTGGGGTTAAGAATGGCACCAATTCATTGTTTTAATTTTTGATGCCATGTGGAATTCAAGGCATGATTCTAAGGGGACTCAACTTAATTGGTTAATCAAATTTTACAAATAATAAATGTGCACCTATATATTTCTTTTACTCATACGTTTTTGTTGCTACTCTACAATGATACAGAAATTCTTACCGATGGAAAAATCATTCTCTGACATGCATTTAATACCCCTGTTAAAATATAAATACTTTGTCATTTTAGCCCAAATTAATGTGTCAGATTATAAAATCAGTTCTTGCTAAGTTCATGAAGGCAAGCAGTATGTCATAGATTATTTCAATGAATGGGTAGATATAATTTTGAAAATCTTCCACAGGCTTATTATAATGGCGTGAAAGGTTCCAGTCACAAATTTAGACTTCAGCTTCTTATAATACCATCTATCTTTCCAACATAGATTTACTCCAGTTAATGATATACCTTTATGTTTTTAAGATTAGTTGATTAGTGCACTAAATTGCAGTCTTCAAGCATGTGGGGACTTCATATTCAGTTTTGCCTCTCATTATGTGTCCTATGCCATACATAGAACATTACCCAGCAAGTAGCAAACACTCAGTATAAATAATTATTGCATAAAAGAATAATTGGATAACTGTAACAAAACACTATTGGAGTGTGGCATTGCTGAAATTGCCAAAGTATCAGATTTCTTTCAAGAGGCTTCTTGCAAAAAGTTTCAACCTCAAATGAAATTAATGAAAAAAGACAAATTGGATGTAAAATTGCATATCATAAGTGAACTTTGAAGAACACATCTGTATGTTTCTAACTTTTGGTTCAATCATAGGATCAGAAGTATCGTAATAGGTTCTTCTTCATTCGTGATTTAGAGGAAGGAATACTTGCTCCAAATGCATGCATTTAAAAAACAAAGCAAAACAATCTATTCACTTACCTATTCAGAAGAAGATTTTTATTTTTTTGTTTTTGTTTACTTTGTTTTGGAAACACCTTGAGAAGAACATATACAGGACTAATTACTAGTCCTTGAAACCCAGATAGGTAATAAAATCACCAGTTACACCAGCATCAGAAGATCCTTGTCTGTTCTATCAACCAGATGGATTTTCCTCATTCATAATCACCCACCAATTGTATCATGAGAAATTATAGGGATTGGTATAAAAAAAGTCCCTCATGTCAACTGCAATATTTACAGTGAAATGTAGAAAAAACTAGTTTATTCAGCATTAATTGAAATGTAACAATCTACAGGTTGAACAGTTGTTTTTTACAGTTGTCTTTCTTTTTTTTTACAGTTGTCTTTTAATAGCCCTACAACACTGAAAGTACCTTCTAAATTGCCAACAGATTTTTATTTATTTTGCAAAGCTCATTTTATTTAATTTTTATATTGTGTAAATCTTTGGGAATATGTTGTATTATGTTTTAATTTTATATCAATAACTGATTTAAAAACAAAAAATATATAACCCTTTATGTAAACTAAAAACAGAAAGAAGATTTAATATATCCATGTCATATTTAAAGTCTATGATTGAAAATTGATTTTCCATGTATGTTGCTTACTAATCCAAAGTCTATTAACATTCCAATGTACATAGTTTCCTCTTCCTTTTATGTTAATAATTTGTGGTTGTGATGTCATACTGCTAAATATATTGATTTCTGAGGAGAAAAAATAAGACAAAGTCAATAAAAGCATTTTGAAAAGTACAAAAACAATTTTTAAATGATGAAAAGTCAATGATTCTAATATTTTTCTATCTAATATTGCAAAGAAAGTATAAGATATTTTTTAAAAATACCGTTGTTAAAAATATGCCAGCAATACTTTTCTTTTTATTGTTTTTTTTGCATGGGCAGGCTCTGGAAATTGAACCCGGGTCTCCAGCATGGCAGATGGAAATTCTGCCACTGAGCCACAATCGTGCCACCCTGAAACAATACTTTTAAGTATTTGTACAAAGTTAGTGAGTTCATTAAATTATAGGTGAATTAATGTTATAATGTCAATACTATTCAACATACACACACATACACACAAAACACCACACCACCATCTCCACAACCACTAACCCCCAAATCTGAAGGATAGTCTGATATTTAAAACACATTAAACTTTCCTAAAATAATTTTACTTAATATTTATTATGCCCACACTAGAACCATAATTGTATTAATAATAATCTGTCAGTGATAGATAGCTTCTACTGCCTAAGGCAAAAAACTGTATAAGATGTTATGTCTTTCATTATAAAGTACATCTCTGAACACTGATAAGATGCAAATAAACAAGTGACCCCACAAAAATATAATTTGTGGTATTAAAATTAATTCTGGATTCAAAAAAACAAAATAAAATGTGGGGTAACAATAATTTTATACTCAATTTTATAAGAAATTTAGTTCTGGCCCTTTGAAGTCCTCATTTTTGGGAAAATCAATTAATATTGGGTTATAAAAATTTCTCATTATTGTATATTTTAGTAAATGTCTTATATGGCTAAAAAGTATAATAATGAAATTTATTTTTTGGTTGCCAGGTAAACATGCAAATGTATATCTCATTAAAAATTGTGGGGAATAAATAATAATTACATCATAATAACCTCCATTTTTAAATTTAGTTTACTCTTATCCTGCAAAATATACAAAATATATGAATGTTTATTGTTTCAGAGAAAGAATTCTATGACCTCACTTAGTAATTAGGGTTTTTTGCCGTGCATTTCATACAATTGAAATGATTTTCAAAGCAAGTGGAAAACCTAACTTTCATATTGATGAGCCATATGGCACACAATTTACTATATTTATGCTTAGCAGGGATTGTAAATTTATTGTTTATGCCTTTTTTACAGAATGAGGTTACTAGTCCTATCATGTTTACAACTAAGATTTTTAAATGCTTCAGGTTTCTTTCAGCAATAAACTGTTAACACTTCTTCTGAACTGATTTAGCTTGTAAAAAAAGTTTTTAAATGTTTATATATATATGTTTTTTACAAACCGATTTAGTTTGTGAAAAAGTTTTTAAATGTTTGTATATATATGTGTTTATATTTATATCATGTATGTTTCATGATATAAATGTCTGGATGAAATCCACTTTGTTAGATTTAATTATGTACCCCAGAAGAAATATTATTAATCTTAATCCATACTCCTATGGGTATGAAACACATTGCAAATAGGATATTGGAAATGTTAGTTTTTGTTAGATGTGGCCCAACTGAATGAGCGTAGGTCTTAACGAATATCACTGGAGGCCTTATAAAGAGGAGTGGGAAGTCACAGTATGCAGAAAGGAGAGGGTGTTACTGTGTGACAAAAGTTAAAGGACCCCAAGGATCACTAGATGCTAGTACTAGAGCACTACATTCTGAAAAAACAAGCCTTCTGGATATCTTGATTTTGGACTTCTAGCCTTAAATCCAAAAGCCAATAAATTTCTGTTCTTCAAGCCAATCCATTGTATTGTGATATGAGTTAAGGCAAACTAAGACATCCACAACATAGTTCAGCCTGGGGAGCATTTTAATGCAGTCCAAGAGTGCTTTTAAAGAAATAGAGTCAGAGGCTCTGCTTCTGTGCTTCCTCAATTGAGTATATTCAATTTGGAATGGCTGGATTTGCATAGTGATAGGTAAATCTGTAATTCTACATAGAGATTTTATATGCTTATATTCAGCTTAAAATTTCACTTTCATTTTGCATGGAAAAGCAGAGCAAATGAGGTGAATTAACCAATAAAAAGATGGAACATAGATTTCACCATTTATTAGTTGTATGATCATGGCAAGCGATATAACTTTCTGTGAATCTGTGCTTTAGCATTACATTGACAATTGTGCCAAAATATATTTAATATTTTAATGACTGAATTTTTCTTTTTATTGATTTACCTATTTCCATGTGGGGTGCCATCAATCTGACATCAACACCATGGTTAAAACTGATTTCAATTTGATGAGTAATTTTTCCTCATCTCCCTTCCATCATCAAGGACTAATTTTTGAGTATGATAACAGACCTCCACAAAAATACTTCTTAAATAATTGCATTGATCCCTATATACATTAATAATAAAGAAGTTCCCCAGCATTATTTCAAAAGTTTATAATTGGTTTAATTGACATAATTTCCCACTTCCTTTTGAGTATGTATTACAGAAATGATTCAATTTTCTGGCTCAAAACATCTTTGTGTCTCTATTATTTCTGACTTGGACTGGTTTAACATTAAACCTATATTTTGCAAGGTGTGGTAAGATGGCAGCATAGGGAGATGTGGGATTTAGTCTGTCCTCTAGGGCAGCTAATGAATAGCCAGGAACTGTCTGGACCAATTGCTGGGGAAATTCCTATAGCTGAATATACATTGTACATTGTCTTGAATGAGTATGAGGGCCAAGATCACAGAGCAGATAAGTCTCCCAAGCCATGGAGGTCTACATCCCACCCCAACTAGCACAGCAGGCTGTTTTTGAGTTACTTCCCTGTGGGAAAAGGAAGCATTCTACTAGCAGCAAGGGAAAGTAGCTCAACCAAGCTCCAATTGCAGATTGCTTTCTCAATAAGACAGTGTGATTGTGAAAACCTTGTGTCTGATGCTCCTTTTATCAACCTTACTGACAGATGAGTAAAACATATGGGTTAAAAATAAAAATAATATGGGGAGCAAATGTTAAAATGAATTTAGTAGATTTAAATGCTAGTGATAAATGAAAGGGAGGGGTAAGGGGCATGGTATGTATGATTTTTTTTTCTGTTTTCTTTTTATTTCTTTTTCTGAATTGAAGCAAATGTTCTAAGAAATGATCATGATGATGAATATACAGCTATGTGATGATATTGTGAGTTACTGATAATATGTGAAGAATGGAATGAGCATATGGTAAGAATGTTTGAGTTTGTATTTTGGTATGTTAAAAAGGAAAATTTTTAAAAAAAATTGAAAATAATGTTCCTCAATTGTGGAGGGGCACTGAGCCTGCTAGCAAGTTCTATTCCCCTGCTTTGCAGTGCAAGGTCTTGCAGGCCCTGATTGGACATGGACAAGAATCACAAGTCAGACATACACCTCTATGAGGACTATGTGGAGAAGCCCTTGAAGCTGGTCCTCAAAGTGGAAGGGAACAAAGTCAGTGAGCAATCCCCACTAGCTCAGGGCACAACTTAAGCCTCTTCAAAGACAAAAGTGATCATGACAAACAGAAGGACAGAAAATGAAAAAAGAGTGAGAAAAGAGAAGCATGTTCCAGGGGAAGAAAAGGGGAGAAAATGGAGAGTAAAGAAGGATAAAAAAGAAGCAAGAATGAGACCATATGGAGAATGAAGTGGAAAATGACTTCAAATGCCAGACCCCTATAAGATTAGACTTGACTGCTGAGAAGCCCCTCACAAGCTCTTTAGCCAAGCAAGAAGTAGAGCAGACACTCCTTCAAGAAGCTAAAAAAAAAAAAAAAAAAGTAAAGAAGTTGTGACTGCTAAGTACAAGCTCTGAGCACACATAAACCTGGAGTAAGCATGAAAGGAAACTGAAGGTTTCTCCCTGGCAGAGAGGAGTTGAGACTGATAGAAAAGAAAAATGGAACATAGAGTTGGGTACTAACTCTGGTTCTTGGTTGTCAAACCCAGAGGTCTGGGATCCATCTCTGAAAAATATTTTTTCCTGTGTCTTTTCTTTTTTACTTTTTTATGTGATAGCTGCTCAGTAAATTAAGCTTCAGCCATTCTCATGATTTAGCACTGCCCCAGGCAAAGGCAGAATTAAAGAATGTGTTAGAGATAAAGTAAGTAGTCAGGTGAAGGGGATAATTTCTTAAAGGTTGCATCTCTCCTCCCCAAAAAATGGAGTGTGGGTGAAGCCAACATAAGTGGTGGCTCTAATTTAGAGAATTCAGCCCCCAGGGTCTTGAAAAGAGGAACAATTAGGCCCACTTCTACCTCAACCTGTCTCAATCATGCCCCTAGCAGTGGTAGAATCTGCTGAGAATTAAAGGCATTGCACCACTTTATGCTGATGAGGAGCTGCAGGCTTACAAGCACCACCTGCTACATGGGATAGGAAAAACACAGATTCAAGAAACCTTGGTTAGGCTTAGCTCAACCAAGTTCCACTTGTGGATTTAATTAACAAATCCTGGCTACTGGAAATAGGCCCCAAGCAAAGAGAAACCTGTAAACATGCTAAAGATACTAGAGATTTTACTCTGGCAGAGAAGGAGCAGGGCTGATGATGGGAAAACAAAACAAAACAAAACTCAGGCTTTTTGAGTTGGACAATACAAAATACTGCAAAAAGGTAGGACCCCAAAAAAGGAAGGCACATAGAGCTTGCAGATACATAGAGCCATGTACCAATTTAAGCTCTTGGTTGAGAAACCAGAGGAACAGGGGTTCTACACTTTTTTTTTTTTTTTTGCTTTGTTTCTACTAGTTAACAGCTCATTAGATAGAAGTGGAAGACTTCCAGACTCCAACATTGCTCCAGGAAATAGCAGAATTAAGCTTGTCTGAAAGACAAAGCAACCAGTCAGGAGAAATGAGTTAATTGCCTAAAGGGTGTATCTTCCCCAGGAGAAAGGTGCAGCCCAGCTCAAGTGGAATGCCTCACTCAAGGAATTCAGTCCTGAGGAACTGAAAAACTGAAGGAATTCATGCTAACCTACAACCTCACATCTGTCTCAAGTAAGCACAAGGCAGGAAGAATCTGCTAAAAGTAAAGGGACAACATAACTTTACCCTGGTGGGAAGCCATGGGCAGATAAGCACCACCACATGCTGGGCAGGATAGGAAAAGTATGCAATCTAGAACTTTCATAGGAAAGTCTGTTAGTTGACTAGGCCTTACTCTCAGGAAAACTGATGCAGGTTTCTCTCTCCTTCTGAGACATGGGTCACTCCAGTTTGGGAAAATCTGACTGGAGTCTATAATATCTGAGGAGATCCTCCTCAAAAAAAGAGATTCATTATAGGCAGGGCAAGAAACAGAAAAACAGGAACTGAAAAATTCTGATCAGTTAAACAGAACCTAAGCTAGAATTCTAGAATAAATTGCATTGAAAGCCAAAGAACAGATAGAGAACAAAGCTATCCAGCAAGAAAATCCTATGCAAAAGAGTGAAAATAACCTCCATAATAAACTAATGATTAAGAAAGTCAAATGCCTAGAAAAAATAGCTAGTTATACTCAGAAAATCTAAGATATGGCCCAGTCAAAGGAACAAACCAACAATTCAACCAACAAACCAACAGTGAGATACAGGAGTTGAAACAACTAATTCAGGATGCACAAAAGGACGAGGGAGGATATAAAGAAGGCATTAGGCAAACAAAAAGAAGAAATAGTTTGAAAAAAACAAATAGAAGAACTTATGGGAATGAAAGGCATGACAGAAGAGATAAAAAATAAACAATGGAAACCTACAACAATAGATTTGAAGAGACAGAAGAAAGGATTAGTGAACTAGAGGATTGGGTATCTGAAATCTAGCATGCAAAAGAAAATATAAGGAAAATAATGGAAAATATGAGCAAGGTTTCAGGGAATCGAATACCAATGTGAAGCAAATGAATATATGTGTTGTGTGGTGTCCCAGAAGGACAAAAGAAGAGAAAGGGAGGAGAAAAACTAACAGAGGAAATAATCACTGAAAAATTTCAATCCCTTATGGAAAACATAAAATTAAAGATCCAAAGGTGCAATGTACTCCAAACAGAATAGATCCAAATAGACCTCCTCCAAGATATTTACTAATCAGACTGTCAGATGTCAAAAAGAAAGAGATAATTTTGAAAGCAGCAAGAGAAAATTAATTCATCACATGCCAATGATGTCCAATAAGTCTATGTGTGGATTTCTCAGAAAAAACCATGGACATGAGAATGCAGTGGTATGACATGATTAAGATTCTAAAAGAGAAAATCTGCCAACCAAAAATTCTATATCCACAAAACTGCCCTTCAAAAATTAGGAGGAGATTAAAACACTGTCAGACAAATAATCACTAATAGAATTTGTGATCAAGAAACCACCTCTTCAGAAATTATAAATGAGAGCTCCACAGGCAGATAGAAAAAGGCAGGAGAGAGAAGTGTGGAGAATAGTGTAGAATTGAAGTCTATCAGTAAAGGCAAAAAGAGAAAAAAAAATAGATATGGCATATAAAATCCAAAAGACAATATAGTATAAGAAAGTAGTGCTTTTACAGAAATAACACTAAATGTTGATGGATTACACTCCCCAATTAAAAGACATAGACTGGCAGAATGGATTAAAAAACAGGACCTATATATGCTGTCTTCAGGTGACTCATTTTAGACCCAAGGGCAAAAATAGATTGAAACTGAAAGGTTGGGGAAAGATATTTCATGCAAATAACAATCAGAAAAGAGCAGGAGTAGCTATATTAATATCCAACAAATTAGACTTCAAATGAAAACAATTAAAAGAGACAAAGAAGGACACTATGTTTTAATTAAAGGAACAGTTCAATAAGGCATAACAATCATAAATATTTATGAACTGAGCCAGAGTGCTCAAAAAACATGTGAGGCAAACACTGACAACACTGAAGGGAAAAATAGACATATACACCATGTTAGAGACTTCAGTTCCCCACTCTCATCAATGGATAGAGCATCTATAGAAAGGATCAATGAAGAAGCAGAAAATTTGAATAATACAATGAATGAACTGGACTTAACAGACCATTATATCCCAAAACAACAGGATACACATTTTTTCAAGTGCTCATGGATCATTCTCAGGGATAGACCATATGGTGGGTCACAAAGGAAGTCTCAATAGATTAAAAAAAATTGAAATCATTCAAAACAGTTTCTTCGGTCATAAGGGAATGAAGTCGGAAATCAATAGCAGGCAGAGGGCCAGAAAATTCGCAAATACATGGATGTTAAAGAATATATCTCTAAAAACCAATGGGTCAAGGAAGAAATTACAAAAGAGATCAATAAGTATCTCAAGGCAAATGAAAATGAAAACACAATGTATCAAATTTTATGAGATTCAGCAAAGGCATTGCTAAGAGGGAATTTTATTGTTTTAAATCATATATCAAAAAGAAGAAAGATCAAAAAGCAAGGCATCAATGTTAACTTGGAAGCACTAGAGAAAAAACAGCAAACTAACCCCAAAGAAAAGAAAAGGAAAGAAACAATGAAGACTAGAGCAAAAATAAATGAAATTGAGAACACGAAAACAATCAAGAAAATCAACAAAACCAGAAATTGGTTCTTTGAGAAAGTCAATAAAATTGATGACCCTTATCTAGGTTCACAAAAAGAAAAAGAGAGAGGATGCAAAGACATAACCACTGACTCCACAGAAGTAGAGATGGTAATGAGAGGATACTATGAGCAACCATATGCTAATAAACTAGACAACATAGATGAAATGAGCATCTATGTAGAAAGTCATTAACAACCAACATTGATTTGAGAAGAAATAGATGACCTCATCAAGTCAATCACCAGTAAAGAGATTGAATCAATTATCAAGAAGCTCTCAAGAAAGAAAAGTCCAGGATCAGATGACTTCACATGTGAATCTAGCAAGGATTCAGGAAATTAGTACCAATCCTACTCAAATTCTTAAAAAATATTGAAGAGGAGGGAAAGCTGCATAACTCATTCTATGAAGCCAATATCATCCTCATACCAAAGCCAGAGAAAGATACTACAATAAAATAAAATTATAGACCAATCTCACTAATGAATTCAGATGAAAAAATCCTTAACAAAATACTTGTAAATAGAATCCAGTAGCAAATTAGAAGAATTATACATCACGATCAAGTGACATTTATTCTAGGTATGCAAGGATGGTTCAATATAAGGAAATCAATTAATGTAATACACCACATCAACAAATCAAAGCAGTAAAACCACATGATCATCTCTATTGATGATGAAAAGGCAGTTGACAAAATTCAACATCCTTTTTTTGATGAAAACACTTCAAAGGATAGGACTAGAAGGGAACTTCCTCAACAAGATTAAGGGAATATATGAAAAACCTATAGTTAACACTATCCTCAATGGGGAAAGACTGAAAACTTTCCCCTTAAGATCAAGAACAAGGCAAGGATGTCCACTGTCACCATTGTTATTCAATATTTTGCTAGAAGTTTTAGCCAGAGCAATTAGATAAGGAAAAGAAATCCAAACTGGAAAGGAAGAAGTAAAACTCTCACTACTTGCAGATTGATATGATCCTATATGTTGAAAATCCCAAAAAATCCACAGCAAAGCTACTAGAGCCAATAAATGAGTACAGCAAAGTGGCAGGGTACAAGATCAAAACCCCCAAATCAGTATTGTTTCTATACACTAGTTATGAGCAATCCGAAGAGGAAATCAAGAAAAAAAAAATTCTTTTTACAATAGCAAACAAATGAATCAAATATTTAGGAATAAATTTAACTAAGAATATAAAAGACCTGTAGACAGAAAACTACAAGAAATTCCTAAAAGAAATCATGGAAGATCTAAATAAATGGAAGGACATACCATATTCTTGGATTGGAAAACTAAATAAAGTTAATGTCTATTATACCCAAATAGATTTATAGATTCAATGCTGTACAAATTAAAATCCCAAAAATGTACCTCAAAGAAATAGAAAAAACAATAACCAAACTTATTTGGAAAGGAAGTTTGCCCCAAATAACTAAGAATATCTTGAGAAAAAAAATGAACTGGAAGGTCTCAGACCACTTGACTTTAAAACATATTATGAAGTTACACTGGTCAAAAAAGCATGGTACTGGCATAAAGATAGATATACTGACCAATGGAATCTAATAAAGTACTCAGATATAGACCCTCTAATACATGCACAAATTTGATAAGGCTGTCAAGCCAACTCACCTGGGCCAGAGGAGCCTCTTCAATAAATGGGGTTTGGAGGACTGGATATCCATGTGCAAAAGAATGAAAGAGGAGTCATAGCTCAAACCTTATACAAAAATTAGCTTAAAATGTATCAAAGAACTAAACATTAGAGCAAAGACAATAAAATTGTTGGAAAAAAAAACAATAAATATCTTATAAAACTTGTAACCATAGGCAGTTTCCTAGAGCTTGCACCCAAAGCATGAGCATTGAAGAGAGAAATAGATAGATGGGAACTCCTCAAAATTAAACACGTCTGTGCAGCAGAGAACTTTTTCAAGAAAGTAAAAGGCAGTCTGTGTAATGGGAGACAATATTTGGAAACCATATGCGTATATATATATATATATTTTTTTTTTTTTACTGTCCACATAAGTTATATTAGGAAATGCACTAGTCAAAATATAATTTTTGCACCAAATAAACATTTTTTGCTTGAGTCTTACACGTAAGTTAAAATTCTAAAATATGAATTACCATCTTTTTCAACACTCTGTGATATTGACTTTCCTTTATTCTTCCTCATGCAAAAACGTTTTTTAATTTGTACATTTAGACACTATCACTGTACAATCTAGGCATTTCCAGGTTATACCATCTAAACCTTTATCATCTATCTTTCCTTCTGATTCCACTTGTGCCCCTTGCCCCTCCTCCCTCTATCATTCTCACATTCAACTTCATTCAATGTACTAACACTAGTACTACTAGCTAGTAATGCTAGCTAGTATTACAGTTAGTTAGTATTGTGTTATCCATTTCTGAATTTTTATAATCAGTTCTGTTGCACAATCTATATCCCTTCAGCTCCAATTACCCAATACCTACCTTATTTCTATCTTCTGATGGTCTGTGTTCTTAGCTGAATTTCTCCAAGTTCCTTCACTAATGTCAGTTCATATCAATGAGACCATACAGTACTTGTCCTTTTCTTTCTGTCTAATCTCACTCAGCAAGATTTATCCATGTTATTACATAACTTTATTCTATCTTACAGCTGCATAAAATTCCATCATATGTATACACCACAGCTTGTTTAGCCACTCATCTAAATCATATATTAGATAAGGGTTTAGTATCCAGAATATATAAAGAGATTCTGCAACTCAACAGCAAAAAGACAAACAACCAAATTAATAAAAATGGGCAAAAGACATAAACAGACACTCCTCAGAAGACAAAATGCAAATGGTTAAAAGGCACCTGAAAAGATGTTCAATTTCACTGGTAATTAGGAAAATGCATATCAAAACCAAATGAGATGTCATCTGACACCCACTAGAATTTTATAATTTTATAATGCATTATAAAAAAAAGTAAACAGGTGCTGGAGATGATGTGGAAAAAGAGGTATACTTATATGCTTTTGGGGTAAATAAAAAATGGGTACCACTCTGGAAGGCAGTTTTGCAGTTCCTCATGAATTTAAGTATAGAATTACCATATGACCAGCAATCCTACTGTTAGTTATGTATTCAGAGGACATGATAGCAAGGACAGGAAATGGACATTTTCTGGAATGTTTATAGCAGCATTATTTACAATTTCCAAGAGATGGAAATAGCCCAAATGTCCATCAATGAATGAATGGCTAAACAAGCTGTGGTATATACATATGATGGGATATTAGGCAGCTGTAAGACAGAATAAAGTCATGAAGCATGTAACAGTGTGGATAGACCTTGAGAACATTATGCTCTCAAGTTAGCCAGAAGCAAAAGGACAAACACTGTACAGTTTCACTAATATAAACTAATATTTATGGGTGAACTTGGAGATTGAAGTTAAGAACACAGGTTATGAGAAGATAGAAATAGGATAGAGATTGGGCAATTGTTGCTGAAGAAATACAAATTTTGCAACAGAATTGATTGTAAAAATTCAGAAATGGATAGCACAATACTGCGTGGTTGTAGCACAATAATTAAAGTATACTGAATTGAAGCTGAATGTGAGTATGGTAGAGGGAGAAGGGCTGGGGGCATTTATGAAGCTAGAAGAAAAGATAGAAGATAAAGTCTGACATGGCACAATCTAAGAATGCCTAAAGTGTACAATGATGATGATTAAATGTACAAATTAAAAAATGTTTTCACATAAGGGAGAAGAAATGAATGTTAGTATTTCAGGGTGTTAAACATAGATAGTTTTCTAGCTGCCAGAATTCAATATACTGGAAACAGAATGACTTTTAGGTTACAGTTCTAAGTCCATGAAAATGTCCCAATTAAAGCAAGTCTATAAAAATGTCCAAACCAAGGCACCATCAAGTGGTTACCTTTAACCAGGAAACGCTAATGAGTTCAGCATTTCTCTCTCCCAGCTGGGGAGGCACATGGCAAACATGGGGACAGTCTGCTGGCCTTCTCTCCTGGCTTCTTGCTCCATGGAGCTCCCTGGCAGCCTTCTCCTCTATCTCAAAGGTCATTTGGCTGGTGGACTTTGTGGTTCTCTCATCATTCTGCTGTTTCAGTAGCTATCTCCTTGTTCTCAAAAAGTACTCTCCAAAATGTCCCCTCTTTTATAGGATTCCAGTAAACTAATCAAGACCCATGTAGAATTTATGGAGACACATCTTTACCTAATCAAGTTTAATACCCACAAATGATTGAGTCTCATCTCCATGGAGATATTCTAATCAAGTTTACAGCCTATAGTATGGAATAGGGATTAAAAGAAACCATTGCTCCTACAATATTAATTAGGATTACAACATGCTTTTTCTAGGGTACATAATTCCTTTCAAACTGGCACAGAAGGTATGTGGGAAAAAGTACAATCAATGTAAGCTAGGGTCTATAGTCAACAGTAATACTGTAATATGCTTCCACTGAATGTAACAAAGGTATTATGTGAAACTAATTGTCAACAGGTGGGGGATGGAAAGGTGTCTGGATTAAGTGCAGAAGCAAGGGAAATGTCTTCAGATAGAGTATGGTGGTGAAGGCATGTGTATGCAATTAGGCTGGATTGTATGATGCGTGAATAAAACTGCTTAAAATGAACAGAGAAATAAGTGCTAGAGAAAATGTGGAGAAAGATATGTTCCTATTCATTGTCAGTAGGGAAATGAGAAGTCTTGCCCTTGGAGGGCAGTGGGGTGGTTCCACAGAGGCTAGGGGTGGCTTTCTTTATGATCCTGAAATCCCATTCCTCAGTATTTACCTAGAGGAACTGAATGTTGGGACAGGAATGAACATTTGAACACTGTTGTTTCTGGTGATGGTGTTCCCAACCCACAGTGAATGGAGGTTGCCTACCACAATGGAAAGGGTAACTATGGTAAATGCATACAATAGATGACTGAGCAGCCGCAAGAAAGAATGAAGCTGTGGGCATGCAACTAGGTGAATAAGCCTTAACAGCTGTATGCTGAATGAAATGTCAGGAACAAGAAGATAAATATTACCATGCCTCAATCATGGACTAACTAAAATAAAAATTTGATGAACTAAATTTAAGAGCATGGGTTATCAGTTCAGGGCTTATTGTAAGGGTCCTGGATTGTAAGCTCTTACAGTAGTCACATGCATTCAGGAGATGTAATTGTTAATTCTAAATTCTGAGATACTAGGTTTTGAGTATATAACATAATCTTCCCCCAAAACTTTGAATGCATATTTGACACCAGAGACTCAGAGTTAGAGTTCTAATGCTAATAAGTCAGCAGTACCCCATAAGGAAAATGTTTAAAAAGTTGAAAAAGTGATCAAACATTGAGTAGAGATATGAATGAAGCTGATCTGGATAGGACCAAGGTATATCAGAAGACTGGATAAAGGATGATATCATCCACATTTTAAAACATCTAACTTCTGTTTAAGACTAAAGGGAGAGATGTTTATTTGGTGAAAAATTTATATTTTGGATAGTACAATTCCTAATTTCACTTGTATAGTCAGTTTAGTTGAACACCATAAGTACATAGAATGTTGAATAGGATGTCAGATTTTGTTGTTTCTTTCAGGTTAGTGCGATGCCTGATAAATCCAAGAATGTTGTGGGCAGTAAATAAAGAAGTATTTACAAAGTCCCCTTTGGAGAATGGGGAGAAAGGGGGAAATATTCAACTTTCCCATTTGGAGAATTTCTGATATTCTCACAAGCAATGGGGACAACTAAATCATTAGCCTGAGCCATTGATCTTGGGGCTCACCCCTATGAAACTTATTTCTGCAAAGGATAGGATAAGCTTCTTTAAAATTAGGCTTAAGAGTTACCCCAAAGAACCTATTTTGTTGCTCATATATGGCCTCTCTCTCCAAGCTGAAGCAGCAAGTGAACTCCAAGTGCCCTCCCCCACTATGTGGGACATGACTCACAGGGGTATAAATCTCCCTGGCAATGTGGGACAGAAATCCCAGGATGAACTTGGAGCTGGCATAAAGGGATGGAGTAACCTCCTTGATCAAAAGGGGGAAGAGAGAAATGTGAAAAATTAAAGTGTCAGTGCCTGAGAGATTTCAAACAGAGTGAAGAAGTTATCCCGGAGGTATTCTTGCACATTATATAGATATCCCTCTTTAATTTATGGTGCATTTGAGTAGCTAAAGAAAAATACATGAAGCTGTAAAGCTGTGTTCAAGTAGCCTTATTTCTTGAAGATGATTGCATAATGATATAGCTTTTACAATGTGGCTGTGTGATTGTGAAAACCTTGTGTCTGATGCTCCTTTTATCTAGGGATAGACAATTGAGTAAAAAATATGGATAAAAATAAACAAATAATAGGAGGGACAAAGGTTAAAAATATTGGGTGGTTAGAAATACTAGTGGTCAAAGAGAGGAAAGGATATGTGGTATGGTATGTATGAATTTTTTCTTTTTTATTTCTTTTTATAGAGTCATGCAAATGCTCTAAAAATTATCATGATATTGAACATACAACTATATGATGATATTCTCAGCCATTGATTGTACATCATGTATGGCGTGTTTTATGTTAAAAATGTTTGTATGTTTGTATGTTAACATTTATCAATAAAATTTTTTTTTAAAAGAAGGCATTGCATGAGCATAAAGAATAACTTGAAAGCTTGAAAAAAAATAAATTGCAGGACTTGTAAGAATGAGAGGGACAATAGAAGAGATAAAAAACACAATGGAGACATACCACACAGATTTGAAGAGGCTGAAGAAAGGGTTAGTAAACTAGAGGACAGGACATCTGAACTTCTACACACAAAAAAACAAATATGGAAAGAATGGAAAAATATGAGTAGGGTCTCAGGGAAATGAATGACAACATGATGCCATGAATATATGTTTTATGGGTGTCCCAGAAGGATAAGAGGAGGGTAAAGGGACAGAAAGAATGATGAAGGAAATAATCACTGAAAATTTCCCAAACTCTTATGAAAGAAAAAATTACATATCCAAGAACTATAGTAGACCCCAAACAAAATGCGTTCAAACAGATCTACTCCAAGACACTTACTAATCAGATTGTCAAATGTAATGACAAAGCGAATTATGAAAACAGCAAGAGAAAAGTGATCCATCACATACAATGGAAGCTCAATAAGACTATATGTGGATTTCTCAACAGAAATCATGGAGCCCAGAAGGCAGTGAATTGACATATTTAAGATACTGGGGGAGAAAAACTCCCAGCCAAGAGCTCTATATTTGGAAAAACTGCCCTTCAAAAATGAGGTAGAGTTTAAAATGTTTTCAAACAAATAGATTCTGAGAGAGTTTGTGAACAAGAGATATATGCTATAAGAAATACTGAAGGGATCACATCAGTCAGATAGGAAAAGATGGGAAAAAGGACTAGAGAAGAGGGTAGAAATGAGGACTACCAATAAGGGCAAAAAGATGGCATAATATTCTAAGTATAATCAACAAACCTGAGTGTGAGTTTGGTTGAATGAGGAATGCTAGGGGCATGTATGGCACCAGAAAGAAAGAAAGTATAGAAACTCAGACTGTATAACCTAATAAAATCTAGAGTGAATATTGATCGTGATTAAATGTACAATATAAGAAAGTTTTTGCATGAGGGAGAACAAATAAATGGCAACATTGCAAAGTGTTGAAAATGGGATCATATATGGAAAAATACAAGTAATATATGTCTATAGTTAATAGTAACATTGTAATATGCTTCCATTAATTTTAACAAAGGCCATATACAAAAGCTAATTGTCAACAAGAGACAGCTATAGTTGGGGGCAGCATAGGGTTCCTGTCATTATCATTGTTATTTCTTCTTTATACTTCATTTTTAAATTTTGTCCTCTTCTTTCTTTACAGAAGAAATTGAAATGTTCTTATATAGATGGTATTGGTGGATGCATAACTATTTCATTATACTGTGAGACACTGAGTGTTTACTTAGGATAGATTGTATGGTATACGAATAAAACTTCTTAAAATAAATAGTAAGTTAAAAATATTGAGACAATGTGAATAGAGAGATGTACATATTCACTGTTGGTAGTGAAGTAGAATGGTGCAGCCCCTCTGGAGAGCAGTGGGATGGTTCCTCCTGAGGTAAGTATGGGGTTGCCATATGATCCAGCACATTGGTGTTTATAACAGCAGTATTTATGATTTGCAATGGATGGCTGTGGCCTAAGGGTACATCAACTGATGAACAGAAGGGTGCTCTTTAGTATATACACTCAATGGAATATTGAGTGGGTGCAAGAAGGAATGAAATTGTGAGGTATGCAAAGAGGTGAATGAAACTTGAGGACAGTATGATAAGTGAAACAACACAAAAATGAAAAGACAAAAATTTTAAGACCTCACTGATGTGAACTGACTATCATGTACAAACTCTCAGAGTTGTATTTGAGAGCATATGCTATCAGGGAATGGAAAGTGTGCAGATACTGTACAATTAATAATTAAGAAGCACAGAATGTTCATTAAGTCTTATTGTAAAGATTCCTTGGTTGTAAGCTATTGCAGAAGTCACATCTATTACTGAGTTTTAATTGTTATTCTAAGTTTTGAGATGCTGAGATCTTGATGTCAAATTTGGGCAGTCCCTGTAGCTTTGGGTATTGTGTGACATCCAAGACTCAGAGTTAGAGTTCTATAGTTCTGAAAGACAGATTAACCCACACAGAAACTGTTAAAGAAGGTGAAAAAGTGATCAGAATTCAATTAGAGAGGAATGAAGTAGATCTGCTTAGGACTAAGGTAAATCCGAATACAAGATAAAGGACGATATTGACCATATTTTACAATTTCAGCTTCTATTTTAGACCAAAGAAGGAGATGTTTATATATACAAAATTTATATTTTGTGTGGCACACTAGCTAATTTAACTTGTATGTTCAGTTTATTCAAGCAAAATAATTACGTGGAATTTTGGATAAGGAATGAGATCTGTTATTTTGTACAGGTTAAAGTAATATCCTGATACATCCCAGAGTAATTGGGGCAGAAAATTAATTTTTTAAAAATTTGTAATTGTAAAGTCCTCTTGAGGGACTGGGGAAAATACGGAAATCTTAAACTTTCTCACCCAAGAAATTCCTGATATTTTTACAAGCATTAGTGACTACCAATTTAATTAGCCAAAGCCTTGATCTTGGGCTTGCCCTCATAAAATTCATTCCAGCAAATCAGAAACTGAGCTTACTGATAATTATGCCTAAAAGTCACTCCCAGCAAGGCTCTTTTGTTGTTTAGGTATGGCCTCTCTCTCTAAGCCAACACTACAAATAAACCCTATACCTTGCCCACTCTGTGGGACATGATTCCAAGGGTGTAATTCTTCCTGGCAATGTGGAACATGACTCCCAGGGATGAGATTGACCCTGGCATCATGAAAGCCTTCTTGATCAAAAGGGTGAAAAGAAACAAAGTAAAACTTCACTGGCTAAGAGATTTCACATAGAGTCAGGATGTCATTCTGAAGATTATTCTTATGCATTTTATGTACATATTCCTTCTTTAGTTTCTGGTGGATTAGAATGGCTAGGAAGAAATAATTGAAGATATACTGCAATCCAGTAGCCTTGATTGTTATTGTGAAAACCTTGTGACTGGAACTTCCTATTTCTGGTGTATGGGCAGATGAGTAAGAAACAAAGACAAAAAAATAAATAAATAGTAGGGTAGGATAAAGAGTATGAGCTGTTTTGAATTTTCCTTTTTTGAAGAATGAAAATTTTTCTAACATTCACTGTGGTTATGATTGCATAGCTATATGATGATACTGTGTCATTAATAGTGTACCCTGGACTGTTATATGGTACGTGAATACATCTCCATAAAATTATGTTGACAGAAGAAAAATACAAAAAATTAAAAAAACAACCTTTAAAAATCAAGGGCAACGTGAATAAATGAACCAACCTATATAGGAGTTGGCAACATAATCAACAAGATAACTTCTAAAGTGACATTAAAACACAATAATTTGACTGAACATTCCTAGGGGGATAGGACCAAGTATAAAAAAGAATTACAAATAGAACCACTTAATCCATTAAAAACAAGACCTTTATTTTTAGTCTAGAAATCAATGCATTATAACCAAAGCAGAAGGTAGGAAATAGGAGTAAAAAGACATCACAAAAAATATAATAAAACAAATGTAAAATTAAAAATCTGGTTGAAATCCAGGAATGCAAATACTTTTACTAAGATAAAGAATTTTGATATAATCTCTCAGTGTACAGATCAAGTTTTACCTTTCTTATTAATTCACAGCTAGCTCAGCATCCTTCTCCTCTTTGCCTATGCAATTATTCATTCGGCAAAAGTACCAGCAATGCAACTGACACTCTTTTAGATGTCAGGCATATGTCAGTGAACAAAACAATCAAAATCCAATATACTTTTTAAATATGAATATTATTTAAGAGCTACTTTAATATGTCAGAGCCACCGAAGAGGGAAACATGACTACAGCATGTTTATACTTAGGCTTCAAAATTTTAAAGGTAATAAAATGCACCCTACCCTGCCTGCTTCCCCACACTCAATTGAACCCTCTCCCATCAACTGGTGTTTCCTTTTCTGCAATATACTTCTTGCTTTATGGAACTAAGTCATTCATTTCTTCGTCATCATGTTTATTTGACTATGTCACACAAGTAGAGTGTAAGATATGAGATGGAAACTAACACAGTACTGACACATAGTAACTGCTCAATGAATTAATGGATAAATGTTCTGGCATCATGTTATTTAATTTTTTGTTTCCAACTTTTCAAAGTTAGAAATCATGACTTATCTAACTATACTATCTCCAAAAGGCCAGAAAAAGTTTATTAAACAATATATGTTTAAATAATTATTTATGAATGAAATAGTAAATCAAATCAATAATTAGCTAACTTTCCTTAAAAGGTCAGTTTTTGAGGTTGCAATTAATCAACCAATCTGATCCAATTTGCCTTGAGTACAAAGACTAATTTTCTGATTTTTGTTGGAAAAAGAAACAACTTACAAATATATTTTGCTATATTTTATTGGTAAGATACTGTGATAGATATCAGGATTCTGGTTCAAGTGATATTATCAAGAAAATTTTATTTTCTTTGGCATGATATCATTAACATACAGAATTTTAATAAAATGTTACATTTATGTGTAGCGATGTAGAAATGTACTCGTTGTACCCATGTTTTATTCAATAGCATAATGCAATGTCTCAACAAAAAATTAAGTGCATTTTACCTTCCAGGTGGTCTTTTTGATGCTGGAAATATGGCATTAAAAAAAGGAGACTCGAGGGTTAGATGGTTGCATAGTGAGGTATGGAATTCAGTTTGTCTTCCACAGTAGCTTGCAAATAGCTAAGAAAGGTATAGAACAACTTCTCAGGGAACATCAGTTTCCAGCCACACGTTTGTACACCAGTCTGGACCAGGTGGAATGGCTGAGAACCCACACAGAACTGTGAGTCCCCCAAGCCACAGAGGCTGGTTCTTCTCCCCCACAGGCTCAGAAGGCTGGTTCCCTGAGGGGAAATGAAACAGACTTCACTGACAGCAAGGGCTTAGCTCAACCAACTCCAATTGTGGCATTAATTAACAAATTCTGACTACTAAAAATAGGTCCCCAGCACAGATAAACCTAGAATAAGCACTAAATGTACTACGAATTTTTGCCCTTGCAGAGGGGAGTGGGCCTGATGGAAAGAAAAACACACAGGCTTTTTGAGTTGAAATGCACAAAACACTGGAAAAGGGTTGGACCACAAGAAAAGGGGGCACATAGAGCCTGGAGGTACAAAGAGCCACCTACCAACTTAAGCTCTTGATTGACAAACATGAGGATCAGGGGTCCAGATCTGAAAAAGGTCTCTTCTTTTACCTTTTTCTACTCTTTAACAGCTCATTGGATAGAACTGGAAGCACTCTCAGGCTCCAGCACTGCCAAGGCAAGGGGAGAATTCAATTTGTTTGAGAGAAAAAGTAACTAGCAGGTTAAAAGAATTAATTCCCTAAAGAGAGTATCTTCTCCAAGAGAAAGGTGCGGTCCAGTTCATGTTGAATCCTTCTTTCAAAGAATCAGGATACAGGGACTAGAAAACTGAAGCAGTAAAGCCATCTTACTACCTCACCTCTGTCTCAATCATGCCCCTCAAGGAGGGACTGCTCAAATAAAAAGGCACCATATCACTTCAAGTTGGTGGGAAGCTGTGGGCAGAAAGGGCCACATTCTGGGTACAATAGGAAAAGCACAGAGTCTGGAAGTTTCATGGTCTAACCCTCAGGGAAACCTGATGCTGGCTACTCTTTCCACCTGAGACATGAGCCTGTCTGGTCTTGGAAAATCTGACTGAGACACCCATAAAAAAATTAGGTAAAGAATGAAACAGAAAAGCAAGAAATAAAAAGTTATGCTCAATTAAGCAGAGCCTAAATTAGAGATCTATAATAATTTGAATTGAATGTCAAAGGATATATAGAGAATGAAGCCATCCAGCAAGAAGATTGTAAGTAAAAGAGTGAAAACAATATACAGAATAATTTAATTAAGAAATTCAAAGGCCTAGACACCAGCAAATAAAATGAGTCATGTTAGAAAAAGTGAATATATGGCCCAGTCAAAGGAACAAACCAAAAATTTAAATGAGATCAGAAGTTGAAGCAACTAATCCAGGATGTACATACAGACCTGCAAACTCTCCTCAAAAATCAAATCAATGATTTGACAGAAGATATAAAGAAGACATTGGGTGAACAAAAATCAGAAATAGAAAGTCTGAAAAATAATCACAGCACTTATGGGAGTGAAAGACACAACAGAAGAGATGAAAAAAAAACAAACAAAAAGAATGGACACCTACAACAATAGATTTGAAGAGGCAGAAGTAAAGATTAGTGAACTAGAGGACTGGACATCTGAAATCCAATACACAAAATAAAATATAGGGAAATGAATGGAAAAATATGAGCAGAGTCTCAGGGAATTGAATGCCAACATGAAGCACATGAATATATGTGTTGTGGGTATTCCAGAAGGAGAAAAGGAGGAGAAAGACTATTGGAGGAAATAATTGCTGAAAATATCAAATCTCTTATGAAAGACATAAAATTACAGATCCAAGAAGTGCTGTGTACCCCAAACAGAATAGATCCAAATAGACATACTCTAAGATACTTACTAATCAGACTGTCAGATGTCAAAGGGAAAGACAGAATTTAAAAGCAGCAAGAGAAAATAACTCCATCACATACAAGGGAAGCCCAATAAGACAATGCATAGATTTCTCAGCAGGAACCATGGAGATGAGAAGGCAGCAGTATGATATATTTAAGAAACCAAAAGAGAAAAACTGCCAACTAAGAATTCTATATCCAGCAAAATTGTCTCTCAAAAATGAGGAGGAAATTAAACCATTTTCAGACAAAAATTTAGAATTTGTGATCAAGAGACTGCAAAAAATACTAAAAGGAACACTAGAGACAGATAAGAAAAGACAGCAGGGAAAGAGAATGTAGAAATGGAGACTATTAGTAAAGGTTAAAAGAAGAAAAAATAGATATGAAGTACAAAATCCAAAAGGCATAATGGTAGAAGAAAGCACTGCCTTTACAGTAATAACGTTAGAGTTAATGGATTAAACTCTCAAATCAAAAGACATAGACTGTCAGAATGGATTAAAATAAAAACCGAAAACCAAAAACCGAAAAAAAAAAAAAAAAAAAAAACAGAGCCCTACTGCATGCTGTCTACAGAAAACACATTTTAGACCGAAGGACAAAAATAAGGTGAAAATGAAATGTTGGGAAAAGATATTTCATGCAAACAACAATCAGAAAAAAAGCAGGAGTAGCTATATCAATATCTGGCAAATTAAATTTCAAATGTGAAACAATTAAAAGAGACAAAGAGGGACTTTTCACTATTTATTAATGAAGGAGCAATTCATGAAGAGAAAGCAGTCTTAAATATTTATGTACCAAATCAGGGTGTTCAAAAGTACATGAGGCAAGCACTGACAACACAGAAGAGTGAAATAGACACCTTATAGAATAGTTAGAGACTTCAATTCCTTGCTCTCATCAATGGATAGAATATCTACACAGAGTATCAATAAATAAACTGAGTATTTGAATATGATAAATGAATTAGACCTAACAGACATCTACAGAATATTACACCCCACAGCAGCAGGATACAAATTTTTCTCAAGTGCTTATGGCTCATTCTCAAGGATAGAATATATGCTGGGTCACAAAGCAAATCTCAGTAAATTTAAAAGGATTGAAACAATACAAAGCACTTTCTTGTATCATAATGGAATGAAGTTGGAAATCAATAACAGACAGAGGGCCAGAAAATTCACAAACTTGTGGAGGCTAAACAACACATTCTCAAACAACCAGTGGGTCAAGGAATAAATTACAAGATAAGTCAGTAAATATTTCAAGGCAAATGAAGATGAAAATACAGCAAATCAAATTTTATGGGATGCAGCAATGGTAATGCTAAGAGGGAAATTTATTGCCTTAAATTTCTATAACAAAAAAGAAGAAATAGCAACAATTCAGAACTAACCATTCACTTGAAAGAACTAGACAAAGAACAACAAACTAACTTCAAAACAAACAAAAGGAAAGAAATAATAAAGATTAGCACAGAAGTAAATGAAATTGAGAACATGAAAACAATTGAGAAAATCAATGAAATTGGAAGTCGGTTCATTGAGAAAATCAATAAAACAGATGGTACATGAGCTAGATTGACAAAAAGAGAAAGAAGATGCAAATAACTAAAATCAGAAATGGAAGAGGAGGCATAACTACTGACTCCCAGAATTAAAAGAGGAAATGAGAAGATATCTTGTGCAACTATATGCTAATAAACTAGACAATGTAGATGAAGTGGGCAACTTCTTATAAAGGCCTGAACAACCGTGGGTGACATCACCTATGGCAGTTATTCTTTGTCCTGCAGAGAATCAGTATGTTCTAGTTTGCTAGCTGCTGGAATGCAATATACCAAAAATGGAATGGCTTTAAAAAAGAGGAATTTAATGAGCTGCTAGTTTACAGTTCTAAGGCCAAGATAATGTTCCAGTTAAAACAAGTCTATAGAAATGTCCAATCTAAGGTATCCAGGGAAAGATACCATGGTTCCAGAAAGCTAATGATGTTCAGAGTTTCTCTCTGAGCTGGAAGGGCATGTGGCAAAGTCTGCTAGCTTTCTCTTCTAGCTTCTTGTTCATGAAGCTCCCCAGGAGGCATTTTCTTTCTTCATCTCCAAAAGTCACTGGCAGGTGGACTCTGCTTCTCATAGCTATGTCATTCTCTGCTCTCTCAGAATCTCATTGCTTTCTCTCTTGTTGTTCTCTAGATTTTCCCAAAATGCTTCTTCTTTTGAAGGATTCCAGTAAAACCAATCAAGACCCACGTGGAATGGGTGGAGACAGGTCTCCAACTATCAAGTTTAATACCCACACATGATGGAGTCACATCTTCATGGAGATAAGCTAATTAAAGTTTCCAACATACAGTGCTGAATAGGGATCATAAGAAACCATCCCACAAGGTTGATTAGGATTGAAACATGGCTTTTCTAGGGTACATAAACCTTTTCAAACTGGTGCACAGCATAAGAAGAAAACTCTTTGACAAGAAGTCAGAAAGCAAGGAAGTGTCTGTTGCAAGTGAGAGCCAGAGCATTGACTTTATTTTCTGCTAACTATTGGGTAAAATAGAGGCCATCTGGCAAGCAGCATAGTAAGGTTGTTCTTTGATTTTGAGGGAAGATTAAAGATTACTTTGATGAAGTATCATTAATTGAAGAACAAAACAGGAGTCTCCTCAAACACAGGAGGAGATGTTCCAGAACAGTGAAGGCCACAGCTAAATGAAGCAGACAAACGTTTTGAGCTATTTTCAGCTCTCATGCTGTTTTCTATATGAAGTTATTGTGTAGAAATGTCCTGCTTAAGAATATGCAAACAAAGAACAATCTTACAAAGGCTTTCACCACATCCTTCCACATCTCTCCCCTTTTTTATTTATTATTGCTGCTGTATTTGAAGGTGGTAGTGATTGCAAAGGTGAAGCTGCAACTGTGGTTACTAGTTGTTGTTTAGCTTGACAAAGGCAAGAAATTGTAGAAGAGATTATTCTGAGGGCTGAAATAAATACAAGAACTATAAATATACCAAATGCAGATAAAATCCAGATTTTAATATTTAATCTGAATTAAATGAAACCCATTGGAAGGATTAAACCCATTAAGGTTATCATTAAAGTGTTGAAGACTTTTTGTTGCATAAGTGTCTGAATTTGGGTTAACTGTTTTTGCAGATGAGATTGCAACATTTGCACTTCTCTTTGAAGATGAGAGGAGAAGGCTTCTTGCAGGTGGAATTTTATTTGTTCCCAAAAATGTAGTAATTCATCCAGGGCAATGGGGTATCACATACGTTATCGTGTTTCCAATTACATTGCAGCTCCTGTCTTGTGAACAGAGCTTGTTGTCTTTCACCTAACCATAAGATTGATGCTTCTAAAGAATCAAGACAGGTTAATATTCCATTATCAATTTGGGTTTGAACAATCATTTCATCAGTGATATTGGTCATAATTTGATTGACTGTATGATCAGTCTGAACTGATTCCTAGTGCTGCCATGGCGGTAGCTGCAGTAGCAGCTATCACAATAGCATAGATGATAAAATCAATAAGAAAGTCCAGTAGACATGTTACTCTGCTAGCCTAAATGGGAGATTTATAATTAAGATGGGAATGAAGAAAATATCCAATACCTGTACTGAATTAGAAGCAGCCATTTCAGGTAGGCTAGAAATTTATTTTCTGGTGAGAGGGAGCTACACTGCAAAGAAGCACTTCATTAGGTTTTTGATCTAATTGTTTTAAACTTCCCCAAGTTATACCCTGAGCATTGAGCATATTATGACAAGGGCGTGTTTGATGTTTTTTCAGCTCCTCCAGTGATATCTTCCCCGTAAGAGGAATTGGGTTGAAGGGTTGATTTTTTCTAACTCATGATGCAGTTTCATATTCCTTGCAGGCAGCCACTGGGGAGCTGTGGGAATAAGCACACAAGCACATCCTCACCCCCAAGTTAGCAGCTCCTGGGGTCTTAACTAGGGTCCATCTCCTTTCAAGCTTTTGCAGAGGACTTAGGTTTTAGACTGTGCTTGTTTAGACAGGAAAAATGTTTTTCAGCTGCTTGAGTCTATCTTTATCACAGTTTAAAAATTTTAAAGTATATAATGATAAAGATACTATATTTCAAGAGGCAGCATCCATTTTTTTTAAATAAGGGTTTTGAGAGTATGATGTGTCCTTTTAATAACAGTTAGTCCATTAGGGTTATATGGGATTTCTGCAGTATGTTTTACACCCCATTGTTGTAGAAATAAGTTAAAGGAAGTAGAGTTGTACTCAGGGCCATTGTTAGTTTTCACAGATTTAGGTTTGCCCATATGACTAACAGCTTCCAGGAAATATGTTTTCCTGTGTTTGGTGCCCTAGTTAATGGGGTAGTATTAACAAAGCCAGAGAAGATGTCTTTAGAGACATGCATATGTTGAAAATGGCCAAATGGTGGGTAATGGTATTCATAGCAATTTTTGCCAAGGCATCTATATTAGTATTATATTCACATTTTGGTGAATTTAAGGTTGAGTGGGCATTTATATAAAAAACAGATACATTAGTACATTGACCAATTTCTCTATATATTTTTTTCATAATTTTCCCTGTAATTTCTTTTTATGTATTTTTTAATTATTCTGTTTCCAGATAGGCATCCAAGTAGTTAACTCATTGGTCACAGCCCATGAATTTGTAAATAAATGACATTCACC
Organism: Tamandua tetradactyla; assembly: GCF_023851605.1. Classification (NCBI taxonomy): domain Eukaryota; kingdom Metazoa; phylum Chordata; class Mammalia; order Pilosa; family Myrmecophagidae; genus Tamandua; species Tamandua tetradactyla. Next base: position 36,710,303 of record NC_135345.1, on the reverse strand, counting down.
CCCTTTTGCTCATATTAACACAATGCATTGTTTTTTGTTCTGCCAATTGATTATTAACTTTTTGTTTTGCTATTTTATTTCTGCAAGTAGAATTGAGAAGGTTTGGTTAAAAAAATTATTATACTGTTGTCTAATATTAAGCAGGTCAGTTATTGATAGAGGGTTAGAAAATGTTTTAATCTTTACAGCATTCCTTAAACATTTTTATGTAACCTAAAACATTAAATGCACTTCATTTTTAGCATTTCATTTTAACAGTTAGAGAGCAAATTTGGTGCGTCTGCTTGGAATAAAAAGACATCTTTTAGAGTTTGACTTTGAGAAAGTAAAATGTTAAAAGTTGTCTTATTTGAAACAATGTTTGGTTTTTTATTTACTAAAGCTGAGGGAAAAAAGCCTTTTTAAATAGTGAGATGATTTTTTCTTTATACAGACAAGGACGTGATAAAGTTAACATAAAGTAGAAGAAGTTATTTTGATAAAACAGAGACTTTATGCTTTTTATACTGATTATTTAAAAAAAGGCTTTTACAAACTTTTATTAAAACAGAGAAAACTAAATTTTAGTTTTGCATCAGCATATGATTTGATATTAAAGCTTTAAAAATGTATAGATAGACTTATTAAATCTTTTTTCTAATTTTGACCATAATTTTTTAATAAACTTTTGGAAACTTATTATCTGTATTCAGGTTTTGTCTTATACTCTTTTCATATAAGTGACAGCCATTCATTTTATCTTGGACAAAACTACTCTCTTTTTCTTTTAATAAAAACACATCCTTTCCATCCTTCCTACCAAAATGATTGTGAAAACGGTCTTTAAGCAAACATTTCACCACATACAATTACCCCAAAATAAAACTTGTCAGAATAATTTTAAACACTTAAAATGCTTTAGTTAATGCATATTTGAAAACATTAATAAACAATTTTAATAAGGATTGATGACATATATAGATATTCTAAAAAATTATATTTCAAAAGGAATCTAATCATAAGATGCTAATGTAAAGTTTCATTCTTGGGCTATTGTTCACTGATCTTTAACTTATACAATGGCCAGATTCCAGTTAGTTTTCATGACTGGGCCCAGGTGGTCCTCTGGGAACTGGCTAGGGACCAAGAGGAGCTTCTTGGGACATAGATAATTTTATTAAAGTACATCTCCTTCTGGGTGAACAGCCAGTCCTCCTAGTTGGAGTGCACATTTTAATGATTTCTTACCAAGACTACACAATGGAGTATCCAGGAGCATATTTGATTCAACGGGAATTTGTTTGTTAAGATTTTGAATGTATTGTTGGGTAGAGGCTTTTACAATTCAAATTGCTAAATACTATATTAAACAGGAGTTACAATTGCTTTAACAAGAGTTTCCCAATTCCATGGGCACATCTGATAACTGTGAGGAATAGATTCAATGATTTCTTTTGTTAAGGAGCTTTGGAGCCCATTGTTAGTAAGACTCCTTTTTCATTTTTGAATACCACGTAAGGAAGGGATTCATGCTGAGGTTGCCCATGTTGAATAATTCTAGGGAAAGCTTGATCATCCCCTGAAGCCAAGGCTTCCTTTAGATATTTTTCCATGGCTGGTTGTGGCTTTCCTAGAATTTCTAGGAAAGCCAGGAGAGATGGAGGGGGTGTTAATTTTCCTCAATATTAGATGGAAGCTGGAGGATGGCTTTGATGCTGGCTCCTTGGTGGGAGTCTTGGGACTGGACAGAGAGTGTAAAGGACATAAAGTAGTTTTTATAAGTCCCCATGTCACAAGAACAGATGTGATTTTCTCACCCTTCTCATATTTTTCTTTTAAACTCTGCCTACTTGTTCCCAGAGCTCCAAATCTAAGGTCCCCCTATCAGGGAAGCAGGGGCAGTGAATTTTAACAATTGGTAACAATGATAGAAGCTGATTCTCTTTTACTGAGCATTCTGCTGCTTTTAACAACTTTTGAAGTATTTTAACAAATATAGTTTGTTCCTTCTTATTAAGAAGGGAATGTGAAAAGAAAATTCCTCACTTGCACGTGGGCAGCTATCTCTAGTGAGCGTCACTCTCCCTTACCTTGGGATGAATGGCTTTGGTTTCTCTGCTGCAGCTGTGATTTATCTTCCACTACAAGTACTGATCTTCCATGCTTGATGCTACATCTGTAGCTGAAGACTTGCTCAGTGTTTTCCTCACACGGGGCACCATTTGTGGGTGACACCACCTATGGCAGTTATTCTTTGTCCTGCAAAGAATCAGCATGAGAAGAAAATTCTTTGACAAGATGTCAGGAAGCAAGGAAGTCTCTGTCCCAGGCAAGAGCCAGAGCCAGAGCCTTGAGTTTATTTTCTGCTAGCTAATTTTTTTTTTGGGGGGGGGGGATAAAAAAGAGGCCATCTGGCAAGCAGCATAGTAAGGTTATTCTTTGATTATGAGGGGAGGTTAAAGGTTACCTTGAGAAATTATCATTAATTTAAGAACAAAACAGAAGTCTCCTCAAGTGCAGGAGACTTTCCAGAAAAGTGAAGACCACAAATAAGTGAAGCAGACCAATATTCTGAGCTGTTTTCAGCTTGCATGCTGTTTTCAGCATGAGGTTATTGTGCAGACATGCACAGTGGTTTTCCAGGGCTTGAGGATGTTCAAAGAGCAAACATACAAATGCTTTGACCATATCCTTCCCACAAACAACCAACATTGACTTCAGAAGAAATAGACTACTTCAACAAATGTATCACAAGTAAAGAGATGGGAACTGTCATCAAGAATTTCCTAGAAAAGAAAAGTCCAGGACCAGATGGCTTCACATGTGAATTATCCCAAGCAGTCAAGAACAAATTAGTACCAATCTTGCTGAATCTCTTCAATAACATTGAAAAAGAGTGACTGCTACATAACTTAAATTTAAAGCCAACATCCCCCTGAAAACAAAGCCAGGCAAAAATACTACAAAGAAAGAAAATTATAGACCAATCTCTTCAATGAAAATAGATGCAAAAATCCTCAACAAAATACTTGCAATTCAAATTCAGAAGCACCTCAAAAGAATTATACACTGTTACCAAGTGCCATTTATCAGGTATGCAAGGATTGTTCAATATAAGAAAATCAGTTAATGTAATATGCCATATCAACAAATCTAAGTGGTAAAACCACATAATCATCTTGATTGATGCAGAGAAGGCAGTTGACAAAATTCAACATCCTTTCTTGTTGAAAACACTTCAAAGGATAGAAATAGAAGGCAGCTTCTGAAACATGATAGAGGGAACATGAAAAAGTCACAGTTAACATCATCCTCAATGGGGAGAGGCTGAAAGCTTTCCTTCTAAGATCAAATACAGGACAAGGATGTCATTTGTCACCATTGTTATTCAACATTTTGCTGAAAGTTGTAGCCAGAGGGATTAGACAAGAAAAAGAAATAAAAGGCATCCCAATTGGAAAGGAAAAAATTAAAACTTTCACTGTTTGCAAATGATACGGTACTATATGTCAAAAATCTTGAAAGGTCTACAGCAAAACTACCAGAGCTAATAAATGAATGCAGCAAAGTGGCAGGGTAAAAGATCAACACCCAAAATTCAGTAGTGCTTCTATACACTAATAATGAGCAATCTGAGGTGAAAGCCAGGATGAAAATTCCATTTATAATAACAACCAAATGAATCAAATACTTACGAATAAATTTAATTAAGGATGCAAAAGACCTATACACAGAAAACTAAAAGAAATTGTTAAAAGAATTCATGGAATACCTAAATAAATAGAAAGGCATATCATGTTCATGGATTGGAAGATTAAATATAGTTAAGATGTCAATTCTACCCAAATTGATTTATAGATTCAAGCAATAGCAATTAAAATCCCCAAAACATAATTTGCAAAAATAAAACAACAATGACCAAATTCATTAGGAAGGACAGGGTGCCTGGAATAGCTAAACATATCTTGAGAAAGAAAAATGAAGTGGTAGTTCTCATATTACCTGACTTTAAAACTCATTATAATGCTACAGTGGTCAAAACAGTATAGTACTGGCATAAAGATAGATATACTTACCAATGGAATCAAATAGAGTCTTCAGATATAAACCCTCTCATCTATGGACAATTTATCTTTGATAAGGCAGTCAAGCCAACCCACCTTAGACAGAGCAGCCTCATCAATAAATGATGCTTGGGAAACTGGATATCTATATACAAAAGAATGAAAGAGGATCCAGATCTCACACCCTATATAAAACTTAACTCAAAATTGATCAAAGACCTAAACATTAGAGCTAAGATCATAAAACTTTTAGAGCAAAATATAAGGAAATATCTTATAAATCTTGTAATAGGAGGCAGTTTCTACACCTTACACCCAAAGAACAAACATTGAAAAAAGAAATAGGTAAATGGGAACTCCTGAAAACTAAACACTTTTGTGCATCAAAGAACTTTGTCAAGAAAGTAAAAAGGCAGCCTATGCAATGGGAGACAATATTTGGAAACCATGTATCAGATAAGGGTTTAGTATCCAGAATATATAAATAGATTCTTCAGTTCAACAACAAAAAGTCAAACAACCCAATTAAAAAATGGACAAAAGATATGAACAGACACTTTTCAGAAGAAGAAATACAAATGGTTAACTGGCACTCAGGAAGATGCCCAACTTCGATGGCTATTGGGGAAATGCAAATCAAAACCACAATGAGGTCTCATCTGACACCTACTAGAATGGTCATTATAAAACAAACAAACAAACAGAAAACAAGTACTGGAAAGGATGTGGAGAAAGAGCCACACTTATCCACTGTTGGGAATGTAAAATGGCCCAACTGTTCTGGAAGGCAGATTGGCAGTTTCTCAGTAAGCTAAATATAGAATCACTACATGATCCAGCAGTCCCATTACTATGTATATATTCAGAGGACTTGAGGAGAAGGACACAAATGGACATTTGCACACCAATATTTATAGCAGCATTATTTGTGATTGCCAAGAGATAGAAACAGTCCAAATGTACATCAGTGGATGTGTAGCTAAAGAAGACTCTCATGCCCATATTTTGCCTCTCTGGCTTCTGATTGTGACTTGCTGGAAATTCATGGCTTTATCTGTCTCAGCCATCAAATGAAATTTTCCCCTGTTTGCCTGAGTGCTGATCTCTTCTACTCATAAGACACTAGTCATTTTGGATTAAGGGCCCAACCTACTTCACTACGATCTTATTTTAACTTGCCAAATTCCACCTGTAGTGACCCTATCTCTAAATAAGCTCACTTTCTGAGTATACTGAGAAAATTAGGGAACCTAATTCAATCCCTAACAGAAGACTTCAGAGCATTTGAAACAAACCTTGTTAATCAGGACCACATTAAACTCAAGAGCCCAGAATAATAAAACCAACCTGGGAGAACAAAGACAAAGCATGTTAGATAAAACAAATAAATATAGTGTTATACCACATACCAAATTAAAAGAAGTTGAGGTTGGGCTCATCTATTGTACACATTCAAATAGTTATTCACTGAGTGAAAACATATTTTACCTTCTGAGTAAAAGAGTATAATTTCTATACAAAATGAGCATAATTATTTTATTAAAAATAAAAAGGAAAAAGTAAATAATAAAATATATCAATTTCTTGCTTTGATAGCTCATTAATCAATACTATGCACGTTTTATTATTTTTTCTTTTTATTATAGAAGTTTAAATAAAATCATGCTGAAAATACAGAGATTTTAACCACATTCTAATATATTTTTAAGTTTTGATAATTATATTAAAAATGCTGTGCTCCACTACCACCATCCCATTACAGAACTTTTCCATCAATACAAATAGAAAATCCATATAATTTAAGCATTAATTTCACATTTATTGTACCCACCCCTGCACCTGGTAACCTACATTCCAGATTCTGACACTATGATTTAGCTTATTCTGATTTTTGTATATAAATGAGCTCCTACAATTTTTGCCCTTTTGTGTATGACTTATTTCACTAAATAAGATGTGTTCAAGGCTCATACAGGTGTTCACATGTATCAGAACTGCATTCCTTTTACAGCTGAATAAAATGCCATCATTTTGTTTATGCATTTATCTCTTGATGGACACTTGGGTTGCTGCCATCTTTTGACAATAGTTAATATAATGTAGCTATGAATGTTAGTGTGCAAATATCTTTTCAAATCCTTGCTTTAAATAATTCTAGGTATATACCTAGATGTGGGATTTCAGGGTCCAATGATAATTCTATATTCAATTTTCTGAGGAAGTCCAAAACTGCCTTCCATAGCTGCTGCACCATTTTATATTCACAATTAATTAGTGTACTATTTCTCCACAAGCTCTCCAGTGCTTGCAAATTTGCATTTTTAAATATTAGCCATTCAGTGTGGTTTTGATTTACATTTCCCTAATAGCAATGTTAAGCATTTTTCACATGCTTTCAGCCATTTGTATATCTTCTTTAGAGAAATGTCTATCCAGGTTTTTTTTTTCCATTTTTAAAATGGCTTGTCTTTTATTGTTGAGCTGCAGAATTTCTTTATTAAACCATTACTGGATATGTTGCTCCCAAATGTTTGCTCCCATTTAGTAGGTTGTCTTTTTACTTCATGATAAAGTTCTTGAGGCATGAAACTTTTTATTTTGGTGAGATCCCAATTATATATATTTTCTTTTGTTGCTTGTACTTTGGGTGTTCTAGTTTGCTAGCTGCCGGAATGCAACATACCAGAGATGGGTTGGCTTTTAATGAAAGGGGATTTATTTTATTAGTTCTTCAGAGGAAAGGCAACTAACTTTCATCTGAGGTTCTGTCTTACATGAGAAGGCACAGGATGATCTCTTCTGGCCTTCTCTCCAGGCCTCTGGGTTCCAGCAACTTTCTCCAGTGTGATTTCTTTCTGCATCTCCAAAGGCCTGGGCTGAGCTGCCAGTGCTAAGATGAGGTATGCTGAGCTGCTTGGGTTGTGCTATGTTGTGCTTTCTCATTTAAGCACCAGCCAACTAAGTCAAACATCATTCATTGCAGCAGGCACACCTCCTAGCCGTCTGCTGATGTAATCAGCAACAGATGAGGTTCACGTACCATTGGCTCATGTCCACTGCATCAGAACTAGGTGCCTTCACCCGGCCAAGTTGACAACTGAATCTAACTACCACAGGTGTGAATTCTAAAAAAACACTGCCTAACATAAGATCCTGAAGATGCCTCCCTGTTTTCATCTAGGAGTTTGACAGTTCTAGTTTTATGTTTATATCTTTCATCCATATTGAGTTGATCTTTGTATAAGGTGTGAGGTAAGTTTCCACTTGTTTTTTCTTTTTTAATGGAGATAAGTTGCTCCAGCACCAGTTGAGTGTGCTTTGCCTCCTTGTCAAAAATTAGTTAGCCATGAGTGTGAGGATTCATTTCTGAGCTCTCAATTAGATTCCATTGGTCTAACTGTCTATACTTGTGCCAGTACCATGTTGATTTGATTACTCTGATTTTGTAAAAAGTATTAAGATTGGAAAGTGTGAGTCTTACAACTTCATTCTTCTTTGCAAGATAGCTTTAGCTGATTGGGGCTCCTTAGCCTTACACACAAATTTGATGATTGGCATTTCCATTTCTACAAAGAAGGTTGCCAGAACTTTGTATTAGGATTGCACTGAATGTATAAATTGCATTGGTTAGATTTGATGTCTTAATGATATTTAGTCTTCAAATTCATGAAAGTGGAATTCTGTCCATTTATTTAGGTCTTCTTTGCTTTCTTTTAGCAATGTTTTGTAGTTTTCTGTGTACCAATCTTTTGCCTCCTTGCTTAGATTTATTCCTAGATTTTTGAATAGGGTAGTTGTTATTGTAAATGGATTTTTTTCTTGATTTCTTCTGATTGTTCATTTCTTGTGCCTAAAAGCACGATTGAGTTTTGGGTGTTGGTCTTGTAAACCACCACTTTGCTGAACTCATTCATTAGCTCTAGGAGCTTTGTTGTGGATTTTTTAGGATGCTGTATACACAAGATCATACCATCTTCAAATTGAGAAAGTTTTACTTTTCCTTTCCAATTTGGATGCTTTTATTTTTTTCTTGCCTAACTGCTCGAAAAGTACTTCCAGTACAATGTTGAATAAAAGTAGTGACAGTGGAAATTCATGTTTTGTTTTTAACCTTGGAGAGAGGATTTCAGTCTTTTACCATTGAATATGAATGCGTATATTCCTATCTTGCCAAATTTGAGTTGTTGGCTGAGACTATTTCTTCGAATATTCTTTCTGCCCCTTTCTCTCTTTCTTTTCTTTCTAGTACTCCCATATTGTGAATATTGGCATGCTTGATCGTGTTCCAGAAGTGTCTTAGGCTATTTTATTTTACTTCTATTTTCTTTTTGATCTTCATCCTGACTCATTTCAAATGTCTTTTATTCAGATTCTTTGATTCTTTCTTCAGCCTGCTCCAATCTGCTCTTGAAACTCTTCTGCAAATATTTCATTTTAGTTATTATGACCTTCAACTCCAGTAGTTCTATTTGTTCCTATTTTAAAATTCTGATTTTTTAAATTGAGATTCTCATATTTCTACTTCAATGTTTTCCTAATACATATATTTTAAATTTTTCTCTGTATTTTCCATCATCTCTTTGAACATCTTTAATATCAGTTTTAAATGTCTTCTTCAGTATTTTCACATTCTGGTCTTCTTCACTGATCTTTTCTGGATTTTTCCCTCTTCCTTTGGATGTGCCATCATTTCCTGTTTCTTTATTTGTCTTGTGCTCTTGTTGCACAAAGTAAATATTAATATTTTAAAATGTTAACTCTGGGATTTATTCCTTAACATATCTGCTTCTTGATATTTTAATCAGCTGATGATGATATATATTTTCTTGCATGTCAGTCCTGCTATCAGCAAGGCCTGCCCGAGCAAAACACAATGTGCAGGGTTTGCTTGGGCTTTCTGGGTCTCTGTCTTTTCCTGGGTTTTTGCTTCCTAGAGTTTGGGAGTTCCCCTATTTATAGAAATTATGCTGGCCAATAAGAATAAAGACCTGTGTCCAAGAATAAAGACCTCCTTCTTCTTGGTGTTTGAAGCTGAGGCTTTGTCCCAAACTGTCCCCTTCTGTACTTACTTATACTCCTTTAATTGTCTCAAGCTGTTTTTGCCTGGAGGAAAAATTCTGGGGGAAGGACCACGGCAGATAGGACTTTCCCAAATCAGTTTTTCCCAGCCACAATAGGGCCAGGAAACCATGAAAGAGGTGCAGGCCAAATGCAAAGTGCCCTGGGGAGGGGATCAGGAAGGGCACAAAGAGTTTATCCTATGGGTTCCCAAGGCTGAGGGTCCCTGGCCTGCTCCACAAGGCAGCCCTTCTGCTAACTGTCACCCATGGTCTTGAGGAATTACAGTGTCCTTAAGTCTTATGGGCACTGCCCCTGTCCGAAGTAGGTTGAAATAATGGCTATTGCTGCTTTCGTCTGGGAAGGATTGGAACAATATCTGTACTCAGAGTTGGGCCATCAGTGAACTGAAATCACTAATCAAAAGCAGCCCTGATCAGTGATCAGCTATGCCCATATCTTGTCTTTGGGAAGAAGATTTTTATGCCCCTTTTTGTCTCCTGCTATCTAGCCAAGGGCGGGACCTCATGGTGATCTGCTCTGAGACTGGGGGATGGACACAGGGAAGTACAGTAGCAGAAAGAAAGCAGTTCACTGTTCTTTACTGTAATTTATTAGCTTCTTATTGCCACTCTTCCCTAGAAGTTGTACAGTGTTCTTCTGGTCTCTGGAATTTCAAAATAGTTGTTTAAGACTGTTTCTGCCAGTTTAATAGTTGTTTTTGATGGAAGAAATGAGTCCTGCAGCTCCTCACTCCACCATCTTACCTATACAATGTTTTTGAGTTGAATTCTATTTCCTATGAGATAGATAAATGTATTCTACCCATATTTAAATAGCAATTCAGTACATAATCAAAATATATTGTTTTGATGCTACACTATAAAAATATCCCAAATATGACCCATTATTTTGAGCTACCGTACTTCAAAAATGATGAACTAGTTTCACAGTCTTCAATTCCCTATATTTTGTGTGAGAGCGATACTGAACTCTAAAGCTCATGGCCACTGCACTGCATTTAAGACTAAATAAGTAAATCACATTTCAATACAAATAGTACAAAAACTATCAAGTATTGACTGTAACACAGGAGGGTCCATAAAACCTTGGGCATTTTACACTACTATTTTTATTTTTCATACATCATAAAGATCAGATTTGCTTGCATATAACAATGTGCTATTATATTGTAATGCTAACAGAAATGATTAAATCATAAAATGTAAATGTAATCAGTTTTAGAGCAATCTGAAGACTCATCACTTAAGATATAAATTATAGGCTTTTCATGGCTGCTGAAACTTAAGAGCCTGTATATCTAGAATATACTATGATTAAATTGTGATGCCTTACATAATTCAATGAGAACTCAAATCAGGGTATTTATAAAAGGAAAGAGCTGCTTCACACTAGGTGAACCATGATAAAAACCAGTTACTATGAATATCTGAATAACTACATAAATCCATTCTCTTGTCAATTGCAACTTGTTTCAATAGGCCTTGCATACCCTTTAAACAAAATGTAAGTGGACTGCTTCAGCCTATAAATGGATTAAATCCTTCATGCATAGATATATCTGGTACATTTTATTTTCAAGAACCTTTCTGTAATGTTAGAAATGATTGGACAATCAGTATGCTGTACAAAGTTCATCCCTCAACTTTTTAAACTTCCTCTTGAGATCACACAGCCCTTCTATTGTCCCTGATTTTATTTTATTTTTTTGCTTATATTAGCCGCTAAACTGGTGTTAGTAGTATAATCTGCCACTCTTTTCCCCTCTGCCAGATATTATAAATGTGAAGTAGTTTAAAATATGGGGCCCATTGATTCTTACACTCAGTTCATGAAGTTAATATTTCTCACTGCTGGAAAGTCTTGGAAATAAGTTTGGAAAATATTAGCAAGAAAAGTCAGAGAATGATAAATATAATTAACACAAGCTCAAACTTTGAGAATAATTTAATGCATTTGAATTCTGAGTCTAGCCTATTATGGAAAAACACAAAGGTAGGTGAAACCTTGAGTCTCAGATTTTTAACACTATATGAACATATTTGCAGCAACCAAACACTGGATTCTCAGCATCTGTTTATAATCTGGATGGGAGATATAAATTGAATGAAAAATGTGGTTTGGACATCATTACTTACAATAATATTATGCTTGTCTACTAATCTAGTGAAAATGTATTTGAAGATTGTGTGTATGTGTGTAACAAAAGGGGGGGCAATTCTCATGTGTAGTCTCATATCTATATTCACCCACATACACATGTGTGTACACACACACACACACACACACACATGCACATGTAATCCTCTTGTCGACTTCTACCTCCTTCCTCCTTGGGTATACTTTTTGTGGAAGTTACTAAAGTTAGCTGGCATTCACATTAACTGACATGTCTCCAGGTTATTTTTCACAATACAAAAAGTAAAATGTGATTGTGTTTATGAAAAAATATATTTATATATCTGGAAATCTTATCATATGTATTCCCCATGTGAAACCACAAAATTGATCATTAAATTTAGATAGAATGCCAAATTCTTAGCACACCTACAATGCTTAATGCAATTTGACCCTTACTTACAACGATGACCTTGCCTGTCAACACTCATCTCTCTTCCTCTCGACACTCTGGTCAAAATGTCTTGTAATTCCACAAACATGCTGCATCTTGTTCTGTTCAGGGCTGTTGAATATGTTGCTTCCTCTGCCTGAGACATTCCTGTGGTCTACTCTCTGATGCCGCCTACTGCTCCCACAGGCCTCAGAGTATTTCAGGATTGTCTTTCATTTATCCTCATAAAATGCTATTTTTTCCTTTGTGTCTATATGGCAATTGCCTCAGTCTGCTTTTTCGCTAGCAGCATGGAAGATGCCTGAGAGTACTGAATTCTCAATTCTTTCATACATTTCCCAGGATCAGTAGTGTGTCCAACACATAACTTAAACATGTTTATTGCTTGAAGGAATAAGCATATAATATGAATCTATACATGGTTTCAGGTGAATTGTCACATATTTCACCTCTTTACTCATTGCTACCATAGTATAAATGGAATATTAAATGTTGTTGAACTGTCATAGTGTCCATCACTACAAATAAATATATAATCTCCAATGTCTTTTGATACTTTAATTATTATTAAACTGTTTTCTTCTTTACCATCTAATTGTATGTACAACTTCATATTATCTCCTAATGGGCTTATATGGGTAGTCCCTGATTTATCATGGTTTAAAAACATGAAATGTAATTTACCTCTCCATTCAAATTCTTGTTATTAGCCTAGATGTATTCAATATTTACATGAACAAAGTGATACCACATGCTCTTACCTTTGCTTTTGTCTTTGACCACTTTAGATTCCCTGATCCAGAATTATCTTTAATAATTTAATAAATTTAATAAATACCCTAAAACCAATGCTATTTAACCTATTTTCTTAATCTCAATCCTAAATAAAACCAGCTATTTTATTTTATTTTAAAGCATCTTAATGCCATTGAAGAATAGTTCATATTCAGGAATTTGGTAAAAGATAATACTAGTAACAGTTGCATTTACCAAATGATAAGACAATCCATTCATCTGCACAAAATTGAGATAAATTTTTTATCACTGTATTGAATCAGATATTCAATTTCACTTGTCCATATTAGTCGATTTTCCTTATTGAGTTCACTCATTCACCCTTTAATACAATGATTTATGTAACACTTTCTCTCATGGAGCTTCTCTATGCCTCACTATTCTCAGTGGATAACATTGTTTCATCTTTCACTGACCAAATATTTCCCATCTGATGGGAACTTTCTCATCCTCTTGCCACTATCTGGCTTTGTCATATGCACATACTAGCTCATTCTTTCTTGCTATGTAGCAGATTGACAATTCACCAATTAGTAAAAATTTCTGCACATGTGCCTTCAAATCTGACCACTTTTCTCCATAAATTTGCCTTATAAGTGACATTACTCAATTTGCTGTTCCCTTTTCTCCTGTATACTTAACTCCCTCCTCTCTAATGGTCGTTCTATACAATCTTTAACCTTCAAATATATGCTGATTTCTCCTTATTCATAGAAGAGAACAACACCAAAAGCATGATCCATGGAAAACTCTGATAAATTGTCTCCTTTAACATTAAAAATATCTGCTCTGCAAAAGAGACTGTTAAGGAAAGAAAAGACAAGTGCGAATATATTTGCAACATACATATTTGCAAAAAGGCTTGTTTACAAAATATACAAAAAACTCATAAAACTAAACCATAAGAAACTAAGCAAACCTATTTAAAACTGGGCCAAACATCTGGACAGATACCTCACCAAAGAAGATATGAAGAAGGTAAATAAGTATATGAAATGATGTTCAACATCATATATCATTAGGAAATTTCATGTTAAAGGGTCAATGAGATAATGGACCACACCAAATGCTGGTGAAGATGTTAAGCAATGAGAACTCATTTATTGCTGAAGGGCATCCAAAAAATCTATCCACTTTGAAAGATTGACAGATTACTACAAAGCTAAAAACATAGTCCTATCATATTGAAACAGTAGCTTTACTCCTAGTTATTTACCCAAATGAGTTGAAAACTTATGTTCATCCAAGATCTTGCAGAACATGTTTATAGCAGTGTTATTCATTGCAAAAAACTGAAAGCAACCAAGATATCCTTTGATTGGTGAACAGATAAAAACTAAAATGGCAGTACATCCATACAATGGAGTATTATTCAGTGATTAAAAGAAATGAGCTACCAAGCCACAAAAAGATATTGGGGAATCTTGAATTAATATTGTTCATATTAACCTTCAAAATTCTCTCTTCGTTGTTCCTCATACATTTTTAGCCTCAGTCTCCATTTGGGGCTCTCTACATTCTAATATGTCATATTTCTCAAAGCTTTCACTTATCACTGCACACTGCTAGGTGTTTCCATCTCTTCAGAAGTTGTCAAAATATTCAATAATTTTTACTGAGTCTAAACTGCATATTGCGTTCATGTTTAACACCCCAAAAGAGTGATTTATATAAAAGATGGCATGTCATAGTCCCATTGGCAACTTTTGTTTTCTTTTGGATGAACACAACAATAATAGTGCATATTATAACATATGATATCTTCAATATTAACAAAGAGAGCATTGGTACATGTCAACACATATCGACTCTTCAACTCAATTCCAAACCTGCCTTAAAGCAATAAATGTTACATCCAACTTCTTCTCAACATTTCTAATTGGATTTCTCTGAAGCATCCTGCATTAATCATATACAAAAGCAAAGGCTTGGGGTAGTTTATTCACACATGTTCCAATTCCAGTCTTTGCCATTTATAAGGAACAGAGTCAATTTTGAGAAACCTTGAAATCATTAACAGCATTTCCCGTAAACCCAAATTTGGTCACTGACTAAATTCTACCTCTAAAATAATTGTTAGTATAACTAATATTTATGAAGGGATTATTGTACTAATATTTTCAATTCTTTGAATGCATTACCTTAATTGTATTAGGGGAAAACCCCACAAAATTATGTGCCCGTGCTCATCTTTGAATCATGTCCTCTATAAAGACATGGTTCAAATCTTAATCCCTATTCTCATGGGTGTGAACCCATTTGTAAATAGTATCTTTGACAAAGTTAGGAGTTAAGATGTGGAGTCTTTATGAATAGGATCTTAGAAGGTCCCAAATCAAATCAGATGGACCTGGATCCATATGATTGGAGTCCTTATAAGCAAGGAAATTAGAGTGCAATCTGTCAGTAGACGCCAAGACAGAGAAAGCCAGAAGTGGAGACCAAGGAGACAGAGTGTTGTGTGATAGAGGCAGAAATGCAAGTCAAGGAACTCCAACAATTGTAACATGGCAGCATAAGAATGAAAGAGACTCCAGGAGAAGCATGGCCTGTGGAGACCTTGAATTTGGACTTCTGGCCCCCAAAACTATGAGACAATGAATTTTTGTTCTCTTAGCCAACCTTTGGTATGGAATTAGAAATTTTGGAAAACTAAGACAGTTAGGGAAAGTTATCTATGATGGCACCAAGAAGACTTTTCCATGATCAAAAACTATGTAAATGGAATCCAAGTCTTGAATTAAACACCTTAATCTAGGGTCTATGCTCTGTTCATTTTTCATTTTCTCACATTTTTCATGCAGTTCATAAGCAAATACATCTTAATCCTTTCAATAATTCTATACACTGTATAGGAATTGATGTTTTAAAAATATAAATTGAATTATTGATTTAACTTATTTTAATTATTTAATTTCTTCCCATTTAAGATAAACCCTAGAATTGTTACATGATATAAAAAGTTCTTCCTTATATGTACTGTCTCCCTTTCAAGTTAATTATATAGAAACATGGTCTGCAGACAGAAAAACATCTCTTCAAAATTGTCTACTTCTTAATTCCTGAAATCTGTGAATGCGTTAGGTTGCATGTCAAAGGGGAACTTAAGTTTACAGATGGAATTAAGGTTGCTAATCAGATCATCTTAAAATGAGGAGGTTATCCTGAATTATCCTGGTGGACCCAATGTAATCACAAGGGTCCTTAAAAGTGGTAGAGAGAATTGGAAAAGAGAAACAGACGGCAGTGTGGGAAAGACCTGTGATAACTTTGCTGGTTTTGAAGATGGAGAAATGAGCCTTGAAAGAAGGAATACAGGTGGCCCTGGAAGGTGGAAAAGACAAAGATGGGTTTTCAAATACAGAATCCCCAGAAAGCATGTCTGTACAGTGTTTTAGCCTAATGTGGCCCACTTTGGACTTCAGAATTACAGAAATGTAAGACAATAAATGTGGTTAAGCTTGTGGTAATTTACTATAGCATCAAAAGGGAACAAATATAAATGATGATACTCTTTCAAACATTCATTCATTCACTTAATACATGTTCACTGTGTAGTTGCTTTATTTATTGCAAAGTATATGTTCACTCATTCTAAAGAGGTATTATTTTTTAAGAAATACATATCTTTAGCAAAACATATCGAGTTTATTTTAAATATATGAAGTAAAAGACACAGGTATGCCTATTATACTAATGATACTGGTACAATAGTCAATATTTAAAATGCATGAATTGTCATAATTAGCTGTTCCTTCTTGACCTGTATTCATGGCAAATTACATCTTTTGCTAAAAATCCCCAATAAGGAAAGAATGAAACACAGTAGTTTCTATGTTCTCTGGGAATGTAGGAAGAAAAAAGGAAATGAGTACTGACAGAATGAGAAATGTAACGATATATGTGTCCATTTGTTTCAAATAAATAGCAATGTATAACAATGGGTAGATTAGTCTAGTCATTAGGTCAAGATTAATAAGCACATATAGGGTTACTATATTTTCCTGAATTTTAATAAGTAAGTTGAATTTATAATAGTTAATTGTGATCTTGAAAGGACAACATGTTTCATTATTAAATAAATTTGAATGGATTCATTTACCTTGGTAATTGAATTTAGCAATTGAAAAGAAAAAACTGAAATCTTGTATTCCCTTCTCTTTCCTACTTTTTTAAAGAATATAATCAGTAGCCAGCACAAAAAATAATTTAGTTAAATTGTTTCTTATTAAATGATGGCAGATGAGTATCTTGAAGTGGGAAAAAATAAAGACATTTTATCTAATTATGTTTCAGACTATAATTTGCAATGTGTAAAACAATTCCATTTCTGCAACTGATAAAATTGGAAAAAAAAGCAACAAAATGAACAACATAAAACTGAGTAATGAGAAATTATACACTGCTTCTCTGATGTCTCTGATAAGGAAATCAAGCAACTGTTCCCTATTTTATAATAGCATGTTATGTTAATGATAGGTATATTTGTCTATGTTAAAGAAAAAGAAGTGATCTTTGCAATTAAGGTTAACATTTATTTTACTTCTGCAGTGAGCTAGTCAGGTTGATAATCACCATGAATCTTCATAATATGAATTAAAAAGAGGACATCACATAAGTTAAAATGATGAAATGTTATTATATAACACATGTTCTCACCAAATCCAATTCTTATAACTAAATGTAATAACTGTATTACAGTCATTTCACTTACATATCATAATCAGTTATTCTACAATTTGTTAACTTTTCTGATTTATCTAAACCTGAGATTATAATTTCTGTTTCATATAAATTGCACACTTCAAGTGCTGGCATAAGAGGAGCTAAATACATTTTAGTGTAGTAATAATAGAACTGGTTGTAGTAGGAAAACTATTGGCACTTGTCATAATTATTTCTATACTCTGCTTTATGCTAATCAATTAGGTTATATATTTGTAGCATATACTATTGTACTTACTTTTATTCATTTCAAACTTAAAATTGTAAAGAAATGACCATGCAATATGAATAATAGGTAAGAGTTGCCATTTGCAATTAATTACAATTATAATGCCTCCTGATATTTCTACTACGTGCATACTTGTGATAAGTGCTAATTAAGTGAATTAAGTATTTGTATTTTAGGCAAATGATTTGATTAGCATTAAACCAAAGATCTCAGGAATCAGTTAAGAGAGACTGAGTACTAGGACAGCAGTCCATCTGCTTGTAGACCCCTCTGAAGATCCTTATTCCATTACTTTAAAAAGATTAAGTTCTCAAGATTCCCTTCCTCCCCAAAGAGAAAATTATAGCTTTAATTTCTTTTGCTCCTAAAGTGAAATATATTAAGGATAGTTTTAAGTTTTAAATTTCTTCTCTAAGATTTGGGATATTTTAACCTGATGTTGGGTTCCCAAAATAGGAGGTAGGAGAGATACTATTACAACATTAAGGAAGTTTATTTAAAGCAAATACCACATTTCATTTGACGTTATGTCTGTGAGATCTAAAACTGAGTATAAAATTGTGTTCAGTAAATGCTTATTGAATGAATAAACAGGATATTCATTTTTCACAAGATGCATTCTACGTGGTAAATATATCCCTTTGTCAAGAGCCCCTTGAACACACTGACATATGTATAAACCTCAGGATTATTAAAAATATATGCCATGATTCATTATCGGTTTAGAAAATCAATTAGCAGGTCCAGACCTCATTAAAAAAAGCAATGATAATTATAACAAAGGGAATATACCAATGCTAAATGTCAGCAGAGGGAAACATAAGGGAGGTATATGGGACTTTTTTTTTCTTTCTTGGAGGAAGAAATGGAAATATTCTCATGTAGATTGTGGTGGTGAATGCATAACTATGTGATCTTAACAGGAAACATTGATTGTACACTTAGGATCAATTGTAAGATATTTAAATAAAATTGTTTAAAAAATAAACAGAAAGATACCAGATCCAGAGAAGATGTGGAGAAAGACATACACGATTCACTATTGGCTGGGAAATAGAATGGTGCAGCCCCTTTGGAGGGTAGTGTGGTGTTTTTCCACAGGAGACTAAGTAGGGTTGCCATATGATCCTGCAATCCAGTTACTAGGTATATACTCAGAAAGACTGAAGGCAGGAACATGGATAGACATTTGAACACCGGTATTTATGGCAACATTATTTACAATTGCCAAAGGATGGAGGTGACCTGTGGGAACGTTGACTGATGAATGGAAGCATGAACTGTGGTGTGTACATATGATGGAATATCGTGGGGCTGCAGAAAGAAATGAAGTCATGAGACATGCGACAAGGTGAATGAAACTTCAGGGCATTATGTGGAGTGAAATAAGTCAGAAACGAAAGCACAAATATTTTATGGTCTCACTAATATAACTTTAATGAGCAAACTGAAAATTAAATTTGCAAGCGTAGGTTATCAGGAGATAGAAAGTGGGAAGAGATTGGGCAATCGATGTTTAAGGAGTACAAAATGTTCAGGGAAGCTCATTGTAAAGGTTTCTAAATTGTAAGCTCTTATATCAGTCACATTTATTCCTGAGTTTTAACTGTCCTTTCTAAATTGTGGTATGCTGTGCTCTTCAGGCATGAGCAGTTATGTCATTGTAATGTAAACATGCTTTTAAGGACAAGTGTAACTATGCATTTAAGCTTAATTTTTGTCATGCAAGAACTAATTTTTTATCTTTGGAAAAATGAGTTTTTGAAGTACAATCAAGGAGTACTTAAGGAATAAGCTAATAATTGAATTTAGTTAATAAGGGCTAAGCAATACATTTTTAAAATTCTAACTTGTAGAATGTTAGTATTCCTTACCACTGTAAAAATTATAAAATGTAAAATGCAGTTTAATGTTAGACGGCTTAGAATCTTACAATGCCTTAGTGTTGTCATTCTGGCATCAAGTTCCATGATGAAATACTCAAGTTGATACTGGAAGCTAAGCTGACTATACACTAACCTTAAGCATTCATTGAAAATTGTTTTGGTAGATCCCTAGGATTTGGGCTATCTGTGTGACACCTGAGTCTGAGAGCTAGAGTTCTGCAGCTCTGAATCCCATACAGGAACTATTAAAAAAGTATTACTCCATACAGAAACTATTTAAAAAGCTGACAGACATCAGACTTCAATTAGATATGTGAATGAAGAGGATCTGTTTAGTAATAATATAAATTAGGATTCAGGATAAAGGATGATACAGTCTGTCTTTTAAAACTTCAACTTCTGTGTGAGACTAAAAGAAGACACATTTATTTTGTCCAAAATTTAAAATTTTTGTAGCACACTAATTTCACCTGTTGGTCAGTTTATTTAAACAACGTAATTATCTTGAATCTAGAAAAAGGAATGGAATATTGCTATTCTGTAGAGGTATTATAATACACTGATACATTCTAGAGTATTTTGGACAGAAAATTTAAAAAAATCGCCAAGTTCCTTGAGGATCTGAAGAAAAAATGTGGAATTATTAAACTTCCCAAGATGAGGAATTCCTGATATTCTCTCAAGCATTAGTGACTCCCAATTTAGCAAGCCAAACCCTTGATCTTGAGGCTCGCCCTTATAAAACTTGTTTTACTTATGGTAAAGCTAAGCCTACCTATAATTATGCCTTAAAGTCACTCCCAGAAAACCTCTCTTTTTGCTCAGATGTAGCATCTCTCTCTAAACCAAACTCTGATAATAAACACTCCCCCTTACATAAGACATGACTCCCAGGGATGAGTCTGACCCTGGTATTGTGGGATTGACATTGCTTTCTAATCAAAATGGGTAAGATAAATGAAGCAAAATAAAGTTTTAATGACTAAGAGGCTTCAAATAGGGATGAGAGATCATTCTGGAAGTTACTCTTATGCAAGCTTCAGCCAAATATTTCAAATTGTCACAGTATCTCAAACCCCAACCAACAATATTCCTGGAAACCCTAGTTTATCAGAAATTTAAAGCTTCCATATAGTACCCATGCCAGATAAGCCCTGAAACCCAGAGGTAACATGTTATCCAGAAACATCAGCCACTTTTATTCCTCTACCACAAAACATTGACACCCTTTCCAGCATTAAGAAATAAGAATGGTCATTTCCTAGATATCCCTGAAGATTGAGCGAATGATCAAATGAGAGAGCTAAGAAGTTAGGATTTAACAAATGATTGTGACATCTGACTTATCATATATATTTCTTTTTCATTTTTTGTGTATTACAATAGCTAGAAGGAAATACCAGAAATTGCTGAACTGCAGTCCAGTAGCCTTGATTTTTGATAATGATGGTATAACTATATAATTTCATCTTGTGACTGTGTGATTGTAAAAACCTTGTGACTGATGCCCCTTTATCCAATGTATAGTTAGATGAGTAATAAAATAAAGACATACATGAAAAGAAATAATAAGAAGGTTGGGATTATGGGGGGAAATACTTCTATATAAACTATGGACAATAGTTAAAAGTACTACTTTTATAATCTTTCATGAATTGTAACAAATGTAACTACTGTTAAAAAATAGTAGAATTATGAAAAAAATTGTTATCATCAACAGTAACAAATTTTCTTCACCAATGCAAGTGTTGGTCATAGGGATATGTATGAGAATCCTGTATTTTCTGCTTGACTGTTCTGTAAACCTACAACTTATCTAATAAAAAAATAAGTTAAAAAATGACAGAAGGCACCCAATATTGGACTATTTCCTAAAAATTCATTTTAGTTACTTACAGCTATGTTTCCCTAGTCATGATATTTCAAGATAAAAAAAAATCAAACAAAAGAAATAACAGTGACAAAAAAAAGTACCTTACTTTTTGAGGAAGACACTCATTAATTTCCTCAAATAGTTCCTTCCAATATAAAATGCAGTGTAGCATAATGTATATTACCAACACACTTCATAAACACTGCACTTTTTTTCATAGACCTGTGCATTTATCATCACAATGACTTTTTTCTTTTTTGTGAAAAATAACATATAGAAAAAAGCAACACATTTTAAAGCAAATTGCAACAATTGGTTGTAGACAAGATTTCAGTTTTATATGGGTTACAATAACATAATTTTAGGTTTTAACTTTTAGCTGCTCTCAGATACTGGAGACTAAAAGAAATATTCATATAATTATTCGGCAATCAAACTCATTTGTTAAACCCAACCTTCTCTGTATAACTCCACCATCACCTTTGATCTTTCTCCCAATCATTAGGGTTATTTAGGCTATGCCCATTCTAACTTTTTCATGTTGGAAGGGGCTGTTGATAATATGAGACAGGAGGATAGAACGAGTTGATGTTCTGGAGAGGGTGGCCCCTTTGCACTTCAGGACTTATTTGGTCCAGGGACCCATCTGGAGGTTGTAGGTTTCAAGAAAGTTACCCTAGTGCATGGAACCTTTCTTAGAATTTTATATAATGCCTTAGGTGTTCTTTAAGATTCACAATAATGGTTTTGGTTGGGGTTTATTAAGCTATGATAGGTCACAATATCTAACTGAAGCTTGCATAAGAGTGACCTCCAGAGTAACTTCTTGAATCTGTTAGAACTCTCTCAGCCACTGATACCTTATTTGTTACACTTCTTTTCCCCTTTTTGGTCAGTATGGCATTGCTGATTCCACAGTGCCAGAGCTGGGCTCATCCCTGGGAGGCATCACCCATGCAGCCAGGAAAACTTTCACCCCTGAATGTCACGCCCCATGTAGTGGGGAGGGCAATGATTTCACTTGCAGAATTGGGATTAGAGAGAGAAAGGCTACATCTGAGCAACAAAAGAGGTCCTTTGGAAGTAACTCTTAGGCATACCTGTAAATAAGCTAAGCCTTTCTGCTACATACATAAGCTTCACAGGAGCAAGCCTCAAGATCAAGGACTTGGCCTATTGATTTGGGTTTCCTTAATATTTGACACAGTATCAGGAGTTTTCCGGGTGGTAAAGTTTAGTAGTTTCATATTTTTTTCTCCCATCCCTCAAAGGAATTTGCCAATACTTCTTGATTATCTGCTTAATATATTCTGGAATGCATTTAGGCATTACATTAAGCTATATAGGATTAAAGGCTCTCATTCTTATTCTGGGCTCCCTGCGTCTGGATTGTTTAAATGATCTATACAGACAGTTAAGTTAGATTACATGCTACAGAAAATTTAGATGCTGGATGAAATATACCTCTTCCTTTGGTCTCAAAGAGTGGACAAAATGTATCTCTTCCTGTGGTCTCAAAGAGTGGACAAAATGTATCTCTTCCTGTGGTCTCAAAGAGTAGATGAATTTCCAAAATACAGATAATGTCTTCCTTACCCCTGTATTCAGAATTACCTTAATCTAATGCTGATTGGTTTCATACTTACTTCTAAATACCAGGCTATACATACATAAAACAACCTCCCAAAATCTGGAAATAACAATTATCACTCCAGACTAAATGCAACTGCTATAAGAGGTTACAATCTACTTGACTGTTTTTTTTATAAAAATTTTCTAAATGAGAGCACACAAAATTTGCTCTTTCATTTCTCACTTATTTTGCTTCACCAAATGTCCCACAGATACGTTCACAATGTTGCGTGCCTCACAACTTTGTTCCTTTTTGTAGCAGCCCCTTATCAATCATATGTATACACCCACTTTCAATAATCTACTTCGTGGTCAGGGCATCCATCTGCCACACCCATTCATTTGAGCATCGTGTATAATGTCAACAGTCCACCAATACTCTCAATTTGAGATAATTTCATTGTTACCAAGAGGAAGATAACCAATAAATCCATGCTCTCCAAATAGAAAATCCAAACCTCCCTTTAACTCTTGTCCCTCCCTCCATTATTTACCCATAGTATTGTTGGGGTACTGCTGATGCTTTTCTATTAAACATAACCCATCGCATGTAATAGCAGTTTGCCCCCTATACCCAAAAATTATACTCAGTGGTATGATATATTTAAGATTCTGAAAGAGGAAGACTGACAATCAAGAATATGTATCCAGCCAAATTGTCCTTCAAAAGTAAGGGAGATATTAAAATTTTCACAGAAAAACAAATGCTAAGAGAATTTGTCAACAAGTGACAAATAAGAAATACTAAAGGGCGCTCTGCTTGTTGGAAAAAAAAAAGACAGAAGAAGAAGGTTTGAACAAGGACACAGAATTGAAGAGTACTAGTAAAGGCAACTTAAAGGATGTAAAGAGAAAGAGGGAAAAATATATAGAGATCTAACAAGTAAAATCCATAGGATAAGATGATGGATTCAAGAAATACCTTTACAGTAATAACTTTCAATGTTAATGAACTAAACTTATCAATTAAAGATTAGCAGAATGGATTAAGAAATATAATCCATCTGTATGCTTCTTACAAAACTCTCATCTTAGACACAAGGACACAAATACTTCAAAAGTGAAAGGATGGAAAAAAGATGTTCCATGAAAGCTGTAACCAAAAGAAAGCAGGAGTAGCTATACTAATATCAGACAAATAGATTTTAAATATAAAGGCATCATAAGACAAAAAGAAGGACAATATATATTAATAAAAGGGACAATCAACCAAGAAGAAGTAACAGTCATAAATTTTTGTACTCTCAATCAAGGAGCTCCAAAGTACATGAGACAGACATTGGCAAAACTGAAGGGAGCGATAGACATTTCAACAATAATAGTAGGAGACTTTAATACACTACTCTCCTCTATACATGATACAACCTGACAGAGGATTAACAAAGAAACAGAGAACTTAAAAACTGATAAATGAATTAGAGCTATAAAAATATAGGTTGTTACACCCCAAAACACCAGGATATATGTTCTTTTCTAGTGCTCATGAAACATTCTCCAGGGTCAATCACATGCTGGGACACAAAACAGTCCTTTATAAATTTAAAAACATTGAAATTAAGCAAATCACTTTCTCTGATCACAATGGATTGAAGCTGGATCTCAATAACCACCAAAGAAGGAGAACTTTCACAAATATATAGAGATTATATAACACAATCTTAAAAAACCAGTGGTTCAGGAAAAAATTTGTTCGAGAAATCAGCAGCTATCTGTAGATGAATGAAAATGAGAATACAACATATCAGAACTTATAGTATTTAGCAAACGTTGTGCCGAGAGGAAAATTTATTGCCCTAAATATCTAAATTAGAAAAAAAGAAAGAGTAAAAATCAAGGACTTACTGCTCACTTGGAGAATCTTGAGAAAGAACAGCAAACTAAACCCAAAGCATATGGAAGCAGATAAATAAGAAAGATTAAAGCAGCATTAAATGAATGGGAGAAAAAAAGAACAATAGAAAAAATCAATAAAACCAAAAGTTGTTTTTTTTGAGGAAATCAATAAAATTGATGGACCTCTAAATAGGCTGACAAAAAAAAGAGCAAATATGCAAATAAACAAAATCAGAAATGAGGAGGTCATAGCCACAGACCTTGAAAAAAATCATAAAATGATACTATGAACAACTATACACCAAGAAACTTGACAACTCAGATGAAATGGACAAATTCTTGGAAACACACAAACAAGTTACACTGACTCAAGAAGAAAAAGACGATCTCCACAAACCAATCAGAAGTAAAGTGATTCAATCAGTCATCAAAAAATCTTCCTTTCAAAGAAAAGCCCAGGGCCAAATGGCTTTACAGGGGAATTTTATTGAAATTTCCAGAAAGAACTAATACTGATCTGGCTCAAATGTTTCCAAAAAATTAAGAAAAATAAACACTACGTAACTCATTTTATGAAGCTAATATCATTTTAATACCAAAACCAGGTAAAGATGCTATAAGAAAGGAAAACTACAGACCAATCTCCCTAATGACCACAGATGTATAAATTCTCAACAAAATACTAGCAAATCGAATCCAAAAACACATTGAAAGAATTATACACCACAACCAAGCGGGGTTTATACCAGGAATGCAAGGATGCTCAACACATGAAAATCAGTTAATGTAAACACTACATTAAAAATCAAAAGGGGAAAATCACATGATCATTTCAATTGTTGCTGAAAAAACATTTGACAAAATGCAACATACTTTTCTGATTAAAGCACTTTAAAAGTTAGGAATCAAAGATAAACTCCTCAATATAATAAAGGACATATATGAAAACCCCATAGCCAATATCATACTCATTAGAATGAGTTAGTGAGTGGAAATTTTCCCTCTAAGATTGGGAATAAAACATGGATGCCCACTGTCATCACTGTTATTCAACATTGTACTAGAAGCTCTAGATAGTGCAATCAGGCAGGATAAAGAAATAAAATTGGAAGGGAAGAAGCAAAACTTTCATTATTTGCAGATGACATGATATTATACTTGGAAAGCTCTAAGAAATCTGCAGCTAACTTACTTGAGTTAATAAATTCAGTAATGTGGTGAGATATAAAGTTAATGTGCAAAAATCAGGAATATTTTTATACATAAGCAATGACCTAACCGAGTCAATTAAAGAAAAAAATTCCATTCAAAATAGCAACTAAAAGAATCAAGTATCTAAGAACAAACTTAGCCAGAGATATAAAGGACTTGTATACTAGAAAACTACATAGCTTTGCTAAAAGAAATCAGCTCTTAAAGCACATGACAAGATGGATGAACCTTGAGGACATAATTCTGTGTGAAATAAGCCAGACACAGAATGTTAGATATTGTACGATTCCACTTTTATGACCATGGTAAAGGTAAAATCAGATGCTTATAATACAGAATATAGGGGACCTAGAGAAACATGGAAGATGGAAGAACGGTTAGCTAATGAGGTTGAACTTAAATGCTAGGGAATAGATAGATGTGAAGACAGTTCACTAGTGGGCCTATAAGTAATATTACCTTATTAAAAATTGGCATGATTGAAAGGGATTGTATAGGTCCATGTGTCACACCAATTAACTTATTTACATAAGTTAAATATAGCTCATTTATATTTAATTTAATAAATATAAATAAATAAGTTCTTGCATGAACTATTGCAAAAGTATGAATGTGTGCAATACATTTTGACTTATAAATATGTATATGCATAGAAAGAATCAATGTAAGAAGGGATATTATTATATTTAACTAGTTTTCTATTGTTTTATGTAAGACAAATAACATTTTGATATATGTTTTTCCTTAAGTTTTTAGCTTAGGCAATTCCATTTTATAAGATTACAAAATAACGAGATATGACTAGCCTCTGCCTTCACTAAATTTGTGTTCATCCACAAGATAGATCTCTGAGAGGAATACTGCTTTTCAAATGAGACATCTAATGGCTAGAAGCAAAAGGAACATTACACAGGAAATGATCTAAAGAAGGTAGGCATTTGAATTGAAGTGGGTTTAGAGTATCCCATTTCATCTATCATGGGGTTTAGTGATTTCATGATGGATGCTGCTTTTCTTGCTGTTAAATAATTTACAATGATTTTTGCTTCTTTTGAGGTGATCTGAGTAGTTTGTGGGTTTTTGTTTGTTTTGTGTCATTTTAGCTCTTTATAACATTCAAGAGAAACTAGTAGTACTGATTAGGCATTGCTCTAAGTGAACTGCTGATTTATCTTCATCTAACCCTAGACAGTAATTCTATTGTTATACTCAATTTTCCCATGAAGCATTGAAGTTTAGGTCACACACTTATAAAGATGCAGAGACTAGGTTTGAACACAGGTAACTTTAGCCACACAGTCCAAAGCTTTTACCACCATTCACTACTGTTTCTATTAGATTAGATACCCCTTACTTTGTAAGTGATTTTCATGTACATTATGCCATTTATATTCAGAAGAATTTTATGAAGGTAAAAAAATATATACTTTAAAAAGAGAAAAAAAGGATCATTTGTTCGATTGCATGATTACTATTTTTTTTCCACAAAATACCATGGAAATGCACATAGGAAAAATGGAAAAAGCACTTGAAATATCACCAACTAAAAAAAAAAAGTGTTAATACTTTAAAACCTAGAGCTCTTCCACTTCTTAAAATTATATGAATATGTTTTTCATTTTTCTGAGATCTTTGTCTTAAACTTTTATATTTCTAGAAGACCTCCATGTTTTCAATTATGCAGTATTCTACTGAATATTGTTGAAAATACAAAATAATTTATACTTCATTTTAATGTTTTCAGCAGTAAATTTCTTTCTAAGGTAGCTAGCTACTTGAAATTCATAAAGTTGGTACTTTACCAATTTTTAAAATTAGAATCTTTATCTCAAAATATTTTCTTCTTTGGAAGCCCACTAGCCTATTGTTTACCTTGTTAATTTTTGTCAATATGCTCTCCTTGGCAGAAATTCTTTCAGAATTCAGCAAATTTTATGGGTATCATAATACTTTGCTAATATTTTAATTCAAAGTGTACTTCAGTATTTCTCAATATTGGTGATTATATATATTTTCATTTCATTAGCTCTTTATTCTATTTTTCAGATCAATCATGAGGAGGAGATTGTAGCATAATTTAACATATTGCATATTAATCAATTGGTTAGGTTATTTTTCATTCCATAGTTGCTGTTTCGGAATGAGTATTCATAACGTATTTTGCTGAATTCTCAAATAAGGGAAAACTATGTTTATTTAAGCTAATCTACTTAATTGTGAATTTAGCTAGGACCTTTTCTGCTACATTGAGCTACATTAGACAAAAGGCTTAATTAAAGCAACATTATGGAATTGTTTGGTTCCTAAACATTTTTAAAAATGTATTTGTCCCTCTGCTCTCCCATTAAAGCTGATTGTGGGTGGGTCAAACAGAATATTATTTGCTGTGGGAAACAGAAGAAGATGATGGGTTCTTCCTGACAGCCTTGTAAGGAAGCCATGACTCAGAAATATGAAAAATAAAAGAACTCCACTCAGTAAAACTAAGAACTGTTTTTTTAAGTTCTTAGTTTACTAAGAACTTATTCGCATTTTACATTCACCTGGAGGGGGATTTATTTAGTCAGTAATCTCTGCTCTCTCCTTAATCTCCCCTTTCTGTATTCTTTGAATTCTTTACTGTTGGTATTTGCCATTTCAGTCATTCATTTGTTCAAACAATATTTGTTAGTGTCTACACTGCTATATTAGTTCCAGTGGAAATGAATATTTATAGAACTCTTCAAATAGCCAATATTAAGTGGGCATGGAGAAACATTGATGTAATCCTCTGTACTGGTTAAAGGGACATCTTCCTTTATAAGCACATTTGAGCTCTACTGATTTACCTTGAGTACTGGAAACATAATGTAATTCTGTATGAATTAAAATAGAGGCACAGAGCTCCCAGGGGGCTAGTTAACTCAAGTTCATCTTCTTATATCTATACTTCCATCCCTAGGTGTTAATGAGGTGCTCCTGCAATCCACTTGCCCCTGAAAAGGTCTCCCACACCCCACTCCATAGTTATCAAGATTTGCCAAATACCCTCTGCTATCTCTCTGTGCTTTTTCTATTTACATCAGTGTCCATGAGAAATCCAGTCTCATTCTTGAGCTACTATCCCCACAGGAGTCAGAGTATAAGTAGGTAATACTCTTTCTCATTCCATCTGTCACCACTTACTATTTTCTGAAATTCTTCCACCTTATCCTCTGACCATTTACAAACATCAGCGAATTACCCCTTTTGCCATTATAAACCTCTAATTCTCCATTTATTTTCAGAATATTCCCTTTCCTTGTTGCTCCAGCAAGCCTCTTTGAGAAGGCTACCTTCTCTCCCAACCTTTTCAAATTTTTCTTCTTACTCTTAATGTTCAGGGCATATTCATCTCACCTGACCTCTCTAAAACCCCAAGAATTGTATATTGATCATTAGGTTATTAACAGCATCCAACTCTCTGTGATCATTATGAAGATAGTACATGAAGGTCTTTGGATACAGATCACCATCAATCTCTTCAATATTAGAATTATGAAAATTCCCTGTGACTTCCACATTCATGTAGATTAACTCTCTACAATCTTGCTTTGGGTGTCTTGATCTTTTTTTTTTCTTCTTTTCCTTTTTTTATTCTTCCAATGTTTTTATCTTTCCCTACATCTCAGCTGCTCAATTGAATGGTTTTCCTTAGATCTTGCAATTACCAACAACTGCAGCCAAGCTATTTTATCATTTTCACAACGCTATTATAACACCACTTCCTAAATTTCCCTATTATTCATTTCAGTACTCTCCAATCATATCTTGAATACTGTAGGTCTAAAATTCTATTAATATTACCATTTTTTTCACTATCAATACCTATCCACATTCTTTTTTACCCAGCTTACATTCCATGCTTCAGCATAGCAATCACTCACTTGCCTATCACCTCAACTCTTTTTCTCTTCACTTGTTTCTTTCCTTTCAAACTATGAAGTTATTTCCAAATTTCTGCCTGTTTTATGACTATTTCATTCTGTGGATGGCATGTATCTGACAAAAAATAATGTTTACAGATTTCACCATGGACGTCTGACATTCAAAGAGGCTTTTGTACCTACTAGCATCTTAGTACAGTTTTCTAGTCAGTTATTCCATGTATTTCCCCCTCTTACAAAGGTTAATAATTTCTCTCCCATTTTTACTTCTGCTAGTGACCTTGATTCTTATTAATCTATTATAAGTAAGAAATAAGGAGAAGCTGCCTGTAAGTTCCCAACACTATAGCTACCTACCTATCTGTATCTTCCTTCACATATTTTGCTTTCTCTGATGTTTCTATTGATGAACCATCCATGCTAATATTTAATAAAAATGTCTCCACCTGCAACCTGGGATATTTACTTTCCCAACTACTCAGGAAAATAATTTCAGAATTTTTCTTCTTCTGCATTAACATTCTTTTCCATTATATCATTCACTTCAATATTCAAATACACAGCAAATTTCCCTAATCTTTTGAGTGAAATGTATGGCCTTTACTTTCAATCTTCAATCCTTTTCTTCTCATTCTATCTTAGTTCATTCCAACCAAGCTCTCTCTTCCACTACTCTACCGAAACATCTTTTATCAATACCACCAACTAACACCATGTTATTAAGTTCATGGTTAATTTTCAGACTTTATCTTGCTGTCTATATCTGTAGTATTGAGAATTGTTGGCACCTCATCTTTGAAGTTCATTCTTTAATTCATGTCTGGAAACCAAACTCTCTTTGTTCTTCTCATGGTTCTACTCACTTTTTTGCCGTTTGTTAATTTGGAATATTGGCTGACACAATGGTAAAACAGCTTATTTTTCCTAAATAAATTCTAATTCAATACCTAGAACAACGAATTAAGTCCTGTGACTTCAAATTCTACATGTATGCGAATAAATCCTAAAATTGCATTTCGCTTATATATCCAGCTGATTGCAAAACATCTCCAATTATTTGTCTAGGAAACACTTTAAACTCAATACCTTAAACTCAACAAAACTAAATTCCTCATATATCACAAACCTTGTACACTGAAGATTTCACCCAAATTTAAGAGCAAATCTATCTCTCTCATTGTTCGGTATAAAAGGTTTAGAGACATGTGTTATCCCTCTTTTCCCTTCTTATGCCATATACAATTTGTGAACAAAAACTAAATAGACTAATAAATTAATACTCTAAGCACTTTTTTTTTACCTTGACCACTTACACTATGGACTAAGTCACTAAAAATATTATTGCATTAGTCCTCTAACTATTATTCCTGTATATAGTCTTGTTCCTATACAGTGTATTTTCATCATTACATGAATATTAAAAATCATTTTAGGAACACCTGAAATGAAGGCTTTAGCTCTTAATTGGAAATAATTTCTTCAATGAGTATATAAGAAGAATATCTTAAATGTAGAAAGCACCTTACTGTTCATTTGATTTTATCCCATTTAAATGATTCACACAAACTTGCAAGGAAGAGCTGGAACCCATGTCTCTTGGTTCTCAAATCACTTGATTCCTAGAAATAAAATGCCCTTTTGATAAACTGGGAGGGAGTGGAAGAGCCAAATTATTATTTTTTTTTTTTTTTTTTTTTTTTTTTTTTTTTTAAAGGAAAGACAGAGAGAAGGAAGGAAGGATAGAAGGAAGGAAGGAAGGAAGAAAGGGAAACATTTTTAAACATTTTCTTGTTTTATTGTATTCTGTTTCTCCGTTTTTGTTACATGGGCTGGGGCCGGGAATCGAACCGAGGTCCTCCGGCATAGCAGGCAAGCACTTTGCCCGCTGAGCCACCGCGGCCCGCCCGAGCCAAATTATTTTATAATTAATAATTGGAATAATCAGGTAAAATAAAATTCAATTAAGTGTATTGCTTATTAGTAATAGGTGTTGCTGGTTCATTAAACGGTTGTCCAATGACCAAACCAGTTTCCCCCTCATTGTTCTAAATGCAGCATAGAAAGGAAACAGAGTGGAGGCCAACTTGAAGGATATAACTTTTAGGTCCATTAGCCGAGATGTCTGTTTGAGAGTAAGCCTCACATTTAAACAGATTCATCTACTCCATCTAGAGATTAGGGGCCCTTCTCCCTATCCACACATCCACAGCAGAGCAGGTTTGAAGTGACTGTCTGGGGCCTCACTCTTTATGAGGCTTTTGTTAAGTAGATCTCATTCAGTTATTGTTTCCATGTTTATCAGTCAAATTATTATTAATCAAATGCAAATTCTGTATTTCCTCAGGGGCAGAATAAGTAAATGACTGATAATTTAACAACAATGGGATTTCTTCATTCTGGAAGGAAATACAAGAGTTAAGAAAGAAATATCCTTCCTTCCTGTAAAATTAATTAAACATTTATTTACTCATAAGTTATTCCCTCTAAGCCTGTCACACTGACAGTCAAACGTAGTTTACGCAGTGGAAAAGCAACTAAATTAGGTACAGTGTACATGTATTCTAAATTTAGATTTCTAACTCACTTTGTGACATATGACATTTTGTGAGAATTCTTTGAACTTGTTTTTCATTGAAAAATGAAAATAAGAATACCTACCAGTCCAGTGGATTAGTGTAAGATTAAATGAGAAAATGAATATAGATCTTGCATGAACATTTTTGATCACTATTCAATAATATGAAGAATAGCCAAAAAACCATTAATATAAATGGTTTTAGGATGTAGAATGTACTTTTGGAGATTGCCTTCAAATCTGTAAATAATATTCTCCTTGTATACATAATACAAACAAAATTGTTATAGGACAAGCTTATTAAATTAAAAGTTTTTGATCGTCAGTCAGAGATGCAATGTGAGCATTAATAGAGCTGCTAAATACTCTTTAATTGGAAAATGAAATATTCATATCCCTAGAGAAAACTTGGCACCTTGTTCATTATCTCAGACTTGATTTTATTTTTTTGCTACAATTACTTTAAGATCTCATTAAAATTTCAGGCTAACCAAATGATTGAGCTGTACATGTGAATAAACCTAAAGTACATATAAAGTAAATTATTTGATAACTATATCCAACTGATTTAGTTTCAAGGGATCTGCATAAATTTAGCATCCTTTTTGCCAAACACCTATAAGTCAGTCAATCAGAAAAAAGTATCAAAACATGTGCCATGAGATAAGAAAACAGACTTTCAAAATGTTAATTTATGACTTGTAATTAGCAGCAAATGCAGTTTACTCTGAGTGTTCTGTTCCTCTAAAGTTTGAAAGTTTTCTCAGTTCCTCAAGATCATTAAATATCATTTCATTGTCTGGACTAGTGCTGTGGAAGAAAAATTTTAAAAAGAAAATAAGAAAATACAAATATGGTCATTGAGGTTAATGTAGTTTCTAGTCAACCATGAAAAAAGAAGAAATACTTTAAGGATGACATTTATTGAGTTTCAACTGTTTTCCGGGAGAGGGAAAAACAGTACTCTATCTCATTTAGTTCTCATAATCAAGCTGAAGAAGTGGATATTTTAATCATCCTTTTACTGATGAGCAAATTCAGTTGAATGGATCAGATAAAATTTGACCAATGGGCATTCTATAAGCATTTTCCAGAATCACTCATAGTGATTCTGTCTAAGCTCTCTGAGCTCTTACAGAGGACTCCAGTAAAGGATTAAGATCCACTTGGAATTGTTGGGTCATATCTCCACAGAAATAACTTTAGTAAAATGCCCCATCCAAAATAGGTCTGCACCCACAAGGATGGATTAAAAGAACATGAGTTTTTCTGGAGTACATATCAGATTCAAAACTGCACAGCAGGGTTATTGGTTAATGCAATTTAAATGAAAATAAAATGAGTTAAGTCTCTTGAGGCATGTGGAGAATATGGACTGTAAATAGTCTAGAGTTCAAGCAGGAGATGGGCACAACATTATTACAGTAGTCTACATGAGAGATTATGTTGGATTAGACTAGGGTCACAGCAAGAGGGGTAGGGAAAGATTGAATTCAGAATATATTTTGAATGTGGCCTTGATAGGGCAGTTTAACATTTTTGTGTCCATTAAATTAGTAAATGAATATGAAAGATCCATCCCACTTTGAATGGATGGAAGGTGCTACTTAGTGAAAAGACTAAGAAAACCTTTAGAAGCCAAGAATTACATCCTCACATTAACATAGAATTTTCCTGAAACTTATGCCCGAGAAGAGAATAACTAGGAAGTAAAGTTATTTTTGTTATTAATCTTAATTTTAGTAATATTATAAAACATGAGTAAAATTTTAAAACTTAATTATTCAGTTCTCCTTCTGTATTTGGTTTGTACATGTAAAATTGAAATGCATTACTTATTAAACACAGAAGTGTCCTGAAATCAATTCCAAATTTTAAGAACTTGTTTATATATTTTTTGTAGTTTACAATGTAGTTTGCAATGTTTTGCGTATATGTGGTTTTATTTGGTGTGTGTGTTTGCAGTGGGATCTGTGTTTGAGCCCTTTGGGAGATTTTGGTATTTCATGGCCATGGTACTCCTATAAATCATTATGCAATCAGAAATTTCTCGGAGTCAACCCATATGAGACCAACATTCAAACCTACCTGTCAAAACTAATGATATATAATTTGTGTAAATCAAAGTGGTACATTTTAATCAGCAATGGGGCAGTTTATAATTTGAGAACATGTTGCATAAGATTAATACTGAGCTTGTAAAAAAAAAAAAAATGAATCTGAGGTTGACAAGCAAATTTGAGACCAAAGCATTAACACCTGCAAGGTTCTATTTCAGAATAGTAATCTGGTTGCCATCTCATCTATCACAGGCCAGAACTCATCTATCAGGAGGAAGACAGCTGTTTAGCTTCCAGAGTTAGTGATCTACTGGTTTTACTCAATGTATAATTAGAAATATGAAAATCAGTGATTTCAGGGAGGTGAAAATTTGGAGGTGACATATTTAAGTCACTATTTGGTTGGCTATTAAGTATCAGGTAAAACACTGTGATGATTTTGGGGTATATGTATGTAACACACACATATAATGTGGTACGATTTTTAAAAATTCCTGTACATTGTATAGCCTACATAGAGACATAGATGCCTTAAAGGAAATTTTATTTCCTAGGTACTGTTTACATTTTAATTAGGGAACCAAGGGAGTAAAATTAGGCAAGGACATCTAGCAGAGTGCTCCTCAAGATTTAATGGGTATACTAATCACCCATGGTTTAGGGTAACCTGTAGATGCTAATTCAGGAAGTCTTGGGAAGGAGCTGGGGTTCTGTTCTTCCAACAAGTTTCTGAGTGCTCCATGCAACACATTTTGAGTGTCACATTGCTGGACAACTAAAAAAAGGTAATAAAATAATAAAATTTAAAGAATTTTATTCTTTGATTGATAACTAAGTTTACTTATTTCTGTACAACATTAAACACCTAAAAATGAGAATAGCACACAATAAATTTTGAAGTGATTAGGAAAGAAGATTATACAGAAAGCTAATTAGCATACTCAAACTTAGATAGAACAGGAAAATGTTCACGAGAATCTCTGAATACTTCTCCCAGCACGGGGACTCTTTACTTAGTCTGGGAAAAGGTGGGTTACTCCTCAAGTAACAAAAAACTATGATCCATTCACTGACTTTTTCTCCATTATCCCTAATATCCTTAACTGTTTTTTACGCTCTCAATTTCTCTTAGATCATATCTTTGCTGATTCAATAAAAAATGATACTCAATTTAATTGAATCCCTAGAAAGTAATGAATTTATTTTTTTTTATAAAATAAAACAAATAACTTTTAAAATCCAATATTGGTTGATACTCTAAAAAGTTTAGGCTCCTCCTAAACTTGTCATCTTACTAAATCTCTTATTTGTCATGAGGAAAAAGTATTTTGCATTGTTATTCCTTAATATCTTTATCCTAAATGCCATACAAATGAAACAAATTCTCTGTTCAGAATCAGTATTATGGTGTAGGAAATGCCACAGGAAAAGCAGAGTAAAGATTTGAGAATGATAACTTGCTAGGACTTTTAATTTGAGTGAATTATGTCTAAACAACAGCAGATATTTTTGTCCCCCTTCTTGATCATGGATGAAGGTAGTACCCTACCTGACTGAGCTGAAGTCAGCTCTCAGTGGACATTAAGTAAGGTTCAAGAGTGAGTAAGCAAGTTGTAAACTCAGTCCAAATCTGTAGCCATGTCCTCCTTACCTCCAGTTATCATTCAGTCTTTGAGTTTCTGCTGTCTGCTACAACACAGAGAACAGATAGAATTGAGCCTCAGCTCCTGAAACTATGTTTTTATTTATTTGTTTTCTTCCCACTGCACAATTCATTCTCTTTAGGTCATTTCCATCTCTAGATAGAAACCAGTCACTCTGGCTTGTTAGGCCAAAGAAAGCAACTCTTTATACAAGTAATGTGTGCTGCTCCTGTGACTACTAAAAATAGGACAGGGCTTGCATGGATGCTGGAGAGGCAGTCAAATATTCAATTGACATAATATCTATAACGTGAGAATAAAATATATACTTAGATTGTGCACAAAATTGAATGAGAAAAAAATTATAATGTGCCAAAATGTCCTTGCACTATTGAAAAAGAGTGATGCTTTAAGTAATGATTCCTCTGAGGCACTGGCATCAAAATCAACATTACTTCTTGTTGCAATGAAGGTATTTTTCTTGTTGCTCAGCAAATATTTATTAAACACCTACTATGATGCAAGGCACTAATCTAAATATTAGGTACAGACTAAACAAAGCAGGCATGGCCACTGCTTCCTTGGACTTACAGCTTGATGAGGGAGACATAGCAAAGAACAGACAATTTGGGACAGATTCTATGAAGAACAGGGTCTTCATTGTAGCATCAGAACATCCAACACAACAGTTGGCCTCTAGGCCAGTGCAGTTGCAACAAAAACATAACGCTCTACACCAGTCCATGCCTGACTCCTCTACTGGAACAGCACCTTGCCCACGCACCTGAGCCCTGGGCCTCATTTCTTTCTGGAATGGCCGTACATCCCAGAACTTTTCAATATGGATTTTTTAAAATTAAGATATATTATATATTCACATACATATGATCATCCAAAGTGTACAATCAGTGGTTCATAATATCATCATAGAGCTGTGCCTTCATCATCACAATAGATTTTTGCACATTTTCATTACTCCAAAAAATAAAGAATACATACTGAACGTAAAAGTAGAAAAGAACATACAAAAACATCAGACCCTCCCCATCCACCCTATTGCTTATTTACTTTCCTTTTTTTCTCACTCATCTGTCCATACACTGGAGAAAGGAAGTGTCAGTCCCAAAGTTTTCACCATCACATGAATACACCTCAAAAGCCCTACAGGTATTCAATCATCTTCAAGAATTAAGGCAATTAGATTACTGTTCAATAGTTTTAGGTGCAATAATACCCCCAAAACTGAAAAGGCATGTCTATATACTGCATAAGAACAACCTCTAGAATGTCCTCTTGACCTTATTTGAAATCTCTTAGTCACTGAAACTTGATTTTGTTTCATTTCTCTTCCCCCTTTTGGTCCAGAAGGCTTTCTCAGTCCCACATTGCCAGGACCAGGCTCATCCCTGGGAGTCATGTCCCATGATACCAGAGAGATTTACAGCCCTAGGAGTCATGCCCCATGTAGGGGGGAAGACAGTGAGTTCA
Organism: Tamandua tetradactyla; assembly: GCF_023851605.1. Taxonomy (NCBI): domain Eukaryota; kingdom Metazoa; phylum Chordata; class Mammalia; order Pilosa; family Myrmecophagidae; genus Tamandua; species Tamandua tetradactyla. Next base: position 36,672,753 of record NC_135345.1, on the reverse strand, counting down.
CCTGCGGAATTGGCTTAGAAAGAAAGGCCACATCTGAGTAACAAAAGAGGTTCTCTGGGGGTGACTTAGAGGCATAATCATAAGTACACTTGGCTTCTTCTCTGCAGAAATAAGTTTAACAAGGGCAACCATCAAGATTGAGGGCCTGACCCATCAAATTGACAGTCCCCAATGTTTATTAAAATATCAGGAATTCTCCAGGTGGAGAAGTTTAATGCTTTTACGTTTTTCCCTGGTCCCTCAAGAGGATTTTGCAAAGATTTTTAAATCTTCTGCCCAGATTACTTTGGGATGTATTAGGGCATCCATCAACCTGACAAATCAACAAGATCTTACTCCCTATCAATTCAAGTTCCTTTGAAGTTAGATGTTTGAATAAGCTGACCATACAAGTTAAATGAGATCATGTGCTACTGAAAATATAAATTTTGCACCAAATTAACATCTCTCCTTAGGTCTTTCAAAGAAATTGAAGTTTTAAAATTCATTCAATATCATCCTTTACTCTTTAGGCTGATTTTCCCTAGTCCTGAGCAGATCAGTCTACTCATATCTCTAATTGATGCCTGGTTTCTTTTTTCAGTGTTTTAACAGTTGCTGTATGGGATAGCCTGACTCTCATAGCTGCAGAACTCTAGCTCTGAGTCTCAGGTGTCACACAAATGTCCAAAGTTCCAGGGACTGACCAGGTTATACACCAAGAGCTCAGCATCTCATAATTTAGAAATAACAGTTACAACTCTGGAATAAACATGACTGCTGTAAGAACTTACAATCTGGGAACATTTACAATAGACTTTCACCTGATAACTTATGCTCTTGAGTTTATTTCTCAGAGTTTGCACATAATAGTTAGTCCATAGTAGTGAGGTGTAATAATATTTTTCTTTTCATTTCTGCCTTATTTCATTCAACATAGCATCCCTCAAGGTTCATTCACCTATTTACATGTATCACGACTTTATTCCTTTTTCCTACTATTCAGTATTCCGTATTATGTATACAACACACTTCTCTATTATATCCCTCGGTTGTGTACCCTTACGTCACCTCCATCCATTGCAAATTACCAAATACTGATACCATAAACCTGAATGTGCAAATGTCCATTTGTGTCCCCACTCTCAGCTCTTCAAGATATACACTACTATGGGGTTGCAGGACCATAAGGCAACCCCACTCCTAGCCTTCTGTGGAGTCACCAAAATGCCCTCCAGAAGAGCTGCACTATTCTAATTCCCTACCAGCAGTGACTAAGTACATCTCTGTCTCCTCATTTCCTCTAGTACTTGTACCTCTCTGTTCTTTTTTGAGCAGCTTTATTCACAGATCATATAATCCAATCTAAATAAAAAATCTGTGGTTCCTGGTATAATCTAATAGTCATGCCTTCACCATCACAATCTATATGAAGCCATTTCCTTTTCTTCCACAAAGAATCTTATACTGCCAATCCCCCACTTATTGACATTTAGCTTTGACATATTGCCTTTGTTACATTCAATGGAAGCCTATTACAATGTTACATTAACTATAGACCATAATTTGCATTGCCTTCATCCCCCTGCCAGACCATCCCATTTTCAACACCTTGCAATTTTGATATTCATTTGTTCTCCCTCCTGCAAAAGCATTCTATTTGTCCATTTAATCACCCTCATTGCTAACTATAGGCATTGCTAACATATCATTCCAGTCTTTATCCTCTATCTTTCTTTCTGGTATCATACATGTCTCCTGCTCTCCTCTCTCAACTGTAATCACACTCAGCTTTGTTCAGTTGATTTACAATATTGTGCTACCATCAGATAGTATTGTGCTATTCATTTCTGTACCTTTACAATAAGCTTTGTCAAAAATTCTTCAGAACCAAATGCTCAATTTCTATCCTTTTTCTATCTCCTGATGACCTGGGTTCTGCAATGAAGATTTTTGCTTCTCTTATATATTTACCCAATAAACATAGAACTCAATATTGTGCAATTCAGAAAAATTCCACAGGAATTCTTATACACCATGGACATTAAAGTGGATTATGATAAATTGTCTCTTTGAATAGGGTCTGTACCTCTCTCCTTTTTAATGGTTGTATCTCAATGATTTGAGTCATTCTTGGCTTCTGATAGGCTTATAAATATATGTTTGTTAAGCGGATGTACAGTTGTACATATGGTCCATGGCCCATTGAAAAATGAGTGTCAGCTTCTAAGATTAAGCCAGAATCCAGCATGAACTTCCATGGAAAAGAGTATTGGGAGACTTACGTGCATGGTGCATTTATCCCTAGGTCTATAGGAATTTATGCCACAGTGATGTTTATACTTCTTGTTGCAGTTTCTCAATCATTAAATACCCCCTCCCTATCTTTAGAAATCCTTTCTGCTCTAAGTTTTAAATTATTCAATTATACTTTCCTCTCCTTTTGTTCATTGCTTCATTCTACCAAATCTCTAAGCACCTTATTCATTTAATATTTTGACACCAAATTTTCCAGAAACCAATATATGTGATGAATGTCAATTCTAATAAGCAGTTTCTAAGTTAGTTCATATTTTAATTCCCAATACTGCTCTTCTCCATATTTCCCACATGTATTTACTTTCCTTGCTGCTCTCATAGTCCAAGATACTAGCAGCTTTGGCTTAGACCCATGCCATAGTCACCTTGTGCATTGATATTCCAATTACAGTTTTGCTTTACTCCAAGCCATTCCCTAAATTACAAAGATAATATTTCCCCAATGAATCTAACTCTTCCATGCCTAAATCCTTCAATTTCTTTGTTCAAATGAAGGCTGTTATAAAATGGTATAAGGGGTCTGCATTGTCTAGTTCTTGCTTACGTATACAGACTTATCTCTAATCGTTTGTCTGCTCATTCTGTGCCCTACAACATCACAGTATCACATTCAGTCTGTTGAATAATCAATACTTTCTTTGATCCCATGCACTTTCCACATGCTGATTTTCAAGTCTAAAATTTACTTCTCCACAGAGTAGTTTCCATATATCCTTTACTCTCAACTTAAATTTCTATTCTTTGGAAAAGTTTCCCTAACTCTTACACTATTTCAGGCTTTTATTGAACTGTACATTTTGGTACTACATAACACTGTGTATAATTAGCAAGTACCTTTCTTTGATTGTTAATGTTCATTAAGCCTGCTGTACTGTAAGCTCAATGAAAGTGGAAATTATGTCTATACCAAGGGTCTACCACAATTTCTAGTAAATAAAATTTGCTTATTAAATATTTATATCAATTAATGCAAATTATTATACTTCTGAGTTTCAATATTTTTCATTTTTGACATGTACGAAGTAGCACAGAGCTTTCTCGTGGTGAATAAATTTACCCAAGCACCTATCAAGGTGTCTAAAATTAAGCATTAGGCTCAAAAATACATTAATTTGCCTTCCTTTCCTCCTTCTTTCATTGCCCTTTTATAATAGCATATGTAAAATGAGATAATATTAAAATGAAGATTACATTTGGTTTTATTTGAAACTGAATATACATCTATCTATAAATACAGTTTTCTGAAAATTAAGCACTCATAAAGTTCTTGTTACTTTGTATGAAGATAAGAATGTTTGTTAATTTTACATTTTTGGAATCAATTTTTGTAGGAAAAGAATAGAGTGTTGATTTTTCTCAAGATAGGCTGCATTAAATCAAGATGGGAGAAGCACTTTGGAATTTCACTCTGCCATGAAAATGAATAAACAACTCTGTTGTTTGAGATACTGTGGATAACAAGGAAAACTCTGGGTATCATTTTATTTTAGCGAAATTAAACTTTTAGAATTAATGAGAGATGTTTTTTATTAACAAACCCCCATGAAGTTGAAAAAAAGCATTTTTCTATGTGGTATTATCTAAGGCTTTATGGTGTAAAAGATGACATATTGAGCAAAAATCATTCTGCTTACAACTTTTAGTAGACCATTTTAGAGTACATTTAGGTTTACAGTACAAAATGACACATAAAATCCTGGGAGGTTCCCGTAGAACTCATCATCCTATTACCTCCAAACATGAACATTTTTCACCTGTTATTAACATCTTACATTAGTGTGGTACATTTGTTACAGTTGGTGAACCAATTTTTGTATTTTTTATTAACCCCTATATTTCACATTGGAGTTTATTTTTTATATGGTACTATGAATTTGACAAATGCATATCATATATCTGCCATTGCAGTATCATGGAAAATAGTTTCATTTATTTATGCTTCAGATATTCATGCTACCACCTCACCCCACTGATCCTTTGGAAAGCACTAATTTTTTTGTTGACTTTATAGTTTTACCATTTTCAGAATGTCATATAGTCAGAATCACACAGAACGTAACATTTTCATATTGGCTTTTTCATACATAGAAATATAAATTTAATTTTTCCTTATGTAGTTCTGTGGCTTGATAGCTTATTTCTTTTATCATTGAATAAGATTTCATTGTAGGAATGTACCATATTTATTTATTTGTTCATTCATTCACTGATTGATAGACATTATAATTGTTCCAGTTTTTAGTAGTATGAATAAAACCATTATAAACATTCATGTACATCTTTTTGTGTGGGCAAAAAAAACCAACTCATTTCAGTAAATATTTAGGAAAGCAATTGTTGAATCATATATAATAAACTAATTTTAGCATCTTAAGACATTTCCAACAGGTTTCCAAAGGCCCTGTTCCATATTGCAATCAATAAAAGTTTCTGATATTCCATATTTCCCCAGCACTTGTTGTTGTCAGTGTTTTGGATTTTTAACCATTCCAACAGATATTTAGTAGTATCTAATTTGTTTAATTTTCAATTACCTAATGACATATGATGTTGAGCGCCTTCCAAAGATGTGTTTATTTCCCAGATATGAGATATCTGTTCGGTTCTTTTGCTTATCTTTAAATTTAGGTATTTGTTTTCTAATTGTCGAGTTTGTGTTCTTATTTTGATGTATTTTGGATATGTCTTTTGTCAGATACTTGTTTTTTAAATATTTTCTCACTGTCTGTGGCTTAGCTTTCTGTTCTTTACAGTGTCTTTTGCAGAACAGAAGTTTTTAATTTTAATTTAATTTAGATAAGAAAAACATATCTATTTTTTTCTTTAATGACTCTTTTTTTTTGTATTATAACAAACATTGCCAAACCCAAGGTTACCTAAGCTTTCTTTCAATGTTATCTTCCAGGTGTTTAATAGATTTTCATTTTACATTTAGATTTATAGTCCATTTTGAGATAATTGCTGAGAAAGGTATAAGGACTGTATAGATTCATTTTCTTGCACATGAATGTCCAGTTGTTCCAACATGTTTGCTGAAAAGACTATACTTTCTACTGAATTACCTTTGTTCCTTTGTCAAAGATCAGCTTCTGGGCTCCCTATTCTGTTCTATTGTTCTGTTTGCTTATTTTTTTCACCAACATCATCCTGTCTTTATCACTGTATCTTTATAGTAAGTCTTAATGTTTGGTAGTATCTATACTCTGATTTTGTTCTTCTTCAGCATTGTGTTGGTTAGTCTGAGTTTTTGCTTTTATATAGAGACTTTAGATCCACTTTGTTGATATCCACAAAAAATCTTGACAGGATTTTTGCACTGTAATTGCACTGAATCTATGAATACAACTGAAGATAAGTTGATATCAAATTAGTAAATTATAGATATAGATTTTATAGTACAAACCCAGGGTAACCACAAAGGAAGTATATACAAAATATATAGAAATGGATATGAGAAAAGAATCAAACACATCACAAAAAATAACTATACAGGAAAGAAGTCTACAGTAAAGGAGAGTGTAAAAAAATAGATGACATATACAAACTAAAGGGTAATATGGCTGAAGTAAATACTGCCTTTGCAGTAATAACTCTGAATGTTAATGGGTTAAATTCCCCAATTAAAAGACACAGATTAGCAGAATGGATTTAAAAAACACATGGTCCGGGCAGGCTACGTGGCTCAGTAGCAGAGTTCTTGCCTACCATACTGGAGACCCAGACTTGTTTCCTGGTGTCTGCCCATGCAAAAAACAAAAACAAAAAACACATGGTCCAACTACTCATTCTTTAAAGAGACTCAATTTATCCCTAAGTACCCACATAGGTTGAAAGTAAAATGATAGAAAAAGATAATCCATGCAAATAGTTAATAAAAGAGAACTGGAGTAGCTATAATAATACCGGACAAAAGGTATTTTAAGCCAAAAGCTATTATAAGACACAAAGAAGGGCACTATACATTAACAAAAGGGACAATGCATGAAGAATAAAAAACAATTATAAATATTTACGCATCTAACCACAGTGCCCTAACATACGTGAGGCACACACTGGAAAAATTGAAGAGAAAAACAGATACCTCTACAATAATAGTGGGATACTTCAAAACACCACTTACATCAATAGGTAGGACACCTAAACAGAATATCAATAAGGAACAGATAACTTAAAATAATATGATAATTGAATAAGACTTAACAGACATATACAGAACATTTCACCCCAAAAGAGGAGAATACACATTTTTCTCAAGTACATATGGATCAGGAAAGACCATATGTTGACCCACAAAAAAGTTTTAATACACTTAAAAGAGAAATTATGCATGTCATCTTCTCTGACCACTATGGAATGAAGCTGGAAGTCAGTAACAGGCAGAGAAATGGAAAAACCATAAATATATGGAAATTAAATAAAACACTCTTAAACAATCAATGGGTCAAGGAATAAATTACAAGCAATAGTAAAAATCTTGAAATAAATGAAAACAAGAACACAACACATCAAAACTTATGGGATGCAGCTAAGACAATACTGAGATGGAATTTTTATAGCCTTAAATGCTTACATTAGCAAAAACCAAAAACATAACTGCACACCTGGAGGAACTAGAAAATGAACAGCAAACTAAATCCAAATCAAGTGGAAAGCAAGAAATAAAACTTAGAACAGAAATATATGAAGTAGAAAATTAAAAACAACAGAGAGCATTAGCAAAACGAAAAGTTGCTTCCTTGAGATAAATAAAATTGACAAACATTCTGCTAGGCTGAAAAATTTAAAAAAGAGAAAAGATACACATAAATAGAATCACAAATGAGAATGGAGACATTTACCACAGACCCCATGAAAACAAAAATGCGTAAGAGGATATTATGGACAATTATATGTCAACAAATTATACAACCTAGATAAAATTGACAAGTTACAAGAAACACAAGAACACACTATACTGACTCTAGAAATTGATGATCTCAACAGACAAATTACAGGGAAAGAAATTGAAACAATCATCAAAAACCTCCCAACAAAGGAAAGCCAGGATCAGATTCCTTCAAACGTGAATTATACCAATCATTCCCAGGAAAAACTAATACCAATCTTGCACAAACTCTTCCAAAACATTGAATGGGGGGAGAACTACCTCACTCATTCTGTGAGGCTAACATCACCCTAATGCTAAAGCCAGATAACAATACTACAAGATACAAAATTACAGACTAATTTATTTTATGAAAATAAATACAAAAATTCTCACCAAAATACTAGCAAATAGCATCAAACAACACTATTAAAAGAATTGTATGCCGTGATCATGTTTTTTTGTCCCCCAGATATGCAAAAGTTGTTCAATATAAGAAAATCAGCTAACATACTACTCCACATTAATAAAGAAAGAGTGAAAATATGATTATCTCAATTGATGTGGAACACACATTCATGACTGGTAGAAAATAAAATTGTGCAGCTACTATGGAAGACAGTTGGGCAGTTCCTCAGAAAATGATGTATAGGATTACCATATAAAACAGCAATGCTACTTCAAGGTGTGTATTTCAAAGAATTAAAAGCAGAGCCTCGAACAGATATTTGCACACTGATGTTCATAATGGCATTTACTATTGCCAAAATATGGAATATTATTCAGCAGTAAAAAAAAATAATGAAATTCCCCTACATGCAACAACATGAATGAATCCTGAAGATGTCATCCTGATTGAAATAAGCAGGACAAAAATGGCAATATATGATCTCTTACAGTTATAAAACAATTAGAATAAGCAAACTCACTGAGTTAAAATCTAGAATATAGGTTATCATGGCCCAGCCTAGTTAAAGGATTGAGGCATTACTGCTTAAATTTTACACAGTTTCTATTTGGTTTAATTGCAAACTTTTGGTAATAGATGATGATGATTGCAGCACAGCATTGCAAACATAATTAACAGCATGGATGTATAAAGTGAATATTGTTAAAAAGGGAAATTTTATATTATTTTACTAGAAAATAAATCTTTAAAGAAAAACATGGGAATTCATGACATAAGTAGTGCACTCAATTGCCAATGATGAATTATGGTTAATAGTACAATTATAACAACATCTTTCATGAATTGTAATGGATGTGTCAGATTAGTGTAAGGTGTTGATGTTAGGAGGAGTATATGGGAACTCTGGATGGTATGGATTTTGTGCATTTTCCTGTAAGCCTACTCTCTAAAAGAAAAAAAAAAGTTAGACTTTCAAGCATGAGTTACTGACAAGATAGTGATGTTATTAAAAGGAAAGAAATAAGAAAGTCAGACAAAGGACCAATTTGTGTGAGACAAGAGGATGAGTTCAGTTCTCTACATGGTAAGCATATGAGTGGTTACATTAAGGGTGAGCTATTTTGTTTTATCACATTTACACAATGTGCTTCAGGACATCATTTCATCTTACTGCTGCATAATATTCCATTATTTTGTTAATCCACTCATCTGTTGATGGGCATTTTGTTTGTTTCCATCTTTTGGTGATTGTGAATAATGCTACTAAGAAATCAGTGCAGAACAAATGTCTGTTTGTATCATTGGTTTTAGCTCTTCTGGGTATATACCAAGTAGTGCTATTGCTGGTTCACAGGACAACTCGATATTTGGTTTCCTAAAGTACCAACAAACAGTCTTCCTCAGTGGCTTCACCATTATACATTCCTACCAGCAGTGCATAAGTGTACCAATTTCTCCACATCCTCTCCAACATTTACAATTTCCTCAACTATTATACCTAGCCCTTTACTCCCCTCTTCTCCTTGTGGGACATCTATGATGCTTATATTTGTGCACTTTGTTTTATCTATTGTTTCCCTGAGATCAAATTTGAATTTTTCCAACTTTTTTGCCATTTGTTGTTTTGAGTGTTCAAAATCAGTTATCCTGTCCTCTATATCACTTCTTCTTTCTCCTGTCTCTTTAAATATGATGCTGTGTGCCCCTAGTATATTTTGTATTTGTTCAACAGAGTCTTTATCTCTATGATATCTGCTAGTTTTTCTATTTATTCTTTCTAATACCTCTTTATGCTCTTCTACTGTCTTCTTGATCTCTTTTATGTAATTAGCCATCCCACTTATTTTATTAAGTAGAGTTATATGAACATCTTTGATTAGTTATTCCAATATTTATATTTCCTCTGGTGTTTTAATTTGGTCATGATGCTGGCTGTATTTCTGTATTGTGATATGCTTAGTGATCTTCTGTTGTTTTCATCCCATGTGAATATCTTGATTTACTTTGGGAGTTGGTTTCCTTCAATAGTCTAAAGCTCTGTGTTTGCAGAATGATGTGTAGCAGGATGCAGGGTACAGGGCAGGGCATGGCAGTGCGGTGATGCGTTGCATTGTTGCAGTCAGGTATAAGTGCAGGTTGGGGATGTTATGCTGGTGATTGTGAATGTGGGCGCTCAGCTGTCAGGGAGGATATAGCTGTGCAGGTATGCAGGTATGGGGGGTCTAACCCTGGTGTGCACTGGTCTAGGGCATGGGACCGTTTATGTGCATATGCAAAACTATGGCAGTGGTTGGACAATATGTCTTCATGGGCTGGGAGTGGATGTGACCCAGCTGAACAGGTCAGAGCTTTCTCAGATCTGGGAAGCATGATTGAGGGTTGTACACATGTGCAGGTCTAAGAGTGTCATAAATTGATGCAAAGAGCTGGGGGTGGGGTGGGGCAGGGGTTGAGGCTGTGCAACACTATAATGGGGTGCAGGTGTAGCCTGTGTATGGAGGTATGCCCTGCAGCTTTTATGCCCTGGCAACAGCCTGCAGGGAGCAGGGAGGAGGAGGTAGTGCTCCGCAGGGGTACAGGAAAGGTGGGTTAGGCTGCAGTTGGGGTGGGGCTGGGGGGCAGGTATGCTGCACTGTGGGTTGGTGGGGCAGGGTACTCAGAGAACCTGAGTGGGGGTGAGTGATGGGATTCGGGTGCATGCGGTGTGGGGTGAGTCATAGGTTACAGGGCTGTGCCGATGATGGTAGCATGTTCAAGGTGCATGGCTTGGCTTACTTTGTAGTCCCCATCTCCCTGTCTGTGCACTCCTGCGGACCCTGTGCTTATGCCTTAAGCACCAGTCCTCTGCCTGTTAGTCCTCGGACTCTGCAAGCAGGGCTGCCCTATGTGCTGTAGAAGGCTGTCCCAGGTCAGCCGCACTCCTGAATCCCTGTCTCAGCCATCCTCCCATCCTTTCTCTAACTTTTCCTTGGAGCAGGGCTGAGCTCCATCTATCCTATTTGGCCATCTACCCAGAGCTCTCTGCCCCCCTCTTCATTTCTTGTATTAGTAATTTGTGTCTTCTCTGCAGTTTCCTTGGTCAGCCAGCTTAGAAATCTGTTAATTTTATTGATATTTTCAAAGACCCAGGTTTTCAAAAAATTTCTCTAATTTTTTCTGTTTTCAATGTCGTTCATTTTTGCTCTAATTTTTATTATCTCTTTTATACTGAATACTTTAGATTTAGTTTGCTATTTTGATATATCCTCATCTGTGCTTTAGAGTAATTGAGTTTTAGCAGCATGCATGGCTGTCAGCCACAGACTAAGTTTTCCCAGACCCTTCCTCACGTAAGTGTAATAATTCCAAAATGTATATTAGGGATGTGAGCAGAAGCGATACATTTCACATCTCTATCTTATCCTTAACATATAAATCTAATATTTATCTTGGAGAATTACTTAAGAAGAAAACAAAGGCACAGGGGGGAAGGAAATGAAAACAACTAATTATGGAAAAGTTTCTTCTGTGTATGAGGTTGGTTTAGGTATATGGGTAGAAGAGAGAGTAGATTAAAAGACAAGTGACATTAAAATTCATCATTTAACCAAGAACCAATTGAAACAGGGCTGCTAGTCTGCAGTAAGAAAGATACCCAACACTTTGTATTAAAATTAGATTGTTCCAAGATTTCTATATCTGAGCCATTCTATCACTCACATATCTTTGTCTATATCTATCTATCTATCTATCTATCTATCTATCTATCTATCTATCTACATATATATATATATATATATATATATATATATATATATATTTGCATGGACAGGCAGTGGGAATCGAACCTTTGTCTTGGGCACAGCAAGTGAGAATTCTGCTGCTGAGCCACCGTCACACCACTCTATCACTCATATTTGAAAGCAATGAATATATTTTGAAGATATAAAAATCTACAATATTTGGTACTCAACATTATTTCTGTACGCAATTACTCAAATAGTTTGTACAGCAAATTATAAATACAAAGATTTGGATTCAAGTCTTAATTCAAAAAATTGGAACAAAGGAAGGTCTGACCCAGGGGATAGACAAAAAGAAAAACTAGGATAGCACTTATGAAGGAGGCCTAAAGAACAATATGGAAAATTCCTGGAAATTAGAAACCTTTGTGAAAAATATTTCATACTGAAATCAGAGTGTGTAAATTTATGACTAAGAATCTTAAAATTTTGTAGTAAAAACATAAAGGTTATTTGAAGCTAGAGAGCACAAAATTTATAAAAGCAAGTCATGGTATACAAAATTGGATTGAAGTATGGTGGTGTGATAACCAGCAATTTAGATGAGTTTACAAAAATTCTTCCAGGAAAAAAAAAAGCATACCCAAACACACACATGTGTGCACACATGTGTACAACCTAATCTCTCTAGGTTAAGCAATTGAGGAGAGAGGGGAGAAAAATCTGGTATTCTGAATTCATAATATTTATGGCTCTATGAGTGAGTAAAAGATATGATAATTTCTTAATGATGTGACATTCATTTTATGTTTCCATAATTTTTCCAGAGCATGATTTTTGTTTTATAGGAAATTATATCGACTGATCGATATTTAAATCTTTCAATACTCTTTGATCATTTTTGGATATTTTACTTTAATGGCAATTATTGTTCTTATTTAAAATAAAATTATATTTTCTAATTTTTATACTAAAGTAATTTATATTTCTTTACCTGAAAACATAAATTTATTCCTATAAATTACATATAACTTAAAAATAATTACTTCTTCTTCTGAAACTTTATTTGAACCTTTTATCTTAAAATTAGTGGAATCTCTTTGAAACAAATACTTTTCAACAATAATTGTTATGAGTTGAATTGTATCCCCCTAAAAGACATGTTCAAGTTCTAATCTCAGCTCCTGTGAATTACTTAAGATGTGGACTAGAGTTGCCCCAAATCTAATATGACTGCTGCTCTTAGAAGAAGAGGGAAACTTGGACAGAGGAACAGAGAGGCATAAGAGAAGAATATCGTGTGACTAACAATAGAGCCAAATATTGATACACTACAGCTGCAAGCCAAGGAATGCCAAGGCTTGCCATCAAATTACCAGCAACTAGGAAAAACTTGCAGGATTCTCTCCGACAAGCTGCAAAGACAGCAGGTCTGATTTAGGTCCTTGATTTAGAACTTCTAACCCCCAGAACCCTGAGACAATAAATTTCTATTGTTTTAAGCCACTCAAGTTTGTTATGGCAGTCCTAGGAAACAAGATAGTAGTATTTGTATAAAATGTTTATTTTCATTATCTTTTGTTCATTTAAGCAAACTGAAATTTAAAGTTTTTATTTAAGAATATGAACTGGTGATGGCTTTGGTTAGAGGTAACAATTTTTCTTTATATTTTTCTGTCTTTTCCAAATTCCTTTCCTTGAACATTTACTATTCCTATAATTAGAAAAAAATGTTTACTTAAAAGAAAAAGAAAAAGAAAACTCTGGAATGCCAACTGGAGGAGGTTTCCAATATGCTGGAGTTTCTTATTTTCATACCGTCTGTGGTCAAAAAGGCCATCCTGTGTGTGCTGGTTTGAAAGGAAGTATGCCTCCTATGAACATTTTCATAGACTTATTTTAATTGGGACATTTGCTCAGCCTTAGAACTGTAAACTAGCAACTCATTAAATTCCCCTAAGAAAAGCCATGTTTTAATATAAATCCCATTTGATAAAGGTAGAATAATCTCTATTCAATACTGTATGTTTGAAACTGTAATGAGATCATCTCCCTGGAGGATGTGGTTTAGTCAAGAGTGGTTGTTAAACTGGATTAAGGGACGACATGTCTCCACCCATTTGGGTGGGTCTTGATTGGTTTACTGGAGTCCTATAAAAGGGGAAACGTTTTGGAGAAAGAGATTCAGAGAGAGCAACACTACGAAGCAGAGAGTCCGTGAGCCAGCAACTCTTGGAGATGAAGAAGGAAAATGCCTCCCAGGGAGCTTCATGAAACAGGAAGCCAGGAGAGAAAGTAGCAGATGATGCCTTGTTTGCCATGTGCCCTTCCAGCCCAGAGAGAAACTGTGACTGTGTTCACCATGCGCCTTTCCAGATGAGAGAGAAACCCTGAACTTCATTGACCTTCTTGAACCAAGGTATCTTTCCCCGGATGCCTTTGATTGGACATTTCCATAGACTTATTTTAATTGGGACATTTGCTCAGCCTTAGAACTGTAAACTAGCAACTCATTAAATTCCCCTTGTTAAGAGCCATTCCGTTTCTGGTATATTGCATTCCAGCAGCTAGCAAACTAGAACACTGTGCTAGGTAAAAACAGTTCAGGAGTCATACGTGGGCAGAACACCACAATATCACTTTATTTTCATTTTCAAAATGTGAATTTTGTGACATATTCTCATTTCTGATTCTACTCTACCCATTACCTGAAAAATAGACTGAGATAAGGTACCTACTGTAACAGTAAAAATTAGTAAAAACAATAAAATCATACATAAAAATAATAGCCATGTATTTCATATATACCATGAAATGCAAGGAACGTTCCTTTTAATCTTTTTTCTTATTCTATTCAGCACTGTCATCTGTTTATAACCCTTAGCTACCTGGTAAGTTTACTGGCTATAACAGTAAACTCACTGCTTCACACAACTTGCAGTATTACATTGTGCCAAACCAGCAATTTCAAAATCACCCTGGGCCTGGCATGCAGAAAATGCAGGCTGATAGATTTTCATAAAAGGCAAAAATTATGGGTCACAAAGATCAATAGATCTATGAATTCAGGGTAATGAAAGTTTTATCACAAACCATTGAGTGGATTGAATGTCTCTACTAATTAATCAAGCAGTCAATGAATAATGATTGAACATATATTATAGACTCTACATATACCAGTAAAAGATATACAGAGTACTTTCAATACCTCATACTCAATAAACTTACGTGGAGTGAAAATGCAAAATCAACCCCTGTGGTAAACTAACAGACCTTAAATATAATTGCTTTTAAATGTCATTTTCATTTGTTGTTATCACCTAAATTCTATTTCCTAATATAATATTTTCCCTTCTATTCCTTATATGGATTTTGACATTTTTAAGCATTAACATATTTATCTAATTCAAATGTGAAGTTTATTATTGTTGTAAGCTGCCTCAAAATCTTTTTGATACATATGAAAATATTGATTAAATCATTGATATATTGAAACTGCCGTAGTAACTCAGAAGATGACAGGTGATACTTGAAATTTGGCAGAGAAATAAGGTTTAATGCTGGTATGGGGATAAATATAGGTAAGGAAATGAGATTAAGGGAAAGTAAAGTATTCCCACAGGAAACTGAAGTGGAAGTAGTGTGATATGATAAAGGAAATATAATATTGTATAGTAGACAGATAACTGAAGACTTTGGATATCAGGCAGGTATATCAAGTTGGCCTTCATGGGGAAAAGGCTGTCAATGAAGTTTTATGATTTGCGTATCATATAATAAAATGTGCATGCCAAAAAGTAATTTTGCAGAGTATGGGATGTATTGAAATTAATAAAAGTAAAAAATGGAAGCCAACCATAATTAAAAATATCAATAACAATGCTATATATAAGAAGGTTTTTAATAACTAGAAGATAATATATCAGGTTGATTTCTCACAAATTGTGATATTTGCACTAATCCAATGGTTTAAAGGACAAAAGTGGTATGAAAAAGGAAAGTGATTAGTACAATGATAGTACTTTGAATAAGACAATAATACAAAAATCCATTTAATTATTAGTTTGAAGGGAAAATTTGATTATACTCATTTTGTCTGTGCAAGATTTATATGAGGTATAAGAACAAACTAATGCTTAGTTACTAAATATGGCATGTGTATAAAAATTTCTATGTACTTGATCTATCGTGATAGCATAAATGCTAATTCACTTAGAAATATCTTTGATGGAATAACTTAAACTGCAATATTATATTTTAAATATATGAAATGTGTATATCTTAGTTTTGAGATGAGGACATAACATTTGATTATAGAAATATGGCAGTGTTCAAGAAGTTGGGAAAAGCTTTTCTGAGTTTGCAATTTTTTTGAGAATGTAATTACTTTTGACATGTTTGAATCACCTAATATGAAAATATATGTAATAAGCCAATCATGAATGAAGGGGCTTACAAATTAATCTGTTTAGCAAAATAAATGTCTGTGATTGAGCTGGGGGAAAAAATACCAAGAATTGAATCTGCTTCCTATTTCTGATCTCTTGTTGGGCAAACCTAACTAGCAGTAAGAAGCCAAGGGAAGATTTTGTTGTAGTCCATAAATTTCACTCTCTTAGGACACAAGGCAGGATGTCAGAGCAGTGGAGAGTGGATCGTGATGAGCCAATGGAAAATATTCAACACACTTGTGATTGGTGGCATATTACTTAATGTAGGTATTGCATTTCTAATGAATTTTTACAACATGTAGAGATACCTTTGCATATAGTTTCTCGAGGTTGAATGATAAAGCAACATGATTCATTTTCATACTGCTTTGCAAATAGAAGGAAAATTAAGATTGTTTCTACAAGGTTTGATGAGTGCTTTTGTGGCAGTGACATGAAGTTCAACCACAGAATGAGAGAGACTGGCTTAGGTCATCTTGACATTCCTATTCACTCCAAAGCATCCGGCAAGTTTATGAAATTAAATTTATATGGCTCTCATTATCTAAAATTATGAAATGCTTTGGAAGAAACAGAAAATATTATTCTCTATGTCATTCACTTTTTTAATAGAAATACAATTTATTGGTATTTATTTTCAAGTGGTAGAAAAACTCAATTCACCATAACAATTTCTTTTTCTTTCACATTATAAAATACAGATATTATTCATACTGATTGGCTCTATCTTTGAAAATATAGTATATATGAAAATGTCTTTACCCTAAAATTTTTCAAAAGGCTATTGTACTTCCATTTTACTGGAGCATCATACATATATAGATTAGATAATATTATCATGAAAATATCTTGAAGAGAAAAATCTGAACTTTTGAGTGTGATTTTAATTCTTTGTGCCAAAGAAGACCATTTTATCTTGGACTATTGCTGATCACGATAAGTCCCATATGAGTATCTCTAAAAACACTGCACGATCTAACCACACACACCCTATTTCCCCCCAGGCCCTCATCACTTTTCCACTCCAGCACCTTGATACTCCTCCATCCAGAACTCAATGTACTGTCCAGGTCCATAATCTAAGCTACTTACTAATGTTTTAAAGCAATATATTTTTAAATGTCAGTAATTTGCTAAAGAATAATCACTTCAATAATCCTTTCATCTTACAAACATCAAGAAAGTTTATCTAAAAATGCATGTCATTAATTTATCCTGTTTCAAACCTGATTTTAGTCATTAGAGAGATAAAGATAAGTAGTAAATGATAATGACTCCAAGATATTCATGGCCTAGATGCATGCATGTTAATAGCATATCATGTATCATTTTATGTGTTTTCATATAGATGCTGTTGGAGAAGCAATCATTGTGCAACTTGCCACTCCTTCCAGGCTTTCCTAATCAGATCCCTGGTCCTGGAACATTCTCTTATCTGAAACCTGGATAGTGAGCCTGTGCTCAGCTTAATGATTTTTATTCCATTAAGATAATTCTCTCCTGTCTGGGTACACAATGAAATTCTTTGTCTTGCCTAAGTGTATGCATCATATAGCATCTGGCTAATCCCACTAGTACATATGTGTCAGGTGGGAAGGGAACAGGGTCTTCCTCCTGCAGCACATAAAGGTTATGTGCAGCCCATTGCTACACGTCGGCTGTTGGGAGTCACTGGCAATGGGACACCAGTGCCCGCTACTGAAGCTTACATTATTCTGTCTCTTTTCAATGTGGGTAAAGCATACTCTGATCAGTGCTGTGTTTTGTATCTTCCTTGGTGACTGCAATTCTAAGGTACTATGGAGAAGGGAAGAAATATTTGGACTCCTAATCTCGGCAATTGGCATGTCTTTGCCATTCTCCATGTGATGCGTCTGGTGGTAGCCTAGAACCTTTGCTAGACACTCGTCAACCCAAAGCCTCAGTGAATAAGGAAAGAAATAAGAAACTACTTTGAAGAAATAGAAAGGTGTCATCAAGAATGTGCTTGAAGATTGACATTTTGAGGCAAGAAAGATTTGCAGATAAAGGGAATTGTGTGAAAAGATAGACAAAATCCTTTTGAGATATTTGTTGTTTCGAGACTGTAGGGTAATTGGAAGTAGGGTAAAATTGTGAGAGGTCTATAGACTCAAAGACAGAATGTGGTCAAATTGCGAAGTATCTTCAATTCCACACAAAGGAGAGCAAATGTCTTCATTTAATCTACTGAGAACAAACTGAGGATGAATTTTAAAGCAATTCTATAGCCAACCTTTGTGTATTTAGAATTTTAAATTACTATTTTCATTTTTATTTATGGTATTCATAAATAATAATAATGATGATTATTATAATGACTACTCTGTCTTGAACACCTAAACAACAAAAGAGAATTATTCAAAGAAATAGTCAATGATCTTTTTTATTTAATGCTTAGAGCAAATCTATGATGTGTATTCTATAACTTTCATTCATTTTATTATTTAGACAAGTGAATTATCTTACCCAAGTTGCCAGAACTCTAAAGTAGTCTACAGAATTTAAATCAATGGCCAGCTGAAACCAAAGTTCTTATATTATCTTTATGACTTGTGTTTTTTTAACTTTCAAAATATAAAAATACAACACATTTATTGAAACATAATTTTCACTGGTAACTTTCATTTTATTGCCATTTGAATTATGTGCTGTAGTTTCCTGCCAACATTTACTTTTTCACTGAACTCATCTTCAGTATCAAGAATTCTTAGAATATTAAAAACTTAAAAATCAAAAGCTCTTTTAAGTTTGCTTTCAATTCAAGCTAAAAGTGAAATGAGTGAAACTCCACTGATTTTTTTTTTTCAGGAAAACAAAAGAAAAAGGGCCTTAGTTTTTCCTGCTCTATAGTCTTTTACTAGTGAAAAGGATATCTTTAATGATTTAAGCATGATGGAAACCAGAAATATTTTCTATCCATCAGGGTGAATTGCACTTACTTGGTCAGGCTGAAATCAAAATTGGTTTTTCGCTGAGAACACAATGTCTCAAAGCAACTTCGGTATCACCAGGCAACATTATCAGATATATTTAGGAAAGCACAAATAAATTACCTTTCTCTCCTTATGAGCTGTCTCTGTAAATAAAGCTAGTTTTTGTACGAATGGTCTAAAGAAAGCAGAACAACAATGATAAACTCACCATACTGATAACTTGTAGGCTAAGGGGATTGAATGCCCTTTTTTATTGGTCAGCAAATCAACCTACTTAACAAAAAGAAGCAATTTCAAGTTAATGTATATCGACAGCTATCTTTAAACTGAATATTTTAGTGACCACAAACACTCGGCTTGAAGCGGCTTTGTTAGAAAATACTTTCAGTTGGCAATCAAGGGAAATATTTGGATCTAGGAAAATTACAAGTAAAAGCAATTAATGAAAAATGAAGGGAGAATTGACTAGATTATCAAATCGAATTCATTGTTTGAAGCTTATAATTTCAACGATGGGCTGCTGGTTGTTCACAAGCCAGTCTGTTGTCATGACCACCGTCATCAAGCTCACCTGTTCCCAGAGTGCCCACGGCATCTTGATAGCCAGCAGAGTCCAAGAAAAATGCCGAATCCGCACCATAGATGTAATTACATTTAAAGCAAGGTGAAAAAAACTAGCATTGTTTTTACTACCCAGGGCAAGTTCTCTTCTTAAGGAGAAAACGATGCCTGTTTAAGCTATAAATTGAAAAGTTTTATTGAGACAGCATTTAGATATTTCAAAATTGGCATTACAAGTAAAACAAAGAGATGACGAAGCAGCTCTACCTGATAAGTAAATAGAAATTCTGGACAAATAGAAAAAGCAGAAAGGAATGAAAAGAGCCTAATTGAGTAAGGAGACTGTGGGTGGAAAAAGCTATTACAAAATGGTTAATAGTGGGGTGGCTAGAGAATAGAAAAGTACAGGGTATTCTGTTGCTAAAATTCAAGCTAGATTGCTGGTACATTAAGTTCTTCATTTTCTTTAAAATTCATTGAGGTTTACAACACATAGAGTAGCCTATTAAATAGTCTATTTAACTATCTGTCTGTCCATCCACCCATCTATCCATTACCTATCTTTCTATCTATGAAATGGAGAACGGTGAATGAATTATGTGTCTAGGTCTGCATCTCACAGTGAGAAGAGATTACAGCAGGTGGTAGCAATAAAAGGTGATACTTGTGTGAAATTTGAGACAAATGGGAGCAATGCAAAATCATAAGATTTCATGCCGTTATGAATGAACAGATATATTGGTTAGGATACTACAGTTCTCTGTAGGGGGAATAAGTTAATTTCACATGTCTTGGAGAACAAAATGAACTAAGCTGATGGACATATAAATTATATAGTAAATTCAGGAAGAATATTTATATGTTTGTGTTTGCACACATATTTGTATCTGATATCTATGTATAACATATATATGCAAAGTTTCTATAATATATGCATGTGGGTGCATATCTATCATCTGATCTTACATTTTTAAGGGATTTGGGTAATAATACATGATATTGATCAAAGACATTTTTTTTTTTAAAGGAAAGACAGAGAGAGAAGGAAGGAAGGATAGAAGGAAGGAAGGAAGGAAGAAAGGGAAACATATTTAAACATTTTCTTGTTTTATTGTATTCTGTTTCTCCGTTTTTGTTACATGGGCTGGGGCCGGGAATCGAACCGAGGTCCTCCGGCATAGCAGGCAAGCACTTTGCCCGCTGAGCCACCGCGGCCCGCCCTCAAAGACATTTTTTGAATAATAAGTTTTACTTGATTTCAGAGGGAATGATCACATTTTTATAGTCTGAGATTCATGATAAACATTATCTGTAAAGAATTGATTAAAAGGAAATAGGGCTTGAAGAAGTGAAAGGAGAAGTCATAAAGGGTTCCAAGTCAATGAAGAGAAATTTGATTTGATGATGATTCTAGAATAGGAAAATAGAATTGGAAAATAAGGCAAAAGAAGTTAATAGGAGCAGAGTATGCAGGACCCTCACAGCAAACTTACTTGCAAATTTTATCCTTTGAGCCACTGGTTCTCATCCGCAGTATTGTAACACATTACAGTGTACAGAAATAATTTACCAATAAATTTCTAAAGCTGGAAAATAATATCTTTTCTATTTTTAAAACTATAAATTTGAATGAGTTTCGGTTTAGCTCTTTGATAAATATTAGTCACTCCCTTGCATTCTGATATATTTATTTATACAGTGTGAAAAATCAGTTGATTCATGCATATCACAGATTATACACAGCAACCAGATAACCCTAACTATAAAGTCTTAGGTGCGTTTTATTTATATAAACACTATTTGTTACAGCTATTTCCAGACAAAAATTAAAACAATGGTGAAAACTTCTGTTTGAAGCAAAACAAAATCAACAGAGGTGCTTCTATAGGGAATGGAAATTATAGATTATTATTTTTCATGGGGTCAATCTTTCAATAGTGTATAAAATGTAAGGAGAAGGAGAATTATTTAATTTGTTGTAATATTCCAGATTGCCCTGATTACTTTACCAGATCCCAGTGCTCTTTCCAGCAATAAAGTGTTATTTCAGACTGCCTTTTAATACAATGACAAGGGTAGGTATTAACACAATACAAATGTAAGTGTATATGCATACACACATGCAAATGTACATGTGTGTGCATATATGTGTGTGTATATACATATATTCATATTTGAGCTATGAGTGACTGTGTATCATATCTGAACTGGGATTAATTATTCAAAGTCCACAAATACATGTAATTTTAGGAATATCATATTGTAGGATATTTTAAAAATTCAAGTTAGCCAGAAAACATATTGAGAAATTATATGGCACATCTCAATGTATAAAATCATTAGTATGAATAAAAGATAAATATCATCCAGAAGCCACCCCAAAATGTATCCAAGCATTGTCTGCTTTGATGTAGCCTTTATTTACCTCTCCAGATTAATTCTATGTGTGTCAGCACAAAGAATGAAACTGCTTCAGTGAAGTGTCTAGAAGGCAAACCTTAAGCATTGTTAATACATTGGGAATCTAAGCCAAAGAAGAAATGAAATTGAATTATTTGAGTAAAGAAGGGAACGGAGGATTTGCGCTCTAAAGTTTAAAAGAATGCGGAAGTGAGTGGGCAGTCCTGACCCAAATGAAGTTGGCTTCCAAGGAGGTGAAGTGTCAAAAGTTGCAAGTTCGTTAGCATATACTATAAAGTGGATATGTTCAATGCAGGTTCCCGTGGATGGCTAAGGGGACACAGGTGATGGCAGACAACCAGAAACCACAGCAACTGGGAGCCAAAAGTACCTCCTTGACTGGCAAGAAATGAATGGAGGCACCACCTAGATTCATGTTTTCAAATGATCCATTCAGATTTGGGAAATTTGCAAAAACTGATATGATTACCATCATCTGAGGCCCAGCACTTTTCTGTATTTTTAGGGAAATGGTTTCTTTATTATTAGGAAAGAAGAACATATTTGTAAATTGACTGAATCAATATGAGAACAAGTCTTAGTGTGGGGGAGAGGGAGTCAACTTTACTTTGACTTTAGATGAGAAAATATAATGTTACTTGTAGTCCAACTTTATTTAGCAATTGATGACTTTGCGTACTTAAAAAAGCTTATGAAATTTACAAATAGACTTCTGAAATAAATAATGCATGTGTGAAAGTGAAAGACTCAGAAACTACATTTTATTTAACTTATAGTTATTTTCAGAATTGAAAAAAGAAACAAAGTTAGAATTATGAACTTTTTCATATATCATGTATTATGACTTACATATTGTCACCATTACAATTAAATAATGAATAGTGATTTTACATCAAAAAATAATTTAAACTCTATAATCCTTGATTTATTTCTACTTCTCAAACATGAAGTGAAATGGGCACATTTTTTAAGGAAAGACTATTTTTCCCCCAAACTAAGATGCGTTAAAAAGTAAGAATGTCAAACAGCATTTCCCATTTTTTAGTCCCTAAAAAAAATGATTTTACTTTTATTCCAAAATAACCTAATAAAATGGGAAATGACAATTAAAAAGTCACTCAGAGCTATGGAGATGATTGTATTTTTGACTTTTATAAAATAAATGTAGAAAGGAACTATGTTATCCTTGCTTACTAACATTAATTACTGAGTGGTCCCTTGGTCTCTGAAGTGAGGCTCTATCATTATAAAATATAGCCACAAGACAAGTCAAGGATTTGCTATTTCCTAAACAGGATGACATTTTAATGAATACTGCATTTCCAATTAAAAAAACCATAAAAACAATTTAGACTAATGAAATTAGTGAGATTAGTGCTAATATATTTTCTAAGCATCATTATTTTGTTGTGCATGTGGAGACAGAGACTACTGAAGTCAGTTCAGGGACAGATGCTGAAAATAGAATGCCTTCTGCTCTGAACAGTGTTTTCAGAGAAAAGCAATGGCAAGGGAGACAGAATCTCAATTTACGTTGGTCCCGTAAATTAACACCTTTAAACCCAAATTTATGCTGTTAATTAAGGCTATATCTGTATGAAGAATGTACCCTGAATTTCTAATTTTTTTGGATTTTTTAAATGCAAATTTAGGGACATAACAGAAGGTAGTACAGTAAGAGCTAAAAAGTGGTCTGAGATTGTTACATTGGCATTGACTATATAGTGTATGTATTTTTTAGGTAAAGAGACTGTAATTAACTCACATGAAGCTAACTGTAAATACATTTGTGGAAAATATGACTGAGAAAAAGAGATATGGAATGAATAAATTTTGGGCTATGTTTAACACTGTGGCTACAGTCATGAAAAAGAGGGACATGATTTATGTTGCTAGAGAACCAGTGAATTTACATATTTTTTTCTCTTCATATGGAGAGAGAAATGCTGTGCATTCTTTCTTATTGTATAAAATAAAACAAAATATCCTATAATCTCATATTGAGAGAAATATTAAATAAAAACCAAGGATTCATTAAATGTAGCAATTTACAAGATGTTCTAGAGAAGATAAAATGAAGGACCACTACACACCTCATTACATGACACAGCCAGGTCCTTCAAAAACAACCAGATTAGTAAAAAATAAGAATTGAAAATTGTAACAAATTTCACTTTAAGAACATGCAATGTCTCAAGGAAAATATTAGGAAGAAATGAATCCAATAATGCATGCAAGTATAAAACATGCCTTTGAATTGGTCTCAGAAATGAATGGATAGTATAATAATGGGTTTAATAATATAATTCAACACATTAGAGATTTAAAGAGGAGAAGCCCATAATTATCTTAAGCACAGAATAAAGCAATTGAATATTCAACTTCAAGTGTTGGAATTTTTTATTTGTACTTGTTTTCTTTTATTTCCTGGAGGTGTTCTAAATTCTCCTTTAGATTCTGCTATAGCATTTAAGTGAATCTCTTGAATTTATATTTGAATAGTTTCATGGGGGATTCAGAACTACTTGTAGGCTTGAGGACTGCAATAGATAGACTTCAAATTTGCCTCCGTGATCCACACATCTTGGTATTCACGCCCTAATATGCTATCCTTCCTTTCACTGTGGGTGGGAGCTGCACTTCTGACCAGTGGCAAAAAGAGATGGGAAGTCATTCTTAAATGATTACCTTTCATTGTATTACATAATGTATGGAACTTACAGACTGGCTCTAGAGTCTCCCTCTATCTCCATTGAAGAAGCAAACTACAAAGTTCTGATAGGTCCTACGAAAGGGCAAATTTACAGGGAGCTGCAGGCACCTGTAGGAGCTAAGAGCAGCCTCCATCAGAAAGCCAGCAAGAAGCTGGGGCCCTGAGTCTTAAAGCTACAAGGAAATCAATTCTAACAACAACCTAAGTGACCTTGGAAGCAGAAGTATCACTACTTAAGCCTGCAGAAGAGAGCCAACCTCTGGCTGACATCTTGATTGCTGCCTGGCACTAAACTCTGTAATTCTGTAATTCTGGCCCAAAGAATCTGTTACATAATAATTTTGACCCAAAGAATCTATTATGTAATAAATTTGCATTGCTTTAAGACATGAAATGTGTGGTGATTTCTTAAGGCAACAAGAGAAAGCTATTACAAGAAACACTTCTTTACAATGATCTGGAGAACATCTTGCTTTCAATTAGCCTTAGCTCTGTCAATTATAAAAAGGATGCATTCATTCTCTTAAAATGCGTAAATCCTACAAAGTATTTATGATGAGTTTTAAAAATCAAACTAAAATTCTTCATTTAGTTCATAAATATAGAAGAATTAGACATTATATAAAAGAAGCATGCACTCAAAGTGGTTTTAGTCTCCTTTATTCACTCAAACTAATAATTTTTTCTTCCCTTCCTTTGCTTTTATCACATGCTGCCTAAATACTTGGTTAATCCAAAAAAAAAGAGCATATGCCACTAGCATCCCCAGTTCCCTGATTGTCTTTTCTTTCTACTATGACCCTTAACTTCACCGTTATCACTTGCAAAATTTTTCCAATTAATCAAATTTTCACTTTTCTTTTTCCTTCACAACAAGAAAAATGATGTGTTTGTACCAATTAGGGTTATAGCTTCTGGCTTTGCTAGAACATAAGTCTATTTGATAAAATTAAAGGAGAATTAAGCATTTAAACTTTCATGGTATTGGAGTTACAGAAATCAGGTATAACCCATAAGGAACTCATGTTTGAATAGAAATTAAAATATTCATCCTGACAAACATTCCTGACTCTCCTTTCCTCTATTCTTTGGTTTTAAACCTGCAGTGTGAAGAATATATGAATGTCATAGCAGTCGCAAAAGGGTTTTCCAGTGTTTTCATTTATTTTCTATAATGTAATTGGATGAGAAAATAAAAAAGGCTACTTTGGTTTTAGTTTTGGCTGATGACCCAAATGTGATGTGTAGTAAAATGCATGCCGAGATTCATTATATCCTTATATTCTTAAAGGTAAAGACCTACCTAGAACATGCTGAGACTGTGAAACTGTTCTTGCCAATGTTCAGTGTCCTTTCATTTGTTGAGCCTCTATGAGAAGATGAGGTTGTGGAGGCCAGGAAAGGAGAATTTCTCTTTGCAGAATTATTGGAGTTTGATCGCAATTCTCTACTGCCTCCTTAATGTGAATGTCACCATTCTCCAGAATTCTGCCTTGCCTAACTCACCCTTCAGGTTCTTCTTCTTTTCTTTTTTTTTTTTTGTATCCTGTATGTTGGGGGTCACGTTTCATTCTTCTTCCATGTGACTATCCCATTATTGCAGCACCATTTGTTGAATTTTTGTCATTGTTGTTTCCATTTTTTGTTGCTGTTTTGGGGAAGTGCATGGGCCAGGCATCAAACCTGGGTCTCCTGCATGGCAAGCAAGAATTCTGTCACTGAAATACCCTTACACCTGCTCTTCAGATTTTTTTTTAATAATAGGAAATAACTGCTATTAATCCTTTTTCCTCCTGCAGTTCTTTGAATTTAGTAGGCACTTTATCTTTAATACATTAGGGACCCAGTAAAGTTACTATTTGCTAAATGAGAGAACTCAGGACAGAAATTAACACACAGGCTTTCATTGTTGTGATAGTTAGGTTTATGGGTCATCATGGCTGGGTGATGGTGTTTGGTTAAGCAAATCCTGGCCTGATTGCTACTGTGAGGACAGTTTATGGACTTAAATCATCAGTTAGCTGATTGTATCTAAGGCTGAATACATCAACTGAGGATATTGCCTTCTACAATGAGAGATGTCTCATCCAATCAGTTTAAGGCTTTAGGAGGAAAAGTGATGATTTCAGCAGTCAGAAGAGAGAATTTCAATCTCTACTTCAGCCAGCCGCCTTCTTCTGGAGAATTCACTGAGGATCTTCATTGGAGTTCCCAGTTGCAGCCTGCCCTATAGAATTGAGATTTGTGCATCTCCACAGTCACATGAGACAAATCTTATAAAGATCTCATAATATTTACAGATATCTCCTGTCAGTTCTGTTTTCCTGTAGAACCTTGACAAATACAAGTGTATTTGAAATTGAAATGAAAATCTTATGTATAACAGAATCATGGAGTCATAATAGGAAATATCTATGATTGGCTGAATTTCCATTTTATAGATAAAAATCTTGGCTTGCAGAAAAAAGAATAAATTGTTCTCCCAAATTCAATTTAATTAACAATGAAGAATAAATGAACATTAGTGTCAGTTAATAGTGATGAATAAGCTAAGAAGTTGATCAATAGTTAATGGTGAACAGATGATTAGTTAATTAGCATTTATATGTAGTAAAGAATAAATGCATTCTATGGAAATGTTGCTTCCCCAACATCACGCTATCATGCCATCTATCTATGATAGTCTAAGAAATAATATGATACTAATCTTAATTGAAATATATATGTGCATATCTTCGTTTGTCAGCAAACACAAATTCTTTAGCATTGAGATTTTTAATTTTCCCAGTGATGAGCTATCTAGAAACTGTCAGTTTTTAGCAGCACATATAATGACATTGCTGTTTTCTTTTCTTTTTTTTTTTACATGCTGTATGGCGGGGTCACATGCCATTGTTTTTTGTTTGCTTGTTTGTTTGTTTGTTTTTGCATTGGCAGAACACTGGGAGTTGAACCCGGGTCTCCGGCATGGCAGGCAAGAATTCTGCCTGCTGAGCCACCATCACACCGCCCCATATCATTGTTTTTCCATGTACGTATCTTGTTATAGCAGCACCATTTGTTAAATTTTTGTTTGCTTTCTGTTGTTTGTTTTTTGCTTGTTTGTTTATTTTTGGGGAAGTGCGTGGATCAGGAATCGAACCTGGGTCTCTTGCATGGCAGGCAAGATTCTACCACTGAACTACCCTTGTAGCTCCTCTATTTTCTTTTAACATGGGTATGAGTTCATGTGTGGGACTAACTTAGGGCTAGTGCATTTTACCCAACTAAGCACATCTACAAGGACTGGCTCCATTCCATAATGTCCGAATAGAACAAATAATCCAGAATAAAGTGGTTTTTTGGTATCATTTTCTTCAACAGACTTAGAGTAGGTATTTTAAATGGAAATAGACTAAGTTAGAAGTTTAGTAAAATATTGATAATTATTTTAATGTGTCAAAAATGACTATACAGTAGAAGAGGGAAAATATGAGAATGCTAAATAAGGTAATTTTATTATAAATCATATAATGTGGGCACAAAATGGAAATGTTAAGAGATCTGTTAAAATTACTTTACGATAATCTATTCAAAAGGGAAAGATAAGGTTGTCATGTACTCCCTCCTAGTTTTGTTTGTTTGTTGTATTTTGTTTGTTGTTTGTTTTGCATGTTTATTTGTTTTGGGGAAGTGCAGGGACTGGGAATTGAACCCGGGTCTCCCGCATGGCAGGCAGGAATTCTACGACTGAACTACCCTTGTACCTTCTATTCAGTTTACTTTTGAACTAAATGAAATTGAAGGCAACTTTATAGAAATAGCCATTATCTCAATTAATTGTTCACAGGGGGCTGGGAAAAAATAAAATTAATTTAAAGACAAATTTAAGAGGGTAAGTTTAAGATATATACTACCTAGTAAGTGATTTTGGAATAGAAAGGGATATATTCAGGTGAGAAATTGTGGACCATTAAGAGAGAAAAAGACATGTATTTATGTCATAACTTGGAGTTTTACTTTGAGTCGTCCAAAGTTGATGCCAGCAAAGTATGTAATACATAACAGAGAGAAGTATTGAGACAGTCAACATTGGTTTAGACTGAATATCCTTTATAATCATAGCATTTTAGAGATCTATGGCACTTCAGTAATTATCTGGCCCTGTCAAAAAACAAGTATAGATATAATCTTCTCCATGAAGAAGAGGAACATTTTCCTCATTATTTTTCCCAATAATTTATTAAGCATCCATTTCCATATGTTTTAATGAGCTACAGGAACTACCTACTCTCATTTTTCTCCTCCTAATCATCTGCTCAATAATAACCTCATAACAATCATGTCAATATTATTCTTCATTTTACTAACATCTATGCCCGATATTCACATTGATTTATATAAAATTAAATCATAAATGATGCTTATGACCAACCTTGTACAAGAGATGATTATTCAGATTAATTAACACTAATATATTTTATTTTCATCATGGGTACGCTGCATATCAATTCAGTTCCAAATGATGTGGAAGGTGTATTTATTTTCAGATGTGACATAGCTCACAATTAGCAATCAAAACATCTAGAGAATTATACTTTTTCTTTTAAATGTCTTCTATTTATAGGAACACTTAGCAGAATTTGTATCATAAAATAATTTAAACAAGTATTATAGTTGAACTGCACATATTCTTTTAAAGTTAATGAATAAACTATTCATAGATAACTTTTATTAATATTTGGTGATAAGTGCTTTTATATCAGAACCATAAAAAATTACTTTCTTGCCTGAGCTCTTCCCAGCTGAGCCCTCAGGCAACAAAGCCTTCTACTAACGGCAGTGATGGCAGAAATGAAGTGGGGAGAAGGAAGAGGCACATTGACCTTTTTTGCAGACAAGTAAGACTTTGATGTTAATGGATTCATAGATGGGGAAATGACAGTTACTTAAAATGCACAGATGGGGATAGACTTCCTTTTGAAGTGTATTTACCTAAGGTGATATTTTATAGCTGCCTTCAGAATCCAAAAACCTGACAGGATTTCTTGTTCTATTCTTGATTGACTTTGTTTCTATGAAAATTTTATTTTGCTTTCAAAAATTTTAGATTACTCATCTTTAAAGTAAATAATTATTTATGTATTACAGGCTGCTATGTATAATGAAAATACCTGTAGACTAGTAAGTGCTATGCTTTGAAATATTGTCCTAAAACATGAAATAAATTTGGTTGTAATAATACAGTCAGTCTTGTTTAAAAATGTATTATTTTCTATCAGATTAAAAATAAAAGTAGTGATTCCTTTTAAAATAGCCTGAACTAATCATCAGATCTGTTAGATTGGGAATACATTGTTCTTGTGTGACTCATCCCTTAATTAGAAAATAAATTTCACCAAAAACGAAAGCCCCTAAAGCATTATTGGAATAATTCATTACTTTTCTTGAGTTGCAAACAAATTTTTGTAACTTTTGTAACTCTGTTTATGATTTCATATGTCTGATATTATTTCCTGAAGAACATATTTATTCAACCTGTTACTATTTTTAAATAAATTTTAAATGTCTGTGCTATTACTATGGAGATAGTTATGACTTCATATTGGAATACTAATATGGTCATAGAGGCACTTGTTATACTACAAAATTTTTTATATTGTAACATAACCCCACCTCTTGGTAACTTGAAAAAACAACGAGTTGTTCAATTGAATTGAAAAGAGCATGGTAAAAATCCATGATATTCTCAGCCGACTTTGTAACACAAATCACTATGTTTTACAGGATTATCAATAAATACAATACTCAATGAGGAATTATTGTACAAAATGACCTCTGAGCTTTCTTTCAAATTTTATATTTTATAAATAGATATTTAATATCAATGTCAGTAAATTCATCCACATGTGTTATTCGTCTACATGTATTATTTGTCTACTATTTGGAAATTATGGACAGAGGATATTTACTTTCAATAAAACTTGACACTGGCCCTTTACAAACAATATTAAAATAAATAGTTATTTATGTACTTGCTAGGAAGCCATACAAATTATCTACCTTATGATGCCATTATATGAGATACTATCTTCCTAAATTTGATTTTAGTTCTAAGTCAAGGGAGATTGTTGGTGAGTTATTGATTTTAACTGTTTATTTAAAATGTTAGTGTACCAGTTTCATTAATATTTTCAGAAAAGATTTAGATCATTTGCATGAGATACTGCCCGATTATCATTAACTCACATTTAATCAACATTAATTATTATGAAATCTTCATAAACATATTTAATCAATATTAATTATCATGAAATCTTCATAAATTATAAAATGTAGGTTATCTTAACAACCTAGCCATATTCTAGGTATAATCTTACATGGAAGAGACATAGCATGCAAAAACAATTAATAGAAATGTCCATTTATGGAAATTAATCTATTTGATATAAACATTAATATAAACAATGAATTAATTGCCATGTGTAAGAACACACAGATGCCCTAGATATGTTTCACTACTTTTATGGAAGGATAACATGGTTTCTTCCTTGATATTTTGCACAAAAAAGTAAGATAATATTAGTTAGATTGCATCATTATGCTCCTCAATTGCTCACATTTTGCTAAAAGTTTGATACGTGAATGTATTTTGTGCCAGATTGTGAAGTAATTATTAGATGTCTAGTGGCCCTTGCGGTCTTCATGTGCTCAATGAAAGAAGGAAAACTAGATGTGAAATGATTAAAAAGAACAGACAACACATGTAATTACCATTTATGACAATATTTCAAGGGGAAAAAATTAAGAACAAAAGTGAGAAGATGTATCTGAAATAGTTGGGGAAGGTCTGGAACTTACAGAAAGAATCATCCTGGAAAGAGTTGGAAGGAAAAAGAGTTATTAGAGTGTGTAGATTGCTTGCTTTCATGGCAGAAATAGCAGCATGTGGAAACGCCCTGGAACAGGAAAGAATCATATCTTTAGGAGACTGAAAGAAAGCCTTCATGTCAGTAGCTGAGTGGAAACAATAGCACTAGACAAAGAACGAGAGATAAGCCGGGGCTAATTACTAAAGTCTTTTGAAAACATGAAGAAAATTGAACAGGCAAAGACAACTGGAAGACTTCAACATTTTTTAAAGCAATGGTGTTTTCAAAACACCAATGGATGTTCTGTAAGGGATTGATTAAAGAGGTAGGATTAGAATCAGAGAGTAACTGGCAGTAGAAATGGGGAGAAGTGGCTCTACTAGAGATTATTTCTAGATATTTCAAAGTTATGATAACTTTATGATGAATAGATGGTGGGAGTAGAAAGTGTCAAGGATGAGTTTCAATCTTTTGATTTTGGTAGAACTGACATTTACATGCATGAGAAAGTTAGGAAGGAAAAAAGTTTTGAGAAAAAAAGCATTCAGTTTTAGAGATGAGAAATTAGAATGCTTGTGAGATTTCAAGTGAAAATAACTAAATAAGAGATAGGTATCAATTATGGGATATAAGAAATAGTTCTATGCTATCCATGTAATTTGGGAATAATCAAAATATAATTGTCAGGAAGCCAAAGAAAGAATACAATCATATAGAGTAATAAGAGACAAGAGGACTGGAAATCAGGTTACAAAGAACTCCAGCATTTTGATGCCAGATGAAAGAGGAAAGCTTTGCAAACATGACTGCAAAGAAGCAGCTATAAATGACCCAGAAAATCAGGGGAGATTAGTGTTGCAGGAGGTAAAAGAAAAATGGATTTTTATGAAGTTGTGCTTGTTTGATAGTCACTCCTAGAATTTTACCATAGGAGAACCTTAAAGGGGCCATCTGACTGAGGCAGAGAGGATGCAGGTAGGGGACTGCATATTTTATAGATTGCACGTTCATTTGCTGTTACTTGAGAAGGAGGTGATGGAGAATATGACAGTGGCTAAAATATCCCAAATCTTTCCCCTTAGCATGGTAGCTTATGGCTTATTTTCTTAAATATTGCTGGTGATTCTAAATAAATAAGGACGTAACTGATTTTCAGCAACAGAAGTGACATTGGATACATTGTCTCGATCAGTTTAAGCACAATGGTGGGGGCATTAGTCAGGATGGTACAGGTTGAATAATTGACAGGGATGTAAAAGGTAAAGAAAACAAGTACAGGTGCTTCTTTAGGTACTGTATCTCCATGGTTTCATATGGGATCCATAGATATTGTTTCTGTTTTTATGATGTAAGACATTTCTATTTGGTTGACTCCCTCATACAGTTTACATTTCATAGGACATTCATTTTTACTTATATTACTTTATTCTTCCTTTCATTATTTCCATGAACCAAGTAAATCAAGAAAAGCTATTTACATTTTACCAATGAGGTAATGAAATTCAGAGAAGTGAGATGACTTGCTCAAAAGCACTTTTAGAGAACACAACACAAAATGAGAAAATTAATTTTTGGCACAGATGATTTGGGCATAAGTTGCATTGGTCAACATTTGTTTCAGTTCAACACTATTATCATGTAATAATAGTCATGAACTGTGCTAAACTTACATTTAGCATGACCAGTTAACTTGCTTATTTGTTCAGAAAGAAGGAAACCAATAAATGCAACATTACTCAATCTAAATCACAGAAAAATTGAAAAAATAAATGAAAATATATTCTAAACTCACATTTTTCTATTTCATATATTTATATTCCTCTAATGTAAATCTGATGCTTATGTTTGTATAATTAAACATTGATATTTATAACTGGAAAAAGCAGAATATTATTGCATATTTTATGCACTGAGGATTATTTTTGAGAAAATTTCATATTATCCATATCACATCTGCTGATATTGGAGATCTGAACAATTGTAACTTCCTTAATTTTAATTATAGTTCACTAGTAAAACTGCATAAGTATACATATAGATAATGTAGTTAGTTATCCTGAATTTTTTTTTGACTGTAACATATTGCTTAACAGTTTTGTCTCTACAATGCATAGAAATAACTTTCATTGAATTCGAATAAAATAAATAATGAATAATAATATCATTCATCATTAAAATGACTAATATCCATGTAGAAGCACTCAGGGTTTGAGAATTCTTGTGCATAGTATCAAACTAACACATCCTGGCTTTGGATAGACTTTTTTTGAGGTTGTTAGTTGTCTGTACCCTCCTTTCCTCAGAGAAAAATTGCTTGAGTCTTTCAATTTTCTCTCTGTAAGTGTCTCCTAAATCCATGCCTTTAGGTTTGTCCTTTCTTCTGAGTTCTAAACTTTCATTTCTGTATGGACACATTTCTTCTTTAATATGCTATTACCGTTTAAAAAACAGCATTTAAAAATATGAAAAATTTGAACACGTTATGCTTTCTCTGCTTTGTTTCTTGTGAATACCTAAGAAACTACATTTCTTGTAGTCATACAGGTGTAAAACTTAAGAAAAGCATTTATCTCTCCACTGCATTACTTTTCTAGCAAGTTCTATTATTTTTCCTTTGCAAAATTTCACAGGTTTGACTATTTTGCTATATTTCCAAAATACTACATTTATTGTAGTCATTTTTTCATAACTATTGCATTTTTCTGCCTAGTTCCATGCCTACAGAACTCCCCTCTGCAATATATCTTATGTGAGAATATCCTTTCTAAAATGTGTCTCTTTTTTTTGAACATTTCTTTCTTTGTGAATAATATTCAATCCTTCACTTTAACATGGAAGCCCATAAATGTCTTAAACAAAGATTCAAAATAATCTTCCATTTATTTGTACAAATGCTTCACTCCAGCTAAATTTGTAAACTGCTTATATGCCAAAGTTGTCCCATCATTCTTTCATTCTCCTCGGTGTCTTATCTTTTACTAGATGTCTTGTCTCCTTTTTTTTTGCTTATCAGAGCCCCAGCCCTCATTTCAAAGCCTGAGCAGTCCTACATGAAAGTATCTCACCTTCAAATGTTTGTGGTATCCATTTCGCTATTGTTTGCCACAATCACATCACTCTTCACCACCATTCCATACATGGGTAATCTTTAAATATATAGTTATTTATATTATGTACACACTCAATAGACATGAAAAGAAAAATAACAACAGCATGCTGTTAATATTTGCCAACGTTAAGCTGCCCAACATAGAAATCTAATTACTATATTTTCCCCAATCCACGTGTCTTTTTGAGAGAAGAGCTTACTTCCTACTATAGAACACGAAAAGGCTTTTCTAAGCCATTCTGACTATCAAGGTGTGGGAGCACAACTTCTAGACTTTGCCATTAATTCACTCTATCAAGATTTTAATCTGAAGCTGGGGATTTAAAGATGCGGCAGCAACGGCAGTCAATCCAATTCAAAAGGCAGCAGTATAAGCATACAAAGTGGAGGGCTAGTGTAGTGCTGGTTGGGTTACGGTATCAGCATTCAGTGGCAGCTGCACTTGGGGCTCCAATTAAGTGCTATGCAACCTATTTATGTCTGTGGTTCTGGCTAATAAGCAAGTTTATCAGTCTTGCAAATAATAGTATACTAAATGCAATGGCTCATAGTAAGATAGGACATTTTATATCCTAGAAAATCTTATATTTTCTACCCTAAGAGAAGGAAATTCTCTAGCCCGTTTTGTTTACAATCTGAGTTACCACAACCATAAACATCATAGAATAAAATAATAGTTTCAACTTTGTATGTATTATACATGAAATCAGTAAACCACCACTTGGTAAGAGATGAACATTTTGTCCCACAAGAATATTTACTACTCCAGATAATGAAGTTTTAATAAGAATTTATAGAAGGCGTTTTGTAGAGGAAGACAAGAAACTACCCCAGAGGAAAGTTCTTTCTAGTGATGAAGACGCAAATTCTCCACTTCCAAGAAGTAGATTGCAGCTATATTGCTCTGCCCGAAGCCACATAGTTATCATCATCTGGGTAGTGGGAGAAAAAGAGAAAGGGAAGAAAAGAGAATAGGTGATCTATTCTTAACATTAGAGAATGGATCAATTAGAAAGAAAAATAATAATTTTACATGTACGCATGAAGTGGAGTTTTGCTAAGGCAAGACTGGATAATAAAAGGAAAGCCAGATAAACAGAAGTGGCAAATTTCAGCTATGTGGGTAATTCGGTTGACTATTCCAATTACTGAAAATGTGTTCCCTGGAATGAGATGATTTGAGTTATACAAAACTATGGTTGGTTCTATTACATAAGCAGTTTGTCATACTGAGGGCATATAAGCAGATGCCAAATATAATTTTGTCCCTAAGACTGTAGATTTGAATCTGATGTTAGATAATTGTACTATGTGTTACTCTCCAATTTTTTTTTTGGGGGGTAGGGGTAAACCTGATTGGGCCTTTAGGTCTGAGCTAGAAGTTTCATATTATTTGACCTGCATAAGAAGTGAAAGCTTCCAAGTAGGTTGGAAGATTATTTTCTATCTACAAATATTCAAAAGTTTTCTGCAAGTAGACAGTCATTTACAGCATAAAATTCATCAAACTTTCTAATATGTCCGACATCTACTATTTTGGGTGACAGCAAATAAAAATAAAAATGACAGGCAAATGCAAATAGGGTTATTGAACATTGAGTTTCTGAAGCAGAAAACATATTTTTTCATTCTCACTTTTTTAAAACAGCAATGATACACATCCATAATGTTTATAGGTGCTCTGGATGGTAAACTAGTTAAATCATGTCTGTAAGATACTTTTTAAGAAGGGGTACCCAAAGTGGTAACATTTCAGCCTGGATAAAACATCTCATATTTTATAAGTCACATGGCACTTTTGTATGTAATAGATCATTTTTTCTTGAGAGTAATACCATAACTCACACAAAGAAAACATCATCATCTGTGTTTTGCAAATAAGGACATTCAGAAGAGTTAACTGACTTATTGAAAAGTAAGCTCTGCTGTGTCAAAGGAAAGAAAAGTTTAGGATTTTAGCTCTCCTGGTGTTTCCTCCATGTGACATGATATTGTTCAGTTTGAAAGGTCTGCTGCCAAAGACATGACAGAAATATGGGACACCTTTCATTTGAAGAAGTATATTTATTTTATGACTGCATAACCAAACCCAAAAAAAATGTGATTGCATTGAGTTTTTTATGGTGCACAACTACACAAGTAATTAAGCACTATTATGTTGTTTTCAGAGGACAATGATGTGTTACAAACCTTCACATATGACTTCCACTAATGTTGGAGAAGCACAGGATAACAAAATGACATGAGAATAATACATGTGATGGAAGCATGATGGGGTAAGGATGGTAGAAAGGGAAAGCAAAAGGTTAAGGCTGTGTTAAATGATTCATTTGTTTGCAAAATCCTGTGTAATATAGTATAAAGTGTGCTGTGCAGGTTATACATTTTGTTTACTGTTTTGTTCGTGCATGGGAAATATTCAATAAATGCTATATGTGACTATGTTTGAGCAATTAGATTATTTAGCAATGTATAGTACTTTAAATGAATTTATCTTGATCATAAAAGCTGTCTTTTTAAGAAAACTTATGGCATATTTGGTGCACACACTTCACTTTAGAAGTGAGGATATTGAGGCCAAAGAATGTTTATGCTGCAAAACCAGGACTAAGAATCAAGATTCTGAGCCTTTCACAATTTCTGTTGCATCTTACTCTCATGATGTTAAACACTTTCTCAGTGCTGAAAATCTTTAAAATCCTGTTATATTGTTACTTGTGCATTTAAAAATATTTTGTCTTTTCAAGTTTATTCTGCAAAGTTATGATTTGCAAGGGAAAAAAAAAACAAGACAAAATAGCAAAAAACAAAACTTTGGGCTATTATATTTGATGGCCAAAACTGAAATGGAAAGCAAAATTATCAAGTATTAAGTAAAAAACAATATAAATAATTTAAACTATAGTGAAATCTCATTATTTAAATGAAACCTCTATTACTCAAGACTGAAAACATATGCATAATATAAAATCATATTTGTAAAAAAGTCCTTCACATCATTCAATACAGAAATAAATAGATGATTAAATATAACAATGAATGCATTCGGTCTTTTAATGGATTAATAAAAAATAAAAAAATAATAGACAAGTTTGGTAGCTTGAAAATTATGTTCTTAAAGTTAATCTACTTCTGTGGGTGTGAACCCACTGTAAGTAGGTTCTTTTGGTAAGGCTACTTAAGGTAAAGTATGACCCACCTCATTCATATGGGTCTTAATCCTCTTACTGGGTTGCTTTGTAAGAGAATGAGATTAATCGGATAGAGAATGTCACAGAAAAAAGGTCTGAAGGAAGGCATCCCGGAAGAGACGGGAGAGAACAACAGGTGCAGATGCCTTTGCCATGTGACACAGGAGTCCAGGATTGCCGGCAGCCAGAGTCTTCAGGAAGAGAGCATCATCTTGATCATGCCTAGATTTGGACATTTTCACAGCTTCAAAATTGTAAATTCCCATAGTTAACGTCACACATTTCATTGTCTCTACTTAACAAACTAAGCCAGCTTACCAAAGTAAAACAGCAAGAAACACACATCCTCTTGTAGGGAAAAGTATGTATAAGTTAAAAAAAAAATGAGTAAATGGATTAAAATAAGTTCTTGTTCATACTATATCATACTATATGGGATAGGAAAACTAATATACATGAAATGACCTAGAAAATATTCAACAAAGCCCATACAAAGAAAAATATTCAGGTATGGTGAAGTCTTATGAGAAAGAAAAAAAATTATCAAAGGATAAACTTTTTTTTTATTATTAATTAAAAAAAGAATTAACAAAACAATTAGAAATCATTCCAATCTACATGTACAATCAGTAATTCTTAATAACATCACATAGTTGCATATTCATCATTTCTTAGTACATTTGCATCGATTTAGAAAAAGAAATAAAAAGACAACAGAATAAGAATTAAAACAATAATAGAAAGAAAAAAAAACAAAAAAAACAAAAACAAAAAACCTATACCTCACATGCAGCTTCATTCAGTGTTTTAACATAATTGCATTACAATTGGGTAGTATTGTGCTGTCCATTTCTGAGTTTTTATATCCAGTCCCGTTGTACAGTCTGTATCCCTTCATCTCCAATTATCCCTTCTCTTTTTTTTTTTTTTAATTAACGGAAAAAAAGAAATTAACCCAACATTTAGAGATCATACCATTCTACACATGCAATCATTAATTCTTAACATCATCACATAGATGCATGATCATCATTTCTTAGTACATTTGCATTGGTTTAGAAGAACTAGCAACATAACCGAAAAAGATATAGAATGTTAATATAGAGAAAAAAATAAAAGTAATAATAGTAAAATCAAAACAAAACAAAACAAAACAAAACAAAAACCTATACCTCAGATGCAGCTTCATTCAGTGTTTTAACATGATTACTTTACAATTAGGTATTATTGTGCTGTCCATTTTTGAGTTTTTGTATCTAGTCCTGTTGCACAGTCT
Source organism: Tamandua tetradactyla (assembly GCF_023851605.1). Classification (NCBI taxonomy): domain Eukaryota; kingdom Metazoa; phylum Chordata; class Mammalia; order Pilosa; family Myrmecophagidae; genus Tamandua; species Tamandua tetradactyla. Next base: position 36,633,933 of record NC_135345.1, on the reverse strand, counting down.
GTATCCCTTCAGCTTCAATTACCCATTGTCTTACCCTGTTTCTAACTCCTGCTGAACTCTGTTACCAATGACATATTTCAAGTTTATTCTCGAATGTCCGTTCACATCAGTGGGACCATACAGTATTTGTCCTTTAGTTTTTGGCTGGATTCACTCAGCATAATATTCTCTAGGTCCATCCATGTTATTACATGGTTCATAAGTTTATCTTGTCTTAAAGCTGCATAATATTCCATCGTATGTATATACCACAGTTTGTTTAGCCACTCTTCTGTTGATGGAGATTTTGGCTGTTTCCATCTCTTTGCAATTGTAAATAATGCTGCTATAAACATTGGTGTGCAAATGTCCGTTTGTGTCTTTGCCCTTAAGTCCTTTGAGTAGATACCTAGCAATGGTATTGCTGGGTCGTATGACAATTCTATATTCAGCTTTTTGAGGAACCGCCAAACTGCCTTCCACAGTGGTTGCACCCTTTGACATTCCCACCAACAGTGGATAAGTGTGCCTCTTTCTCCGCATCCTCTCCAGCACTTGTCATTTTCTGTTTTGTTGATAATGGCCATTCTGGTGGGTGTGAGATGATATCTCATTGTGGTTTTGATTTGCATTTCTCTAATGGCCAGGGACATTGAGCATCTCTTCATGTGCCTCTTGGCCATCCGTATTTCCTCTTCTGAGAGGTGTCTGTTCAAGTCTTTTTCCCATTTTGTAATTGGGTTGGCTGTCTTTTTGTTGTTGAGATGAACAATCTCTTTATAAATTCTGGATACTACACCTTTATCTGATATATCATTTCCAAATATTGTCTCCCATTGTGAAGGCTGTCTTTCTACTTTCTTGATGAAGTTCTTTGATGCACAAAAGTGTTTAATTTTGAGGAGTTCCCATTTATTTATTTCCTTCTTCAGTGCTCTTGCTTTAGGTTTAAGGTCCATAAAACCGCCTCCAGTTGTAAGATCCATAAGAGATCTCCCAACATTTTCCTCTAACTGTTTTATGGTCTTAGACCTAATGTTTAGATCTTTGATCCATTTTGAGTTAACTTTTGTATAGGGTGTGAGAGATGGGTCTTCTTTCATTCTTTTGCATATGGATATCCAGTTCTCTAGGCACCATTTATTGAAGAGACTGCTCTGTCCCAGGTGAGTTGGCTTGACTGCCTTATCAAAGATCAAATGTCCATAGATGAGAGGGTCTATATCTGAGCACTCTATTCAATTCCATTGGTCGATATATCTATCTTTATGCCAATACCATGCTGTTTTGACCACTGTGGCTTCATAATATGCCTTAAAGTCAGGCAGCGCGAGACCTCCAGCTTCGTTTTTTTTCCTCAAGATGTTTTTAGCAATTCGGGGCACCCTGCCCTTCCAGATAAATTTGCTTATTGGTTTTTCTATTTCTGAAAAATAAGTTGTTGGGATTTTGATTGGTATTGCATTGAATCTGTAAATCAATTTAGGTAGGATTGACATCTTAACTATATTTAGTCTTCCAATCCATGAACACGGTATGCCCTTCCATCTATTTAGGTCTTCTGTGATTTCTTTTAGCAGTTTTTTGTAGTTTTCTTTATATAGGTTTTTTGTCTCTTTAGTTAAATTTATTCCTAGGTATTTTATTCTTTTAGTTGCAATTGTAAATGGGATTCGTTTCTTGATTTCCCCCTCAGCTTGTTCATTACTAGTGTATAGAAATGCTACAGATTTTTGAATGTTGATCTTGTAACCTGCTACTTTGCTGTACTCATTTATTAGCTCTAGTAGTTTTGTTGTGGATTTTTCCGGGTTTTCGACATATAGTATCATATCGTCTGCAAACAGTGATAGTTTTACTTCTTCCTTTCCAATTTTGATGCCTTGTATTTCTTTTTCTTTTCTAATTGCTCTGGCTAGAACCTCCAACACAATGTTGAATAATAGTGGTGATAGTGGACATCCTTGTCTTGTTCCTGATCTTAGGGGGAAAGTTTTCAATTTTTCCCCATTGAGGATGATATTAGCTGTGGGTTTTTCATATATTCCCTCTATCATTTTAAGGAAGTTCCCTTGTATTCCTATCTTTTGAAGTGTTTTCAACAGGAAAGGATGTTGAATCTTGTCGAATGCCTTCTCTGCATCAATTGAGATGATCATGTGATTTTTCTGCTTTGATTTGTTGATATGGTGTATTACATTAATTGATTTTCTTATGTTGAACCATCCTTGCATACCTGGGATGAATCCTACTTGGTCATGATGTATAATTCTTTTAATGTGTTGTTGGATACGATTTGCTAGAATTTTATTGAGGATTTTTGCATCTGTATTCATTAGAGAGATTGGTCTGTAGTTTTCTTTTTTTGTAATATCTTTGCCTGGTTTTGGTATGAGGGTGATGTTGGCTTCATAGAATGAATTAGGTAGTTTTCCCTCCACTTCGATTATGTTGAAGAGTTTGAGGAGAGTTGGTACTAATTCTTTCTGGAACGTTTGGTAGAATTCACATGTGAAGCCGTCTGGTCCTGGACTTTTCTTTTTAGGAAGCTTTTGAATGACTAATTCAATTTCTTTACTTGTGATTGGTTTGTTGAGGTCATCTATGTCTTCTTGAGTCAAAGTTGGTTGTTCATGTCTTTCCAGGAACCCGTCCATTTCCTCTAAATTGTTGTATTTATTAGCGTAAAGTTGTTCATAGTATCCTGTTATTACCTCCTTTATTTCTGTGAGGTCAGTAGTTATGTCTCCTCTTCCATTTCTGATCTTATTTATTTGCATCCTCTCTCTTCTTCTTTTTGTCAATCTTGCTAAGGGCCCATCAATCTTATTGATTTTCTCATAGAACCAACTTCTGGCCTTATTGATTTTCTCTATTGTTTTCATGTTTTCAATTTCATTTATTTGTGCTCTAATCTTTGTTATTTCTTTCCTTTTGCTTGCTTTGGGGTTAGCTTGCTGTTCTTTCTCCAGTTCTTCCAAATGGATAGTTAATTCCTGAATTTTTGCCTTTTCTTCTTTTCTGATATAGGCATTTAGAGCAATAAATTTCCCTCTTAGCACTGCCTTTGCTGCGTCCCATAAGTTTTGATATGTTGTGTTTTCATTTTCATTCGCCTCGAGGTATTTGCTAATTTCTCTTGCAATTTCTTCTTTGACCCAGTCGTTGTTTAGGAGTGTGTTGTTGAGCCTCCACGTATTTGTGAATTTTCTGGCACTCTGCCTATTATTGATTTCCAACATCATTCCTTTATGGTCCGAGAAAGTGTTGTGTAAGATTTCAATCTTTTTAAATTTGTTAAGACTTGCTTTGTGACCCAGCATATGGTCTATCTTTGAGAATGATCCATGAGCACTTGAGAAAAAGGTGTATCCTGCTGTTGTGGGATGTAATGTCCTATAAATGTCTATTAAGTCTAGTTCATTTATAGTAATATTCAGATTCTCTATTTCTTTGTTGATCCTCTGTCTAGATGTTCTGTCCCTTGATGAGAGTGGTGAGTTGAAGTCTCCAACTATTATGGTATATGAGTCTATTTCCCTTTTCAGTGTTTGCAGTATATTCCTCACGTATTTTGGGGCATTCTGATTCGGTGCGTAAATATTTATGATTGTTATGTCTTCTTGTTTAATTGTTCCTTTTATTAGTATATAGTATCCTTCTTTGTCTCAGGATAAACTTTTAAAAGGTATCTATTTGGGTCTAAAAAGAAAATAAATGAAAAATCAAACTGCTCCCTCTCTGCACCATAGAAAATGAATTAAAATGCTTTCAATTTTAAAGTTTAGTAATTAAAAAAAGATCTTCTTATGGCAAGATCAATTCTATAGCTCTCAGACAGTATAATTTTGCTAAGCTTCAAGCAAAGGCACTCCAGTTTTAAGCTGAGTTTATGTTAGCAAGCATTTCTCTCATTTAGGAACCTTTTCTTAAATACTTTATTTTTATTATTTTCAAAATACTGACATGTGAAACTTTATACTCATATAAAGTATCATGCTTTAAAATGAATTTCATTCAACTCTTGGAATATTTAATTTTCATCATATCATGCTCTCTAGTCCAGTGTTGATTGCCCAGTATTTATTCCCCACCGAGCTTGAAGGTCTTTTAAGGAAATACTTATGGTCAAGGTGAAGAATAGACAGTGCATAAGTACAGCTCTTTCTGACTAAACTTTATTTTTCTCTATTGACCTTTCCTACAGGGGTGATCAGATTGATAAACTTAGAAACATTTTAAAACATCTTTATAAAGTGGAGGCTGCTTTGAGTGGTCAGCAGCAAATGGAGGAGAGCAGTTTAGAGGTAATAAATGCAGTATGAAAGGACTTTACAATTTGCTAATCTCTTTCCTATTCTCTGTTCTGTTTCTTATTCGATCCTTGCAATATCCCTGGAGGTAGGCATGGCCATTCTTGCTTTATAAGGGAGGAAATTCAGGTTTCTAAAAATGTAATGACTTGCCCAAGGTCACATCAACTATTAGAGGCTGAGCTGGGAAATGACTTCAGGTTTTCTGGTTATTAGTTTATGTTTCTATAAACAAAGCAATCATGAAAACTTACTCAATATTATCAGTAATCTTTTCTCTCCCTTGTAGCTACTCTTTTTCAGTTTTCACTTTTTTCCTGTCAAATAAAAATAGGATTTTTTTTCCATGGAGTTAGGTAATGAGAGACTATTCAAAAGGATTATTATAAGAGTGCGGAAAGGGACTACTGCAACAGGGAGAATCTGTAAGCATTTTTAAATTAAGGTAGAAAAGGACTTTGCTTTTGTAAGAAGAAGTAACCAAGGCTAGAAAGAAGCAGGTGTTGGGGTAAGTGGGATGAGCTAGGGTGCTGTGATGTGTTAGTATGTCAGATAATGTTCCACTCTAAAGTCAGACTATTTCCCATTAGGGACACTTAAGGAAGAGTTTGTATGCTGGCAAAATGTTGGAGATACCTCTAAACTGCTGTTGTTTTTTTAGGATCACAGGGCCAGGATAAAGTTCAACATTGTTCTCTTCTTGTTGCAAATATTTTGTCTGAGAAGTAAATAGGTGGGATCCCTGAGATCTAAGACAGCTATCTTGTGATTTCTGGTATCTGAGAGAGAGAGAGAGAGCTTTCTATTGCTTATTGTATCACAAAAAGTGGTATATCCATTAATAAAGTCTCAACACAAGATATGGTGGGTTTAGCATTTATTTAAGAAAAAAGAAAAGAGATTCAAGGAAATTAAATAAACATGACGTTATTAAATCAAAACAACTTAAGTTTTATCTAATTTTCCCTTCAAGCTTCCAACTGTAAATATTGCATTGTCTCTATATGTTTTTTGTTTTTGGGTATGTGGGCCGGCAATGAGCACGGGTCTTTGGCATGGTAGGTGAGCATTCTACCAATGAACCACCTATGCACTCTTCTATATGTTTTAATTCTATCTTCATCAAAAGGAAATTGCTCTCCATGTATGAATATCAAATATATGTGAAATTTTTGTCAAACCTACTTTAAAACTATGTAATATTATACAAATATCAAATATCATTATTACTCATAACTGTAAAATTTGCTAAGTACTAACTTGATACAGCCATGAAAACAAATGCCATGTCAGTCTGAAATATTCCAAGCAATGCTCAAATAGAGAATCTTATGTAGTACAGTCTCTGCATGTCATAATATGGGTAATGTTGATTTTTTAAAATGTACTTCATACTTTATTATACTCAGAAACTTTACTTGCAACACAAAACAACTAATCACGCTTTATTTTGTATTGTAACTTTTCACAGACATATTTCTACTATTTTACTCATCACAAGGTCTCGCCATTTATTCATTTACATTCTGATTCCCAATTTACAATAAACTTTTACAAGTCAGGAATACTTGACAAATAGCATTCAATATATAAAGAGTGATATATATGCTCTTACTATTCACAATCATTGCAGTGATTACAGTAATTGCTGACTATACATTAGCTTAATGTTTGTTTCTGGTTATGCCTCAAACCACAAATGCTAAGAAGAATAAGAAGGAGAAGGAAAAGAAGAGTTAAAGAAGGAAGAGAAATTGGAGAAGAAGAATAAAATTAAAAATTGTACTTACACATTATATGGTAGGCCATGTTTATTTCTAAAATTTTATTAGATGAGTGCTATTATTGATACCCAGGTTAATATTATAAAATAGAAACTTAGAACAAAGTCAGTAATTAGCTGTTAAATTCAGTATTTTATGCAATTAGCACATGACACCTGAATGATATTATCAAAAGAGAATATTGATTTAGGACAGAGAAAGGAGAAGCAAAATTACTTCATAATATTTCTCTAGAATTCTCATTTCTTTCTCCCTAGGTCCCTAAGAGGACAAAACTATGCACAGAAAGTTTATTTACTCATTACTTTACTTTTGACTTTATTTCCCCATTGCAAGTTTATTACATCTATATTCAGTAAATTTTAAAATAATAAAAATAGGAGTAGTAAAATTATCTAACAATTTGTGCAGCAGTTACTGTGTGGCAGATACTATCTAAGCCCTTTATGTATGTCAATAGTTATAATTCTTTCAACTCAAGCCATTTTACCCCAATCCATGCTCTTAAACATGACCTGACACAGCCTTTCAACAAATGGTATGCAATTTATTTGTCAGTGAGGGAAGTATAAATAAAATTAGCTACCACAAATCAGTTTTAATAAAGCATTGAATATATTTCCCAGTCTTAATACATGACAGCTATTATCTATCAGCATCTTATATCCTATAATCTTCTATTTGTAAAGAGGAAAAGGAAAAATATTATTAACTCTCAGAGCTAATGCACTTTAACATGACATTATTCAGAACTTCAAGCAAACCCCAGGGAAAAAATGACCTATTTCTTATTTTATTCAATTATTTATTTAAAAACTTCTGTTAGTCAGTCACTGCGCTAGATACAATGGATAAAGGGTTGCTTTCTTCTAGCGGGAGGAAGAATAAAATTAAGCAAATTCCATATTTCTATTTGTGATTCCATCAAATATGATGATGGTCCTTGAAAGAGCAATTTTGATTCAATGAATAACATTATAGTTCATATGAACATATTATTCTTCATGTGACTGTTTCATCAAAACCCAATTTACCTGAAAGCCATATGGGTCCTGGTAACAAACATTTGTTAAATGTCCATATTACACAATGAATCAAAGCATTGTGGAGAAAGCCACATAGTTTGTTCTAGTTTGCTAGCTGCTGGAATACAATATACCAGAAACGGAATGGCTTTTAAAAAGGGAACTTTAATAAGTTGCTAGTTTACAGTTCTAAGTCTGAGAAAATATTCCAGTTAAAAAATGTCTATAGAAATATCCAATCTAAGGCATCCGGGGAAAGATACTTTGGTTCAAGAAGGCCGATGAAGTTCAGGGTTTCTCTCTCGAGTGAGAAGTAACATGGAGAACAGTCAGGGTTTCTCGCTCAGTTTAGAGGGCACATGGCGAACACAGTGTCATCTGTTAGTTTTCTCTCCTGGCTTCCTGTTTCATAACACTCCCCTAGAGGCATTTTCCTTCTTCATCTCCAAAGGTCACTGGCTGGTGGACTCTGCTTCTCATGGCTATGTTGTCCTCTGCTCTCTCTGAACCTCCCTCATTCTGCAAAATGTCTCCCCTTTTATAGGATTCCAGTAATCTAATCACGATCCACCTAGAATGGGTGGAGACATGTCTCCACCTAATCCAGTTTAATAACCAATCTTGATTGAGTCACATCTCCAGGGAGATAATCTAATTAAAGTTTTAAACATACAGTACTGAATAAGGATTAGAAGAAAAGGCTGCATTTACAAAATGGCATTAGGATTAAAACATGGTTTTTCTAGGGTACATAAATCATTTCAAACCAGCACATAGTTCTTGCTCATGTGTATTTGAGATTGAATATGCCCAGAATTAACGTTATAAGAATTGTTGAGATAAAAAGTGCAAAGGAGACAAAACTCACACGTAAATGGCAAACTTCTGAGGAGATAACGAAAAATAATATTCAGAATGGGGTAGAGTTTATCAGGAAGATTTTCCTAGAATATAAAGTGGTTTGATAATGAAGATAAATGATATAAAATTACAGAGGAGAATGGAAAAGCTACACGATGTGGATGAGAGCTCTAGGATCAAGGACACTTGCTGCTGAGGGATAAAGGGATACATTTTGTACCTGTTGGGAATAAGAAATCAATTTTTTCACAGCTAGAATATAACGTATCAAAAATAGTATAGCAAATGATTGCCTATATAACAGGCTTGTTGAATTGAAGGTTACCACTTTATAGCTTTAATGTGTTTACATTTCTGTCTTCCCTCTGATTTTGGCAGTATCTCATGATTTTTTAAAAATCCATTATTGATTTGATCCCTGTGGTATTCTTGACATTTCTTTCAGATTTTAGCTCCTCTCACTTCCTTGAACACTTCTCCTCCAATGATACTGTCCTCACTCTAATTTCATTTCTTAAATCCCATCCTCTGATCACCACCTTCCATTATCCAAGATTCCTTCCTCAGTCTTTAATCTCACTGGAGCTCTAATTCATTGATCCCATCACATTTTTACAGTCTCCCAATAACTAAATTGTCTTTTTCCTCCCTTTCCTAGTTAAATATTGTGGTTAATTAATATAAAGCAAACTAAACAATCGCATAGGACTGATGATTATTAGCCTTCTTCCAATTCCAATTTTCCATTATCGTGAGCATTTGTGACTCAATTTTAACCAAGGCTATGGACAGCAATCCACATGCATTTGTGACAATAAGACCCGGTTCTTAGGTGCACGGGTGGTTCAGTGGTAGAATGCTCGCCTTCCATGAAGGAGACCCAGGTTTGATTTTCGAAACTTGAACCCCCTCCCCCAAAAAAGAGTTGGTTCTTCTATTCCAGAGGTAATGTTCAATATATAAGAGGAAACAAGTGTTTATATTGTTTATACCGTGTGAAATCAAATGACCTCTAATTGTGGCCCTTGCATGGGCTGAATACATATTTCTAAGGATTCTAGGCTTACATATAATAAAATAGTGGACTAATCAATATTTATCACTGCCTAATTTGTGCAGTTTTTCATCCCAGGAAAAGATATATTACTTTCAAATTCCTGAAGGTAGCTTTTATATTGTGCAGTTCTCAAATACAAACTTGGAGGGTGGTACAACGTGGCTCAGTGATAAAATTTTCACCTGCCATGCCGTAGACCTGGGCTCATTTCCCAGAGCCTGCCCATACCAAAACAAGACAAAACAAAACAAAACTTGGAGCTTCCAATTGAGAGGGCTAACAGAAAGTTGAGTCCCTAGTTATAGTATCCAAACACTATAAAATACTAGTGCGGCATACCTGCCTGTGCCATGCTCTCATTCCCAAGTCTTGGGAAGAATGGAAATTCAGGCATCCATCTCACATAATTTTTCCTTTGTCAGACAGTGCTGGCATCAAGGGAACCTATTAATGTGAATTGTCATAGGAAATGCTAAAAAAGATAGGGTCTGTCTATTTAGAAGTGGCCACAGACCACCAATTGCAGAACTTTTCTGTTTTCAAAGGGTAATGTGTTTTGACTAATGTCTAAAGAAATAGGAATCATAGTTAGGTAACAGAAAGAAAAGTGAAAATTAAATGAATTTTCTTCTTGGAATTTGAAATTGCTCCGAATTCTGCAGAAATAAATTGGTAATTTTTATTATTTTGACATAATTTAGTTTTTATATTAGTTACACACCTCAGATTTTCTGATGCTGCAATATATTATTAAATCAATTAGTAATAGCATTGTTGGTTTGTTTTTGAGCACTTCTCCTCCAATGATACTGTCCTCACTCTAATTTCATTTCTTAAATCCCATCCTCTCATCCAGTTATATTTTCCAGTTATATTATAAGAGTTTAATAGATTTTAGTTTAGTAGAGTTGTATGAATTGAACAGCTGCATATTTTCCAAACATAAGAAGATTATAAAGAAAAGTATATCAATCTATTTGGGTCACACATCTGGCATCTGAGGTGACCCTGTTAAACTAAAATATAAAGAAGGAGAGATTACCATGGAGATCAGTAAAATGTAAAGCTACTTTTCATGTGGAAAGTTTGGTTTAGGGATCTGAATAGTTTGGCCAGTTGATATCTGAGTTACTAACAGATGTGAAGTAGTTTTGTTATCTGTACTTGAGGATAATCTTGCTTTTGCTTTTTTGGAATTGAAATAAACTGATCATGGACAAGTTATTTAAAATGTAACACAATCTTAAAATGATACGTTATAGAAGCATAGGAGTTTCTAAATTTCAATTTAAATATTTTTTTCATACTGGAATGCAAATAGAAGGAATAAAAAAGGTGGAGTGGTACATATGAATATTTATTAGTTAGGTTCTCTCTTTAAGATACCTTACTTTGCATTTACCACTGAGTATAATGCTTGCAATGATCAATAAATTAGATAGACAACTTTTAAAAACAATATAACATAATACATGCATACTAAGAAAATGTTGGACTATGCAAACATAGAGAAAATATTTAAGCATTCAATTCTGTTTATATTAGTCTTTGCAAAAATTTTGCTACATTTACAGTAACTGTTTTTCCATGCTCTCTTACTTCCTAGGCTAGCCAAACAGAGTACCATGAACTGGGTGACTTAAAATAACAGAAATTTAGTTGCCTCATAGTTCTAGAGGATGGAAATCTGAAATGGAGTTGTCAGGGCCATTTTTCCTCTGCAATCTTTAGGGATGGATCTGTTTCGTGCCTCTCTCCTGGCTTCTGGCAGTGACTTGCAGATATCCACATTGTTTTCTGCCTCAGTCATCACATGGCCTTCTCATCTCTGTCTGATTGTGTTCAAATTTCCTCTTCTTATAAGGATACCAGTCATATCAGATTAAGGACCCATCTATACCAGTATGATCTCATTTTAACTTGCCTAATCCCATCTGTAACTACCCTATTCCAAATAAAGTCACATTAGAAGGTACTGCGGAATAGAATATATATTTTAAGGATATGCAGTTCAATCCATATCACGTGCATATGGATGGCAATGAGACCTATGAAATAGAATAGAACACTCAGAAATCCATGTTTAAATGAACTTGTCATATGATCATGAGAATGATTAGAAGATTTAATAAATACTGAGATAAACAATTATCTTAATGGGAAAAAATCCATTGCACAACATACTAAAATGTAATAGACTTATTATAATAAAAATTGATAAACACATTTTATTTTTATGTTATAAATCTATATGTCCATATTTATATATAATAGTTTGTTATTGAATAGGAGTTTCTTAAACAGTATCATGGATAATATTTTAGAGCTTTCAAAAATTTCTTGCAAAAATAATCCTACTTAATTTTTGTTTTAATTTTCTTAATTTCATTTAAATTTCTTAGGTTTTGGATAGAGTTACATGTTTTGTTTTGTTTTTTTTTCTTGCATGGGTAGGCACCAGGAATCGAACCCAGGTCTCTCGCATGGGAGGCAAGAACTCTGCCTGCTGAACCACCATGGCCCACTCTACATGTATTTTTAATTCTTCATTCTTGAATTTTTATTTCTACTTTATCTCAGCTTTATGAAATATATATGTGATTTTTTATTAAGGAATGACGTGTTTTCAAGATTTTGTCACTAAATATTTTAAACTGTTTTCATAGATTATTGATATTTGACTGCAAATAAATTTCTTTGATAGCAGTCTTATCCCCACAAAGCTTTGTATAAGTTTAAATTTATAGTTTACTATTTTGAAAAGATGTTAATGTACTGATACACTTTGAAAGTATCATTTTTGTTTTATTCATTTGACTAGTTGATTTCCTACCTAGGTATAGAAGGACATTATATTTGAAATTCAAACATAATAATACCCCTTGCTATTGGTATGTTTTTCATTGATTTTTGATAAAAATTGATGAGTTTATCTATTAAAAATGTCTGAATAATGTTTTTACACATACACACACACATGCAATTATCGTACACACAATTATTATTTCTTTTATATTTGTTCTTGCATATTCTTCAGGAGCAGCCATAATCTATATCTTTAATATCTATTCTCCATGAATCATACCTATAATTTTACCACACTATTTTTATTTCTTTGTCCTTAGCTTTCCATTCTTGGATATATTTCATCCGTGTCACTAAAATCACTGATTATTTAACTCCTCTGTAACTACTTTTAGCAATATTTCATGGCTTTCTGTGTATAGGTTCTGTACATCCTTGATTAGATTTGTTCCAAGAGATTTCATTCTCTAACCAAATAAAGTGTTGTAACTGGAAATTTTTTCTGAATTTCTTCTTCTGGTTGTTCACTGCTTGTGTATAGAAATACTATGGATATTAGGGTGTTGATCTTGTGTACTGCCACTTTTGTGAGTTCTTTTATTAACTCTAGGAACCTTGTTTTAGGTTTTTCAGAAATCCCAAAATCTCAAAAATCCCAAGGCATGGATAAATATAATATGGTAGACACATACAATGGAATAGTACACAGCTGTATAAAGGAATGAAATTCTGATGAATGTGACAACATGGATGAACCTTGAAGACATTATGTGAAGTAAAATAAGCCAGACACAAAATGACAAATATCATATGATCTCACTGATGTAAAACAATTAGAATAAGCAAACAGAAGAGTCACGATATACAATATGGGTTACCAGGGGATAAGGTATGTATAGGGAATGGGAAGTGAAGGCTTAAAATGTATGGGCTTCCTACTTTGAACGATGTAAATGTTTTGGTAATCGATGGTGGTGATGATAGCACAACAGTGTGAATGCAATTAACTTCACTTAAATACATATCTTAATAAGATTAAATGGGAAATGTTAGATCGTATGTATGGCAGCAGAATAAAAAAAATTAAAAACCCATGGGACTACACTACACACACAATGAATGCTAAGTTGCACCATGAATTTTAGTTAATAGCAAAATCATAAAAAATGTGCTATCATCAATTGTAACAAATGTTTTAGCCAATGCAAGGCTTTGGTGATCGAATGACATATGAGATTTTTATATTTTATGCCTGATTGTTCAGTAGGCTCACAACTTCTCTAATAAAGGAAACAAATGTAAAAAAAATGTAAATTGTCTGTAGCTGAATTTAACTTTTTGCCCATTTCAATATGGATTCTAATTTTAATGTTGTATTCGCTAATTTCCTTGAAATATTTACTTATCTCATTTTTTTTCCCATACATGTCCTCCGTTAAGGTTTTATTTTATAGTTTTTATATATTGTAACCAAATTTCTTCTTTGGATTTCTAATTGCTAGGCCTGTTTTGTGTTCCATTTTGGGTTTGCCAAAATATTTACTGAGAAGCTCTCCCATCTACTGCATAAAATAATACCCAGAAATGTGTTCCATCTGTGAATATTTTGGATGCTCTTTCTTCTCCATTCATGTCTTCACATCTTCATTAGATTATGAGAGTATTTATTAGGTGTTTCTTTTTAAGAACTGTGCACTAATTGATTTTGGGGTTATAACAATGAGTAGGTGCTATTTTTTATTCAAGGAAATTCTTGATGAATTTGAAGTTTCCTGGACATTGTGAATGTAAAAATGACTAACATTTTAGTTAGTGGTGTGGTAAGCACACTAATGGCCCCCAAAGATGCCTGTGTCTAATCTACAGAATTTGTGATATATTACCTTATGTGGTAAGAAGAACTTTGTAGATGGGATTAAGGGAGGCTGAGATGGGAAATTGTCCTGGGTTACCTCGGTACATCCAATCATGAGCCCCTAAAAGGAAGAGCATTTTTGACTATATACAGACAGATGTGCCAACAGAGGAAAGGTTACTGAGATGCTACATTGCTGGATTTGAATGGGCCATTGGCCAAGGAAGAAGATGGCCTCTAGACATTGCAAAAGGCAAGGAAGCTGATTCTCCCCTAGATCCTCCAGAATGGTGCACAACCAAGATGACACCTTCATTTCAGCCAGATGAAGCCCTCCTAGTAGACATATATGATAACAAATTTGCATTGCTTAAAAGGCTAAGCTTGCATAAAATGGAAAACTAATACAGTATATGAAGGTATTTTCCTCGCATTACCCGGAATCCCCTGCCTCTTGGTTTCTGATTGGGTAGAGTCAATGTATCACCAACAGGAGACAGGAAGCCAGGAAGAAAGACCCATAAGCCCCCACCCTAGAGCGTTTGGTTGGAAAGCAGCTGTTTATTTCATCTCCAAACAGAGCTCTCATTGGGTAGACCTCTTACAGGTTTTACTGGGTTCAGATAACAGATTCCTCCCTTGCTCCTTCAGGTCTGGAATGGTAAAGCTTCCCACCCATCCTTTAATCTTCACCTCCCTTTGTTGCTTCCCTTAAGCAGGTCAACACATTTATAACTAGTCCCTTCATTACACCCTCTCCAATCATCGCTTTGTATTTTCTCTCTGGTTTCTTCCAGGACCTTACTGATATGATATACCATCTGAAGTACTGGAGGAAGTTAGACGGTTTTACAGTTCCTAAGTCTTCATATCTTAGACAATTGAATTTGTGCATACACATTTTTTTTCTGAAGAACTCTATTAGCGCAACATATATTGTCACTGGTTTGAGTACAATTTGATGTTTATTTGCAGTATTCGTCAATCCTTCATGTTTTGGGTCTGTTTCTTATTTTATTCATGACTGTATAACTTATTCTTTTGAGTCCTCAGTTGACAAAAATGGAAAAACATTGTTTGCTGTCATATACTTATATATGATAAATATAGAAAATAAATGCTCATGTACACCTAAAACAAAATGCATACCTATATGTCACCTTACACATGTTTATTATTTTCTGGTTGGGACATTTTGAAAATACATCCTTATTTGTGTTTTTAAAATATGTACAAAAGTGACATTTAAATACTTGATTATAGATGCTTCATACTGTTCCATTATTTGTAGCACATTATACATAACATCTTAAGATATTTCCTTATACTTTTCATTTAATTTCCCTTCCCTTGAAGTCTTTGAAAATAACCTGTCTGCTTTCTATATTACTTTTCAATTTTGCTATCTAGATGTTTTATATTGTTATGTTCTTTTATTTTCCTTCTAGAATTTATTTATATTGTTGTAACTTTTTCATCTAATCATTTTATCTCAATCAATTCCATTCTTATTTGTATATTTATTTCTAATTTCATAAATGTAAGGTTTTTATACTTTCTGTTTTACTACAGATCTAAAAACTTTTTGGAAAGTTTCTTCTGAAGTCCTACATAAAGTATTTTTAGTGGGATGATTTTATATTAATTCTCTGTAGTAAATTTATCCCACTATCTTCTCATGAAATTAAATATCTTAAGAGTTCTGAAGTATATGGGTAAAAGTTGAGAAGAGAGAGAGAGAGAGAGAAGAGACTTATGAGAATTTTCTGGTTAAATTTTTCTCTAAAAACAGCCCTCTTCCACCATCAAACAGGGTCCTCCATTACCAGTTACATTTGCATAACTTGAGGACATTATTCAACTTGTTCAATGAAACCTGCCATAGCCACCATATTTTGTTTATTTACTTATTTTGTTTTGTTTTTTGTTAACAACTTCTTAAAGTAAATGACAGTGCTTAGAGGGGAGCAGGAAAGAAATATCATAGTTACGCTTATGATGCAAATGTTAAGTCAAAGTAGCAATGTTTAATCTATTTCAAAAGGCATTCAACTTTGTAGTAAATAAGGTATAACAGTGTCTGTCACAGTAGAAATAAAAATGAAATAAAAAGAAAGAAACATTTGTTCTGCTAATATAATACTATATATAAAATGGTGAAAGCCTTAGAGATAAAAATGATATAGTACTATATAATCTATCAACATGACATTCTACGTTTTATGTATGGTGACTTGAGATAGTTAACGTTTGCTACAAAAAGTTGCAACAAATTCTAGGAATCAACATTTAACACTACTCTGATGTCATAAAAGATGACGTCACTTCTGTTCTATGATTAAAATATGTGCTCTGCTTCCTTTTAATACAAGTGATAAAGTTTTAATAAATGAAGTACTTTATTCTAGAAAAATATCTATCAATTTATGTGAAAAGAAACAGTATATTTCTAAAATCTATAGTTATTATTATAAGTCCAAAGAGTATTTACATTTCATATAGAATTTAAATGAAATATTATGCATAAGTAGCTTTTTCCATTCAAAGTTTGAAGATAGAGATGCATTGTTATAATGTGAACACACATTACAAGTGAAAATATATTTATGTGAAGCTCAGCAAGTTAGGAAGAGTAAGGACATACTAATCCAAAATTAATACTAATCCAGAACATTATTAAAAGTAACTGGGGCCATAGGAATTATCAGCAAGCAGTGCAAATTGTTAACTTTCTAGAATTTCTGAGGGGTAACAATGCCAACCAGTAGCAAGTAAAACATACATTAGAGACTACCAAAACAAAGCACCATGAAGATATTTAAATAGAATACTACAATAAATTTGTTCTAATACCTAATTGTGCTTTAAATGGGCAAAAGCTAATATGTTACACCAAAAACAATTTACTACATTGGTTTCTGGAGCCTGCCCATGCCAAACAACAAAACAAAACAATTTACTACAACCTCAATATTTTTATGCTTTACAATTCTTCTCCCTGCACTTCTCTCAATTAAAGCATCTTGTTTTTCCAAGTGAGCTTGGTGAGGGCAATACAACATTTAAAAGTATGCACAAATTAAGCAGTTAAAATTAGGATCGTACCCTTCTAATGCTGTTCCCATTCACAGATTAGATCAATTATAGTATCAGACATATTTTCTTCAAGATGACAGGAGCACTGGCCTTTTAGAGGTTAAGGGGTAAAGAGAGAGGTCTCAATAACTAGTCTTAGAGAATGAAGGCATTTCTGAAAGAGTGATTTTTTTTTCTAAATTTGACACTAAAATAATGATTGTTTATTGTTATAAACCCTGTAACAATGTCCAAAATTCTGGAAATAAAACATATAGTATCCGAAAGACTAAACAAATGTAAGAGTGTCACCTAAAACACCTTTTAAACAATTCAGTTTATGAAATGCCTTTCTAGTTGTGTTTTACACTACTTAACTGAAGTCTTTTGACAATTAGAATAAAATACATATGTGTTTTAAATAAACTAAGTAATAGTTATCACATTAATAACATTTTCTCACAATGCACTTTCATTTGATTTTAGAAAACAAACTACATAAAATTTAACACGTTCTGTAAATCAATTTAAAAGAATTTCCAGGCTTTTTCCGACAAAAATCTACCTAAAAATGATTAGAAAGGAGTGATTATTGATAAATACCAAAAGTCAATAAAGTTGAAAGAGGTGCTACATAATGTTCTGTAAAGTAGAAAACTGTAAATACAGAGAGATGGAGTGAGCAAGAGAAAAAAGAAAGGGTTGGGGGTAGAGAGAGGGAGGAAATGGAAAACAAAAGTTGAAAGCAAAATATATGCAATTAAAAGGCAATGTTCTATTTTTTTATGCGGATTACAAAAGGCTTCTAATGAAAACGTGCAGCTTTAACCAATCCCCTCTGCCATTCACGGTTCTTTGTACCTTCTTAAAATCTGACCTGCTGATGTTCACTCAACACTGAAGTGCCCCTCTGTCAATCACAAGCAGATACTAAAACACCATATAAGTTTGGCAAGGAGTATTACAACTGAGTTAATACAGGTTAACATGATTTTTGTTTGTGATTTTAGGGATGTGTGCTTGTCACAAGCAGGTTGAAATGGTGACATTTCCAATCCAATACTTATTCTATAATATTGTCAAATTAATAAAGAAGCAGTTTAATTTACATTTGGTACTTCAATGCTACTAGATTCTACATTTGATGTAAAAACCTGGTTTATTTATCGTTTGAATAAAATTCAGGAATGATTTGCTCAAAGTACATTTCATTTGCTGAAGCTATCCTATCTGATTCTTGAACTCTCATATTGTAAACCACACCAGTGTTATAGGAAAGACACCTGCAAAATTTAAAAAGTAAGACTTATAAATCTTGATTATTTTTAAAATTACCTATTGCCTGAAAAATTACCCCAGCACAATTTCAAAACAAGTAAAAAAGACAATGAGGTTTCTTATGAGGGCCATTGCTTTAGTGACGATTTAGAACCAAACTTTAGGTCTGTAGTTGATCTGTACTTAAAGGGTTAGTTCATGCCTGATGCTTCCATTTATTTGCAGGGCTGTGTGGCTACAGCATATTCTTCACTCAACACACACATGACAGATACCTGTACATCTTCACCTGCATTGCATTTTCCTTCTATTTTTTTACTCAGTTTATCCTCTGGAAGCTTAAGATACTTATGAACCACACCAGTTTCTGTCAGCAGGGAAAGGTAACCATCCTGAATGCATAGCAGCTGAAAATCATTTTTTCTTAATATTTGGAACATCCATGTTATAAGTATAAGAGAAAATATCTTCCTATCTTTTGCCTGTGAAAATGTTCATTCCAACAAAGTGAGCCTTGGCTTTCCAGTTTTGGAAGTTGGTGTCTCCACTATTTTGCTTGGTCATTCTTCAAGCAGCACGAAGCCAGTTTTCAGCAAGGCTACTTCCTTTGTAGGGTAAATGCTGGAAGCCCCAGCATCTCCAGAAGTGACATCAATTTCATTCGCCAGGAGGCGCTGAAATGATGGTAGCTTTTCCGAGGGAACTTTGAGCAGGTCAATAGAGCCTTTTGCCTGCGCACCTGCGCAGGTCCCAGACGGCTGCAGCGGCGAGGGTGGGAGAGGTGGAGGCCAGAGCATGTCCCGGGAGGATATTTTTTACTGCAATTTTTGCTTCCCTGACTTTTCCAGCCCTTCTTTAACCTTGTCATATTGTTACTTTTTGTCATAGTCCTTGTTGATAATCTAACAGTATGTAATTTGTTTTATTACTTAAATATTCTCGTTATTTCCCACTAAAATGCAGGAGCCAGGAATGCAGGGATTACTTACATCTGTGCTCCACAGTCTTTTCTTCTCTTTTATGGGACGCACTGGACTGAAGTGATTTATGGTGCTCTCTCAAATTGAATAATACTCTCCCCCAAAATAAACAACTTGTTTACTAGTATACACAATGTGCATAAGTTTTCTAACACTGGGCTCCTGATATCACTGGAAGAATTAAACGTCTTTCTACCTACATGTAAGTGAACTACGCTGCATTTGATATGAAGTAAATTATGAATGATCTACTTTTTTTTCTTTTTGAATGATCTACTTTTAAATTATTTTTTCAGATCTTTTGGTTCATCTCATTAGTAATAATTATAGCTGATAATTAATAATAATATGTAGCTGATAATAATTATATGTATATGTTAGTTTTCAATGTTTGTGCTAGCACTTTCCCTTTTGTCTTCATGGAAATTTCAGTGAGAAGTTGGGAAATGCCAACAGTATAGGAAGTGCTATCAAATGCCATGCAAAACTAGGCATTTCCCTTAATATATGAGATATGTTCTGATATCTCACAAGAATGTAAGCTATTGATTCTCATTTATGATATTTCAAAATACTTCAGCATCAATATTAAATACCATTACTGTTAGTAATATATTATATGTGTGTATACATATATATATATATATATATATATATATACTCAAGGTTGCTGAGGAAGGGTAATTGGTGAAAAAGAAAAACTTTACATTTTGTAAAGTAAATGTGAAGTGCCATGCCATCAGGATTGATACCAAGTGTCATGGTCAGGTTCATGAGTCAACTTGGCCAGAAGGTGGTATCTGTTTGTCTGGTTGGGCAGGTGCTGGCCTGTCTGCTGCTATGAGGACATTTCATAGAATTAAATCATGATCAAGTCACCTGCATCCACAGCTGATTCTATTTGTAATCAGCCAAGAGGAGTGTCTTCTGCAATGAGTGAAGTTTAATCTGATCACTGGAAGTCTTTTAAGGAGGATTCAGAAGAGACAGGCTCTTTTCCTGCTTTGGCTGGCGAGCCTCCCCTGTGGAGTTCATCCAGACCCTCCATCAGAATCGTCAGCTTCACAGCCTGCCCTGTGGATTTGGACTCTGCATTTCCACGGTTACATGAGACACTTTTATAAGTTATATATTTATGAATATTTCCTAATGATTCTGTTTCTCTAGAGAACCCTAACTAATACACCAAGGTAGACATTGCTGAGAAATGCTTCTTTTAGAATCAGTATCCATAATTTGCTAATATTCCTGTGATGGTTTCTTGGAATAGAAATATCAAAAACATTGAGATCTGTAGTAATATTGGCCACTAGTGCATTACACAAAGTTTCTGAAGTTTTAATTGTTGTACAATCATAGATAGATATAAGTATGACACCTGAAAAGCATAAGCATTCATTTATTCAATATAATTTAATTTACTTTGGAATTGCTAAAATAGCTTCTACTGTGAGCCAGTTTCTGTACTATGCACTACAGATATAAATAAAACTTTAGTTATATAGAAATATAGAAGACATGCACACAAGCAAATAAAGGTATAGCACTATAAAAAAAAGAGCAATAGAAGACAGATAAGCTCTTTAGGGGTGACATGAAGGAAAGAATCATCAATTTTACATAATGCATCACATGGATATTTAAAGAGTGGAATAGTTATGTCCAGAGAAGGTAAGAAAATAAAGTAAAATACTCACCGTAACAATACTACCTAGTGCCAGAATTGGAAGTGGCAGAGAGATACCAAGGCTCTTACTATGCAAAACATCATTTACTTAGAGAATTTTTATTTAATCTTGATTTAAATTTCAAGCATTGTATATTTGAGAAACA
This sequence comes from Tamandua tetradactyla, assembly GCF_023851605.1. Taxonomy (NCBI): domain Eukaryota; kingdom Metazoa; phylum Chordata; class Mammalia; order Pilosa; family Myrmecophagidae; genus Tamandua; species Tamandua tetradactyla. The sequence goes on along the minus strand of NC_135345.1, from coordinate 36,613,088 downwards.
ATATTAAATCAGAGGAAATAAGTTTAATATGTATTGATTTCATAATATATAGAGTGCAACATGAAAAATATTTCAAATTGATATCTATTCCACAGCAATTTATTTGAAAAGTTCTGACCTATATATTTACATGATTTTAACGGAGTTATTAAAACAGATATTGTAGAAATTTCTTACAAAGTTTCAGTTTATAAAATTATGGCAGAGGAAAGGATTGAAAAAGTGAAATTATATATAGTGGCATTCTTACCTGGTTCGTAATAGTAGCCTAATATGTGGCTTGCAATCTATAGTTGAAAAAATAGATCAAGGATTTTTCCTGGATATATACATTTAAGAAATTGCTGAGGGAAATGATGCCACTAACATGACGAAGTAAGACAAACCCTGAAAAAAAATCCAGAGATTTAACAAATAAAAGGACAAATCCCAATGCTTAGAACTCTGGAGGATGGTAGAGACCAAAAAAGAAGGCCAAAAATACTGAATCGAAGATAAAGAAAATATTAGGTAGGAAAATTCTATCCTATACCACCAGTTGTTTCCTATTACCTTCCCCTTCACTTGGACCTGCACAGCTTGGGAGCTGCAAAGATGCAACAGAGCCAGGGTCCCTCCACTATGGACAGAAGCTATAGAGACATTCACAGCAATGAGTCAGGACCCCACATGTACCCAGGCACAGGTACACAAGTGCACAGAGACACAGTGTATAACATAAGCTGCTGAGGAGTGCTAAATATAAAAGGAACTACAGAAGGAAAATAAAGAGACTGTGGTTCAACTTTTGGCAAAACTGTTTACACTCACTCAACCTAGTTTCCATGGACTAGATCACCTAATCACAAAATGCACTTTCCAGAAGAGAGCCCATCTCCTCTCATTATAGGGGAGATACCCTAATAAGGAAGAAAGTGGAGACAGAAAAGCCTGACAGAAAAATAGTGAGAGTTAAACTGAACTGCTATAAGGTGGGATGGTTCCCAGAACAGAAAAGTATAAGGAAAATGGGGCACTGACTGAGGGAGAGAATTTAAACAAATCATAGGAGCTAAAGTTAAAATTCCAATGAAATTAAATGAAACAGATCAAGATTCCTGGGGAAGGAGGAGAGGAAGATTTCTCCTGGAGGTGAAACAATTGTACAAAAAGTGCAATCTTAAAAATTGCACCACATACTCAGGGCAAGAATCAGATGGAGAGGAGTTGAAAAAATCTGAACAGTTAAAAACAGGCAGTTCTAAAGGACTAATAAATTGAACCAAGGTTTGAAGAAGAGCCTTAGCACAAAGCCAATCAATAATAAAACCTTAGATTAGGAGGGAGAAGGAAACTTTCAGAGTTACCTCATCAAGGTCATCAGATGTCTCAACCTCAGCAAAAAGTTACAAGCCATACTAAGGAACAGGAAGACATGGCCTAGTCAAATTAAAAGCTTGGAGGAGACAGACAATTTAGAAAAACTAAGCAAAAATGTTCAATCAAATCCTCTAAATCGTCTTTTAAGGAGATGAAGGAAAGTATGGCTAAAGAAGTATAGGACATTAAGAAGACACTTCATGAACATAGAGAATTTTTTTTTGTATATAAAGAAACATAAAAAATGGACAATAGCAGAGATTAAAAATACATTAGAGGCATAAAGGTACAGATTTGAGCAAGCAGAAGAAAGAATCAAGAACTAGAAGACAGTACAATTAAATTCATGTAGTCAGCTAAACAGAGAAAATGATGGAAAAAATTGAGCAGTGTCTCAGGAATTTTAGCGACAGCATGAACCACATGATAACATATGTGCCGTATTTGAAGAATTATATTTGGAAATTTCCCAAATCTTGGGAAAGTCATAAATATACATATCCAAGAAGTGCAATGTACTCCAAACAGAATAAATCCTAATAAGCTTACTCTGAGACATATACTAATCAAATTTCAAATTCGAAAGATAAAGAGAGAATTCTGATAGCAGAAGGAGAAAAGTGATTCCTATATATACAAGGAATCCTCAATAAAACTAAACCCTGGTTTCTCATCAGAAATCAAAGGAGTGAGCAGGCAGTGGTACAAGATATTTAAGGTACTAAAAGAGAAAACCTTCCAGGCAAAATACTTCATCCAGCAAAACTATCCTCTAAGATGAGAAAGAGAGTTTAAAATATTCGCAGATGAGCAGAAAATAAGAGTTCTTCAACAAAATATCTGCCATAAAAGAATTACTAAATAGAACTGAAGGTTGAAAGGAAATGAGGAAATGACTGGAAAAAGCAATTTGAGTAGTATGAAGAAATGAAGACCATGAGATGGTTATTAAAAAGGTAAAAGCAAAACCCAGTGGTACCATACCTCAATATACAACTCTACAGTTTAATTCCTATATAATCAGAATACAATTGAACAAAAAAAAGGTATTTTATGATAATAGGCATACAAAATATAAAGAGGTAAAGTGGGACATAAACAACATAAAGATGGGAAATAAAGGAATATTGGTGCCAATGATGACTATACAATTTAAACTAAATTGGTATTTTTTCAAATTAGTGGGTTATGGATGTCTGTTGCATAATATAAACTAAAGAGCAATCATCAGGACAGTATTTTGAAGATATACAGAAACAGAAAGGATCAATCAGATACCTCATAACAGATAAACTATACAGAAAAGGATGCTGCAATAAAAGAAAAGAGAGACAAAAAATATATAGCATATTAAAACTAAAGTACCTAATTGCTGAAGTAATTGCTCCCTTAACAATAATTTATTTTAATTGATTGAACCCCCTGATCAAAAACATAGATTTCTAAAATGGATAAAAATTCATGATTAATTAATATGAGACTCAACTGAGACTACCAAACTGAAATAGGTTGAAAGTGAAAGGACAGAAGAAAGATAATTCACAAAAATAATAAACAAAACAGTGAGACAGTAGCTAAACTTGTTTTAGACAAAATAGAGTTTCTCAAAAGCCATTATAATGGTCCTAGAATGTCATTGTTAATAAGAGGGTCAATCCACCAAGAAGAATAACAATCATAACTATTTATGCACCAAACCACAGTGGCCTAACATTCATGAGGCAAACACTGGCAAAACTGAAGTAAGAAGTAGACACATCTACAATAACAGTTGAAGACTAACATATTACTCTTTTCAATAGATAGAACATCTAGGCAGAAGATCAATAAGGATACAGAGGACTTGAACAATATGATAAATGAAATATACCTAATAGACATACACTGAACATTGTAACTTAAAATAACAGGATATGAATTCTTCTCAAAAACACATGGATAACTTTTCAGAATAGATCCCATGTTGGGTTGTAAAACCAGTCTCAATAAATTTAAAAAGAAGACACTTCCCTTGGCTGATTACAAATGGAATCAACTGTGGATGTAGCCAACATGATCATGATTTAATTCTATGAAATGTCCTCATAGCAAGACAGGCCTGCATTTGCCCAACCAGACAAAGAGGTACCACCACCTAGCCAAGTTGACATATGAACCTGACCATGACAGTCCACCCTAGTCAAGTTGGCAGCTATACTCATCACCTTAAACCATACCTGATTTCTAAATAAAAAGCAATAAAAGACACATTTTTTTGTTCACCTAACAATACTCAACTGTCCTACGTATAACTGGAAACACATTAAATCTCTCCAGAATAGGGTGCAAGTCCTTGGGTAATATTCATTCTTAAACTTGATATCTTGCAACTTAAATAGTATAACACGAACCAAATGGCATTACAGTCCTCATTTCTGTAACTAATCATGTGGCCATAGTTCATATTTATCACTATCTTCTTCCACTACCCATTCCATATTCCTTTTACCCTCAGAAAGCACTTTAGCTGGCTGTCATTCTTTGCCTTGGGGCGGAGGGGGGTGGTGGTGATCCAAACCTTCATTCCTGAAGTTTCAGAGCCATTGGTAGCCCTGCCTGGATTGGGTTGATGCAGTTTCCCATTGATTATAATCACAGGGCATGGTAGTACTAAAAGATGCCCTAGGACATCTCCTATATTCCAGGAAAACTCTTCTTTACCTCCATTGTATAGCTGCAGTCCTATTTCCCCCTGATAGCCAGGGTCAATCACCCCCAGCTAGTAATGTAATCCCCTTCTTGGCTTGTTGATCCAGGGAAATGAGTAGCACAAAGTGACCAGGTAGCAGTCTTAGATTCCAGTTCAATGGAATCATTGTGCTTCTCCTGGTGGAAACACTCTCCCTTTTGGAACTAAAACCTGTAGACCAGCAGAGCTCAGGGTCGAAGGAATAGGAAGCAAGAATTTCCCTAGTGGATCACTAGGGGAAATAGTGAGTGGTGCCACTCCCATTTACACCCCTTAGTTCCTGGACCCATGGACCCTGGTTATGGGAGAAACAGAACCATACAGTGGATGCTGATTCAAAGCAAACACAGTTTCCTGGAGAACATTAGTCCAGCCCTTCAAGGTATTGTCACCTAGTTGGCACCGTAATTAAGTTTTCAAAAGGCCATTCCACCGTTCTATAAATCCACCTGCTTCTGAAAGATGGGGAACATGGTAATCCAGAGAATTCCAGGAGCATGTGCCCATTCTGGCACTTCATTTGCTGGGAATTGTGATCCCTGATCAGAAGCAATGCTGTGAGGAATACCATTTGATGGATCAGGCATTTTGTAAGCCTACAGATGGTAGTTTTGTCAGAAGCACTGCATGCAGGGAAAGCAAATATAGACATATCCAGAGTATGTGTATATTTCAGTTAGAACAAATGATACCATAACACCCTCTAAGATCTGGAACAAGCAAGGATGCTCATGTTCACTGTTGTTACTGGCAGTTCTAACCAGAACAATTAGGCAAGAAAGAGAAATAAAAAGAATCCACATTGGAGAGGAAACTTCCACTATTTGCAGATGACATGATGCTATCTATAAAAAGTCCCCAAAATCTACAGCAAAGCTATTAGAACTAATAAACAAATTCAGCAAAGTGGTAGGGTATAAGAGCAACCTGCTAAACTTAGTAGTGTTTCTGTACACTAGCAATGAACAATCCAGTAAAGAAATCAAGACAAAATTCCATTTACAGTAGCCACTAAAATAATAAAATATCTAGAAATAAATTTAACCACAGGGATGTAAGGGACCTGTATGTAGAAATCTATAAAACATTGCTAAGAGAACTCAACGAAGATCTATATAAATAGAAGGACATATGATCTTCATGGATTGAAAGAGTAAATATCTTTAGGATGCCAATTCTACCCAACTTGATTTACAGATTCAATGCAATCCTCATGAAAATTCCAACAGCCTTCTTTAAAGAAATTGAAGTCAATTATAAAATTTACTTGGAAGGGTAAGAGGCCTTGAAAAGCTATGAAACATCTTGAAAAAGAGTAATGTAGTTGGAGAATTCACATTTCCTGACTTTAAAACATATTACAAAGCTATCACGGTGAAAATAGCATGGCACTAGCACAAGTATGCATATATTAACCAATGGCATTGAACTGAGAAATGCAAATCAAAACCACAATGAGGCATCATTTCACACCTACTAGAACGGCTACTATTAAACAAGAAGAAAAGTACAATGTCAGAGAGCATCGGAAGAAATAGGAACGCTCATTCATTGTTGGTGGGAATATAAAACAATGCAGCCACTGTGTAAGGCAGTTTGGTAGTTCCTCAGGAAGTTAAATACGAAATTACCATATGACCCAGAAACCCCATCATTAGGTGTACAACCAGAAGAATTGAAAGCAGGGACTCAAACAGACATTTTCACACTGATGTTCTTGACATCATTATTCACAATTGCCAAGAGATAGAAGCAACCCAGTGAATGGATAAACAAAATGTGGTATATGCATACAATAGGATATTGTATTTGTAAAACAGGAGTGAAGTCCTGATGCAGGTGACAACATGGATGATCCTTGAGGATATCATGATGAGTGAAGTAAGTCAGACACAGGAAGATGGACATTGTATGATCTCATTGATATGAACTAATTATAATAAGCAAACTCATCGACTTTGAATCTAGACTATAGGTTACCAGGGGATAAATTAGGAGTAGAGAATAGGAAGATGACACTTAATTTTTTCAGGATTTCTATTTAGATTGATTTTTAAGCTTTGGAAAAGGGTAATGGTTATGGTAGCATGTTTTGTGAGTGTAACGATGGGAGGTGGACTGGGGTTAATAGTACAAATATAGAAATGATCTTCCATGAATTATAATAAATGTATGCCACTAATATAAGATATTTATAATAAGGTGTTATATGGGGGAAATGCACCTAATACATACAATGGACTATACTTAAGGGTACTATTTTAATATTCTTTCAATTGTAATAAAAGAGCCACACTAATGCAAAATGCCAACAATAGGGCAGTATAAAGGAATGCTATATTTTTATGACTTCCATCAACTTACAACTTATCTAAATAAATAATAATAGTACAGTCTTCCCATTCTCTTCAAAAAAATCTCTTAACTAATCAGGATTTGAATTGTCAAGTACCTTGTCCTCCTCTCTACCTTGCATGTCACCTTCCATCTTGTACCCTCTGCTTCAACCACACTTGCCTCTTCCAGTACCTTCTCCTTATCATCATCTTCCCTCCACAATCTTTGCACAGACTTTGTTCTATGTCTGGAAACAACTCCAATCCTCATCCTTTTAACCTCAGTTCTGGTTTCCAACTTCAAAAAATCCTCTGACTGACTTCCTGGAAGATGGCGGCTTAGTAAGACGCGCGGATCTTAGTTTCTTCTCCAGGACACCTACTAGGGGAGTAGAAACGATACAGAAAGCGCCCAAAGCCACAACAGAGATAAAAAAGACAGCGTACCCCATCCTGGAACGGCTGGCTGGCTGAGAGAAGCAGCTCGGGTGAGATCGCCGAGGCGCGCGGGCCTTACCGGGCGGGGTGGCAAGCGGCCGGAGTTACTCCCTTCCCCCTTCCCGGGCCGGCTGGGAGAATTGGAGAGGCGGTCCCCTGAAACAAAGACGGCTGGCGCCCACACCACGCGCAGCCCCCGGACCAACTGAGAGAATTGGATCGGAAACCCCCAGGCCGCGGAGAACGGTGACGGGTGGGGGAGGCCCCTTCCAAACCCGTGACTCCCGGGGAACGTGCACTCTCTCGGGCGGGCCGCTGCCGCTGGCGCCCTCCCGCCACGCTTGTTGCCCAGGGCCGACTAGGAAATTCGGACGGGATCTTTCCCTGGCTGCGGCGACCAGCAACCCTCCCTGCGTTCGGACCCCGGGCCGGCTCAAGCCGTTTCGGCTAGCGAACCCCCAGGACGGCGAGAGTTTTCCAAAGTTTAAGGTCCCACAGCACCTTTTACTGGTGGGACCCGCAGACAAACGTGTGCCACGAGCGCCACCTACTGGGCAGGATAAGAAAAACAGAACCCAGAGATTTCACAGAAAAATATTACAACCTTGCTGGGTCCAACACCAAGAGAGATCTGAATAAATGCCCAGACGTCAGCAGCAGAAGATAACTGTCCACGCTCAAAAGATTGAGAATATGGCTCAGTCAAAGGAACAAACCAATAGCTCAAATGAGACACAAGAGCTGAGACAACTAATGCTGAATATACGAACAGAAATGGAAAACCTCTTCAAAAACCAAATCAATAAATTGAGGGAGGACATGAAGAGGACATGGGCTGAACATAAAGAAGAAATAGAAAAACTGAAAAAACAAATCGCAGAACTTATGGAAGTGAAGGATAAAGTAGCAAACATAGAAAAAATAATGGATAGCTACAATGATAGATTTAAAGAGACAGAAGATAGAATTAGTGATTTGGAGGATGGAACATCTGAATTCCAAAAAGAAACAGAAACTATAGGGAAAAGAATGGAGAAATTTGAACAGGGTATCAGGGAACTCAAGGACAATATGAACCGCACAAATATACGTGTTGTGGGTGTCCCAGAAGGAGAAGAGAAGGGAAAAGGAGGAGAAAAACTAATGGAAGAAATTTTCACTGAAAATTTCCCAACTCTTATGAAAGACCTAAAATTACAGATCCAAGAAGTGCAGCGCACCCCAAAGAGATTAGACCCAAATAGGCGTTCTCCAAGACACTTACTAGTTAGAATGTCAGAGGTCAAAGAGAAAGAGAAGATCTTGAAAGCAGCAAGAGAAAAACAATCCATTACATACAAGGGAAACCCAATAAGACTTTGTGTAGATTTCTCAGCAGAAACCATGGAAGCTAGAAGACAGTGGGATGATATATTTAAAATACTAAAAGAGAAAAACTGCCAACCAAGACTCCTATACCCAGCAAAATTATCCTTCAAAAATGAGGGAGAAATTAAAACATTCTCAGACAAAAAGTCACTGAAAGAATTTGTGACCAAGAGACCAGCGCTGCAAGAAATACTAAAGGGAGCACTAGAGTCAGATACAAAAAGACAGAAGAGAGAGATATGGAAAAGAGTGTAGAAAGAAGGAAAATCAGATATGATATATATAATACAAAAGGCAAAATGTTAGAGGAAAATATTATCCAAACAGTAATAACACTAAACGTCAATGGACTGAATTCCCCAATCAAAAGACATAGATTGGCAGAATGGATTAAAAAACAGGATCCTTCGATATGCTGTCTACAGGAAACACATCTTAGACCCAAAGATAAACATAGGTTGAAAGTGAAAGGTTGGGAAAAGATATTTCATGCAAATAACAACCAGAAAAGAGCAGGAGTGGCTATACTAATATCCAACAAATTAGACTTCAAATGTAAAACAGTTAAAAGAGACAAAGAAGGACACTATATACTAATAAAAGGAACAATTAAACAAGAAGACATAACAATCATAAATATATACGCACCGAATCAGAATGCCCCAAAATACGTGAGGAATATACTGCAAACACTGAAAAGGGAAATAGACTCATATACCATAATAGTTGGAGACTTCAACTCACCACTCTCATCAAGGGACAGAACATCTAGACAGAGGATCAACAAAGAAATAGAGAATCTGAATATTACTATAAATGAACTAGACTTAATAGACATTTATAGGACATTACATCCCACAACAGCAGGATACACCTTTTTCTCAAGTGCTCATGGATCATTCTCAAAGATAGACCATATGCTGGGTCACAAAGCAAGTCTTAACAAATTTAAAAAGATTGAAATCTTACACAACACTTTCTCGGACCATAAAGGAATGATGTTGGAAATCAATAATAGGCAGAATGCCAGAAAATTCACAAATACGTGGAGGCTCAACAACACACTCCTAAACAACGACTGGGTCAAAGAAGAAATTGCAAGAGAAATTAGCAAATACCTCGAGGTGAATGAAAATGAAAACACAACATATCAAAACTTATGGGACGCAGCAAAGGCAGTGCTAAGAGGGAAATTTATTGCTCTAAATGCCTATATCAGAAAAGAAGAAAAGGCAAAAATTCAGGAATTAACTATCCATTTGGAAGAACTGGAGAAAGAACAGCAAGCTAACCCCAAAGCAAGCAAAAGGAAAGAAATAACAAAGATTAGAGCACAAATAAATGAAATTGAAAACATGAAAACAATAGAGAAAATCAATAAGGCCAGAAGTTGGTTCTATGAGAAAATCAATAAGATTGATGGGCCCTTAGCAAGATTGACAAAAAGAAGAAGAGAGAGGATGCAAATAAATAAGATCAGAAATGGAAGAGGAGACATAACTACTGACCTCACAGAAATAAAGGAGGTAATAACAGGATACTATGAACAACTCTACGCTAATAAATACAACAATTTAGAGGAAATGGACGGGTTCCTGGAAAGACATGAGCAACCAACTTTGACTCAAGAAGACATAGATGACCTCAACAAACCAATCACAAGTAAAGAAATTGAATTAGTCATTCAAAAGCTTCCTAAAAAGAAAAGTCCAGGACCAGATGGCTTCACATGTGAATTCTACCAAACGTTCCAGAAAGAATTAGTACCAATTCTCTTCAAACTCTTCAAAAAAATCGAAGTGGAGGGAAAACTACCTAATTCATTCTATGAAGCCAACATCACCCTCATACCAAAACCAGGCAAAGATATTACAAAAAAAGAAAACTACAGACCAATCTCTCTAATGAATACAGATGCAAAAATCCTCAATAAAATTCTAGCAAATCGTATCCAACAACACATTAAAAGAATTATACATCATGACCAAGTAGGATTCATCCCAGGTATGCAAGGATGGTTCAACATAAGAAAATCAATTAATGTAATACACCATATCAACAAATCAAAGCAGAAAAATCACATGATCATCTCAATTGATGCAGAGAAGGCATTCGACAAGATTCAACATCCTTTCCTGTTGAAAACACTTCAAAAGATAGGAATACAAGGGAACTTCCTTAAAATGATAGAGGGAATATATGAAAAACCCACAGCTAATATCATCCTCAATGGGGAAAAATTGAAAACTTTCCCCCTAAGATCAGGAACAAGACAAGGATGTCCACTATCACCACTATTATTCAACATTGTGTTGGAGGTTCTAGCCAGAGCAATTAGACAAGAAAAAGAAATACAAGGCATCAAAATTGGAAAAGAAGAAGTAAAACTATCACTGTTTGCAGACGATATGATACTATACGTCGAAAACCCGGAAAAATCCACAACAAAGCTACTAGAGCTAATAAATGAGTACAGCAAAGTAGCAGGTTACAAGATCAACATTCAAAAATCTGTAGCATTTCTATACACTAGTAATGAACAAGCTGAGGGGGAAATCAAGAAACGAATCCCATTTACAATTGCAACTAAAAGAATAAAATACCTAGGAATAAATTTAACTAAAGAGACAAAAAACCTATATAAAGAAAACTACAAAAAACTGCTAAAAGAAATCACAGAAGACCTAAATAGATGGAAGGGCATACCGTGTTCATGGATTGGAAGACTAAATATAGTTAAGATGTCAATCCTACCTAAATTGATTTACAGATTCAATGCAATACCAATCAAAATCCCAACAACTTATTTTTCAGAAATAGAAAAACCAATAAGCAAATTTATCTGGAAGGGCAGGGTGCCCCGAATTGCTAAAAACATCTTGAGGAAAAAAAACAAAGCTGGAGGTCTCGCACTGCCTGACTTTAAGGCATATTATGAAGCCACAGTGGTCAAAACAGCATGGTATTGGCATAAAGATAGATATATCGACCAATGGAATCGAATAGAGTGCTCAGATATAGACCCTCTCATCTATGGACATTTGATCTTTGATAAGGCAGTCAAGCCAACTCACCTGGGACAGAGCAGTCTCTTCAATAAATGGTGCCTAGAGAACTGGATATCCATATGCAAAAGAATGAAAGAAGACCCATCTCTCACACCCTATACAAAAGTTAACTCAAAATGGATCAAAGATCTAAACATTAGGTTTAAGACCATAAAACAGTTAGAGGAAAATGTTGGGAGATATCTTATGGATCTTACAACTGGAGGCGGTTTTATGGACCTTAAACCTAAAGCAAGAGCACTGAAGAAGGAAATAAATAAATGGGAACTCCTCAAAATTAAACACTTTTGTGCATCAAAGAACTTCATCAAGAAAGTAGAAAGACAGCCTTCACAATGGGAGACAATATTTGGAAATGATATATCAGATAAAGGTCTAGTATCCAGAATTTATAAAGAGATTGTTCATCTCAACAACAAAAAGACAGCCAACCCAATTACAAAATGGGAAAAAGACTTGAACAGACACCTCTCAGAAGAGGAAATACGGATGGCCAAGAGGCACATGAAGAGATGCTCAATGTCCCTGGCCATTAGAGAAATGCAAATCAAAACCACAATGAGATATCATCTCACACCCACCAGAATGGCCATTATCAACAAAACAGAAAATGACAAGTGCTGGAGAGGATGCAGAGAAAGAGGCACACTTATCCACTGTTGGTGGGAATGTCAAAGGGTGCAACCACTGTGGAAGGCAGTTTGGCGGTTCCTCAAAAAGCTGAATATAGAATTGCCATACGACCCAGCAATACCATTGCTAGGTATCTACTCAAAGGACTTAAGGGCAAAGACACAAACGGACATTTGCACACCAATGTTTATAGCAGCATTATTTACAATTGCAAAGAGATGGAAACAGCCAAAATCTCCATCAACAGAAGAGTGGCTAAACAAACTGTGGTATATACATACGATGGAATATTATGCAGCTTTAAGACAAGATAAACTTATGAACCATGTAATAACATGGATGGACCTAGAGAATATTATGCTGAGTGAATCCAGCCAAAAACTAAAGGACAAATACTGTATGGTCCCACTGATGTGAACGGACATTCGAGAATAAACTTGAAATATGTCATTGGTAACAGAGTTCAGCAGGAGTTAGAAACAGGGTAAGACAATGGGTAATTGAAGCTGAAGGGATACAGACTGTGCAACAGGACTAGATACAAAAACTCAAAAATGGACAGCACAATAATACCTATTTGTAAAGTAATCATGTTAAAACACTGAATGAAGCTGCATCTGAGCTATAGGTTTTTGTTTTGTTTTGTTTTGTTTTGTTTTGATTTTACTATTATTACTTTTATTTTTTTCTCTATATTAACATTCTATATCTTTTTCGGTTATGTTGCTAGTTCTTCTAAACCAATGCAAATGTACTAAGAAATGATGATCATGCATCTATGTGATGATGTTAAGAATTAATGATTGCATGTGTAGAATGGTATGATCTCTAAATGTTGGGTTAATTTCTTTTTTTCCGTTAATTAAAAAAAAAAAAAAAAAGAGAAGGGATAATTGGAGATGAAGGGATACAGACTGTACAACGGGACTGGATATAAAAACTCAGAAATGGACAGCACAATACTACCCAATTGTAATGCAATTATGTTAAATCACTGAATGAAGCTGCATGTGAGGTATAGGTTTTTTTGTTTTTGTTTTTTTTGTTTTTTTTTCTTTCTATTATTGTTTTAATTCTTATTCTGTTGTCTTTTTATTTCTTTTTCTAAATCGATGCAAATGTACTAAGAAATGATGAATATGCAACTATGTGATGTTATTAAGAATTACTGATTGTACATGTAGATTGGAATGATTTCTAATTGTTTTGTTAATTCTTTTTTTAATTAATAAAAAAAAAAATGAAAAAAAAAAAAAAATCCTCTGACCTACCTACTTCAGTTCCATTGCTCCTACCACATTGCACTGAAAGTGTAATCATAAGACTATTTTGGTGAATTTTTGTTTCCACTACTAGACTAAAAACTCCATGAAGCCAGGAGATGGTTTTGTTTGGTTTAAGATTTTTAGAAACTTATTTATTCAATATATATTTGTATAATCAATGATAAACAAAGACTGCTAGACTTTGAGCTAAACGTGTCTTAAGGTTATTTCTTACAAAAAGTTAATATATCATAATTTGGCTTTTGAAATCATCACCTAAAAAATAACTCCAGTTATTTTTGAACTGATTGTGTATTGTTTTTGCTGGACTGTCAGAAGATTCTTTGGAGAACCTTTAAAATCTGAGTTCTCAAACACCTGAAACTAATAATAAGTAGGCCAATGGCAAGCTAATTCCATTGGTTGCTTCAAAGGAGAAAGATGGGGTAACTGAAGAATGAGGTAGGAAATAGACTTGTTACTGCATGCCTTTTTGTGCCTTTCTAATTTTAAAGCATGTGAATGTAATACCTATTCAAAAATAAATGCATGATCCAAAAAAGTGAAAAAAAAAAAGAATTTTCTGTGTTCAACAAGCTAGGTAATACCAATAATATACAATTTATTGTGCATGGATTTTCAAAATAACAACATTGTATTATACCTAAAACACTGTATTTTGCTTTTTCATCTTTTAAGTTCTGATGCACATTTTGCATGGGCAGGGATAGATTTTGTTAATGGTTCTAGAATTCTACCATGCATATGCATCATTTGGGAGGGAAAAAATATAATTCCTGCCACTCTGAGCGTATGCTCTTGCAAGTGTATTTTGAGGACTGAAATCTGGATGTTAAATATTTTTGATTCAGATGGTTGAAGAGCTAATTCATGAAGCACTACCTATGTATTAAATCAAAGCATTTTCAGTATTTAAGCATACATATATTGTATACATATATATGTGCATATATAGAATATATGGTCTGTTATCCTTATTGTCATCAGCATCATCATCATCATCTGTTTATCTGGAAAGGAAAAATGTGCCCAATCACCACTGGATGAAGCAATTATGAGAGGACTAGAATAAAAATAAAAATAACAATGGGGTAATATCTTCCCATGCACACCCACCATCAAAAAACTAAATTTTGCCATTAAAATTGTTTTTAAGGGTGAGAATAGTGGACACCCTCATCCAATATATGCTTCAGTAAAATAGTAATACTTCAATTTAAAGATGATAAGAACTTATTTATAATTATGCTAGAGAGTAATTTAGTAATATATATCAAAGCCTCTAAAACCTCATATTATCAGATTCATTGTTTTCCACTTAATAGAATGTGTACAAAGGCTATGAGTGAAATGTGCAATAATTGGGTGAAAAAAAGTGTACATTCCATTGTAGCAAGGGGTATAGATATTTTAAAAACATAATACTCAAGAACAGAAGGTTTGTAAACTAAATTATGTTATGTCCATATAATTTAATATGGTTAATTTATTTTCAAACTGTTCCATGAACTCCCAGAACTTAAGACAATGAGACTCAGATTCTCCCAGGTGGCATCAATCAGAAGTTTCATTTAAATGTTTACATTTTAAATATATTATGATCTAAGATGATATTTAATATGAAAAGTAATATACAACTATAAAGCTTTTTGAAAATATGCTATAGCTATATATTGTTATAAATTTTTATTTTTATAAATAAATTTCAATTTGTATAGCCAGGAAATAATAAGTCCCTGAAAAAAGATAATAATGGTTTCTGGTTGTTCTAAAAGTGCTCAGTTTTAATTTTCTTATTTTTGCTAATGTTAATTTTAATGTTTCTATCATATACATAAATTATTTTTGAAATAATAAAAATCAATTTATAAAAATTAGACCATTGTCCAAAATAGGAGCCATCAATTTAAAAGATGTAAATAGTTCTATACCCCTTATATTAACTACAACAAGAAGCTTGAAAGCAATAATGTGGAAAATAAACTGTTTTAATTACTATATAACCACATCCAAATTCTTCACATTGAGAGATGAAGCAGTATATTTTGCAAATTCATAGACTGTTACTGAGTAAAGGTGCATAAATATTGCTAGACAATGTACTTAATTACGCTGAATTTTTTAGGGGCATAAAGAGAATAATTTCATAGACTTAAATTTTTATTTTCCAGTTTTGAAACTTTAATAACTATTGTCAATAAAATATTGCTATGCAAATTGCTTATATGTCCCCATGGCATTAAAATAGAAACCACCATGGTAAAATAGAGCATACTGAAAACAATTGTGTTAGATTAGGCTTGAGAATTAAACAACATGAAGCACCAATTGGCAGGAAATTCAAATCGTCTAATTTGAAATATCAGTATAGCTTTAGCTGATTGTTTTTCCACTGATCCACCTACTTTGTTTTCCATTTTTAATTTTATTGTCATTACTATATTTCTTTAATGACAGATTTCTATATAAGGGAAATTCAAACCTATTATTCTATAAATAAATGTTTTCCTTTCACAATGCTCCTATAATCTACTGTGTATTCTCCCTTCAAAAAAGATTTTTCACATAATCAATAGAACTATCAACAAATTTTATAATTTTAAGTAAACTATTATTATGTACTGCAGTTGGTATATTGGTATATTTTCATTTTAATAAATTATGTGCTTTCTATTTATATTGTTTTGAAAAAATGTTAGAAATTTTAAATTTTTCTAGCTAAATTGAGTTTAGTTGTGCATTGAATTTCATCTAATCTATCTGAAAAATTGTACAATAATATTTTTTTCTTTTCTTTTCTTTTTTTTTTTTACATGGGCAGGCACCAGGAATCGAACTTGGATCTCTGGCATGGCAGGTGAGAACTCTGCCTGTTGAGCCACCTTGTCCTGCCCAATAATAAATGGAAACAAAATGTCTTTTTTCTCATTTTAAAAAACATGAGTGAGATAAAAAAATCTCTTAAAATTATCATTTTGTATTATTATGAGAATATTAGCCCAAATGTTAGTGATTCTACAAAATTTGAGACATTTAATCTTAATGGCAAATACACTGTGTATACTTATATAACCAAAAGCAAACTGGAAATGAAACTGAACGCTGTTATTTTATAATAAATACATAAAAGCAATATTTCTTCCTATTTTATAAGCATCTGCTGTCCCAACTCACTCTTTCTCTTATGAAGAAAACAATTGTACAATAGTAGTTCAAACATCTCTGACAATTTTACTCAGCAGAATTTGTTCAACTACACTCAATCTTGTTTCAGTATTTACCTTTAGTTTTCAAGAGTATAATCATGATTATTTTTGTTTTCCTAATTGCATCAATTACAATATTTTTAAGTTTTAAAGCATTAATTAATTGAAACAGTTTCACCATATTGAAAAACCATACGGTATTTTGAAGCAAAGTCTACGCATGAAGCAATGACTGTGTGGCATTTAGCCACTTCCCAATTCTCTGAGCTTGTTGCCCATTAGCCTTTTCTTCACGTGGACCAAACAACAGAAATAACAAGGAAGATAAAGATGACAATAACAATAGTACAGCAAGGCTTGCAGATAAGAGCGTACGTAAATTCTCCTTCAAATATAAGAATTACTTCAAATGACTTCCCTGCAATTGAAATGGACAGTGAACAGCATTTTGGAAAGAACATACTATTACAGAATATGCTCTGTCTTAGAATGTTTTGTCTACATTTGTTGCTTCATTGCCTTAAGCAGCTTTCTTTAATAAGGATATGGTATTTGCTTTTGGTATAAAAATTGCAATATGCAAGAGCTCTTCCTTAAAGTGAAATCTTCCTAATTACAGAAATTGGTATTTTAAAAGGGACACTTAGAGTGAACCTACTTCAAGGGGAATTCAATTTCACAAAACAGCAAAAAGAAAAACAAAATATTTCAGAATGCATCTAAAAAATAAAAATACAATTTTTATCTCATTTCAGAAAATATCCATTTGTCTCCACACTTAGTTCCTCCAGGTATATACTGAGCAATGCTTTCAGGATCATATAGCAAAGCCACCTTTAGCCTCCTGTGGCTAAAACCACCACACTGTTCTTCAAGGGGCTGTGCCTCTCACTTCCCTGCCAACACTGAATAGGTACATCTCTTTCTCTGCATTTTCTCTAGCACTTGTTTCTCTCTGACCATTTTTAAATAGTTTTATTCACACATCTTACAATCCAGTGTAAGTATATAGACATACCTTCACTATCATACTCTACCTGAAGACATTTCCTTTTCTTCCACAAAGAATCTGTACCCCTTTCCCAATCTCCTTGCCTGTTGACATTTAGTTTTGGCATAATACCTTTGTTGCATTCAGTGAAAGCATATTGCAATGTTACTGCTGTCTATAGACCCTAGCTTACATTGATTGTACTTCTTCCCATATACCATCTATTTTCAAAATCATTCAATACTAACATTCCTTTGTTCTTCCTCCTGCAAAAACATTTTTTAATTTGTACATTTAATCACCAACATTGTACACTCGAGGCATTCCTAAATTATACCGTCTCAATCTTTATCCTCTATCTTACCCTCTGATTTCAAATGTGCCCCCAGCCCTTCTGCCTCAACCATACTCAAATTCAGCTTCATTCAGTGTACTTACATTATTGTGCTACAATCAGGTAGTATTGTGCTATCCATATCTGAATTTTTACAATCTTGTTTCACAATCTGTATTCCTTCAACACCAATTGCCCAATCTCTACCCTATTTTTATTTCCTGATGATGTGTTCTCAACCTATATTCTCCAAGTTCACTCATGAATGTTAGTTCATGTCAGTGAGACCATACAGTATTTTTTCTTTGTTTCTGTCTAATTTCACTCATCATAATGTCTTCAAGGTTCATACACGCTGTTACGTGCTTCCTGGCTTTATTCTGTTTTACAGTTACATAATATTCCATCATATATATATATATACCACAGCTTGTTTAGCTACTCATCCATTGATGGACATATGGGCTATTTCCATCTCTTGGCAATTGTAAATACTGCTTCTGTAACCATTGGTGTGCAAATGTTTGTGACCTTGCTTTCATATGTCCTCTGCATCCCTAGCAATGGGGTTGCTGGATCATATGGCAGGTCCATACTTAGCTTCCTGAGGAACCACCAAACTGCCTTCCACAGCAGTTGTACCATTTTACATTCCCACCAACAGTGGATAAATGTGCCTCTTTAATATCGAACAAAATGTTATCTATAATTGGATTCAAACAGTAAAATCCTAAATGTAATAATCTTTTATGAACTTACAGAAGCATCCCTCTAAAAGCTCCAGAAAACAATTAACTGAAATAGCAGGGTGAGCACCAAATCAAGAAAAAACAATATAAACGCTATAGGATCTCATGGTGTCCTACCAGGCCCCTCTGTCATCCCCTCATCATCCCAGGACTTGTTCTGTGCATAGAAGGCAGCTCATTGAGCTCTCCTGCAGAATGCTATGGGAGAGCAGTTAAATTGTGCTGTTTGGGTCAAGGGATCGCTGTTTTTAGAGATAGTGCTGTGCCTGGGACCATGAGGAAACTGTTTGCTAGGGAAAAGTGGCATTCAAAACTGTATAAATGGGCTAAATTTCTATGGTCATATGCTCATGCCCAAGGCAAGACACACTTGTAGAAAGGATCCTGCAGGCCGTTGTACTTCAGCCTGGGATGATTTTCTAAACCCGTTGTATGGTTAAACTCTAAGGAGACCACTCACACAGGTCACATCAATCAGCAAAGACTGTGAAAGGTGTTTTCTCTTTCCTTCTTCCTTTTATTTATTTATTTATTTATTTAGTTAGTTAGTTAGTTATTCCCTGGCATTCAAGGAAATCTCTGTCATAACATCAACTGGATATATGATTAAGGAGCAGATACCTTAGAGTTCCAGTGATAGCACATTAAAATATCAAAATGTCCAGATTTGAAAAAAAAGTAACAAAATACACAAAGTAACAGAAAGCAGAGGCCCAAGCAACAGAGAAGACTAATGCATTGGAAGCCATTAAAGCGAAGGAACAGACATGAAATAAACCATACGATTTTTTTAATGAAATTACCTTATTTACGCTCAAAGTCTTAGAAGAAGACATTGATTAAGAACTAAGTAAAATCAGGAAAATGATTGATGAGCACAAAGGAATATAAATATAGAGATAGAAGTTATGAAAAGCAACCAAACAGAGCTAAAGACCAGAATAATAGAAATTAAACTTTCTCTAGAGGGGTTCAAGAGCAAATTGAAGTTTGCAGAAGAATCAGAGAGAGCTTGAAGATAGGTCAGTTGAAGTCATCCAGTCTGAGGAGCAGAATGAAGAGTGAAGGAAACTGAACAGAAGCTGAAGAACCTTTAGACACTGTCAAGCATACTATTGTACACTTTGTGGGAGTACCAGAAGATGCAGAAAAAGAGAAAGGGGGAAAGAGAATATTTTTTAAATAATGACCGCTAATTCTAAAATTTAATGAAAAATCTGTATATGCACATCCAAGATGCTCAACAAACTAACCAGGACAAACCCAAATAGGTAGTCACATCTTATAATCAAACTGTCAAATGTCAAAAAGAAAGAGACAACGATAAAGTCACAAAGGAAATGTGTCATATACAAGAAAGCCTCAGTAAGATTAAGTGTGGCTTTCTCATCAGAAACCATGGGGACAAGAAGGCAATGGGATAACACATTTAAAGTGCTGGAAGCAAAAAGTTGTCAACCAAGAAATCTATCTCTGGCAAAACTGCATTTCAAAAATGAGGGGGACATTAAGACATTTCCAAATAAACAAAAACAGAGAGAGCTCATTCCCACTATACTATACCAACAAGAGATGAGTAAGTGTGTTTTGAAGGTGAAAGGAAAGGACAAGAGATAATAGATCAAAACCTCAAAAAGAAATAGAGATCTCTGGTTATGGTAACACATGGGTATACATCAATGCTGTCCTATAGTATTTTTGGTTTGTAACTCTACTTTTTACTGCTTACAGAATCTAAAAGACAAATGCATTAATGAAATTATAAATCAGTGGTTTTGGATTCATACTGTATAAACTTTGATTTGTGGCAAAAAACACAGAAAAATAGGAACACTATTTATATTACTAAAATTAAGTTGGTATCGAAATAAAGGAGAATTTTATAACTTTAGCATAGTTAAGCCCCATGAAAGCCCCAAGAAAATTCCAGAAAAGTGGGAGCCCATAGAGATAGAAATGTGAGTATAGTTTTCTTGCTTAGAAGGGCAGGGTAATTAATGCATAACAGTCATAGATATTTTCTGTTTGGATAATGGTAAAGTTTCAGAAAGGGAAGGCATGAAGGATACTGCAACATTGTGAATGAGTTTAATCCCATTGAATGGTGTGTTTGGGAGTGGTTGAGATGAGAATGTTTATATTGTATATATGTTCCCACAGTTTATATATAAAAAAAAGACAGAGCAACTGAAGAGGCAATGACAATTATATGCAATATATGAACCTGGATGAAATCTAAGAAAGAAGAAAAAAAGGCCTAAGGGGACTTCATTAGAATATATAAGAAAATGGAATAAAGACTGTAATTTTATCTCAACATTCAATTTCTTGAATTTAACTGCAATTAAGGTGGTTATATTGTTGCACAAACAGGGACAAGGATTCAAGCCTCCTGGAATGTTACATGGAAACAGAACAAACTGGAGTCAAGGCTCTGAAGTTTCAGGAAGTAGGTTTTATCGTCTGTGGCCATAGGGCTCAGCTGAGTAGCCTCTGAAAATCTGAGTCCCGAACAAAAGGTTAGCATCAGTTTTTATACACAGGATGACGTGTTAAAGACAAGGTAAATGATTGGCTGGTTTAAATCGAGAAGGGCAGGAAGCGGGGTTTACAGAAGTGGATGAGTGGTTGGGGCGGGGCAGGGCAGGGGGGCTTCACAGGGACTTCTCTTATCTTATCCTGCCTATTGACCATACTCAGGGACAGGGAGATTTTTCAACAGGAAATGGCCTGAGAAAACAGCCTACCTGCTGCCTTTTTAACAAACAGGCACTGCCTGCAACAATGTGAGTAAACATCCTTATTTGTATAAATTGTACATGACAATATTAATTGTCAAGCCTGCACTCAAGTGCTCAGAAAACAGATAGATAGATAGACAGATAGATAGATAGATAGATAGATAGATAGATAGATAGATAAAATGATATGACAAATGTGACAAAATTTTTAAATTGGTGGATCTGTGTACCTGGAGACATAGCAGTAAGTTGGAATACTCTGTGTAAGGCTTGTATTATTTTTGTAACATTCATAAATTTGAAAGTAGAAAATATGTTTAATAAAAGTAATAAGAATTAATGATGTATTCTAAATTTTGTAATATTTACTCCTACCAAATTACATAACAATATTGCTTAAAATCCTGTGGTTCTTTGCCTGGTAGGGTGACCCAAATTTTCATTCCTGAAGTTTTAGAGCCATTGATAGTCCTGCCTAGATTGGGTTATTGCAGCTTTCCATTGATTTTAATCACAGGGTATGGTAGAAGTAAAAGAGGCCCTAGGGGATCTCCTAAATTCCAAAAAACTCTTCTTTATTGTGTAGTTTCAGTCCTATTTCCCCCTGATAGTCAGGGTCAATCACCCCAGCCAATACTGTAATCCCCTTCTTGGCTTGTTGATCCAGGGTCTTGAGTAGCACAAAGTGACAAGGTGGCAGTCTTAGATTCCAGTTCAATGGAATCATTGATGCTTCTCCTGGTGGAAGTACTCCACCTTTTGGAACTAAATCCTATAGACCAGCACAGCTCAGGGTCGCAGGGAAAGGAAGCAAAAAATTTCCTAGTGGATCACTAGGGGTAATAGTGAGTGGTAACACACCCATTTCCCTTCCATGGTTCCTGGACCCATGATTCCTGGCTATGGGAGAAACAGCACCATACAGCAGATGTTGATTCAGAGCATATACAGCTTCCTGGAGAACATTACCCCAGCCCTTCAAGGTATTGCCACCTCATTGGCACCATAATTGAGTTTGCAAAAGGCCATTCCACCATTCTATCAATCCAGCTGCTTTTGGATGATGGGGAACATGGTAACACCAGAGAATTCCATGAGCATGTCCTGATTCCCACATTTTATTTGCTGTGAAATGTGTTCCTTGATCAGAAGCAATGCTGTGTGGAATACCATGATGATGGATAAAGCATTCTGTAAGCCCATGGATGGTAGTTTTGGCAGAAGCATTGCATGCAGGGAAAACAAACCCATATCCACAGTATATGTGCATTCCAATTAGAACAAATTGCTGCCCCTTCCATGAAGGGAGTGATCCAATGTAATCAACCTGCCACCATGTAGCTGGCTGGACACCTCAGGGAATGGTGCCATATTGGGGCTGAATGTGGAACTCTGCTACTGGCAGATGGGCACTTAGCAGTGGCTGTAGCCAAGTCAGCCTTGGTGAGTGGAAGTCCATTTTGCTGAGCCCGTGCATAACCTACATCCCTACCCTGAGAGCCACTTTGTTCATGAGCCCAAGGGCGATGACAGGAGTTGCTGGGGAAAGAGGCTGATTGGTATCCACAGAATGGGTCATTTTATCCATTTGATTATTAAAACATTCCCCTGCTGAAGTCACCCTTTGGTGTGCATTCATATGGGATGTAAATATGTTCATGTTTTTAACCCACTCAGAAATAACTACAGAATGTTTCTGGTGGCCCAAAGGACCCACTGTGAGATGGACCTGAGTTAAAACTCCATTGATCACCTGGCCTCCATAAGCCTCCACTCTGACTGGTAGACCAGAGTGACATTTTGAGTCCCCTGGAATTAATGTCACTTCTGAAGCAGTGTCTAACAATTCCCCCAAATATCTGATCATTTCTTTTTCCCCAATGCACAGTTACCCTGGTAAAAGCCCACAGTCTCTTTGTGGAAGGCTGGGAGGAAGATTAACAGTATAAATTTTTGGCAATGTAACAGCGTTCTCCCCCAAAAGGACCTGGCCTCCCCTTTGTTCAAGGGACTCTGGGTCTGTAAACTCTTGTGAAGTCTCAAGTCTGGAAATTGATTAAGGTGCTGTGACTCTGTGTTTTTGTAATTCAGGCTAAACTTCTGTTCACTTGACATAGAATTTTTTTTTGTTTTTAATACAGCTTGTTCTCATTTGCTAGCTACCAAAATGCAACAGAGATGGATTGGCTTTTAGTAAAAGGGGATTTATTTCATTAGTTCTTCAGAGGAAAGGCAGCTAACCTTCAACTGAGGTTCTTTCTTACATGGGAAGGCACAGGACGGTCTCTGTTGGTCTTCTCTCCAGGCCTCTGGGTTCCAACAACTTTCCCCAGGGTGATTTCTTTCTGCATCTCCAAAGGCCTGGGTCAAGCTGCTAGTGCTGAGATGAAGCATGCTGAGTTGCTTTGGCTGTGCTACATTGCACTCTCTCATTTAAACACCAGCCAATTAAATTAAACATTATTCATTGCAGCAGGCACGCCTCCTAGCAAACTGCAGAGGTAATCAGGAACAGATGAGGTTCACATGCCATCAGCTCTTGTCCACAGCAACATAACTAGGCATCTTCAGCTGGACAAGTTGACAACTGAATCTAACTACCACACAGCTCAAAAAAGAATTTAGTAGACTGCCCATCTATTATATTTCTAGGTAGCCCATGATTTACTAGTCAATGCCAGAAATCTCTGCAAGTCATATAATTTTGACTCCTGCTTTGAGTTTGCTATCTAATAGTCATGTCCACCCTGTCTTTGGTGATTAAGTGCTGCCACCTGGCTTCTGCCAACTTGGGATCTAGTCATCCCCATTTTGTTCAGGGATTCCAGCTCAGTTTCAGCAGTTTTTACAGTGATATCTGACCTACAGAGAAGTGCAGCTACAGAAGTCTTCAGGGATGATGGTGCTAGTCTCACAAATTTACTTCTCACTGTTCTGGTAAAACGTGCATCCTCTGGACATTCCTGGGGTGTAAGAGCAGGCTTTACATGATAAATCCACTCTAACATTCCAATATCACGAAGCCTCTGGATCCCCTTTTCTATATTATACCAGGGCAGTTCTGGCATTTCAACTTCAGGTAATGTTGGCCACCTTTTGATCCATGTTTTAACCAACCATGTAAACAAATTGTTAATGCATTTTCTAACCCCTTGAGCTATTTTACTGAATGCAGAATCTCTGCTTAGTGGGCCCATATCAATAAATTCAACCTGACCCAGTCTTCTATTCTTCCCACCATTATCCCACACCCTTAAAATCCATAGCCACACATATTCCCCTGATTTCTGTCTATATAAATTGGAAAACTCACACAGTTCTTTTGGAGTATAACATACCTCCCCATATGTGATACTTTTTACCTCACCTTTAGGGGCCTGTTGGGACTTTAGTCTAGTTATAGTTCTTGAAGAAATGAGGGGTGGTGGGAGTGGGTCATGAAAAGAATTAGAAATATCTTTCAAGCCATTTGCTTCAGGGCATTCATTTTCAGTTTCATCTGGTAAAACAGGACTGATCACTCTAGGGCTAATCCCTTCAGGTGGAGGTTGGGTGGCCAACTCCTCAAGGCAGACTGGAGGTGGGGCAGTTGTGTCCTCAGGGCAGACTATTACAGGGTTTTCTAGAGAAGACTCAGTGTAACCTAGGGTTTCAACCTTACCCCTGACATCATTATCAGTCCATATGTCACCATCCCATTTTTTAGTGTCCCATTCCTTTCCAATCAATGCCCTCACTTTAATGGTAGACACCATGCAAGACTGAGATTTCAGTTTACATTGAAAAGTTGCTACTCTAGCAATAAGATTATAGTCTGATTTTCTGAGATCTCAGGTCTACAGCAACAGGAAATAAGATTTTCCTTCAGGATACTCATAGAAACTTCTACATCTGTCAGACGGCGCTTAAGCTTCTTGTTTGAAGCCTTAAACCCACCCCTTTCACTCATTAATGTATACAGCATATCTAACAATAACCAGCAACATCTTCATACCTCTTATTTCCCAAAACTCTGTAAAGGTATCAAAATCTTTGTCCCCCAGAGCCTGGCTTAATACAAATGACTCATTAGAAAAATTGAATGGTGATATTTTGACTATCTCTTTTGCCAACTCACTCCACCGATTAACAGTGTCATTCTGATTATGTGCATCAGAGCCCTTAGTGCCTTCAAATCCAGTCAGAGTAGAAAACCATTCATAAAAAAACCCATTTTTAAAATCTGTTTCTTAAGAATCACTACTGATACTAAATTGTATTAGTTAGGGTTCTCTAGAAGAAGCAGAATCAACAGGAAACACTTGCAAATATAAAATTTATAAAAGTGACTCACATAACATTCAAATGCAGATTCCAGAATCTGCAGGGCAGGCTGTGAAGCTGACAATTTTGATGGAGGGTCTGGATAAACTTCACAGGAGCGCCTCACCAGCAGAAGCAGGAAGAGAGCCTGTCTCTTCTGAGTCCTCTTGAAAAGGCTTCAGTGATTCAGATTGAGCATCACTCATTGCAGAAGACACTCCCTTGGCTGATTACAAATGGAATCAGCTGTGGATGCAGCTGATGTGATCATGATTTAATTCTATGAAATGTCCTCATCACAGCAGACAAACCAGCACTTGTCCATCTAGACAAACAGGTACTACCACGTGGCCAAGTTGACACATGAACATGACCATGACACTATGTATCATCATAATTATAATGCCATACATGTAACCTCCTATATAACCTTATAAATGTGTAATTCAGATTATAGGTAACCATAAAATATCACTTTCACTCATGTTTTATTGGTTGGCACATGTTTCTTAGATTATCTCTGCTACTTTTCTACTTCTCTTTATAAATATTTTTTCCAATTCATTAGAGCACTATTATTCCACCTTTGGGGCGGGGCAGTATTTGGAAGAACTTGGAAGAAAAATTGGCAAGTATTAGTAGGCAAATGTTAAAGCAGTTTATTGTAGAAATCACTAAGCATATGAATTATACTTTTGTATAGACCGTGTTCTTCATTGTGTGTATAGAGTAGACTGAGGAAGCACAGTGGTAGAGATTATTCTAAGGAAGCACCACATACTTTTCAAGGCTGACCATTTGCCTAAATCCTCTTGATTCCATAATCCTATGGTTTTTAGTGGTTTAAATGTGAAGAGGAGGGAGGAGGTTGTTATAGATTGCTAAAGCTGCTAAAATGCAATATACCACAAATGGAATGGCTTTTAGAAAGGGAATTTATTAAGTTGCAAGTTTATAGTTCTAAAGCTATAGAAATGTCCACACTAAGGCATCTAGAGAAAGAAACCTTAACTCCAAAGAAAGGGCCAATGAAGTTCAAGGTTTCTCTCTCAGCTGGGAAGGCCATGGTGACATCTGTTAACTTTCTTTATTTGCTTCTACAAATGGCTTTCCTGGGGGCATTTTCTTTCTGCATCCGAAGGTCTATGGCTATGTGGGCTTTTTCAGCACTGAAGCTTTTCCCAAAATGTTTCCCTCTTAAAGCATTCTCTTGCACCTTGAATGGGTAGAGACATATCTCCATGGAAATCAATCACCTAACCAAATAGTACCACCCACAACAGGGCGGGTCACATCTCCATGGAAGCAACAATATTGAATGAGGATTAAAGAACATGGCTTTTCTGGAATACACAACAGTTCAAACCATCACACTGGTTTCAGAGCTTTTAATCAATCTTTTTAGGATTTACTCTATTCTGCTTATTCCAGCATTTAAAGAAAGGTTTCCAACCATGTATAATTTTCTAAAGAAAGAACTTCTTAATTATTTCTTACTTTCTAATACCATCCTAGTAAATGTGGGTAGCAGTAAGTAGATTCTTATTTCATTTTATCTTCATTATCATCTTTCACCTTGTAAATGGGAAAGCATGAAATGGAGAAAGGTCATTTTCATCTTCCTAAAATTTCTTGATTCCAAGCTACCGATTAGACTCCTACATAAAAAGTTATCATATTTTAGCTTCCATTTTTATAAATGAGTAAATTGGGTTCCAAACCTTATAAGTTTGACTTCTCAATTGGCAATATATTGCCAATCCTGAAAGAGATGACCTGGATGGCAGAATTAATAGTGTAAAACATTTTTTTTTTCTATTCTAAATCAAAGCTTTAATTAACATCATCCCTTTCTGTTTACTGATAAATGGCTTACCTAACATCTGAAAACCTAACATCTTTGCTGAGCACCATCATCACTGTTTCTCCTAAGTTTCACTGGACTCTGTTAGACCTTAGAGGCTAATTTCTTCAGTAATATTGAAATGCATTTTCCAAGCAACTGAAAATTCTAACCTTATTATGCAACAGTCAGAGTCCATCCTATTTTTTTCCTCAATTTACAGTCTGAATTGGCGTATAGAAAGTTGTAGTTAGAATTCTGAATTATGCTGTTTTATGAACATAGACACAGATCATTCCATACCTTATTTCATAGTTTCATTCAACTACCACATAATTTTTATATAGCAAAACAATTTGCAAAGTGAGGTTGATGTACCCCTAATTTCAAGAACATTGAACACACATGCCGTTCTAATTTGCTAGCTGCCAGAATGCAATGTACCAGAAACAGAACAGCTTCTAAAAAGGTGAGTTTAATAAATTGCAAGTTAATAGCTTTTAGGCCATGGAAATGTCCCAATTAAAGTAAGTCTATACAAATGTCCAATCTAAGTCATCCAGGGAAAGATACCTTGATTCAAGAAGGCCGATGAAGTTCAGGGTTCTTTCTCAAGTGGAAAGGCACATGGTGAACACAGTCAGGATTTCTCTCTTGGCTGGAAGGGAATGTGGCGAACATGATGTCATCCGCTAGCTTTCTCACCTGGCTTCCTGTTTCATGAAGCTCTCCAGGAAGCATTTTCCTTCTCATTTTCAAAGGTCACTGGCTGGTGGACAATCTGCTTCTCATGTCTATGCCATTCTGCTCTCTCAGAATCTCTCCCATTCTCCAAAATGTTTCCTTTTTTATAGGATTCCAGTAAACTAATCAAGATCCAAATGAATGGGTGGAGACACATCTCCACCTAATCCAGTTTAACAACCACTCTTGATTGAGTCATATCTCCAGGGAGATGATCTAATTACTCTTTCAAACATACAGTGCTGAATAGTGATTAGAAGAAATGGTTGCCTTTATAAAATGGGATTAGGATTAAAACATGGTTTTTCTAGGGTACATAACATTCTTTCAAACTGGCACACATGCTGAAATCCACTGTGGTAGAAAGATGTAGCCAAAGTTCTGATATTTATAATGATTGTTTGTTTTAGCTGCTTTGATTCAGCAATTAAGTACCTTTTCATTTTCATTTTATTTTTCTGAAGACATGATGTTTTTCCCTCATCCATGTACAATGGACTTTGTGGTAGTTAGGTTCAGGAGTCAAACTGGCCAGGTGAAGGTGCCTAGTTCTATTGCTGTGGACATGAGCCAATGTCCACAGCAACATCTGTTGCTGATTACATCTGCAGTCAGCTAGGAGGTGTGCTTGCTGCAGTGAATGATGTTTGATTTAATTGGTTGGAAGCTTAGATTAGAGAGCTCAATGTAGAACAGCCCAAGCAGCTCAGCATGCCTCATCTCAGCACTCCTAGTTCAGCCCAGGCCTTTGGAGATGCAGAAAGGAATCACCTGGGGAAAGTTGTCGGAACCCAGACACCTGGGGAGACAGCCAGCAGAGATCACACTGTGCCTTCCCACATAAGAAAGAACCTCAATTGAAAGTTAGCTGCCTTTCCTCTGAAGAACTATACATTTTTAAATAAATAAATCCCCTTTTATTAAAAGCCAATCCATCTCTGGTGTGTTGCATTCCAATAGCTAGCAGACTAGAGCAGACTTGAACTCTATAATTATTTGAAGTAGCAGTACAAGTGTAAAATCAATTTATTTTCTGCATTGATAAGAATTTATTTTTCTATGCTTGTTAAAAAAAGCTTTTCTGTGTGTTTTCATCTTGAAAAGAACAGTTTTTAAATATACCAAGAGATCTTTACAACTGACGTTATCACAGTATAAAGCTTTCTGTTACACAGTTTTATCCAATAACCCAGAATAATGACTATTCTCACTCACCAGAGGAGTCAGGCACAGATGCTCCTTAAAAAAAACAAAATCACTTTTGAAATTGCATAGGTAATGAGGAAGGAAAACTGGGGGAGGGTGAGCTCTAACTTCTGGAAAAGCCAATCTTGAGTGTAATCAGCTGACTCCCTTCAAATGCAAACTCCCTCATCATCTCAGAAACTCTGATGTCAATAATTCATGTAAAATTCAAAAAATGAATTAATATAAATTTGAACACCAAGGTCTAGATCATAAATTTAAATTAAAAGAATCTCAGGAATCCAAATCCATATGTGTGTGTGTGGTGGGGGTCAATGCTGGAATTGGTTAAAAAGTATGGGAGGGGCAGGAAAGCGGAGAAATTATACCCCCAATTAATCTAATATTAAACTTATCATTTTAAGGGTATTATGGTTCTAAATACTATGTGAATTCCAGAAATATTTATACTTCTTAATTAACATTCATAAGTGAAAACGTGTATCTTTTTTAACATACATAACTTCATGTTATACTTATCAAAACTATGTTGAATAGATAGGATACATATTACTGAATTCTTTTAAAATTGGCAAATCTATGCACATATAGATTAAATGTCTTGCCAAAAAATGATTGTTAAAATAAATGCTGTTTTCTAAATACCAATTATGACTTCTCGATTTTTTTAAATTAATAATGTTAAACTATCATGACATCCCTATTGTTTTCCTGTAAAAGAATAAAATACTATTTTAAGGCTTCCAAGAAATTCAGGTTCATAGGAATTTCTATTTCTTTCTATACTGCTTTTTATTTCACATTTATGTTGTACTTTTTACATGCATGGTCTACTGTTCTACTGGGAAAGTCTGCTTGTTTTAATGTGTTTATTGTGCATGAATAGATAGAACATGGTAGTTACCAGGACTCTTCACCAAGCTGCTGTCCTTGCTCCTTGTTTGTCCCTACCAGCCCTCCCATGCCCTGACCACCTTGAAACTAATCTTGCAGCTGTGACCACAGGGAAACAATATAAAAGCAAAACCAGGAAACAATAAAAAACGCCTTGGACTGCAGAAAATGAAATTGAAAAAGACAATCTCAGATATCAGTTATTACCAGTTTCAACGTTGCACCAGAACTCTCCCTTTCTCTTTTGGGGAGCCCTACTTACCCTTGTCCAGACTGTAAAACTCACCCAACCCACCTGCCTTCCTCAGAGTTGAGTCTACTCTACCCCTTTACCATGTCAGCCATGAATAAAGTCATCCTGGCCTGTCTGATACAGTTTCTGTTCGACAATTGTATAACATCTGAACTGTACAAAGTTGTAATAACATAGTTTGAAGATCAATTATATATCTTTGAATGGCTCTATGTTCACCACATAAAATAATATTTGGATATGAAGAGAAGGGACTTCTATGACTTCTAGGCTAAACAGATGAAACATTTGGTGAGACTTTTCCAAGTTCCCCTGTTGGATGAAGTCACAAGTGGCAGAACTAGGAGAGCAAAGCAGTGAGGACCCTTGATGCTGTGTAAAGGTTTCCCCATATGCAGGAAGGTGGGAAGTATGCAAGAAACAAATTTCTATTGATGGGAATGTCTCTGTTTCTACACATACCAGCTGTTCTCTACTTAGGAAAACAAAAACTAAGTGGGTATTAAACAAGATAAACTTAATAAAACAATGCAACTGGTAGGCAAGAACATGGAAGAACTGTTTACTTAAATGCTCGGCCCCCCGTTCTTCCAAGGCTTCTGATCTTGGAGACCAGATGATTGAATTGGTAGCCAGGTGCCTGCACTCTGCAACTTTCCCTCTTAGTTTTTCCAAAGTCCCTTATAATCCTAATAAAATATCAGACAACACATTAGGCATTAGACATTTATGTCTCTATCATGACTCACACCTCCATCAATTCAAAGTAAACCCAAAGATATGCTCTTTCAAATTTTGCCCACGGTGGGTGGCAGTTTTCCTATCTTTCTGAGTCATCTCTGCTTAGGGCCATAATGATACTGCCATACACTTCCAGTTTGTAGCAGCACCTGGTAGAGAACCATCTATAACTTAAAACTTTTTCTTCTTTTATCATTGGACCTATAGAAAGGTTCCCTCTGAGTTCATAAGGGAGACAGAGTGGTAACAACTTAAAACTGTATGTCCTATGTGAATGCCACCTTTTCACAAAGGTACTTTCCAGACCTGCTCAAGCCTAAAGTCACATGCACCATTTGCCTTGACAATAGCATATTACTGAGCATCTCTAATGGTTTGGTAGTCGTGTCATCTCCTGTGGTTATAGATATAATTTCTACCAGCTCCTGGTATCAAGCTGAGAGATGTTTACCGAAGTGAAAATCGGTCTGTAGAAAATCCTCCTTGGATGTGGGTAAGGGCATGTAGAAGTGAGCTGTGGACTATTCTACCAGGTGAACTCATTTTGAAGTCTTGTATTGCCAAAAAAAAAGTCAGTAGTCATTTATATTTGAGTTATAAATAGTTTGGGTCCCCCAACCTTGCATAAACAGCCATGAGTTGTGAAAAAGGGGAAACTTGTCTACACCTATAATAGACATGACTGAAGAATTTATAGGTAAAG
This sequence comes from Tamandua tetradactyla, assembly GCF_023851605.1. NCBI lineage: Eukaryota > Metazoa > Chordata > Mammalia > Pilosa > Myrmecophagidae > Tamandua > Tamandua tetradactyla. The sequence goes on along the minus strand of NC_135345.1, from coordinate 36,581,165 downwards.
GGGGAAACAAAACCATGTGTCACAAAAATAAATAGGGGAAATGGTTCCATTTATCAGGGAGAAAACAGCCTATTGAAAGATTATCTTTCATTGATAGAGTCAGAATCACTTGAGTGACTGCTATGTGTCTTAAATCTGATCCTTTCTCTCATCTTTATTATTTTATTTTGGTGTCAGGGAAAAGATAACATAGTTTTAGTTTAAATGTCACTGGTACTTGAGAGTCACACACATATAGGTCTGAAGCTTGAATAACATCCCAGAGTTTTTTGTTTTGAGTTGGAAGACACTTGATAGTGTTAATTTCTTTGGGAGGAGAAAGTTTGATTTTTGGTGACCAAAATGATAGACTCTAATCTAACAGAGATGATTAGTGATCACTGATAGCATGTTCTTTACTCCAATTTTTTTTTTCTTTTTTTCTTTTCTTTGGTAAGAGCGGTGTACACTACTTGTGACTAAATTTGCTAAATAATCTCAATTGCTTTCTTTCTCTAATCTGTTTGGATCATGACCTCATAGCAGCCTTAACACGACAAAATGAAAGGGAAAAATAAGGAAAGCAGAATGGACTCTTTAGTCACCGCTCAGAAGAATGTCACTTTAAACCACATTGAAACTATTTGTTACGAGCTTATAAGTAACTCACTGCTTATAATCTAAGTGATGTTGCTGTAATTACTCCATGATGTTCAAAAGATGAGCATTAGGAACATGTCTAAAGTAACCTTCCTGATGAAATAAGAGAAGAAAAATAATTTATTATAACGTATAAGCTGAACATAATAAAGTTATCTCACTTATATGACAGTTGAAGCCCATTAGAAAAACACACAAGGGAAGCAAGAATAAAATTTTATTTATATATCTATACAGTTTAGAAATAATTAATTTTAAATTTCATAGTTAATGTGCCCACAACTGCTTGCCTCTCCCGTTTCCTGAAATTTTTAATTGAGGCATATAAAGTTGGTTCACATGGATTAAACACGTGGCGTTGCAGTAGATTAAATATGTGGAAATTACGCCATACTATTTAATTTATAAATAATTGATTCAATTATTATATTACTAAAATATGAAGTGATAATTACAAAGTTACCTGGAGAAAATTTTGTTCAGCTTCTTTACAGTTTTTTTCTGTTCTGCATGAGCAGGCACCAGGCCCTGGGTCTCTCTGCCATAGCAGGCGAGAATCCTGCCTGCTGAGCCACCATGGCCTGCTCTTTTCTTTCTTTGTTTTTTTTTTTCCTTTATGGTTTTCATACATTAAAATTTAATTGGGTGGTGCAATGGTGGCTCAATGGCAGAATTTTCACCTGCCATGCCAGAGGCCAGGATTTGATTCCCAGAGTCTGCCCATGGAAAATAATAATAATAATAATAATAATAATAATAGTCCTGCTAAGTTCAAATGTGTCATTTTGGTGTTTATTCAAGTCCCTGAAAAATAAGGAATTATACACACACACACACACACACACACACACACACACACATATGTATATGACTGTGTGGTATATGTATGTGTGTATATATATACATACATTTATGTGTGTGTGTGTGTGTAGTGCATATATGACTGTGTGGTGTATATATGGATTTTTGTATGATGTGTATATGCGTATATTTTCCAAAATATGTAGAAGGAGATTTGGTTACCTTAAAATAAGATATGAATTGATGTATTTATTTCAGTCTATTTCCAGTTGTTTACCCCTTTCTAAAAACCACTCACCTATATATGTTAGCTAAAGATACTTTCATTAAATTTTAAGAAATTATTTTTTTAACCAAAATTCTTCCAATTCATCATTTAAATAAGCAATTATTCCTAAAATAAATTATTGTGTGGCCCTCTTACAATATAAATAGCAATTTACTATGTAAATTTGAAATGCTTGAAAAATCAATAAGATTAGACTACATTTCATAAAAGTATACTAAACAGGATATTTTATTTGTAAATAAAAAATAAAACTTCAAAGCTAATGAGCTATGAGAGATCAAAGGAGAAAGAAAGCAATAATCATAATGCTATGTATTGGTTTTCTTAAAAATACTGAAGTGTCCAAATTTCATTAATGGTTTACCCACCTGCTTGCCTTACAGAAAGACAATTTCCCAGTTCAAATCTACATGCATCTGGTAACTTCTAAGAGATTAAAAATGGGCAGTTTATGTGTTCTTCAAGAAATGCTCAGTGTAAGAATGGTCTCCTTAATAGCTGAATAAAAAATGATTTGTGTGGAATAGTACTAGATTCCGTTATTTCCTTCAAGTCAGTTCTCTAAATTTAGTTATTTACATACAATTATGCATGATATTTTGTCATATTTTAGTTTCATTCATACTATTGCAAATTTTAGCTTTAAATCAATTCACATTTTATTTAAGTTATTTTCAAAAGAAAATTTCTACCATTGCTGTAAAGGCAAATACAATGTTACTCCCTTTAATAGAAGATAAAATTTGTATTTTGGACTATTAGGACTTTTGGGGAACAATAAACCAAGTTTAGTTTTTCCCTACTTTATTCCTTCCAAACTCATTCTGTAGTTTAGTTTCCATTGCACTTTGGAAAAAATGTAAGGTAGATCCCATGGCATTTCCCCGTTATTTCTTGACCATTCAAAAGCTCTTTCTGTTTGCAGAATGGTCTCAGTTCATATGTTAAAACCTTGCCTTCCTTCAGTTTTTCCCCTCTGGCTTGGTTATCTGCTGTGGCATCTTCACTGTTTCTGCATTTAAAGTTTCTGCCCCACCTCATAAATGAAAAGCTGCCTCTGGCTCCTCTGTGTTGCAGAGATAGAGCATAAAAGGAAAAAGTTAGGAAAGGATTTAGTTGTTGGACACTAATGCAACCAGGCATTGTATTTGTCTGGTTGTGCCAGGTGTTGGAAGCTGACTCATCCTCAACTGGTTGTTTTCTTCAGCAATTCTGAACCTTCTAGAGTCTGCAGGTTCTTTGAGGTTAGCAGGTCTTCATTTCATTTGAATTTACAATACCTCACATATTCAGCCGTTGCATTCTTTAGGATAACTCCAGCCTGTTTCATCTGCGGTTCCCTTGCCCTGTAGTATAGACCTCCTGGACATTTGTTCACATGACTTGGTAGATATTGCTATCCTGGTCTGCACATCCAGTCCCCAAGAATCAAACATATCTGACTTAAAATTACAAGAAAGGCAATTACTTCCTAATAGGGGAACTTCTGCTCTACTTCTGCAGCTTTTCATTTAGAATCTCCTTCACCACTCTCTCTCCCTGGTTCCAGAACAGCTGCTCACCAATATACTGTACCCTAACATCCAGGGGATACTGGTCAAGAAGTCCGGAGGTCTCCTTTAAACTCTTCTCATCAGTCTTGAATTGAGAGGGAAGCAATCCTACCCTTCCCAAAAAGGGGCAGGCACAAAACACACTGACAATTGTCTCCAAAGAAATCTACCTCATTTAGATTCTCCAGTTTTTTTTATATCTTCAAGGTGGGGGCTAGGAAAAGTGCTAGAAAACTGATAATGCAAACAATTTTTGACAAGTTCTGACTTGTCTTTTCGGGTTTTGCAAGTGCATGGTACCTATTATCTTGGGGAGAAAAAAACTTATTTGCATATCCTGTAACAATGGTGATTAAATAAACAAAATGAATGCTAATTTTTTTTGAGTTTTAACACATCACATGACTTCATCTGCATAAATTTGAACATATATTGTCAGAACTTTATTGTGAACTATTTCCCACAAGCCGAATGATTTTTATTAAATTCTAATTAGATACTGTTGCTTGCTGAAAACCTGCTGTTAAAAAAAGAGGTTAGCTATAGCTTTAGAAGAGTCAAAGATCAACTGACACTGGACTGAGATATTTCTCTTAAATGCCATGAGGAATACTGAAAGAGAATTGAATGAGAGTAGCTTTCTCACTTGTGATTCAATAATTTTATTTTCATGTTACTAAACCAACTTAAAGCAATATTTTCTTCCCACATTTTTGGAAAATACTGTAATAAGAAAAAAGATTATTGCATTTTTTTAGCCTCTAAAACACAGATAGCTCTCATAATATCACTAATTATTTTTCTTATATATTTATTTGCTTAAAAGTTTATTTTTTTAATATTTAGGGAGAAGAGCAGAGTATTAATTTCCTATCATAAACGAGTATACTTATAATTAAAAAACAGACAGTGCAAATAAAATTGCACAGAATTGTACCTTGACCCTATATATAATCACTATAAAAACCCTATTGTATGTTTATGGAGTCTTTTCTTCTATGCATATGTTTGTTTATATATTTAAGCAAATATTTTAAAAAATCATGGAGACACTTCAGGTGTTAGGCACATTGTGGTGCATGTGTGCCTCTCCAAACCCTAGAAATATTAGATTTGTGTTAATGTAAGTTAAAAAAAAAACTAGATTTGAAACTAGATTATACTTCTTTGTGAACCAGACCATGAAACAAGAGCAGTAAACTGTGGCTTAAAAGTCACAGTCACACATAAAGCTGGAAAATAAATATATTCAAAGAATTCGAATTTTATTTCTAAATAGTAATGGGTCCTTAAAGAATCCCATGAGAAGTATGTAGAACAGAGGCAGTTTTTATACATGAAATGGAAGACCTGGTAGGGATTATTTATTATAGAACAGACTAAAAAAAAAAAAAGGTTTTCTAAAACCGGGATCCAAGGATCCATATGGAACTTCTTATTGGTGTGGTGGCTAGGAGGCAGAGCTATCCACTCAACAAAGATCCAGGGAAAATTGTCTCTTTCCTGAGGAACTGAAAAAGTCATTGTTTTATTTTGCAAAGATGTTCCAAAACAGGACAGGCAATCCATAGGTTTTCACAATGCAAATATATAAGCTTACAGTTCGAAGGCCATCAAAATGTCCAAATCAAGGCATCATCAAGATGATTCTTTCTTCCTCAAGATTGCCTATCATCGATCCTGAACTCCTCTGTCACATGGTGGCATCTGCTGGTTTCTCCCTTCTGTTCCGGGTTTTGTTGCTTCCAATATTTTGTTTCCTAGCTTTCTCTGTCTTTGTCTGAATTTCATTGTCTTATAAAGGACTCCAGTAGGAGGATTGAGACCCACCCTGAATGAGGTTGGGTATACCAAAGATCCTACTTACAATGGGTCCACACTTACAAGAATGGATTAACATTGAGAACATACATTTTGGGGTTACAAACAGCTTCAAACCATCACACTCTAGACTATGAACCTCAAAAAGACATGCTCTTTTCATATGCAAATATATTAATTCCATCACAATATCTCAAAGGACTTAAGTCATTTCAGTAAGAATATGAAGTACAAAGTTTTATCAAAAGCGGTTTATACATGTACTCTGTCCTGGGACACAATTTCCTTCTGACTGTGGACCTGTGAAACTTAGAGAAAAGGTTATCTGCTTCTAATAAATAAAGAAGGTACAGTATAGGATAAGCATACTCATGTCCATAGGGAGAAACTGGGAGGGAAACAGCAGCCAAGGGCCCCAAATAATTACGAAAAACTTGTATAGCATAAACCATTAGATTTCAAGGTCTGAGAGTCATCTATATGACTCCATCAAACTGAGATGCTTTCTCCTCTGAGCTTGAAGGAATGGCAGCCCAACCATTTCCAAGTGCTTGCACAGTAGCCATGCTCTCCCAAACAACTGGGGTGAAGTTTACAACATGTCCAAGAATTGGAGTGAAGACCAGGCTCTCTGCAATGCCCTCAGGCATCTGAGAAACCTGTGGTGGTAACACTCTTCCTAACAATAGGGAGGAAAGCCTGCCCTCTCCAAGCTCCAGGGCATACTTACCCTTTCTACATGCATCCTTACCCAAAATGATGTCTTTGGTCCGGACATCAGCTTCTACAGTTCTGCTTTGAAGTCATTTTTCCTCATTATGTCCCTTTTCTTTTACTTTTAGTCTAGGCTGGCAGTGGTGCCATGCATACAGATCTCACAAAAAAGTTGTAGATTTCACATTTAGTACACTGGGGACCAAACCACCAGATATTTTCCACAAATCCTTTTTAGATGACTGCATTTCCAAAATGACTTGCACTGAGTGGCTGACTGTTATATCCTCACACGAAGTACTATTCTCTGATTACTTTTTCTCTGGAAGTTCAGAATTTTCCAAACCATCAATTTCTGGTTTCTTTGTATTCAGGAGTTCAGTTTTCAGCTTATCCCTTTCCTCTTACATTTTACTCTCAGCTGGAAAGAGAAACCAGGGCTTCACTTTTCAAATTTTAGTTTCAAAATCTTCTCACCTGAAAATCGAAGCTCATCACCTTCAAATTCTGCCTTCCATCTGAAATCAGTACTCAATTTTGCCAAGTTCTTTGCCAGTTTAAAACAAAGACCACCTTCCTGTTTGCAATAACATATTCATCATTTCTGTCCAAGCCCTCGTCAGAAGTACCTATAAAATCCATATTTGTACCAACAGTCTCTTCAGTGAAATCTAAGCCTTTTCTATTAAATGCCTCACAATTCTTCCAAAACCTACCTCTTAGCCATTTGTAAAGCCATTTCCATATTTTTGCTGCTTGCAATAGCAGAACCCCACATTCATGATACCAAACTCCATTCAAGCTTGTCAAGCTGCCCAAAGCAGATGCCACGAAATGCATTAGCATGTATAATGCAGATTTATTAGTTTACAAACTTTCAGTTCTGAAGCCATGAAAATATCTGAATCAAGGCATCACTGAGATGATACCTTCTTCCTCAAGACTGGCTGCTAATCAATGCTAGACTCTGTCACATGGTAAGGCACATGGCAGCATCCGCTGATCTCTCCCTTCTGTTCTGGAATTTGTTGTTTCCAACTTCTTGTTTCTCTGTTTTTCTCTGTCTTTGTCTGAACTTCATCATCTTTTAAAGGCCTCCGGTAAGAGGATTAAGACTCACCCTGAATGAAGTGGGTAACATCTTAAGATCCTACTCGCTATCCAGTTGAGAGAAGGGTAGAGTCATGTATGTCACCAAAAGGAAAGTTAGAGGATAAAATTTGAGACTGCATGACATAGCAAATCCTAGAGTGGAAAATGATCATGGTTAATTGTAAAAATTTAGGAAATTTCTTACATAAGTAGAACAAATTTGCATCACCATTACAAGGTATCCATTATAGGTTGTTAAATGGGAAAACAAAATTAATGTAAGCTAAGGTCTAGAGTTAACAGTAACTGACATTCATTAATTGTAACAAAGGCACTTTGCTAAAGCTAAATGTCAATAATAGGGGGATATAAAGATAGAGGATTTTTTTTTTCTTTGGAAGAAATGAGAATTTTCTCATATTACCTACAGTGGTGAATGTAAATTATGGGATTGTAATAAAATCCATTGATTATACACTTAGGATGGATTGAATGGTATGTGAATAAAACAGTTATTAAAACAAAACAAAACAAAAACATCCCACTCACCAAAAGATCCTGCTTACAGTGGGTCCACACCCACAGAAATGGATTAAATTTAAAATCGTAATTTTCTGGGATAAGTCCAGTTTCAAACCATCACAATCTTTGAGGGAAAAAGAGAAAATATCCAACTATAGGACTTATCTTGAAGCTGAAATTCAATCTATCAGAAAAGGTAACTAATAAGCATCACAGAAAAGGGCTGACCACAAAGTAGGTAGAAACACACACAGACTCATCCACATTCACACAGATCCCCTCACAGACACCAGTAAATTCAAGTTAAGGGAAATTACCTGCCAATGTAAAGCATACAATAGACCATACATGATGACTTTTACAGTTAACATCTTTAAAGGCTTCAGAGAGATAAAAGAAAGAAATCATCAACTAAAATATCAATGGTATGAGGCCAGAATAGGCATGTCTGAATCATAATCATTGAAAAATAACATTATTGAAGTCTGAAAATTAAAGAATAGGCTAAAATTGAAATCAATAGAAACAGTATCACAAAAGTTAACAGACAGAATAAATTCCAGAAGAGAGAGGAAATTTTTGAATTGGAAAATCGTACTGAAGAAGTACCTATGATTAAAGACAGAGAGAAAAAGCATGGAGAATTTGATATAAAACTTAAAAGATCCAGTGAACACTAAGAAAATTTTCAGATTATATTTTAGAGAGAATGATAGAAAAACATGAAATAATCTGGCTGAAGAAATTTATTTCAGAACTCAAGAATATGTGGCTGCACAATAAAAAATAAAGTTTAAAATTATCCTACATCATTTACAAATTATGTGAAAAAAATAAATTTAAAAAATGTTTTGAATCAATGATAAAGTTATTACATAATCAAATGTAGAAATTATTGGAAGAAAGACTGAGTAAAAGGAAGGAAGGAAATGACAAAAGTGATGACAATTTAATAAAGGGCTCAGTAATCTTAACGTGTTATGGAGAAATGGACAATTTTCTTTGAAAATTAAGCCTACAAAATGTAAGAACAAAATAAAGCTAAGTTAAATACAGAACAAAATCATTAAAAACCCTGAGAACTAGAAAAAGAAAACAAAATGGCCATATATATAAATGGCCAAATAAATAATTTGAATACACAAATTATTCACATTCAAATGATAACTACATTGAGATAACAGATTTATAAAAATAATAAAAACAACTAATGTCAGATAAATTAAAATATAATTTTGAATATATGAAGTATTGATGAAGATTTGGAGCATATACTCTGTGGTAAGTGTTCAAGTTGGTACATGTCTTTGGAAAATAGTTTGATTTCATCTAATATAGTTGAAAGACATTTATGCTATGACTGAGCATTTTATTTCTGGGTAATATTTTGTAGTAATAAACAAATACACAGACATTTAAATACACTTCACCCAATAAATTGGGTAGCTTTTAAATATTTATGGCTAAATGAATAGATATTAATAGATAAAGTATATATAAATATGGATAGTTATAAACATTTTTCAAGAATACAAATACAGATGCATGTACAAGAAATTGCTCACAGCAACATTTAGTGCCTTCAAGCTTGAGGCAATTTAAGTATATATCAGCAGTAAATGGACAAAAAAATTGTAGTTTATTTTTCATTGGATAATTACACAATAATGAAGATAAGCTAACCACAGCAATATGTTGCAAGATACATAGTTCTTAGAAATATAATGTAGAATAAGAAAATACGTCTCAGAAATATATATATTAATGATTTCATTTAAATATAAAAATAATGGGCAAAAATTCTATTGTACAGGAATGCCCACATAGATAAGTTACCTTTCCAGGCTTTTTCAAAGCAAAGGAGTTACCATAAAAGTCATAAGAGTAATTACCTCTAAGGGAAAGGCACTGGACGAGGTCTTAAAGAAATCCCACATTGCATTTCTAGAGAGCTGGAGTTCTTCTGTTTCTTGATTGGTTAATGGCCACATGGTATTTGAACCTAAAAATTCTACTGTGTGCTAAGTAAAATAAAATATCTACCTACATTGGCTTGCCAGGTGCAGCCACTTTTCTGGAAGTACAGGGAATTTCTAAAGAGCTAAAAATAAAATGAAAGTGAAATTTTCCAAAAAAATCCCAACGACAATATACCCTGCAAAATTTGTAGGTTAAATAACAATTGGAAATAAGCTGATTTTGTTTCAACGGAAATAGCCTATCAAAAAAAGACAAATTCATTGCAATAACTAATCTATGATCTTCCCCCACTTCATAAGAACTACCTTTATAAGGAAACTAAATGCCAACCAATTATTGTGATTTCCCTTTTGGGGTCCTCTAATTGCCTTTATGAGCTAATGTAACTTGCTAACTATTTTGAGATGCTTACCTTGGTTTGAGCTTTCCCTGCTGGAGCAAATTTCTCTTTCAATAAAAACATTATAATAATTGTTATTGGTGGTTCAGTTTTTTTTTTTCCGAACACGTGAATTCATGTTATATTCATTTTTGTAGGTGTTCTATATTTTAAATTGTTTTTAAAGAACAAAAGGAGAAGAGGAAGAAAATACCAGTCTTGCAAATATCAGATGAATTCCTCAAATATCTTGGGAACAGATAATTCTGTTATCACAAAGGCACTTTCAGAGAAGGGAAAGAAAGTAAATTGTTACAATTAATTTCATGAAAACAATATAAACCTCACTCACAACCAACATAGACATTATGAAAAAAAAATTCCAGGTCAATTTTATTCATGAAAATTTATGCACGTTTTTGTAAGCAAACTTTCAGCAAAATAAACCATGCAAGGGATAAAATATATTTAGTGTGTGGCACGCATATATATATGCATTTAGGTACACTATTGGTAATTACATATGTATTTATATCTACATGTAAATTTATGTTCAATTATATTAAATTCAGCAGTTTAAGACATAAAATGAGAAAAACACATTGTTTTCTCAATGGGTGCAGAAAAGAATTCAGTAAAATTCAACACTCATAACAAACAAAACAAGCAAAGGAAACATCTAAGTAAACATCCTTAACCTATTAAAAGATTATTTAAAATTTCCCTTTTAACCACATTCAAATATATATTTCAGTGCTGTTAATTTCATTTACAATGTTGAGTATGTTATTAGAGTAAAAAATGAAAGAAAATAGACCCACATGAGACAGTACAATACAAACAATGAATCCTAAGGAAACCATGGACTTTAGTTAATAATACAATTTAAACAATATTCTTCCATGAATTGTAACAAATGTACCACACTAATGCATAGTGTTAATAATGGTATGGGGAGGAAGTATATGGGAACTCTTATTTCTGCATGATTTTTCTGTAAAAATCTACTTCTCCAATTTAAAGAGGACTAATCTAAAAAAGTCTAATCTAAAATGAGTAAAATTATACCATGAATTTAAAATACAACATGGGAAAATACTTACGTGATATCAGGATATAAGTATTTTTCTTAAGCAAGATACCCAAAGCACAGAAAACCTGATGAAATATGTCATTTGTAAGACATTCAGTTGGATGTTACCATAATCAGACTGAAAGTTAAGACACAAACAGAAAACACTTGCAACACATTCTATAAAAAATAGATTAACAGAAGTCAACAAACATTTTCTGTAAAGACCTAGATAATTGTAATTACCCAACTTTGCCATTTTAGCACTAAAGCAGTCATTGATAATGTGAAAATGAATTGCCATGAATACTGTAATTAAAAAATATATATTTAAACTTTCACTATTTACAGATGGCATGTCTCTAAAGACAAAAATAAATCCCCCCAAACTACAACAAGCTAGTAGAGCTAATAAAAAGTTCAGCAAAGTGGTGGGATATAAAGCAAACATGCAAAAATCAGTAGTGTTTCTATACATTAGTAAGATTTTTTTTTGATATCTGAGGAAGATATATTTAAAAATTCATTTACAATAGCAAGTAAAAGAATCAAGTGTATAGGAATAAGTTTAACCAGGGATGTAAAGGACCTGTACAGAGAAAACAAACAATTTTGCTAAAAGATATCAAAGAAGACCTAAATAAATGAAGGACATTCCATGTTCATGGATTAAAAGACAAATATCACTAAGATGTCAATTTTATCCAAATTTATTTGCAGATTTAAAGCAATCCTTATAAAATTCCCAACACCCATTTTTCGGAACTCAAAAAGCCAATCATCAAACTTATATGGAGGGGTTGGGAACCCCAAATAGTAAAAAACATCTTGAAAAAGAAAAATGAAGTAAGAGGACTTATATGTACTGACTTTAAAGCATATTTCAAAGCCATAGTGGTCAAAACAGCATGGTACTGGCAAAAAGATAGATATGTTGACCAATGGAATTAAATTGAAGGTCTGGAAATAGACCATCATATCTATGGACAAGTAATATTCAACAAAGCTTCCAAGTCCAATCAACTGGCAATAAAGTAGTCTTTTCAATAAATGGTGCCAGGAGAAATGAGTATCCATAAGCTAAAGAATGAGAAAGAACCACTTTCTCACAGCATATGTGAATTAACTCAAAATGAATCAAAGACCTAAATATAAGACTCAGAATGATAAAGTTCCTAGAAAAAAAATATATAGGAAAGTATCTTAAAGATTTTGAGTTTAGGCTATGGTTTCTTAGATATTACACCTAATGCACAAGCAACAAAAGAAAATATAGAAAAACGGGACTGCCTCAAAATTACAAACTTTGGTGTATCAAAGACTTTGTCAAGAAAGCCTACTTAATAAGAAAAATATATGCAAACCACATATCTGATAAAGGTCTGACATTCAAAACATGCAAAGAGCTCCTACACTGAACAATAGAAACACAAAGAATCTGATTTAAAAATTGGGCAAAAGACTTGAATAGACATTTCTCCAAAGAAGATATGTAAATGATTAAAAAGCACATGAAAAGATGTTCAACATCTCTAGCTACTAAAGAAATGTCAACCAAACCAAAGTGAGATATCATTTCACGCATATTAGAATGGACACTGTTAAACAGAAAACTACAAGTACTGGAGAGGTTGTGGAGAAATAGAAATATTTTCATTGCTGGTGAATGAAAAATGGTGCAGCCTCTGTGAAAAACAGTTTGGAGGTTCCTCAGGTAGATAATATAGAACTGCCATTGGATTTGTCAATCCTGCTTCTAGGTATAAACTTAGAAGAATTGAAAGCAGGAACATGAACAGACATTTGTACAACTATGTTCATAGTGGCATTATTCATAATTATTAAAGAACGAAATAACCAAAGTGTCCATCACCTGATAAATGAATAAGGAAAATATGATACGTACATAAGATGGAATATGATTCAGCTGTAAAAAGGAATGAAGTCCTGAAGTATGCAACAGCATGGATGACGAATTATGCTGAGTGAAATATGCCAGACACGAAAGAACCAGTATTTAATGATCTCGTCGTTATGAGCATATTATTGTAAGCAAGCTCATAGAGTTAGAATCTAGAATATACCTTACCAGGAGATAGATTGAGGTTGGGGAATGGGATGTTGATAATTAATTTGTACAGAATTTGTACTTAGACCAATATAAAGATTTAGAAATGGACCGTGATGATGGTAGCACATTGTTGTGAGTGTAATCAACAGCACAGCACTATGTAGGTAAATGTGGCTAAAAGAGAAAACATGAGGATATATATATATATATATATATATATATATATATATATATATATATATATATATATTACTAGAATAAAAATTAAAAGATAAAACATGGGACTGTACAGCACAGTTAATCTTATTGTAAAAGATGGACTATAGTTTTAGTACAAGTATAAGACTTTTCTTTTATTGGTTATAACAAATGTATGATACTAACTACAGGTGGTATTAGCAGAGTTGTGTATGGGGGAAAGATATACCTAATGTAAATGAGGCACAATAGATAGAACTATTTTAATACTCTTTCATCATTTGTAACAATGGTAAGTACTGTTAAAATATACACAGTTATAAAAAATTACTATTATCAATAGTAACAAATGTCCCACACCAATGCAATGTGCTGGCGGTGGGGTGGTCTGTGAGAATCCTGCATTTTATCAATAATTGTTTTGTAAACTTACAATTTCCATAATGAAAATAAAAGCCTTTTTTTGAACAATTGTTGTTTCTCAAGGAAAGTCTGCTTAGTACTGAGGCTCCACTACAGACCATTAGCTTTCAAGTGTCCTGGAACAATAAGTAGAGTTCACCAGAATGAGGACCTGAAATCACGGAATATGTATCATAGCCCACCTGAATGAATTATGCTCTACAACTTGATTCACAACATGCTGAAGCTTATAGCCCTTCTGTTCAACAAGAATCAATTGAATTCAGAGATAAATTTGGCCAGAGATGAATTTACTTAATTGGGGCATTTGGCATAAGACAATTGAGAGTTAATTCTGTACTTAATTTTTAATTAGGTAGCATGTTTTACCAGTGACTGTTTCTTCTTTAATTCATATCTTCTCCTGGAGACATAACCCAAGCTGATATATCCTTCCAGTCCACATCAGTTTTTCTTCATTCTTGTCCTCAATAAATCCGCAGCCAACTCTGACATTCAGATTTCATGAAATTTTAATAATGGCCAATAGGTGTAAAAAAAAGACATAATTTTCAAGAAACTGTCAAAGTATGACTTGTCATGTAAAGAGTCCTCGTGCACTCTGGCAGGATAAATATAAATGTTAAGGAAAGTTATACCAATCTTTCTGGAGAGCTGCATAAAATTTTACTGAAATGAATTTGTACATCCACTGCGAAGTTCAGAAATCATTCATAAGATGTTTTTGTGATTATTATGGCTCCCTATTCCAAGATAACCTTGGCGTGATTTCATGAAGGGAAAATATGCCAAAGATCTTGCACATTACATTAAGCAGTTTTTTTTTATATACATTTTAAAAGTCCTCTGATCAAGATTTCTAAATTTGGTATATTCCACCATATTCCATAACAGATTTAAAACCTGAGATGCTTATTTCAGAGGTGAACTCTCGCAGTAACTTGCGATGTTAGTCTAACTAGATAGAATATGAGGACCACAAAAAAAGATGGGTATATTTTGTAATGTTGGGAGATCAGTCCTAGGAAGAAGAAAAGTTAAGATGAGAATGAGTCTGAAAATAAGAGGTGGGTCAGTCTGAACTTTCAAATAAAGGGAGATTTCAGGAACAGTCTTGAAATTAGCTCAGAAATTAAGAGTACACCAAGTGTAAAACATATTAACAAATGAAAGTTGGGGTTATGTTATGAAAAGCTTATATAATTTCCAATTAATTTTGGGCATTTTGCATAGCACAATTAAGTGAGAATTAATTCCATGTTTGGTTTTTACTTATGTAGCATTATTTCACATAATTAGTAAAGTTTGTTGATATGCTTGGTAATCTTGCATATCTCTGGGACAGGTGTGCAGTGCTTGAGGTAATATGAAATACGTACACAGAGATTTAACACTTAAGATGAAAGGAAAATGAAGTTTTCATGCATGCTTCTACATGACATGTTCCCTGAATGATATTTATACAACATAAAATAATCAATGTGAATTAATCACTGATGAAGCTGTGGCTTACTAAAATGCAAAAGCATTCTTTTAGTAGTTGGAATGTAATGCTTTTCTGAGAGATCTTCTCAGTTCTATGACCAAAGTTGGTGTGATGTACCAGAATTGTTGGCCATAAATAAAAAGGGGTTACTAACTTGCTTGATTGATACTTGCTTGCTATAGGGTAGAGAATGGCTGCTAATACCTACAACTTTATTTTCAGCGGAAAGATTTGTTAGAACCGCAAGTGTGTTGCAATTCAGGTTATATTAGGAAGATATCTGTCTCCCATAGTTATTCAGATGCACTGGGAATAAGAAGTATGAATTAAGACCATATAATCCAGTTCGTGCAAATATGCAGATGTTCCCAAATCATCTCTTTATTCATGGGTTTGTATCTTTACTTGATAGCTATTGAAGCATTCAATTATGCATGCAGTTAAGATAGACTGAATAATTATTCTGTGTTATGGAATTGGGCTATAGTTTGGAGATACAATGGAGAATAAGAAATTGTCACTGACTTTGAGAGGTTTGAATTTCAGTTTATGTGAAATCTCTTTATAAACAATTATATTGTAATTATATTTAAAAAAGCTATAAGACTAATTAATGTCTTGGATTTTTGCATGTTTCAGATTTAGTAGGAAAGAATCTAGAATCTACTTTCTTCATGCTAATATACAAATGAGAAGTCCATATTATGTTTCAGAATGCCTAAGGTCTTTTCAGTGGGAAGTAAACATGTGTGTGCTTTTCTGATTCATTCCGTGTGACTACATGTGATCCTACCTCCTACATCTGCTGATCATTAGCATTCATAATCTGGGGGTCGGGGGTGGAAAATCCTTTATTACTCATGTGTGCAAGGAAGGGCTAAATAAACAAAGAATTGTGCCCCAGCAATTTACTTTGGCCTCAGTTGAAGCTACAACCAAAGTGCTTCATGTAACTGGACTTCTATCTCCCTCTTCATTTTTTTTCGTCTTTTATGTGGTGTGCTTTATTCTTTCTCATTAAGTTTGAATACTTGTAGATGTAAAAAAAAAAATGACTACTGATAGCTCTTTTCTTTATACCTTACTATTTCCAGCTGCAGAAAAGTTATTTGTAAAGCAATTTCTATAATATTATAGATATTCAGCCAACATATGGCTCCTTTGGTTGGGAAATACACAAATATAAATAAATTTTAAGTAATTAATTATACATTTTGCCTTTCATCATTAACTAAGGAGAGTGGTCAAATGTGTATAAGAAAAAATATGTAATAGTTTATTGTTTTATTTTCTTTGTTTCTAGTTAGATTTATCACACTGTTGAAAATTTGCATCTGGTAGTACTATAGATTGTTTACTAAATAGTTTACAGACATGGTAGAGATGATCATAGTCATATAAATGATAACTAGTCCTTGGAGCAAACTGAAAAGTATGTAAAATTATTTGTATGTCATATCTAAAGAAACTAAGATTCAAATATTTTAAGTGATTTTTCCCTACACAACTTGTAGATTATGATTGTCCTTTTATTTATTTATTTTTCTTTTTGGTCTACTATAGCTTCATTACTATTGCCAAAAGATACCCAGTACCTGGAAAATTAGCAAAGTAAGTATTGTCTATTAGATAAGGCATATAATACTAATGAAAGTTTCCATACTCATAATTGTTAAAACTCTTGGAATATTTATTCCCTTTTAGTGTCATTTATATTGATATCCCATATAATACATTTTTTAGGCATTCATTTCAACTAATTAAAAATGCCCTTAATCATTTGATTGCAGACCACACCATGATTTTAGAGGTCACTACCAATTTACTGACTTATTGAAGGAATTAATCCACCCTGAAATAGCCTTGACTCCCAACCATAGATTATTTTGGTGCATTAAAAGAGATTAGCATAAGCTTTTATTATAATTACTTACATTATTAACATGTAACTTATTAGCTGTACAGATTTCAAAGATTACATCTATAAAAAATTCTTAAGGGAGCAAAAGTACATATGGACAGATCAGAAGAAAAAAACTTTAATATCAGATAGAAAACTGCCTTAAGTTTAATAAGCATTATAATTTACAGTAGAATTTTGCATAAGACAAATGAAAAGATCAAGTAAATATAGTATCATGATAAAAGGAATAATAGTATAACTTTACCAATAAAACTTGTCCTAAGAATTTATGTCACCATTATTTTCCTATTGAGCTTGCATTGCAAATTATCTTTAGACAGTTAACAAAGATATTTATACTTATTTCTTGAGCAAGAAATACATAGCTCACTTCAGAAAGGAAAGGGAAGTCTGTTTGATTTAGGTTAAATGAGAAGTTGATGGCAAAAATAATTGGAATAAGAGGGTGGGCAACGGTGGCTCAGTGGCAGAGTTCTCACGTGCCATGCCAGAGACCCTGGTTCGATTCTGGGAGCCTGCCTATGACAAAAAAAAAAAAAAAAAAAAAAAAAGCAATTGGTATAAGAAATAACTAATAGTAATATACTGGACACCATATTTAGCATAGTGGTCTGGAAGGGCCCACTAAGAATAGCAAGAAACTCCTATGACTGGGGAAGTTCTGAGGGTTTAGCAGTTACCATCTAGAAAACAGGGACAGGAGCAGAACTCTTTGGGCTGAGATCAATTTTTTGTTACACAGAGGGATATTTCAAAGTTTTAAAAGAGTAACTGATCAGGGACACATAATAGCCATAAATGTATATTTGCCTTTTGCACATTCAGAAATTAAAACTTCATATTCGTAGTTGGAAAATCTAATATCCTTTTTTCAGCAATTGATGGGATACAAAGACAAAAAATTCAGTAAGGTCTAGACAGTCTGACCCAACTACCAATCATCCTGAACATATGATAGTTACAATCATCACCATTGATTTGACTACAAATTATGCTTTTTGTTTCAGGGGTGGGGGTAGTATATGATGCTTTTTACTAAGCTAAACCATATGCTGGGCCATAAAACAAATATTGATACATTTATAAAGAATTAAATCATCTAGAGTATATTTTATGGTTGCAAAAGAATGAAATTAGAAGCTCATAAAAATAAGAAATCTAAAACTGCTAACTAAACAATCATAAGAATAATTCACAAGGAAAATTACAACATAATAGGAACTGAATAGGAATGAAATGTCAACAAATCAAAATTTGTGGATGAAGCTCTGTTCACAAGGAAATTTATAGCTTTAATTTCTTATATTAGAAAAAATGAAGTTTCAAATGAATTATCTGCTTCCATTTAATATCCCAGAAAAATTAAATAAATCCAAAGAAAGTAGGAAATAGGAAATAAAGATGTTAAAACTAAAATAATACATATTAGAAAATTGATAAAAATGACAGAAATTAGAAACATAAAAATTTTTATTATCAAAAGATTAACAAATTACCAACTGAATGTGTGAGGTAAAAATAAATCATAGTCAGTGAAAACAAATTGTCAATATCAAGAACGAAAAGGGAGATTGTCATTATACATACCATAAGTGTTGTAGTGATATTAGGGAAATATCATGAATACCTTTTTTGCCTACAGATAAAATGAAGACGTTTCTTGAATAATGGAGCTTAGTAAAAGTGACACAAGATGAAACAAACATCTGAACAGAACTCTAGCTGTTTAAGAAAATGAAAACAATATTAAATTCCTTCTTTAAAAGATAATTTCAGACCCAGATGCTTTTGAGTTCTACTAAACATTTAAGAACAATTACTCTAACTTAAACAGACTTTTAAAAAATAAAAAAAGGAGAAAACACATCCCATTGTGTTTTATGAAGCCAAAACATTCTCAACTCAGAAATAACATACCCCCAAAATAAAATATCACAAATAAACAAAATAAAATTACAAGCCAATTGTTCTAGTTTGTTAGCTGCCACAATGCAACACACCAGACACAGATTGGCTTTTAATAAAAAGGGATTTATCTCATTAGTTCTTCAGAGGAAAGACAGCTAACTTTCAACTGAGGTTCTTTCTTATGCAGGAAGGCACAGAGTGATCTCTGCTGGCTTTCTCTCCAGGCCTCTGGATTCCAACAACTTTTCCAGGGTGATTCCTTTCTGCATCATCAAAGGCCTGGGCTGAGCTGTGAGTGCTGAGATGAGGTATGCTGAGCTGCTTGGGCTGGCTGCATTGAGCTCTCTCATTTAAGCACCAGCCAATTAAATCAAATGTCATTCATTACAGCAGACATACCTCTTAGCTGGCTGCAGATGTAATGAGCAAGAGATGAGGTGCACGTACCATTGGCTCATGTCCACAGCAACAGAACTAGGAACCTTCACCTGGTAAAGTTGACGTCTGAACCTAACTACCACATCAATATTATTCATGAATGGAAATGCGAGCACCTGTAACAAAATATCAACAATTCAAATATAGCCGTACACTAAAAAGATATGGTCAAGTTGGTGTTATCCCAGGGATGAAAGATTGATTTACAATATGAAAAATATCATCAATTCTATAGAATAAAGAAACACTTCAACAAATACAGAAAATGCATTTGACAAATCTTAACAGCTGTTCATTACAAAATTCTCAGTGAACTAAGATTGGAAGAATATATTTCAATCTAATAAAGATATCTATGAAAAACCAAGAACTAACATCTAATTTAATTGTGAAATATTTGATGCTTTCCCTCCATTAATAGGAAAAGGAAAGAAGGTGCATTCAGACATTGTTTAAGCAGCATGTATATTGGAGTCACCCTGACTGAAATTAATACAATAAAGAAATCAAGATAAAAGTAATAGAGTCTCTATTAACTGATAACAGGGTTGTTTCTAAAACAATATTAACTACTCTACAAAACAATCTCTAGGATTAACAAGTGAATTTAGCAAGGTAATAGTGTTGCAAATATAAAAAACTCATTCATATGCTATTCTGTAACACAAAGCAGTTAAAAATGGACATTAAATTAAAATTCCCTTGCCAAAAGGCCAAAAATATAGAATAGTTAAGGTATAAAATATTGCTGAGAGAAAATAAAGAAATGGGAAATTATATTATATTCACAGATTTGAAGGTTCAATATTGTTAAATGGATACTTCTTCCTAAATTGATCTTTAGATTCAGCAGAATTCCAATCATAATAACAGCAGATTTTTGTTAAAATTAACAAGCTATTACTAATATTTATTTAGAAATTAAGGGATCAAAAATGCAGCAAGAAATCTTGAAAAACAATAATGCTAATCAAGGCAACATGACACTGGAATTAGGATCCACAAATAGATCCTGAAAGAGACTATGGAGCTCTGAAAGAAAATCACAATTATTCAGTCATATGGTTTTGTCAGCATAGATACCAGAGTCATATAACATACAAAGGAAAGCCTTTTTCCAATATCATTAGGAAATAAAGTAATGCTTAAATTATACTTCCTGTTATGCACAAACTATTTCAAGATGGGTCATTGATCTAAATTAAAAGACAAAATTATAAATCTTTGAGAAGAAGTGGCTTGGAGTAGGCAAAGCTTTCTTAGTCAAGAAACAAAGAATAGTAAACATAAAATAAAAAAAAATAATAAAATAGTTTTCTACAAAATGAAAAAGGTGCTTATCAAAAAACATAATTAAGGAAATGAACAGACAAACCATAGATAGAAAGAATATTTGCAAAATATGTTCATGATAAAAGACCATATATAAAAATGTCTACAGCTCAATAATAAAAAGACAAACATCCCAAATATTAAAAGGCAAAAGATCTAACAGACAATTCAAAAAGGCCAATAAAAACCATAAAATTTTTTAACATCATTGTTCCTTAGAGAAATAAAATACCACTACATATCTGTTAGAATGATTAATAATAAATATTAAAAATAACTCAAAAATCCTATCTGAATGAATGGTTTAACAAATGGAATTCACATTTATTGTTCCTATTCATTTATTAAACGATTAATATTTTGGAATAAGTTCTGGTAGTTTCTTAAATTTATAGACTCTAGATCTATACCTATCTTGTGACCCAACAATTTCCTCCTACTTATTTATCCAAGAGAAATAAAAATGTATGTTTACAAAGATAATTGCACAAGAATAGTCACAGAAGCTTAACACATAATACCTAAAAATGGAACCTCTCTAGATATCCATCAATTGGTGTATGTATAAACAAATCATGTCATATTCATTTATATTTTTTGCTACTCAGCAAAAAGTAAAATCATGTATATATGTGGAAAAAGGGATGATTATTTAAAGGATTTATTGAGTTAAAGAAGGATTCCCATAGTTACGCATTCTGTATAATTCCATTTAAATAATGTTCTAAAATAGACAAAAATAGTAAGAAAAAAATCTCTTATTATTGATGTGTCTGATGTGGTGACTGCATTTATATACATGAAGGGGAATCCAGGGTGATGAAACACCTTTTTTATCCTTGTAAGGTTTTGGGCTACCACACAGGTAGCCATTTGAAATTTGTCAAAAAGTCAACTCACTGAATGATACAGTTTAGATTTGTGATATTCAGACCGTGTAAATTGTCTTAAAAAAATAACAAACATTGAACCCTAGTTCATGATATACTTTCGAAGTACATAGGAGATCATATGCTGTTATCTGCAATACAATTTGAAAAACACTTACAAAAGCAGATGGATTGATAAATGGATGCAGGGACAAATACATGATAAAGGAACTACAGAAACTCAATGACTTAAAACAAATAAACAAAAAGCTGATCATACTCACTGATTCCTTTGGTTGAGGATTCAGAAAGCACAGCGGAGCTCACTTTTTTATCTTTGCCCTGCATTGGGATCTCAGCTAGGGATGATTTAAGGGCTAGACATGATTAAATGGCTGAGAGATGAGACATCTGAGGACTTCTACACTCACATAACTGGCAGTTCACTGGGATTTTAACTGGGGCTATTGGTTGGAACACCAATAAATTTACCTTTCCCATATGGATGCTTGAATTTCTTCACAGCATGGTGATTGGTTTCTAAGAACAAGCATCTCAAGAGAAGAAGTCAGAGTGCATGTCAATTTTAAAATCTAAACTTAGGTTTCACATAGTGCTATTTATGCTATAATCCAGTGGTGGATGTTTCAAAAAGTTGCAAACAATCTCAGTGATATGAATTGTAAGCAGAACATACAAGATGGGAGATAGTTTTGTAACTATATTCAGAAATACAATCTAATAACTTAATGTAGAGGGAAGTCCAGGTACAAATGGCTTCACATGTGAATT
This sequence comes from Tamandua tetradactyla, assembly GCF_023851605.1. Classification (NCBI taxonomy): domain Eukaryota; kingdom Metazoa; phylum Chordata; class Mammalia; order Pilosa; family Myrmecophagidae; genus Tamandua; species Tamandua tetradactyla. The sequence goes on along the minus strand of NC_135345.1, from coordinate 36,558,862 downwards.
CTACCAAGCATTCAAGAAAGACAGTACCAATCCTACTCAAATTCATTTAAAAATTTGAAGAGGAGGGAACGTTACCTAATTCAGTCTATGAAGCCAATATCACCCCAATATCAAAGCCAGAAAAAGATACTATAGAAAAGAAAATAACAGACCAATGTCTTTAATGAATATATATGCAAAAATCCTAAACAAAATACTTGCAAATCAAATCCAGCAACACATTAAAAGAATTATACACCATGACCAGATGGGATTTATTCCAGGTATGCAAGGATGATCTAACATAAGAAAATCAATTAATGTATTATACCATGACATTAAGTCAAAGCAGAAAAACCACATGACTATCCTGATTGATGTAGAAAAGGCACTTAACAAAATTCAACACCCTTTCTTGATAAAAATGCTTCAAAGGATAGGAATAGAAGGGAACTTCTTCAACATGATAAAGGGACTATATGAAAAACCCACAGCTAACACCATCCTCAATGGGGAAAGCCTGAAAGTTTTCCCTCTAAGATCAGGAACAAGACAAGGATACCAACTGTCACCATTGTTATTCAACATTAGGCTGGAAGTTATAGCCAGAGCAATTACACAAAGAAAAAAGATAGAAGACATTGGAAATGGAGAGGAAGAGGTAAAACTCTCATTGTTTACAGATGACAGGTTACCATATGGTGAAATCCCCATAATCTACAGCAATGTGACTAGAGTTAATATGTGTGTACAGCAAAGTGGCAGTGTACAAGATCAACACCAAGAAATCAGTAGTATTTTGTGCACTAGTAATGAGCAATCTGAGGAGGAAATAAAGAAAAAAAATCCATTTACAAGAGCAATCAAACCAATCATACACACAGGAATAAATTTAACTGAGTATATAAAATAACTATACAAAGAAAATTACAAGAAATTCTAAGAGAAATCATAGAAGACCTAAATAAATGGAAAGGCATACCATGTTCATAAATTGAATGACTAAATATAGATAAGTTGTCTATTCTATGCAAATTGATTTATAGAGTCAATGCAATGCCAATTAAAATCCCAACAACTCACTTTGTAGAAACAGATAAAACAATAACTAAATTAATCTAGAAAGGCAGCGTTCACTGAATAGCTAAAATATCTCAAGAAAGTAAAATGAAGTGGGAGATCTCACACTACCTGACTTTAAAGCATATTAAGCTATAGTGATTAAAAAGGCATGGCACTTGCATGAAGATAGGTGTATTGATCAATGGAATGAAATTGAGTGTTCAGAAATAGACCCTCTCATCTATGGATAATTGATCTTTGATAAGGCAGTCAAGCCAATTTAACAGGGATAGAGCAGCCTCTTCAATAAATGGTGTTTGGAGAACTGGAAATTCATATGCCAAAAGAATGAAAGAAGATCCATATCCCATGCCCTATACAAAAATTTACTCAAAATGGATCAATGTAGGGAAATATCTTATAAATCTTATGATTAGGAGGGGTTTTCTTGACCTTACACCCAAAGCACAAGCAATGAAAAAATATCACCTCATATTAAACCTCATATTAATATATTAGTATGATTAAATCACCTCATTAATACGATTAACCCCATATTAATCATATTAATATGGTTAAATATTAATAAATTAATAAATCATATTAATATGATTAATCATATTAATATGATTAAATCACCTCATATTTTGTGCATGAAGGAATTTTTTCAGGAAAGCAAAAAGGCAGCCTATGCAATAGGGGGAGACAATATATGGAAGCCACATCAGAGAGGGTTTAATATGCAGAATATATAAAGGGATTTTATAACTCAACAACAAGAAGATGAACAACCCAAGTGAACACTGGGCAGAAGACATGAACAGACACTTTTCAGAAGAGGAAATAAAAATGGCTATAAGGTATATGAATAGATGCTCAAGTTCACTGGCTATTAGGGAATTGCAAATCAAAATCACAATAAGATATGATCTCTTGCCCACTAGAATGGTCATTATAAAATAAAAAACAAAAACAAAATGATGAGTGTGCTAGAAGATGTGTAAAAAGAGGCACACTTGGAACATAAAATGGTGCAACTTCTCCGGAAGGCAGCTTGGAGATTCTTCAGGAAGCAAAGTATAGAATTGCCATATGATCCAGCAATCCCATTGTTAAGTATATATTCAGAGGAACTGAAGGCAAGGACACAAATAGGTATTTGCACACCAATGTTTATAGCAGCATTATTTGCAATTGCCAAGAGATGGAAACAGCCCAAACACCTATTAACAGCTGAATGGCTAAACAAGCTGTGGTATGTACATAGATGGAATAATACAAAGCTGTAAGACAGAATAAAGTCATAAAGCATATAAGAGCATGGATGAAACTTGAGGACATTATGCTGAGTGAAATTACCCAGAAAAACAATGATAAATATGGTATGGTTTCACTAAATGAACTAACACTAATAAGTAGACTTTGATAGTTAAAGTTAAGAATACAGGCTATCAGGAAATTGAAAGAAGATAGAGATTGAACTTTTTGCAAAAATTCAGAAATAGATAGTACACTACTATCTGAGGGTATCACAATAATATAAGTACACCAAATGAAGCTGAATGTGAGTATGGTTGAGGGAGAAAGGCTGGGGTTATGTATGACATCAGAAAGAAAGAGAGAGGATAAAGTCTGAGATGGTATAACTTAGCCTAGAGTGTACAGTGATGGTGATTAATGTGCAAATATAAAAACATTCTTGCATGAGGGAGAATAAGTGAATACCAACATTGCAAGGTCTTGAAAATGGGATATTGTACAGAAAAAAGTACAATCAATGCAAGCTAAGGTCCACAGGCAGCAGTAACATAGTAATCCACTTCCACCGAATGCAAAAATGGCATTCTGCCAAAACTAAATGTCAACAAGCAGGGAATATGGGGGAGGCATATGGATTATTTATGGAAAAAAAGAAAATATCTTCATATAGATTATGGTGGCAAAAACATGGCCTCATGTTGGGTTGTATGGTGTGCAAATAAAATTGTTTATAAATGAACAGAAAATCAAGTGCTAGAGAAAATATGGAGAAAGAAATGTGCCTATTCACTTTTGGTAGAGGATTTGAGAGTTGCAGCACCTCCAAAGGGCAGTGTGGTGGTTCCATGGAAGGCTAGGGGTGGGGTCGCCATATGTATCCTGCAGCTCTGTTGCTAGGTATATACCTGGAAGAACTGAGAGTGGGACACAAGTGGACATTTGCACACTGGTGTTTATTGCAGCAGTGTTAGTGATTCTCAATGGATGGAAGTGCCCTAAAGGTAGAACAACTGAGGGATGGAAGGGGGAACTTTGGTGAATACATATAGTGGACTGCTGAGTGGCTACAAGAAGGAATGAAGTGTGAGGTATGCAACTGGGTGAATGAACCTTAAGGACAGTGTGGTAAATGAAATGGCAGAAAGAAAAAGACAAATATTATCATGCCTCACTCACATGGACTAACTGTAACATACAAAGTCAGAGGATTGAGGTCGAGAGCGTGGGTTATCAGGTTGGGGCCTATTGTGAAGGGTCCTAGATTGTAAGCTCTTAGAGTAGTCACATATATTTAGGAGTTGCAACTGTTACTTTAAAACGCTAAGATACTGAGCTATTTGCATATAACCTGGTCATTACTTGAAACTTTGGGTATTTATGTGACACCTGAGACTCAGAGTTAGATCACTGAGCTATCTATGAAAGTCAGCATTACCCCATAGAGCAACTGTTTAAAAAGATGAGAATGTGATCAGACATAGACTAGAGATATGAATGAAGCAGATCTGCATAGTACTAAGGTGAATCAGAATACAGGCTAAGGGTTGATACGGGCTGTATTTTAAAACTTCAAATTCTCTGTGAAACCAAAGGGAGAGATGTTTATTTGGTACAATATTAACATTTTGGGCAGCACATTATCTAATTTAACTAGTATGGTCAGGTTATTTGAGCTCGCTAATTACATGGAAGCTTGAATAGAGCATGAGATCTTGGTTTGTATAAGTTAGTGTAATGTCCCGATATATCTGGAGTAATTCGGACAGAGAATAAAAAAGTATTTGCAAAGTCCCCTTGGGGGACTGGGGAGAAAGGAGGAAATATTAAACTTCCACATCTGGGGAATTCCTGATATTTTCACAAGCAATGGAGATAACCATTTCAATAAGCTGAGCCCTTGATCTTGTAGTTTCCCCTATGAAACTTATTCTCACAAAGATGAAGTTTACCCTAATTTTAATTTTGTTTCAGCACCACCCCCAGAGAACTTTTGTTGCGCAGATATGGCATCTCTCTCTAAGCCAACTCAGCAGGTGAATTCACTGCCCTCCTTCTGATACGGGACATGACTCCCAAGAGTGTAAATCTCCCCTGGCAATATAAGATAGGACTCCCAGTAAGAGCCAAGACCCAGCATCATGGGATTGAGAAAGCCTTCTTGACCAGAAGGTGGAAGAGAGAAATGAGACAAAATAAAATTTCAGTCACTGAAAAAGTTCAGATTCCAGAGGTTATCTTGGAGGTTATTCTTATGCATTGTGTAGATATCCCTTTTTAGTTCATGGTGTATTGGAATGGCTAGTGGGAAGTACCTGAAACTGTTCAGCTTTGTTCCAGTAGCCTTGATTCTTGAAGATGATTGCATAGCTATATAGTTTTTATAATTTGATCGAGTGATTTTGAAAATCTTGTGTCTGATGCTCCTTTTTTCCAGGATATGGACAGATGAGTAAAAAAATAAGGATAAAAATAAATAAATAATAGGGGGGATGAAGCATAAAACATTCAGTAGATTGAAATACTAGTAGTTAATAAGGAGAGGTAAGGGGTATGGGATGTATGAGGGTTTTTTTTCTTTTTGCATTTTATTTCATTTTATGGAGTGAGCTAAATGTTCTAAAAATGATCATGGTGATGAATACACAACTATGTGATGATATTGCAGAACCACTGATTGGATAAAATGGATGGGCTATATGTGTGTGAATATTTCTCAATAAAAATATTTAAAAATAACATTACAAGGAATCAATTCAGGAACTACTTCCATAAGATTTATAATTGATGGCTACTTTGCCACTTATATTTTAACATTTCCAGTGATGATGGAATGCTACAGCTAATGTGGAATACAACAACAGGATAAAGAATTCTTGTTCACATTGTGTTAAAATATGTTTCTCTGCAGTTTCCTTCCATTAGTTCTATTATACCTTCTATAATCAAAATATCTGACTTCTATTATATGAACATCTGAAGACTTATCTAAGTCCATGCATTTCTTTCAGAACATATGGATACTGTTTTTCCTCTTATTTGTTATTTTAAAACTAAATTTCATTAATCAATACTTTAATATTCCTCTCTGAGGCTCTAACTTGCTTGGTGCTTGCATACAGTCTTGTTCCTACAAACCAGACCAATAATTTCTAATGATCTTATTTCAATGCATCTGTGGGTTACTTGAACACCTCCTCCATTATTTCTACACTTATGAGGAAAATCTCTCTTGTAAGTGAATGATAAGTACAAGATAGACTATTTTAAGAGTACCAGGAAAAGAAGACCTGTTTCTAGATTTCTAATATTTTTCCTATTTCTAAATTTTACTTCAGGTTATCTGCTGCTCCTACAATACATTTTGATGTATGGATGTTATGTGATTTAAGAAGGTATTTGAAACTGCACAGGAAAATTTGCAGGAATAACAAGTGTACTGTGAGTGAGCCCTGTGATATTAATGGCAGGTGTATACACAGTGTGATTTACCTCTATATGTAAATAATCTGCATGACCAACGAAACCTTTCTTTAGCAGTTTGTAATTTCAGCAGACGCAGTCTTTTGAGGGTTAGTTTTTATAGACATCACTTCCTCAACTGATTTAGGAGAAAAGTAAAAATTAAATATGTCATAGATACAGAAGCAGATATTAACACAGTTCCCAAATGGGAATTATATTACAATTTTAATTCTAAAATTAAATTAAAATAGAGAGAAAGGTACTATCTCTAAAAATGTGCTTGAAGCCAATTTCATCTGTGCAATAACTAGTATTGACTATTATGCTCAAAGATATAAATGATTATTAATAGTATGACTTCACAGATAAAAAAATGGAAGGACTTCTGGTGACATGTTTATGGAACTAACATACTGGTCATTAACCTTAAAAAAAACAAGCTGCTGTTTATCAATTGCAAAGTGAATGAAATATATTATATGTGAGTTATGATTTAATCTAATTTTTTTTACTGCATCATTCATGGTTCTAATCTTAGAAGCAGTATTGAAATACTTGTTCATAGAAGATTTTTCTATAACAGAAAATTACTTCTGGAGAGGAAGAGAATTAAATAACTTGAACAGCACTACTTAATTTTCACCACAATGGCTGAAAATAATTGAATATGCAGTATCGATGACTTATTCAGTGAGTAAATCCCGTTAGTCTGCGCATAAGTAGACAGCATGACTTTGTGTCATCTCTAACGAATAAAACTAAGTTACATTTGTTTAAAATCTAAGACATATTCATCTTGGTAGATTACAAGACAAGCAAACTTGTTTAGTGAATGACCTTAAAAACTTCCTAAGTAAATTATTTCTAAAGATTGCTAAATGCCCTTTGGATGAATTAATCTACTTCTGAGTGAGGTTAATGCCTCATCCTTACTGAAGCCATAAACATAGGAAAATACTTATTTTATGAGATTGATACATTATTATACTGTCTATTTTACTTTCTAGGGCAGCAGATTTTGCAAACAGGTAGCATAAATTTGTGAAGTGAATTCAGCCATAGAAATTTCATTTCCAAAAGCAAATAGTTTAAACTATGGTAAATAAATATGAGGTTTTTAAGATTCTTCTTGAAATTTGAACTGCCTTTGATCACATTTAAGAACTATTCAGCATCTGAATACTACATTATTAACTAATAAGATTATTTGCTGAACTCTAGTTCTCTGACAGTGTGGCAACCTACAGAAGAATGTCTAATTCATTTTTGTGTTTGTGCCACTAGAAGACTAAACCCATTTGGACAAAGAAAACTGACAAAGTTAGAAGTTATACGCAATCATTATATATTTTTAGGCAATATGTTGAGAACACACATATATATATATATATATATATATATATATATACACACACACGCACATATATATGTATCATATATGTTGATAATCAATTAAGAATGAGAACAGCCGTTCGATGTGAAACAAAAGATCAATATTATTTCTTATAAGAGTTGGGTGGGGTGCATGAAATACATGGATTTTAATCTCAGTGCAAATGGTATTCTATTGAAGCATCATGTCCTGATCCTTTTTACTTTGAGCACTTCTCTTTTGTTATTAATGAAGAATGGATTCAAGCAAAGCAAGAATAGAAATAAGGAGAAGAGTTAAGGGGCTTTGTCAAAAAGTGACTTGGGAATTTATCCTGGACATGGTAAGCCTGAGATATCTATGAGGCATTTAAGTTATCATGCCAAGCAGAGAGTTAAATAGCTTAGTCTAGATTTCTGTGTAAGTACAAAAAACATTCTCAAGGAGGAAAATGTCAAGATAAATAGTAATTTCCAAGTTAAAGATAAGAGAAGGAGGTTTTAAAGAAGTTGATAGTTTCATGTTATTATAAAATTTTATAAAATCTTTTGTAATTATACTCCTAGAGGTACCCATATTTTGTCACAAGTAAATCAATAGAACAATCATCAAATTTATTCAGATAATATCTAAATTTCACAGATTTAAGAGCCTCATAGTCAATATTTAATAATTCAAAAACTGTTTCTTAAGTGTAGTATCTGAACACAAGGAACAAATCATTGAGGAAAAAAATTCCCCTTAAAATGTATTCTAAAATAAATATTTTAATAAATTCAGGAGGTAATAAGTGTTATTAAAATAAACGAAACTAAAGATACAGTTTGAGAATGATGGAAGAGAGATTCCTATTTTGGACAGCGATGCCAAAATAGTGTTCTCTGTTGAATTGTTATCTGAGCAGAGGATAAAGAAAATGAAGTGATCATGTTGGTGCCTGGTAAATGATGATTCCAGACAAAGGAAAGAACAAGTAACAAGATCTTTAGATGACAGCCACCTTGATAGAAGAACACGGATGAGGCTATTGTGGTTAGAATGAAATAGGGAATGGTAAGAGATGAAGAGAGCAATATGTCCAGATACTGATTATATAAGCCCTTTAAATAACATCAAGGAGTTCAAATTTTGAAGGAGCAATCACAAGGTTTTGGAAACCTTGGAAAGCAATCATGAGGTTTTGAGGAAAAAGGTGACAAAGATGTTTTATATTGTCAAAGAATCATTCCAGTTATTGTGTAAAGACCAGACTTCAGGTTTGACAAGGATAGAAGCAGTGAAACCATTTAAGAAGCTGTTATCATAGTTTAGGAGAGAGATATTGTAGGTTTAGACAAGGGTGAGAACCTTGAAGATAGTGGGGAGTAAACAAATTCTGTATGCAATTCAAATGTAAAATTTTGAATCATACTTGCTGTTAGATTGGTTATGCATAATGGAATATATATGTGAGCTTAACTCCATTTTTTTTTTTTGACTTGAGCATCTAGAAGAATAGTGATTTTATTAATTGATCTGGTGCTTTGAAGCTATCTGTAGCTCAGAAAAAAACATGTTCTTAAATGTAATCCATTTCTGTGTGTATGAAACCATTGTAAATAGGACCTTTGTGGAGGCTACTTCTGCTCATTGATATGTGACCCATATCAATAGGGATTGGTCTTAATCCTATTTCTGGAGTCTTTTATATGTGGAATAAAATTCAAACAGAAAGAGAGACCATCACAGGAAGCAAGAAGCTGAAGTGGAACCGGGAAGAGAAGGAAGAGACCAAGAAACACTGCCATGTGACAAAGGAACCAAGGATCACTGGCAGCCAGGCTCAGAATGCCACAATTTGGAGGGAGAGAACTGCTTTGATGATGGCTTGATGTGGACATTTTCACTCCCTCAAAAGTATGAGTGAATAAGTTCCCTTGATTTAACCCAACCCATTTCCTTGTATTTGCACAAGCAGCCTAGGAAACTAAATTTTATCAGATGAGAAAAAAATGGGAGGAGATGGTCTTCAGGGAGGAGAGATATTGAGGAGCTCAGTCTTGTACATGTTAAGTCTGAGATATCTATTAAATATTGATTTTACCTGTTACTTCTGAGTAGGTCGTTGGACATAGAATTCTTGCTGTCATGTCTAGAGATATAAATTTGGATTTTTATTATACTGATAGTATTTAAAGGTGAGGTTATCTAGTGTGGCAGAACCAGCTTCCAAATGGCTTCCAATGATCCCTGTCTACTGATATTCACAGCTTTGTTTATGCCACTCCCATGTTTTATCTGGGTTAGTCTATTTGCCATATAGTATCCAGTAGAAATATTTTTATGTCATTTCTAAGATTAGCTTATAAAATATATTGTAGATCTGGGAAGATGATGGAACAGGATAGGCTGAGTTTACGTCTACATCAAGGAACAACTAGAGAAGTGACAAAAAATTGGCTTGGGCAGCAGTTCCAGATGCATGTCACCTGAGAGGTTCTTTAACACTGTCTAGGGAGGGCCTGGATGAAATAGATGAGGAAAGGGGAAGCAGAGAACAGAGTGAGTGGGTGTGGTCAGGAATCCACCGTGGACAAAAGGCCGTGCCCAGGAAAGTACCTGCACCACAGCTAGTTTGGGACATCAGTCCCCTCAACTCCATAGCCGTGAGCTCCCTTGGGGAACCTGGAAACCAGTAAACTTGTCTTCTGTGCTACTAGAAACCATCCACCTAATGCACAGAGCTCACTGTGCCCCTTTCCACACAGAATCCCAGGGCCATCAGGAGTGCACAAATGGGGAGGTAGGAACAAGAAAGCAATCCATGCTGCACCACAACTCCTTGCTGTAGGCCCAGCATTTCATCGCACACTCTGGTGAACCATCCCATGCCCCAGTGATGCACCCCATGCCCTGTGGCCCCATATTACACACCCCATCCCTACACACCTGCATGGTGTACCCATGCCCCATCTTGTGCCACTGTGTCAGCACCCATGTACCACTGCACCCTGCACCCCCATACCACACACTGACCCATAGGCCCAGCACCATGCCTTACCCCATGCTCCACACCCCATGACCTGTGCTCCTACACCCCCATACCCTGTGTCACCCTGACCTGCTCCACATATCCCCATGCCAACATGTTCCACACCCTGTGTCCCCATACCATGCCCTGCAACCCCACACTTAGTGCCCTGAACAATGCCTAGATAGCAGGCATCTGAAGTTGGCTGTGGGCAGTGGCAGGTGACATACCAAGTCCCACAGCCTAGGGTCATTCCAAGCAGGAGCCTGGAAACCAGCAGAAACCCGCAAGCAGATTTCTACTAAGGTGTGCACTGCCCACTCCCAAGTCCCAGAGTTGTTGGCTTTCAGTATACTCTGGGACCAGTGGACCTGTCTGGAATTGTGAAGGATCTCCATCCAGATCGCCCAGCTACTGCAGATGGGGAGAGGTAGGCCTTAGGAAACAGTAGGCTTAAGATCACCATCTGCCAGGAATAAACATAAAGTGCAGTCTGAAAAACTGCCTGTCTAGAGATTCAAACAGATCATCAAGTAGAATTGCATTTCCTACATGAGGTCTGGACTTTGGTTTGACAAGGAATTACTGATGAACATGTGCAAAAGGAGAAATTCAATGCAAACACAAAAAAATACAAAACCTTGGATAACTGATGGAAATCAACTTTCAAAATAACCCTTTCAAGAGAATCACATGTCTCAAAGTCAACAGAAGCTCATAAGGCAAATGAAGATACAGGCAGATATGGCACAGACAAATGTCAAAGTAAAACACAGGAGGAGACATAGACACTGGAACAACTAATCAAAGAGGTTCAAACAAATCACTTAAAAAAATTAAATGGGTTGGTTAATTACATAAAGGATATCAAGAAGACACTAGAAGGGCAGGCCATAGTGGCTCAGCAGGCAAGAATGCTTGCCTGCCATGCCAGAGGACCCAGGTTCGATTCCCGGTGCCTGCCCATGTTAAAAATAAAAAAAAAAAAAGAAGACACTAGAAGAGCACAGAAAAGGATTTGGAGGAATAAGTAGAAAAAGAGCAGATATGACACAGATGAAACTTACTGTAGACCAAATTAAAAATATACTAGAGACATACAACAACAGATTTGAAAAGGTGGAAGAGAGAATAAGCAGGACAATTAAAGTCAAATGCACAAAAGAACAAATGGGAAAAAAAAGATAGAAAAATTTGCATTGAATCTCAAGGAAACAACAGACAACATGAAGCACATAGATATAAGAATAACCAGTGTCTCAGAAAAGAAAGTGAAGAGTAAAGGGGTAGGAAAGTCAGTTGAGGAGGTAATGAGGGAAATCATCCCAACACTTATAAAAGGCATAAATATGCAAATCAAAGAACCCAAATGTACCCCAAATAGAATAAATCCAAATAGGCTTATTCCAAGACATATATTATCAGTCTGTCAAATGTTGAAAAGAAGCAGAAAATCCTGAATGTGGCAAAAAAAAAAAAGCAACTCACAACATGCAAGGGAAACTACATATGGTGAAATTCAGAGTACTCACCAGACCCATGGAGGAGAAAAGGGAGGCAGTGGTAGTCTATATTTCAGTTCCTGAAAGAGAAAGAGTTCCAGTCAAGAATTTGTTATCCAGCCAAGATGTCCTTCAAAAGTGAGGGAGACAGTGTGCAACCATGGCTCAGTGGCAAAATTCTTGCCTGCCATGCTGGAGAGCCGGGTTCAATTCCCGGAGCCTTCCCATGCCAAAAAAAAAAGAAAGAAAAGTGAGGGAGAGATCAAACTTTTCACATACAGACAAAGGCTGAGAGAATTTGTCATTTGTCAACAAGAGACCTTCCCTACAAGAAAAACTAAGTGGTGTTCTGTCAGCTGGAAAGAAAAGACAGGAGAGTAAGGTCTGGAGGAGGACACAGAATTGAAGTATAGCAGTGAAGATAACTTAAAGAGTTAAAAGAGAAAGAGGGAAAATAATACGTAGATCTGACAAAACCAAAGGTTAAGATGGTAGATTCCAGAAATGCCTTTACAATAATAACTTTGAATGCTAATGGAATAACCTCACCCATTAAAAGATAGATTGGCAGAATGGATTAAGAAATGTAATCCATCTATGTGCTACTTATGAAGATTTATCTAAGACCCAAGGACACCAATAGATTGATAGTGAAAGGAATGAAAAACATGCTCCACACACGCTCTAACAAAAGGAAACAGGAGTATCTATTTTAATATCAGATAAAATAGACTTTAAGTGTAAAAACATTATAAGAGACAAAGAAGGACACTACATATTAATAAAATAGATAATTCACCAAGAAGAAATAACAATCATAAGTGTTTATGCTCCCAATCAAGGAGCTCCAAAGTACAGGAGGTGAACTTTGGCAAAGCTGAAGGAAACAATAAGTATTTCAACAATAATAGTGGGAGAATTCAATATACCATTCTCCTCTATAAATAGAACAACTAGATAGAGTATGAACTAGGAAATAGAACATTTAAGCAATGTGATAAATGAATTAGACCTAACAGACCTATATAAATAATTACACCCCAAAACACCAGGATATATATTTTTCTCTAGTGCTCATGAAACATTCTCCAGGCTAGATCATATGCTGGGGCACAAACAGGTCTTTATAAGTTTTAAAAAGTTGAAATTATCCAAAGCACATTCTCTGATCACCATAGAATGAAGCTGGGAACAAACAAACAAACAAACAAAAAAAAACACCAACGAGCCAAAAGCTTCACAAATACAAGGAGATAATATAGCACACTCTTAAACAATCAGTGGGTCAAAGAAGAAATTGCTAGAAAAGTCAGTAAATATGGTGAGGTGAATGAAAATGAGAATACAACATATCAGAAATTATAAGATGTGGCAAAGGTAGTGCTGAGAAGGAAATTTATTACCCCGAAAGTCTATATTAAAAAAGAAGAAAGAGTAAAATTGAGGACTTAACTGTTCACCTGGAAGGACTAGAGAAAGAACAGCAAACTAACCTCAAAGCAAAGAGTAGAAAATAAACAACAAAGATTAAAGTAGAAATGAATTAAAGAACAAAAAAAATACAGAAAGAATCAATAAAACCAAAAGTTGGTTCTTTGAGAAAATCAATAAAATCAATGGACTCATAGGTAGGCTGACAAAAATAAAAAAGAGAGAGGATGCAAGTAAACAAAATCAGAAATGAGAAGGAGGTCATAACCACAGACTCTGAAAAAAAAATCATAAGAGGAAACTATGAACAAATATACACCAACAGACTAGACAACTCAGATGAAATGGATAAATTCCTAGAAACAAACAAGCTACAGTGATTCAAGAAGAATTTGAAGATCTGAACAAACCAATTATGAATAAAGAGTCATAGAAAAACCTTCCTACAAAGTAAAGCCAAGGGCAAGATGGTTTTGGAGGGGAGTTTAATAAAACATTCCACAAAGAACATCCATCCTGCTCAAATTCTTCCAAAAAGAATTTGAAAGTATTCCTAATTCATTTTATGAAGCTAATATCACTCCAAAACCAGTTAACTAAAACCAGTTAAAGAGGCTACAAGAAAGGAAAACAATATGCCAATCTCCCTAATGAATATAGATGCAAAAATTCTCGAGAAAAAATACTAGCTAATCAAATCCAACAGCACATTAAAAGAATTATACACCAAGACCAAGTGGCGTTTATACTGGGAATGCAAGTGTGGTTCAACACGAGAAAATCAATCAACATGATACAGCACATTAACAAGAAGGGAAAAATCACATGATCATCTCGATTGATGCTAAAAAAGCGTTCGACAAAATTCAACATCCTTTTCTGATAAAAACATTTCAAAAACTAGAAATCAAAGGAAACACCTTCAATATGATAAAGGGCATATATGAAAACCCATAGCCAGAATTGTACTCAATCATGAGTGATTGAAAGCTTTCCCTCTAAGATTGGGAACGAAACAGGGATGCCCTCTGTCACCACTATTATTCAACATCGTTCTAGAATTTCTAGCTAGAACAATCAGGAAGGGAAAAGAAATAAAAGGCATCCAAATTCGAAACGAAAAAGTAAAACATTATTTGCAGGTGAGATGATGCTATACTTGGAAAATCCTGAGAATTCTACAGCAAAGCTTCTTGAGCTAAAAAACAAATTCAACAAAGCAGTGGAATACAAGATTAATGTTCAAAAGTCAGTAATGATTTGGGGATTTTCATCTGCAGTAATGTGGAAAGTGGAATAATACTAACAAATTGGGTAACTCTGCTAAGGAAATTTCAAACCAAAATGTTGAATGCCACCTGATTTTTAAATTTCTTGTACTGAAATATGACAGAAGAGAGTTGCACTAAAGGAAAAAAAATAATAGGAAGCAATGAGAACTTGGTGGATTGAAAATTCTCAATCTCTAGACATGATTAATGAAGTTAAATTAAGAAAGAGATTCTGAACAATTATATATTCAGGGTAATGCCAGTAAAATATGGTTCAGTGATAAAGTCAAGTGTGTGATTTAAGAAAGAACAGAAAAAAAAAAAACATTGTTACGCTCTTAGAAAAATCAAACGTGGTTGCTTGGAGTATTGTTCCATCAGAAAACAAAGATATCTAAAGAATTCAAGGGTATGCTTTAATAGAACATCTCATTCAAAGAAAATAGGTTCTAAGAAATTTAAAGACAGCGTCTTCCAGTTATCTGAGCAAAAATCCCAATCAATTGAAAGGTTTATTTCAAAGAGCTCTGTGACTAGAACATTTGTCTAAATGTAGTGAACCCCCGTAAGATTCACAGCAGACCCAGAATATTTTTAAGGTCATTTATATGCACAAACATTGTTAATTTATTCTGAAAGGGATGGAGAAGTACACAATGCACAAAGAATATAGTTCCCTAAAATTCTACTGTCAGGAAACAGTCTGACAAATCTTTTCAGCAGCAAACATGTGCTACCATTCATTAAAAATAAAAGATTAAAGGGTGGAACCACAAACCTAGGAGAGTTATGTTCAGGCAAAAGCAGAACCGAGTTCTAAACAATACATTTTTAACATGTTCTCAACTGGATTTCTGACTTCCTTTAGACCAGTGACTCCTATGTGCCTTCCATTCCTCCAATTCCGAACAGGAGTGTTTAATTACCTTATGTTTGTCTCACCATTGTATATTGGGTGTTTGGAGGGGATAGGTAATATGTCTCTTTAGTTTGCAGGTCTATATGTGGAAAGAAACTCTACTCAATGAACTAAACTTAAGGAATTAAACCTGAGGAGATTATTCACACCTGGACCTGATTTAGATGTTTGGATCCTGGATTGTGATCTGATGCTGCAATGAAGTGATGATGCTATGGAAGGCATTGAGAAGGGGCAAGTGTGATTTGTACGTGAGAAATACATGGGTCATTTGGTGATGGAAGGAGTGCACTGGTAGCCAGCCTTTAAGATGGCTTCCATTGATCCCCCACCTTCTGACACCCACAAATTTGTATGTATCCCTCCCACATTGTATCAGCATTTCTCCACGTCACTAATATAATATGTCAGAAGTGATGTTATGTTCACTTCCAAAATTTGGTTATAAAAGTAATTGTGAATTCTGTCTCTGTCATTTTCTCTCCCTCTCTTAAATCATTCAAGTTGTGAGAAGCTTGTGTCTGTGTCTTAATGGCACTCCATGGAGATGCTCATATTTTGAGGAGATGAAGCCTCTTAATTCCAATCATGAAAATGAGTCATTTTGGAAAGAGTTCTTTCAGCCCCAGTCAATCATTCAAATGACTGAAGTCTTGGCCGAAGTCTTGGCAACAAGCTTAAGAAAGACCCTTGGTCAGAACCATTCAGATAAGCCCTCTTGAAATT
Organism: Tamandua tetradactyla; assembly: GCF_023851605.1. Classification (NCBI taxonomy): domain Eukaryota; kingdom Metazoa; phylum Chordata; class Mammalia; order Pilosa; family Myrmecophagidae; genus Tamandua; species Tamandua tetradactyla. Next base: position 36,542,868 of record NC_135345.1, on the reverse strand, counting down.
CCTGGCCACAACAGAAACTGAAGGATAATACATTTGTTTGTATTTCTTTCTTTTAAGGTACTGCATTTTGAGAGACATTTGATACTTACCAAGTGGTAACTAATACACATAAGCAATGAGTATAGAAAGATAAGAATTTTAGATTCAATCAATCCATGGGTGAATTCAGTACTTTTAGGCAGATCAAATGGGACAAGAAAATATAGTGAGAAGAATTTTTCAATATCAGTGTTTTAAAATTATGAAAAAATTGTGTCCTGGAAGCTAAGTGAAAAAATTATTTTTAAACTGAAAGGAAAGAGTTGAGATTATAGTGTTGTGATAGAAACATTGAGTTTGGATTTTCAACTAGCTAAGAAAAAAAAAAGAAAATAACTAAAATAAACAAACAAAAGCAAAACCCTCATGGACAGCATTTAACTAAAACTAGGTGACAAGTTCTCCTTTTAAACTCCAAAATACAAGCTCATGAGGCGAAACCTCTAGCAACAAACATGCTAGTAACAGTGTCCTCAAAGGAAAGCAGAAGGAAATGTGAAAACAATAATAATGATCAAAGAGAACCCAATATAGCTAAATGTTATTCACTAATAGTAGTGCCAGGCATATTTGAGAACAGCAGCTGAAACTGGCAGGGATTTTGCTCTCTCCCACAGAGAGTAAGTGTAAGGATTTTATAATAATATCTGAAGTTTGTAGAGAAGTGGAGCTGCAGGACTACTTTCCAAAACAAGGAAGGGGCTGGGAGAGATGGTTGAGTAATCAAAGTAAAGTAACACAGACACAATAAAGGGAAAAGAAGGGAGTAAGGGAGGAGAGCAGAGCATTGGAAACTCAGAAAGCAAGTTTGAACACCACATGAAATAATAAAGAGGAGTTTATGAAGTTAGAAAAACCATCTAAACCAATCGCATTTTAACAATTTTTGGCTAATCTCATTTAAAAATTGAGCAGTATAAAATTATTGCAGTCAAATTCCTTCCTAAAAGAAAAAAACATATATGAGGTATAATAAAATTCTTATAAATGGTGAAAACATCAGGCAGGCACACCCATTATGCAGTTTATAGCAGTAATATGCTCATTTAAGTGAGCTAGCAGACATTAATAAAGTGGTAAGGAAATGAAATAAAGATAAATTAGAATTTTAAAAACTGAATGAGTTTTGCTGTTTAGGAAAAATTAGAAATCAGAAAACCATCATTTTACAAATTAAGACTAACTTAGAAAGAATATAAAAGTGAATACAAACAAAAGAAAATGCCCTCAGACAAACAAAAGAAGAAAATGGCAATTTTATAATTTAAGAAGAAATGAGGAAAGATAAAATGTATTCCAGAGAAATTCATTGATATTTACTCTAAACAAAGAAAATCCAACAATTGAATAGCATGAGTTCTTGAAGAAAAAAAAAAAAAGAAAAAGAAAAACCACAAAAATAAAGGAATAGAACAAATTCCAAATATTCCAGCTCAAGACAATTTCCTGAAAAGAAAAAAAAAAGGGAAAAAATGTGCAATAGCATATTGAAAGAACATAACATGACCTGAAAATATTTTCAAGACAATAATATCATGGATAATCAAAACAGACATATTCTAGTACATTTGACTGGAATTAAAAATTGAAAAGGGAAAAATATAGGGGTAATTCAGACAAATAGAACATATGACACGAGAACTTTCAATAGCAAACCCTTTAAGCAGGAATAAATAGAGTAAATTACTTTAGCGAGTGAAGGAAAGAAAATACGAACCAAGGATTTTATATGCAGCAAAAGTGACTTGCAATATTAAAGCCAAAGACCTACTCCTATCTTATTAATAGGCAAGAACTATAACCTGTGAATTTTTTCTGAGAAATCTACTTAAGAAAAACTTCAGACAACCAAAATATCTAGAGACATTGGCAAAAAATCTCGAGACACTGGTTGCAAGCATTAAATTTATGCTTATATGAAGATTTAAAATTAAATGAAGGTTGAAAGGGAGAGAGTATAGTAGGTAGAAGCTATATTCTCTATTTAAAAAATGGAAAGATAGAGACAGCTGAACCAAAATATATTACCTGTTTTGAATATCTGTAATTGGAAATGGTGGTGCTAATATTGTTATTCACAGATAGTTGTGTTTGTAAGTTTGGTTAAAGCCGAGGAGTAATTACTGGATACCTTATATTTCTCTACGTTCTTGAGAACTGAAATTCTTGGTGGGGAAGAAAGGACATATGGATGCACTGCAAAAGTAGTTAAGCAAAAATGATGTTCTGAATTCGAATTAGAAATATCACAATTAGCTCATGTGATTATGGTTTCAAATTTTTATTTTCCACTAAAAGAAAATAAGGCTTTTACCCATAATCATATTAGAGGGATCAACTTGTACATTGTTAATACACTGTATTTGCTACCAATTTGCAGGAAATTCAGAGGATAGAGAAAAACATTGAATTCCACCATGAGCAAATTTTAGATATGGAGACTTTATGATCTAACAGCCTAAATTCATTATCAGATAAATGAGAGGTAAAGAAAGAGAGGACAGAGCAAATTCTAGTGTGAAAGAGAAAAGATTAAAAAATATACAAGCCACAGTGTCTATGGATGTGCATTTGAGTGATAAAACCGTAAATAAATGTATATAATTAACACTAAAAAGTCAGGACCATCATTCTTTTGAAGGAAAGGTGAGGGCAATGAATGAGATGGCCACAAGGAAGAGTTCTGGAAGGGCAGGAAGTTTTATCGCTTGATCTATGCAGTGGTTACAAGACTGCCCCTGTTAATAAATCACTAAACTATAATATTTGTTTTTCGTTTTTCTGCCTTCCTTTTATTTTTACAGTACAAACATTTAAGAGAATGAGTGATCAACTGTATCAACTGTCCATAGTTCCTAAAGATGGAAATGAGAACTGAGCATTTTCTTGGTAAAGTGGAATTCATAACTATTTGACATTTTTAAATATTTGATATAAATTTATCTTGAGAAATGAAGTTTCATTATTATATTATAACCAATATATTAATATAATGATATATCCATAGGTTTTTATACGATGTTGAAGGTGAATCTTACATTGAAGTCCGAGTAAACTCAAATTTATAAGTTCACACTATTACTATAATCTAGTTTAAGAATACTTTTCTAAAAAATTTCACCTATTTGGCCTTATCAATCTTTGTAAAATTTATCTGGGTAACCTCGAATCCATTTATAATAAAGGTAAATATAAAAAATTTACTGTTTGACTTAAATGCTTACTGCTACCTGGTTAAACAAATTATTAATATATCTGAAAGAAATTAAGAAATCTTTTATATTAATTTATAGCATTGATGCTAATTAAATACTGTTTGTAAAATCATATTGGCTGGTCACAATTGATAATTACTATCTAAATTTGAAAAATCTAAATATATTATAAAATGTATATTTGCATTTAAATGCAGTTACAATAGCAAAAAAACATCATATCATCTGTATAAGGTATTCTTATAGTAGCAGGATGTGGATGGATTACAAAAAATTTTGACTAGAGAACTGATATAATTACCAATATGAAATTGTATAATAAACCCCTGAGCTGCATCATTGCTAGAACAAAACAACTGTAGAGTTTTATTTATTTGTACATAAGAAAATTGGAATTAAACCCAAGACTTCGTAATTCTGTCCTTGAGCAGAGAAAATAATTATTGCTGAAGCAAAATGTAGTTTCTCCTTTACTTCTCTATGGCTCTTGGACACATGATGACCATTCACCATAATCATCAGAGCCCATAATTTCTTAAGCAGTAATTACACATTCTCTCTAATAGCCAAGTACATGTTTCTTAACAGAATGTGAATAGGTATCTTCTATTTTACATATTTGCTCTATGTTGATTATTGAATCTCCAAATTAGCTTTAAATTTGATAAAAATGTCAGCAAACACCAAGATCATTCCACTAATAAAGCATAAAATGAAATTGATATCCTAGTTTAAATTTTGAATTTGTTCCACAAAAGCTAAAATATGAATTCATTGCCTGGAATTGTGCCCATTCTGCCTGAGTGCCTTGACTAATTTATTTGTAATGTGATCTTGGAAGAGTCATTAGTTCCATTAATTCTCAGTTTTCTCATCCATAACTAGAGATAAAAGACAACTACCACGTAAGTTGCAAAGCAATTTAGTGTGATACTTTAAACCTCACTAAAGATCTGAGAAATAAGATGGCAGGTAAATTATTCCCCCCTGTTCTTAATCTCCTCTTCCTTCTCCACCTGCTTGTATCAAAAACTGATGCCTTCTTAGGTTGGAATATTTTTTCTGCATTTGTATTTTACTTCATGTGATGGAGATTCCACTAGCATAACACTATTTCCTTCTATCAAAGGAGCTGTTATACCTTAAGTAATTGGTAAATTTGAGGAGAATGAACAGGGAATGCTCTACTCAACTTTTCCTCTTTCTCTGGAAAAACTGACCAGTAGAGAGTTTGAGCTCTCCTCTGCCTCAGGTCTACACTTGGAGAGGTTTGTTTGATCAGTACTACTTTATTTGTGTGGATAGTTCTACCTAAATCTGGTCAGTATTTAAAAAAAAGAAGAAGAAAAAGTAAAAGATGAACTCAGTCACATCCAACCCATCTTTTATCAGTAATAAAGCCATTTCCTTTTTACTTCCTAATAACTAAATGTATTTTCCTTATTTCTTACTTTGCTTAGAACTTAGGTTTAGAAGAGATTTATCATTAACCAGGCTCCTTAAGAAACCTCAGAAATCTTCAGTATTCATAAATTCTGAACAACAGTCCAACTGATTTCATCTGCCTTTGCTTCAGAAATCTGAATCATGCATTTCATGTGATTTGATTGTCATTTTTTTCCCTTATTTGAGCAACAAAGGAATATCAATAAGCAAGTGTAGAGGGTCTGAGAATTGTCACCTCTGAATTTCTTTTCAAATTGAGGAGCATTAGCCAGTCAACAATGGCCCATTCATAAAATAAACTTGTTTATCTCTCCAGTCTTGTTTCTTAGCACTCCTCTCCAATTTACTATGGAGTGAATGTATTAAAAATGTATATTCCATTTCCCAGTGAACCATGATCTCTCTAGTTTCCAGGCTTTCGAAAATGCTGGCCACTTATCAGGAAAATTTGCTCTCTGTTTATTCCGACACAACCACTACATTTTCTGCCTAACTCCTCATTACATGTAAACTCTCAATTTACATGTAACCTACTCAGTGAACTTCTTCAGATTCCCAAGACCAGTGCTTACTATCCCTTTAGACCTCAGAGGGATGTGAAGTCATCCTGCAACTGCCATGGAATTGGGTCCTCAAGAAATTATTGCTGAATAAATGAATGAAGAATTATGTGGATTTAGTCATATATTAATGATCAAAACCTGCTAATATTCATACTTCAGATTCATCATATAGTGGAGATTTCCTCAGCTTCCTGCCCTTTCAGGAGCAAATTCTGTTTTTCACATATTCACACTAATACTGAAAAACCAATGAGATTTTTATGCCTTTTTAACATATTAATGGCATTTTAAATTTTAATTAGCCTGCAAGCCCATGCTAGTCACTTATTTTTGCATTTATTCAAGTTATATTTATTATATAACTTGCTTGCTTATTGTTGCACTGGAGCTAGAATCCTGAACAAAATACAGCTTCTGTCCTCGTGTAACAGACTGAATGGTAAATGTGGACTATTTCTTGATACTATATTAAATTTTTCAATTCTGTAACCCAATTGTATAACAGACAATATGTGCTTTTGACAGTATTACCACCTCTATTTAATTATACCATTTCCTGGAAATAATTTGTGGAAAGTAATCTTCTAGTTACAGACTTTCTTTCTTATTTTGATTTAAATTATGTTCTTTACATTTACTCCACTGCTAAGTAGCCATATAGATCTTGGCATCAGTAAAGGAAAAAGGTAACAAAGCCTGCTAAAATTGCTAGCCTTTTTTTTTTTTCCTGTTTAGCAATGCTCATTAAACCAAGTGTTATGAGGGATCATGGTGCATGTATTTCATCCATTAACATAGTGTACAAACAGCCCCACCCTTGAAAAATTACATTTCTTATCTAGTGACAATGAATTCCCAAAATATATTTATAATCTCTACATGCAAATGAAAAGTAAATGAAAAGGTATTCAAAGTTAAATGCATAAAAAACTATTTTCTCAAAATCACTCTCTGTGAATTATCTGCAAAATGATCTGTTGTTTAAGAGTGGTTTCTTTTTTAAAACATTAGGAACAAAAGACTTATGATTTTAGAATCATGTTGAATTATAATGTTATTATTTAATCTTAATTATTTTGTTGGTCTCATTTATACCTCTAAATATTTTAAATTCACAATTATCTGGAATTCCTCCAACATGGACTTCTCTTTCATATTTGCGGTAGCTTACTTGCAAATATGGCCATATCTTTTCCATGCCCTTTGTAATTTGATTTTGTAGTTCCTTCCATCAAGATGTGGGGTCTAATCTCCTCCTCCTTGAGTCTGGGTTGGTTTTGTGATGTGATATGCTGTTTAAAAAATATATATTATTGCAGAATGATGTTGTGCCAGTTCTGAATCTAAGTTCAATATACCTTGAATTTTCCTTTTCATCTGCACTTCTAACATTTTTAAACTATCTATTTGGAGAATGAGGATCCACCCCACTCAGAGAGAGACTGTCACAGATCAGATAATACAAGGCAAACTAACCTCCAGTCAATTCAGCAGTTGACTGCAGTTACATGAGTAAATCTTGATACAACTGGAGTCTAGCCCAAAATTGTTGACAAAAGCAATTGTGTGCTAAATAAATTGTTATTGTCTTAAGACACTAATTTAGGGGGGTGATGTGTTGTATAAAAATAGCTAATAATACAACCTTGCAATATTGGACACTGATGAGATTTTTATATTTTACTCTTATGTTTATAATACTAAAAAACACAGATGATGTTCTTCTCAGACCGTTTTTATTCTTCAACACTAGAACATAACAGGGTAACAATTAATATTAATTCAATGAATGAATAACAAATAAATATAAAAGCTTGACATTGATGTGAATTGAACTACTTTGCGATTCAAAATTAGAAGGGAAGAATTAAGTCCTCTATTGGCATAACTCCTGTGTTGGTACAATTTTCTATTTTTGTATATTTGACCTAATAGTATCAACTTACTTTCATTAAATTAAAAACAAAATCAGCACACAATCATCAAATCAAAAACTGTGTTGCATATAGAGACACAAAGTTAAAATAATCTCTATGTGGCCTTGGATGATTTTGAAATTTAGAGATGAGACCAATATGCAAATCAGGAGTACATTAGTGTGCTTGTTGTCATATGGGATAAGCACAGGGTAAAATGGAAAACAGAAGATAAGTATCTAATAAAATGTTTGAGTTCTTTGAGTACAAGAATTCTTAGAAAACAGTGGCTGAGTTGAACACTTGGAATAAGTGAGAGGAAGTCAAGTGTAGATGAAAGAGCAAAGCAGAGAGATAGCAAACCCCATAACTTGTTACACAAGAATTTCAGTAAAACAGAAATTGATGAGGCTTGCATGCTTGAGTGATATAAGAAACTACAACAGAGGATAGAAATGAAAGTGAGAACAGATCATGTAATATCTTAAGTGCTAACTTGTCTTATGTGTTTGAACCTAAAGCCCCATGGGCAGCAATTATAGTAATTGAAAATAAAATAATTATATGATTATGAGAATAAATAATTGTATACTTAAAGTCAATATTCCATGAGGCAGTGAAGATGCTAAACTAGCATCCATCAAATATTAGAAGTGTGGGAGATGTTACAAGAATTCTAGTTATTGTTGAAGCTTCATCATTCCATCAAATATTTACTAAGCAGTCATGTAAATACCTGAACAACACTGGAAGCATTGTGCACATATGAAATTCAGATTCAGCTAAGTGTTATTACAGAACTCAACTTCTGATGAGGACATTTTTCCTGAAGTTATGTCAGTAATTATGTCAGTAAGACCAAATGATTGAAGCTTAGTTAGCAAGGAATCTCTGATAATTCGGGAGTTCACTTCTCTCCTTAAATTCATTTTCCTGCTTCTTGCTTCAAGGAATATCTATTTCTTCATAAGTCTGTTAAAGCAATAATATCCTTAAAGCTTGTTCATAAGATAGTGTGTAGATGGCCTCTGAAACAATCTACCAAATTCAAACTCAATACTTAAATTATTTTTCAAGAGATTCTTGAGGGACTTCCTGGAAGATGGCGGCTTAGTAAGACGCGCGGATCTTAGTTTCTTCTCCAGGACACCTACTAGGGGAGTAGAAACGATACAGAAAGCGCCCAAAGCCACAACAGAGATAAAAAAGACAGCGTACCCCATCCTGGAACGGCTGGCTGGCTGAGAGAAGCAGCTCAGGTGAGATCGCCGAGGCGCGCGGGCCTTACCGGGCGGGGTGGCAAGCGGCCGGAGTTACTCCCTTCCCCCTTCCCGGGCCGGCTGGGAGAATTGGAGAGGCGGTCCCCTGAAACCAAGGCAACTGGCGCCCACACCACGCGCAGCCCCCGGACCAACTGAGAGAATTGGATCGGAAACCCCCAGGCCGCGGAAAACGGTGACGGGTGGGGGAGGCCCCTTCCAAACCCGTGACTCCCGGGGAACGTGCACTCTCCTGGGCGGGCTGCTGCCGCTGGCGCCCTCCCGCCACGCTTGTTGCCCAGGGCCGACTAGGAAATTCGGATGGGCTCTTTCCCTGGCTGCGGCGACCAGCAAACCTCCCTGCGTTCGGACCCTGGCCGGCTCAAGCCGCTTCGGCTAGCGAACCCCCAGGACGGCGAGAGTTTTCCAAAGTTTAAGGTCCCACAGCACCTTTTACTGGTGGGACCCGCAGACAAACGTGTGCCACGAGCGCCACCTACTGGGCAGGATAAGAAAAACAGAACCCAGAGATTTCACAGAAAAATATTACAACCTTGCTGGGTCCAACACCAAGAGAAATCTGAATAAATGCCCAGACGCCAGCAGCAGAAGATAACTGTCCACGCTCAAAAGATTGAGAATATGGCTCAGTCAAAGGAACAAACCAATAGCTCAAATGAGACACAAGAGCTGAGACAACTAATGCTGAATATACGAACAGAAATGGAAAACCTCTTCAAAAATGAAATCGATAAATTGAGGGAGGACATGAAGAGGACATGGGCTGAACATAAAGAAGAAATAGAAAAACTGAAAAAACAAATTGCAGAACTTATGGAAGTGAAGGATAAAGTAGCAAACATAGAAAAAATAATGGATAGCTACAATGATAGATTTAAAGAGACAGAAGATAGAATTAGTGATTTGGAGGATGGAACATCTGAATTCCAAAAAGAAACAGAAACTATAGGGAAAAGAATGGAAAAATGTGAACAGGGTATCAGGGAACTCAAGGACAATATGAACCGCACAAATATACGTGTTGTGGGTGTCCCAGAAGGAGAAGAGAAGGGAAAAGGAGGAGAAAAACTAATGGAAGAAATTTTCACTGAAAATTTGCCAACTCTTATTAAAGACCTAAAATTACAGATCCAAGAAGTGCAGTGTACCCCAAAGAGATTAAACCCAAATAGGTGTTCTCCAAGACACTTACTAGTTAGAATGTCAGAGTTCAAAGAGAAAGAGAGGATCTTGAAAGCAGCAAGAGAAAAACAATCCATTACATACAAGGGAAACCCAATAAGACTTTGTGTAGATTTCTCAGCAGAAACCATGGAAGCTAGAAGACAGTGGGATGATATATTTAAAATACTAAAAGAGAAAAACTGCCAACCAAGACTCCTATATCCAGCAAAATTATCCTTCAAAAATGAGGGAGAAATTAAAACATTCTCAGACAAAAAGTCACTGAAAGAATTTGTGACCAAGAGACCAGCTCTGCAAGAAATACTAAAGGGAGCACTAGAGTCAGATACAAAAAGACAGAAGAGAGAGATATGGAAAAGAGTGTAGAAAGAAGGAAAATCAGATATGATATATATAATACAAAAGGCAAAATGTTAGAGGAAAATATTATCCAAACAGTAATAACACTAAATGTCAATGGACTGAATTCCCCAATCAAAAGACATAGATTGGCAGAATGGATTAAAAAACAGGATCCTTCTATATGCTGTCTACAGGAAACACATCTTAGACCCAAAGATAAACATAGGTTGAAAGTGAAAGGTTGGGAAAAGATATTTCATGCAAATAACAACCAGAAAAGAGCAGGAGTGGCTATACTAATATCCAACAAATTAGACTTCAAATGTAAAACAGTTAAAAGAGACAAAGAAGGACACTATATACTAATAAAAGGAACAATTAAACAAGAAGACATAACAATCAAAATATTTACGCACCGAATCAGAATGCCCCAAAATACGTGAGGAATATACTGCAAACACTGAAAAGGGAAATAGACTCATATACCATAATAGTTGGAGACTTCAACTCACCACTCTCATCAAGGGACAGAACATCTAGACAGAGGATCAACAAAGAAATAGAGAATCTGAATATTACTATAAATGAACTAGACTTAATAGACATTTATAGGACATTACATCCCACAACAGCAGGATACACCTTTTTCTCAAGTGCTCATGGATCATTCTCAAAGATAGACCATATGCTGGGTCACAAAGCAAGTCTTAACAAATTTAAAAAGATTGAAATCTTACACAACACTTTCTCGGACCATAAAGGAATGATGTTGGAAATCAATAATAGGCAGAGTGCCAGAAAATTCACAAATACGTGGAGGCTCAACAACACACTCCTAAACAACGACTGGGTCAAAGAAGAAATTGCAAGAGAAATTAGCAAATACCTCGAGGTGAATGAAAATGAAAACACAACATATCAAAACTTATGGGACGCAGCAAAGGCAGTGCTAAGAGGGAAATTTATTGCTCTAAATGCCTATATCAGAAAAGAAGAAAAGGCAAAAATTCAGGAATTAACTATCCATTTGGAAGAACTGGAGAAAGAACAGCAAGCTAACCCCAAAGCAAGCAAAAGGAAAGAAATAACAAAGATTAGAGCACAAATAAATGAAATTGAAAACATGAAAACAATAGAGAAAATCAATAAGGCCAGAAGTTGGTTCTATGAGAAAATCAATAAGATTGATGGGCCCTTAGCAAGATTGACAAAAAGAAGAAGAGAGAGGATGCAAATAAATAAGATCAGAAATGGAAGAGGAGACATAACTACTGACCTCACAGAAATAAAGGAGGTAATAACAGGATACTATGAACAACTTTACGCTAATAAATACAACAATTTAGAGGAAATGGACGGGTTCCTGGAAAGACATGAACAACCAACTTTGACTCAAGAAGACATAGATGACCTCAACAAACCAATCACAAGTAAAGAAATTGAATTAGTCATTCAAAAGCTTCCTAAAAAGAAAAGTCCAGGACCAGATGGCTTCACATGTGACTTCTACCAAACGTTCCAGAAAGAATTAGTACCAATTCTCTTCAAACTCTTCAAAAAAATCGAAGTGGAGGGAAAACTACCTAATTCATTCTATGAAGCCAACATCACCCTCATACCAAAACCAGGCAAAGATATTACAAAAAAAGAAAACTACAGACCAATCTCTCTAATGAATACAGATGCAAAAATCCTCAATAAAATTCTAGCAAATCGTATCCAACAACACATTAAAAGAATTATACATCATGACCAAGTAGGATTCATCCCAGGTATGCAAGGATGGTTCAACATAAGAAAATCAATTAATGTAATACACCATATCAACAAATCAAAGCAGAAAAATCACATGATCATCTCAATTGATGCAGAGAAGGCATTCGACAAGATTCAACATCCTTTCCTGTTGAAAACACTTCAAAAGATAGGAATACAAGGGAACTTCCTTAAAATGATAGAGGGAATATATGAAAAACCCACAGCTAATATCATCCTCAATGGGGAAAAATTGAAAACTTTCCCCCTAAGATCAGGAACAAGACAAGGATGTCCACTATCACCACTATTATTCAACATTGTGTTGGAGGTTCTAGCCAGAGCAATTAGACAAGAAAAAGAAATACAAGGCATCAAAATTGGAAAGGAAGAAGTAAAACTATCACTGTTTGCAGACGATATGATACTATACGTCGAAAACCCGGAAAAACCCACAACAAAACTACTAGAGCTAATAAATGAGTACAGCAAAGTAGCAGGTTACAAGATCAACATTCAAAAATCTGTAGCATTTCTATACACTAGTAATGAACAAGCTGAGGGGGAAATCAAGAAACGAATCCCATTTACAATTGCAACTAAAAGAATAAAATACCTAGGAATAAATTTAACTAAAGAGACAAAAAACCTATATAAAGAAAACTACAAAAAACTGCTAAAAGAAATCACAGAAGACCTAAATAGATGGAAGGGCATACCGTGTTCATGGATTGGAAGACTAAATATAGTTAAGATGTCAATCCTACCTAAATTGATTTACAGATTCAATGCAATACCAATCAAAATCCCAACAACTTATTTTTCAGAAATAGAAAAACCAATAAGCAAATTTATCTGGAAGGGCAGGGTGCCCCGAATTGCTAAAAACATCTTGAGGAAAAAAAACGAAGCTGGAGGTCTCGCGCTGCCTGACTTTAAGGCATATTATGAAGCCACAGTGGTCAAAACAGCATGGTATTGGCATAAAGATAGATATATCGACCAATGGAATCGAATAGAGTGCTCAGATATAGACCCTCTCATCTATGGACATTTGATCTTTGATAAGGCAGTCAAGCCAACTCACCTGGGACAGAGCAGTCTCTTCAATAAATGGTGCCTAGAGGACTGGATATCCATATGCAAAAGAATGAAAGAAGACCCATCTCTCACACCCTATACAAAAGTTAACTCAAAATGGATCAAAGATCTAAACATTAGGTCTAAGACCATAAAACAGTTAGAGGAAAATGTTGGGAGATATCTTATGGATCTTACAACTGGAGGCGGTTTTATGGACCTTAAACCTAAAGCAAGAGCACTGAAGAAGGAAATAAATAAATGGGAACTCCTCAAAATTAAACACTTTTGTGCATCAAAGAACTTCATCAAGAAAGTAGAAAGACAGCCTTCACAATGGGAGACAATATTTGGAAATGATATATCAGATAAAGGTCTAGTATCCAGAATTTATAAAGAGATTGTTCATCTCAACAACAAAAAGACAGCCAACCCAATTACAAAATGGGAAAAAGACTTGAACAGACACCTCTCAGAAGAGGAAATACGGATGGCCAAGAGGCACATGAAGAGATGCTCAATGTCCCTGGCCATTAGAGAAATGCAAATCAAAACCACAATGAGATATCATCTCACACCCACCAGAATGGCCATTATCAACAAAACAGAAAATGACAAGTGCTGGAGAGGATGCGGAGAAAGAGGCACACTTATCCACTGTTGGTGGGAATGTCAAAGGGTGCAACCACTGTGGAAGGCAGTTTGGCGGTTCCTCAAAAAGCTGAATATAGAATTGCCATACGACCCAGCAATACCATTGCTAGGTATCTACTCAAAGGACTTAAGGGCAAAGACACAAACGGACATTTGCACACCAATGTTTATAGCAGCATTATTTACAATTGCAAAGAGATGGAAACAGCCAAAATCTCCATCAACAGAAGAGTGGCTAAACAAACTGTGGTATATACATACGATGGAATATTATGCAGCTTTAAGACAAGATAAACTTATGAACCATGTAATAACATGGATGGACCTAGAGAATATTATGCTGAGTGAATCCAGCCAAAAACTAAAGGACAAATACTGTATGGTCCCACTGATGTGAACGGACATTCGAGAATAAACTTGAAATATGTCATTGGTAACAGAGTTCAGCAGGAGTTAGAAACAGGGTAAGACAATGGGTAATTGAAGCTGAAGGGATACAGACTGTGCAACAGGACTAGATACAAAAACTCAAAAATGGACAGCACAATAATACCTAATTGTAAAGTAATCATGTTAAAACACTGAATGAAGCTGCATCTGAGCTATAGGTTTTTGTTTTGCTTTGTTTTGTTTTGTTTTGTTTTGATTTTACTATTATTACTTTTATTTTTTTCTCTATATTAACATTCTATATCTTTTTCGGTTATGTTGCTAGTTCTTCTAAACCAATGCAAATGTACTAAGAAATGATGATCATGCATCTATGTGATGATGTTAAGAATTAATGATTGCATGTGTAGAATGGTATGATCTCTAAATGTTGGGTTAATTTCTTTTTTTCCGTTAATTAAAAAAAAAAAGAAAAAAGAGAAGGGATAATTGGAGATGAAGGGATACAGACTGTACAACGGGACTGGATATAAAAACTCAGAAATGGACAGCACAATACTACCCAATTGTAATGCAATTATGTTAAAACACTGAATGAAGCTGCATGTGAGGTATAGGTTTTTTGTTTTTGTTTTTTTTTTCTTTCTATTATTGTTTTAATTCTTATTCTGTTGTCTTTTTATTTCTTTTTCTAAATCGATGCAAATGTACTAAGAAATGATGAATATGCAACTATGTGATGTTATTAAGAATTACTGATTGTACATGTAGATTGGAATGATTTCTAATTGTTTTGTTAATTCTTTTTTTAATTAATAAAAAAAAATCAGTTAACCATAAAAAAAAAAGAGATTCTTGAGCTCTTTATAGTACTAATTATGTCTATTGCTGTGACATTTACTTTGAAATGATACAAGTTTTCTTCCAGAATAGAAATCCTAAATTTTGCTTAGCAGAGTTCTATTTCAGTAAGCTTTTCTGATCTCATGACTCTGATTTCACATGGAAATAATAGATTTACTTGTGCAATGAATAGTAACACATGTGTTTAATAGAGATAGTTGTCTGCTTAACATACTGGTTCTAATTAGACTTTTTTGCATTATGGGTTTAATATGAGTGTGGTTGAGACAGGGCACATAAAACACATCAATTTTCCAAGATAGAATGCATTTATAAAGATGGAATTTGATGTTTCTCACTAGCTTTGCCCCATTTAGCAAATGCTAGTGCATTACACGTACACAACTGTGGTTTAATAATACCTGCCTGGCAAAGAGATATGGTGGATTTTGGAAGAAAATATTTTTAAAATGGCACTTTAACCCCAAATAGTTTCCATCTTAAGTAAATATATGAAGGGTTGAAAAATTTGTCAAGTAATGAGTTCCTGTGCTAACATACATTTATTGATATAATAGTAGCCTGACAAAATGAGGTATTTTCTAACTTGCTAATAAGTATCAGCATTAAATGAAGAATTAGTCCATACACATTTATTTTTGCTTGTTAAAAAAATGTAAATGCTGCTTATACTCTGTATAAAGCTATTTCCCTCACCTGCTTGCATAAGACAACATATTTTTTCCATTATAACTTTTGTACAAATTTTCTTATATTAATTATCTGTTCAATGTGATACCTAGAAGGCAAATGATGCATCCTTTAATTACCTATGTATAGAGTGTGTCATGCAAACAGGAGCAAATGTCTAAGCAGTCCTTGCCCCAAGTCTGCAGGACCACCTTGTACTGACTCAATCTCACCAAGGCAGTATCAGCAACAAGTTTGCAGATCACCCATTGCTCATCATCCTGTGAGATGGTACACAGTAATTTGGAAGGAGCAAATATTATACTGAGGGGAACATAGAAAGAAATGACAAACATGGCTTGTGGGACATTGAAGCTTCATGATCAGCAAACTGCTAGTCCCAAATCCGGTGCCACCAGGAACTGGGGTTAATATGAAAAAAATCACATTTGGAACCTGAGCTCCAGACTTATTCCACTAACCCACCATCAACCTCACCTGTAGCATCATCAAGGGGCTGAGGTCCAAGCTTTTTGACTACAGTTATATGGTGGGTTATTTTTTTTGCCACATGTCTGTTTATGGTTGGGAAAGCGCAGAAATTCACCCCTCCCGTCATGATAGAGTAGGGCTGAAGAAGGGTTGAGGTTTACAACCTCATTTAGCTCATTTTGCAAATGAGCTAAAACATATATTTTCTTTTTTGGAGACAAAAGTAACTTTATTATATTTTATTTAACTTGTGATTTGGGAAAAGGAATACACAATGTATGTTGTGAGGAGGCTTGGGTGAGAGAGAGAATGCCAGTTGGAAAACTACGTAATAGAGAGGGAAATTTTAACAGGATATTGTTTTCTTTTGCTAATGTGCTGAATGCAAGATACCAGAAATGGATTGACTTTTATAAAGGGGATTTATTAGGTCACAAGTTTACATTTCTAGGACCATGAAAATGTCCAAATTAAGGCATCAACAAGATGATACCTTCACTGAAGAAAGGCCAATTGTGTCCAGGGTTTCTCTGTCACATGAGAAAGCACATGGAGATACTTGTTTGCCCTTCTCTCCTGGGTTCTGGTTTCAGATGCCTTTCTCAACTCTTGTGGACCTGTCTGATGTTCCCTTGGGGATTTTTCTACTGCATGTCCAAATGTCTATGTGTAAATTTTCTCCAAAATGTTTTCCTCTTGAAAGAGTCCAGTAAGTTAAGACCCTCCTTGAATGGGTGGGGCCAAATCTCCATGGAAACAATCTAATCAAAATATCCCACCCACATTTGGGTGGGTCACATCTCCGTGAATACAACCTAATCAATAGATTAGGCATTAACAGGAAGACACCATTTTGGAGGAAAGGCTTCTGGCACCTGGTGTTCCTCTGTCAAAGATCGCCATGTCTGCTGGCTTTCTTTCCTGGTTCTGGTTTTATGGATGTCTCCATAAAATGTCTCTGGGCATTTATTTGTCTCTTAGCTTCTCCTAGAACATTTTTTCTCAGCTTCTCTCTCTCTCTGAGGTCTCTTAAAGGGCTCAATAAATGGATTAAGACTCACCTTGAATGGGTGGAGTCATATCTCCATGGAAACAACATAATCAAAAGGTCTCATCCAACAATAGGCCTGCCCTCACAAGATTGAATTAGAAGTGTATAAGGTTTTCTGGGGTACATCACAGATTCAAACCAGTACACACATCATTGTCTCTGCCTGCCTGATTAGAATCATCCTCATTACTTGGAACACACACACCTCTACAAGCTCTAATTAGGATCTTATTATCATACAATATGGAGCCATTTGCACTCTGTCATACTTTATGCTCTTTTGCTTATTTGTGGCTTTATATTCATTGATTCAGTCATTTCATTAACAAACTTTTATAGGATGTCAGCTTTATGACAAGCACCATTCTCTACTAGGAATACTGAAGCATTACTGAAAATGTGTTCCATATGATAGTACTGGCCCAAGAATGGTTTGTAACCATCATGAAAAACTAAGAAACTTGTACTGGAAGTAAATAAATCCTTTATCAAGAAAGTCTTGATACTAAAAAGTAAAAATAGTTTAGCTAAATAGTATGTTTGATTAAGTATTTGATTTACATCCTGGTACAAGCTCTTTATATCATCAAATAGAGGTAACAAACAGTTTGATACCATAGCTTTGATTAGTACCAATGAAGATAACATATAGAAACAAATGAAATATAAGTTTGCAAAACTGGATGGTTCCAGAATATAGGGAATTCCTTAAATGTCAGGCTCAAAATATTTACATGCACTGTTGAATATTATCCTTATGTTCCAAACTGTACAATCCTACAATCAAAGCTGTGTTTAAGGGCTTTTATTTAGCTATTCTTATAGGATCCATCAGCGTCTCAAAGAAGAGAGCCACTCATCTGGTTGGAACTGAAAGTAAGAAGAGTGTGTACAAGAATGCTAAATGCTGGAATGACGATGACAGGAAGCATTTGATAACTCTAAGAGTATATAATCACATGTTTTTTTGTTTGTTTGTTTTTGGCATGGGCATGCACTGGGAATCAAACCCGGGTCTCCAGCACGGCAGGTGAGAATTCTACCTGCTGAGCCACATCGCACCACTCAATCACATGGTTTTGAAAGCAATCATTTAGTGTCTATAATTTTTAACCATTGGGATAAATTTTATTCTGATTTACTAATAAGGTACATCATTATTAAAAGCATATGCATTTTCATAAATACACATCAAAAAGTAATATACAATAGGACTTAAATGAATCCCTTTTATCCTTGAAAGAGAACTAGTCCATCAGTAACTACAAGGATATCTGAGTCTATAATGTAATGCAGCAGCAGAAATGCAACATTAACTACATCTGAAACACATATATCTTAGTATACTAATCTTACATCAGAAGTTAACTTGTGAAAACTATGCAAGGCAGATGTCATAGGTGTAAAAAACTATTTTCTCAGATCATTGCAGATAACATAAATTTAATAAAATCTAGCTCTATTATACTTTCAAATGTTTTGTGATAAGAGCTCCTGAATATGCCATGGAGCTATAGGCCAAAAGAAGTCATTCTTTCCATGAGTGTTCATCATGCTAAAAGGAACAATAAAAAGAATAAATGTTAACAGCAACAAAATGTAAATTTTTATATATAAAATCATAAGTGAAAATGCAAGTACTTTGTAAAATAGACTACATTTACCAAATGAAAGAGAAACTTAGGTTATTCATCCAACATAAAGGAAAAGTCAATATAACCTTCAGAAGTGAAATTAGAAAAATACTTTTGAATTTTACTGAAACACTACAGAAATTGCAAACAAAATGATGATAAATTATGTCTCTTAAATATAAGTGCTCAATTATGAGATTCTCAGAACAGTCTTAGAAATGATAGATTTAATGTTCTGCTACATAGAAGGCAAAATAAAAGCACTACACTAAAAGGCTTTTCCAAATTGACTTTCCTTTTCCCTTTCAGAAACAATTTACGATGAGAACAGTGATCCCTGAGGCCAGTTTTGAAGCATCATATCTGAAACATCTTCTGAATGTTTCATTTGAATGAATGAATCATTTGAAAGAAAATGTGTGCAGATTATTTGACACAATGACAAGGCTTACTCCTACATGAGAATATCCAAACAAGAATTTCACCTTATTTCCCTTGGAGTTTCACAGCAGACAACTGCCTCAGAATGTGGGAAAATTAGTCTGATGATAAAAAGATACACTTTCAATGAAAATTTTGCTTCCTTAGACTCCTGAAAGAAAGATGATAAAGAAATTCAAAGAAACAATATCAGAATATCTGTCCTAATAAATCCAAAAGAATAATATCAAATATATAACGATACTTATGAATAGAAGATTTTAATTTAAATATAATTAAAAAGAACCAGGATATCTGTAAAAGACATATATTATGAATGTTAAGTTTTGAATCAAAATTCATCATTGCTGTCAAATTTTTAGTTTACACCCATAAAAATACATATATATAAGAAAAGGCTCTCAAAACCATGGCTCTTTGGGGCTGGGGTGGTCATGGACCCCGGGGCTGGTAGTTCGGATCAGAGAAACCCCTGCCAGCTGGGACCGTGAGATTTGCTGACATTGCTCAGATACCCAAAGGAAAGGACCTACAGGGGGAAGAGTGAAATGAGACAAAGTGTCAATGACTGAGAGATTCCAAACAGAGTCGAGAGGTTATCCTGGAGGTTATTCTTATGCATTAAGTAGATATCACCTTGTTCTTCAAGATGTAATGGAGAGCCTGGAGGGAACCACCTGAAAATGTAGAGCTGTGCTCCAGTAGTCATGTTTCTTGAGGATGATTGAATAATGAGAGAGCTTTCACAATGTGACTGTGTGATTGTGAAAACCTTGTGTCTGATGCTCCTTTTATTTACCTTGTCAACAAATGAGTAGAACATATGGAATAAAAATAAATAATAGGGGGAACAAATGTTAAAATAAACTTAGTTTGAAATGCTAGTGATCAGTGAAAGCGAGGGGTAAGGGGTATGATATGTATAATCTTTTTTTTTCTGTTTTTGTTTTATTTCTTTTTCTGTTGGCTTTTTTATTTCTTTAACTGAATTGATTCAAATGTTCTAAGAAATGATCATGAGGATGAATATGCAACTATGTGATGATATTTTGAATTACTGATTATATATGTAGAATGTAATGATCATATGTTGAGAATGTTTTTGTTCATTTGTTTTTAAGTTTAATTAATAAATATAAAAAAAAAAGAAAGAAAAGGTATGTGTGTCTGACATTGCACAGGTTTCAAACATTGCATTTGGTGAAAAAATACTTCTAATCAAGGTAATAATTGCAAAAATAACTTGATCTAATAACTTGCACAACCTATAGTATTTGGGACATGGAATTTTTACCTTTAAACAAGAATTTCTTTCAAAGATGAATGGAAATTGCCTACTTTTAAACATTTCACTAAATTATGATCTGTGTTCACTGACCATCTAAAAAGACATCATGTCAGTCTGTATAGATTTGGATCTCTTGCTACTTCAAATAATATTAAAGGAATTGCCTTACTAGCATCAAGTTCTATTACGTTATTAACATTCCTGTTATTATTGAAAACTTTTAAGAGACTGGAATCTTTCTAATTGCTGGAAAAAATAATCTTATTTTTAAAAAATGCCATTAATTTGCTTGACATTATAAACAAAGGTCAGGAGTGTCCGTTTATTTTAGTATACAGGAAGAGCTTTAGGCAGCAAAATTTTGGGCAACTTTTTTAAAAAATTAAGCAGATGTTAGTCTTGAGACAAAAACAGTCTGTCTCTAAAAAGATTCATTTTTCTTTCAATTATCCAATTTCTGTTATTTTTTATAGCATTGAATTACACTGATGAATAGAAAAGTCAGCATAATATCCCAAAAATCATAGAAGTGCTCTAAATATCAGAATGTGACTTAATGGAAACCTTAAAAATAATGCTCACTCACTTTTTCTAAAAAGATGGCACCATAAATGGTATAAAACATAACTATCAGAGAAAAGTGCCATTCATCATATCCTCACACCCATCCACATTGTACCCCAACACTATTTCCTAACATATCACACAATATTCTAGTGAATATTAATATTTATTTATGAATATAATTAAATGTATTCCTTGCTTTTCAGTATTTACAGCAACATATTGCTTTACAATACACAAAAGTGTGATGAATATTTCTGAGGTCATATCTTTCCAAACTGAGTAAATGTTGCTAATTATGTACGTGTTACATGACAAAGAATGACTCTCGTCTCATTTGATGAAATTACTCTCCTTTTCCTCTGTTCCTAGCCAATTTTTAAAAAAGGTTTTTTGGGACAGTAACATTCTTTGAACTTTCATCCTCAATGTCTCTTCTATAGTTTCTCAAGCGTTTTTTACAAATTTTAGTCATTATTATATCTCTCAACATATATAATGTTATTTCCATTAGCGTACAAAATTTCACATATTTTTTCAGACAAATCCAGAAATCATTTTTGGAATCATTATAAACAGTTCCTCTCCTCTTGTCTTCTAGCAGTGACAGCACTGAATAATAAATGGTGTGATTTTCACATGATTGCTGGATGTCAGTCCGGCTTTTGTCAGTTCGAGTGCTTACCATCAATACCATTCTTGACTGTACGTTGTACAGAACATACAGTCAATCATCATTACTTGTGGATTCCATATTTGCAAATTTACCTACTCACTAAAATGTATTTGTAACCCCCAAATCAATACTTGTGGTACTTTTACAGTCATTTATGGGCATATGCAGAGTGGAAAAAAGAAAACAAATCTTAATCTCCCACGTACCTCCTTCAAGATGCTCTACCTTCTTTTTCAGCTCTCTACTTATTTTGGGACTCATACTGTAAAGAAATGTTCTCTTCATGTAATATTTAATGCCATTATTTTACATGTCTGTGTTTTTTTTTTCGGGGGAGGAGAGATTTGCTGTTTTAAAAGGCCCCCAAGAGAAGTGTTGAAGTGCTGTCTAGTGTTCTAAAGACACTCTTAGAAGAAGAGATATGCCTTAAGGAGAAAATATGTGTTAGATAAGCTTCACGAAAACATAACTTCAGGCATGAGTTATAGCACTATTGGCCATAAGTTCAATGTTAATGAATCAACAACACATTAAATAAGATGTATTATCACACTAAAATAAAGGTTATTTATTATCTTGTTGATGAAAATATGGTGACTAAAGCATTGCAAGGATCGATCCCTATATTTCTCTTTGGAATAATAGCCTATTATTTGCTAATTCAGCATTTTTCATTGACTTTAGAAAACAAAATTGCTTTGAATAACAAGAATGCCCTATATTTAGAAACATATAAGACATTTTATAGCTGTATAGAGACAGTATGCAAGTTTGTGGGGTAGTTTAATCAAATGTTCAAATTTTGGAAAATGAAGAGTATAATAAAAAGAAAGCAAATAGACTTGTGTGATACGAATTTATAAACTGTGTAATAAGAGTGGCAAACAATGACATAGGATTTTCTAGGTTTCAAGCTGTCAGTTCAGGACTTTACCTGTATTAATTTATTTAATTCTTAACAATAAATCTCTATAGAGAAAATGTAATTACTATCCCTATTTTAGGAACAAATAACCTGAGGTCCAAGGTAGTAGAATAATTTGCCCCAGTTAAAGTTGTGTGTGGTTCCTAGTCCTGAATTATCCACACTTAAGTGGGACTGCCTCTCAGGAAACACATATTTGAAAAAATGAAGGCTTTCAAAGGTCAGGTTAAAGATTAAGAAGCTGTATGTGCCTTAGCAAATATTTCTGATCATTGATATGATATAATAATACATTCATACAAAAATAACAATACCGGATATGATTTGGAGTGAGAACATATAACAGTGGGTTTAAGTAATTCAAGATATTTAGAAAAATCACTTGAAGACAAAACAAACAATAGGAATCTGTTGCTTTAGTGTGGAGAAACGGATGCTGGTCTAGCCTGGGGCAATGTCAGAGGGAATAAT
Organism: Tamandua tetradactyla; assembly: GCF_023851605.1. Lineage (NCBI taxonomy): Eukaryota > Metazoa > Chordata > Mammalia > Pilosa > Myrmecophagidae > Tamandua > Tamandua tetradactyla. The sequence goes on along the minus strand of NC_135345.1, from coordinate 36,519,928 downwards.
TATAAAGCACTTTCTTCTGTGTGTGTGTGTTTAAGCTTTTGAAATAATCTCATTTCCTCAAAGGACACAGAGACAAATGAACTTTTTTTTACTGTTTTTCTAAAATGAGATTATATGCAAAACAACTTCAGACAGCTGAATAGAAATTATAAGGTAGAAATTGTTTACATGTATAAAATTTTAAGTAAGATGGGAGATATGTTTCTCTTTTAATAGCAAGCTATACATGCTGGATGGGATGAGAATTGAAGGTCACATTATAGATATATTTATAGTGCTTCCTTAAAGGAATTGGACAATGTTCCAAAGTAACAAATTTGCCTTTAACAAACAGTGTTTCTAAAGTTCATCCTATTGGTTTGAACATAATGATTTCTGCAGTGAACTCTTATGTTAGCACTTCATCTATCCCAAAGGAAAAGTATGGTAAATCAGCGTTATACATTAAAGGAAAAGCATTACCAATCTCTGGTACTCGCTTTCAAACTAGCTATTCCTAGTAACAGGTCAGATTTACCCACTAGCTACTCTGCTACACAATCATAGGCTCCCACTTCATGTTGAATGACTTGTACTTTTTTGAATGCATCTACTATTTTAACATATTGTAGCATGTATTGTCAACATTTAACACATTAGATTAATATGAATTTACTTTGCTATATTTCCTGATTATGTTATATACTTAATTTCAAACAGCTTTAGAATGTACGGTGTTTTGGTGTGTGAAATAAGTATTTTTAATCAAGAAATACTATGCGTAAAAGGTCTTCACTGAATCTTATGGAATTATTGTTATTATTGAAAATGTTTATCAATTTACATTCTTCGCCACATGGACTGATCTATCCTCTTATATGCTTATGCTGATTTTTAAAAATAAATCAAGACAAGTCACAGAATTATATCTGAGATCACAATTTTCTTGCTTTGACATGGAAACCAGTTTGTCAGCTTAATTTTCTCAGGGGCTTGAGAATATACAAAAGAGGCCAGAACCAAGGTTTCAGAATCCTTCATCTAGAATATGACCCTGGTCATTTGTTTTGCCATAAGTCAATTATCCTATTAAAGAGAACTTTTCTTATTCAAACTGTAATAATTTTGACTACCTTAAGGCTGAAAACAATTATTAGAAAGAGCACTCTATGGCTATGTGGAAGTGTTCAAGAAGGAACACTTTCTCGGATTCCTCACCCTTTCCTCCTTAGTGTTCCTGATTTGTTCCTCCAAGACTTTTGATACAAGTTATCATATTGCTAGACCACAGACAGTTCAGTTATTTAGATAAATAACATAAAAAGTCATTGATGTTGACCTTATGTTATGAGAAGATAGCATTCCCTCCTGCTAGAGACTGCAATGAACTAATTGTCATGATTACCACTCCTCACTGCAGCAACTTGCAGCAAAGCTACATCAATCTCTGCAAAGAGAAGCATGAGAATAACTGGTGATTCTTGAGGGAACAAGACTCTAAGAGTCTTTGGGTCCTTAAAGAGAGCACTTTAATGAACTAGTGGGCATTAAAAAGTTAAGTAGTAAATTTAAAGACAGTAGCAGAAAAAAGAAGTTTTGCGAAACTTGACTCTTACTAGGACCACCTTCATCAAGTATGGGAAGAAGAAATACAGTTAGAGCTTGAAAGAATAGTAAGGTAAGAGAGGAGTTAAACATATCCAAGACTAGCAATGTATTTTGCAGAAGAGAAAGGGCCTCAGGGAGGGCAAGACTAAAGACATAAAGAGATAAAAAAGGCTAAACGGTGGAACATGACTTGAGACCCGGACTATGATCCCAGAGGGAAGAGGTGAAGAACAGAGAGTGAAGGATCGATTTCAAATAAACGAGCAGTATTCCTTCTTCTGAGACTCAGAAAGAGAAGAAAAGATGAATTAAGAGGATAGATAGGTTTTAAGAAAAGAAGCTAGTGCATTTCCTAATATAACTTATGTAGACAGCTTAATTCACCACCATAAGTACATGGTACCTTGAGTAGGGGATGAGATTTTGTTGGTTTGTTCAGAGTGATACCCCAATAAATCTCAGAGTGATTTGAAAAGTGAATAAAAAAGTATTTGCAAAGTCTCCTTCAGGGAATGGTGAGAAAGAGGGAGAATTCAACTTCCCCAAGTTGAATTCTTTATAGTCTCATAAGCAGTGGGGACAACCAAAGCAATAGGCTGAGCCCCCAATCTTGGGGTTTGTTCACATGAAATTTAACCCCACAAAGGATAGGTTAAGCCTACTTAAAATTAGACCTAAGAGTCACCCCCAAGAGAACCTGTTTTGTTGCTCAGATGTGGCCTCTCTCTTCAACCAACATAACAAGCAAACTCACCACCACCACCCCCGTCTTCATGGGACATGACTCCCAGGGGTGTGGACCTTCCTGGTAACATGGGACAGAAATCCTAGAATGAGCTGAGACTCAGCATGAAGGAATTGAGAAAACCTTCTCAACCAAAAGGGGGAAGAGCAAAATGAGACAAAATAAAGTGTCAATGGCTGAGAGATTCCAAACAGAGTTGAGAGGTTATCCTGGAAGTTATTCTTATGCCTTAAATAGATATCACCCTGTTAATCAAGATGTAATGGAGAGACTGGAGGGAACTGCCTGAAAATGTAGAGCCGTGTTCCAGTAACCATGTTTCTTAAAGATGATTGTATAATGATATAGCTTTCACAATGTGACTGTGTGATTGTGAAAACCTTGTGTCTGATGCTCCTTTTATCTACCTTGTCAACAGACAAGTAAAACATATGGATTAAACATAAATAAATAATAGGGGGTACAAGTGTTTAAATAAATTTAGTAGATTGAAATGCTGGTGATTGGTGAAGGGGAAGAGTAAGGGGTATGGTATGTAAGAATTTTTTTCTGATTTCTTTTTATTGCTTTTTCTGAATTGATGCAGATGTTCTAAGAAATGACCATGATGATGAATATACAACTATGTGATGATAGTGTGAGTTATTGATTATATAACAAGAATGGGATGACCATATGATAAAAATGTTTGTGTTTGTATGTGGTTGTGTATCATAAATAAAAAAAAATAATTAAATTAAAAAAAAAAGAAAAGAAGCAGACAAAGAGGTATTTAGTAGTGGAAAGTGAAAATTAGTATAGATTTATGTAGTTTTGTGTGTGCAGGTTTTATCTCCTCTGCTAGGTTTCATTTAACATTATCCAATACCCCAAGCATTAAGTTTAGAGAGATTTTATCAAGAAAACTGAGATGTAAAGCAATTAAATAAGGTGTTGAAAACATTATGTGCTCTGGGCAGTGCAAAGGTGGCTCAATGGCAGAATTCTCACCTGCCATGCCGGTGACCTGGGTTCGATTCCCAGAGACTGCCCATGCCAAAAAAGAAAAGAAAAAGAAAAAAAACATTATGTGCTCAATTTTGTTTTAACATGTAATTTCCTAATATAAACTATTGTAGGCTCTCAGAAATAAAATATAAATTGTCTTCTTTTGCCTATTGCTTACTGCATTAATAGATTTTAAATCACATCAGACAGATCTAGTAGGAGCTATGGGACAGGAGCCACTATAATTGGAAGATATTTTTGGGTTCTTAGGAAGTAAGAGGTAAACAATATTTTTGTTTTGTTTTTTTCTTTAAAGTAAAAAATGCTTTGATTTGCCACTGGTCAGACTTTTTCTTCATAAACAAGAATAAGTTTCCCTACTAAATATGTTCTGGCTAGGGGCCATATAATAACCCCTAGAAAATATATGAGTCTTTCTTTACTACACAAACAATTCATCCATTGTAAGGTATGCAGAATTTTATCTTAGGGCAGTCTTGCCAAGTAGAAAGTCAAATTCTCAAGGTTAGAGACAATTCCTAATGCATGCTTATATCCTAACATCTGGCACATAGTCTAAACATTTCAGAAAGGATCAATACACGGTAATAAATCCCACTGATCAAGGACTACCAAGAGCAAACATATAGTTAAAGTAAGTTAAGTTTATTAGCCTCCTATAGCAAGGGAGAATGAATTTCATAATAACTATGAGATATGTCAAACGATGTTGTGAAAAAGAATATTTATAGGGTTTAGGGGCCTGCAGTTGTTTTTTTTTTAAATTCTTTTTCTTATTTCACAGTTTTTTTTTTCTTCTTCTTTTACTTGGGCAGGCACTGGGAATCAAGCCCAGGTCTGGGGCATGGCAGGTGAGAACACTGCCACTGAGCCACCGTGGCCCGCCCAAAAGAAGATTTTTGACATGTCAATGCAAGCAACATATTAATATTCAGAATATGAAAGAACACCTTTAAAACTAAAAGAATTGGGAAAAAATGAAGAAAATGTGTGTTTTAGTTTCCTCATTGCTAAAAGAAATACCATGCAGTGAGTTGGCTTAAACAATGGGAATTTGTTGACTTATGGTTTTGAGACTCAGAGGAATCCAAATCAAGGCATTATCAAGGCGATGCTTTCTTCTCCAAGACTGGCATTCTGGGGCTGGCTGCTAGTGATCCTTGGTCCTTGGCTCCTCTGTCACATGACACTGCACATGGCAGCCTCACCTGGTCTCTCCCTTCTCATCTAGGTTCCACCAACGTTCACCTTTTTGCTGCTGCCTCTGACTGTCTCTGTATCTATGTATTTATTCAGCTTATAAAGGACTCGACTAATAGGTTAAGACCTATCCTGATTGAATTCGGCCACATCTTACATCAAAAAGTCCTATTTACAATAGTTTCACATCCACAGGATTAGATTAAGTTTAAGAACATACTTTTCTGGGTTATAAATTCCAAAACACCACAATGGGCAAGCAATCCGAACAGGCATTTTGAAAAAGATGAAACAAGAAGGCCAACAAATATGTCAAAAAGTTGTTCAATCTTACTCATTTTAGAAAATACAAATTTTCAAGTCAATGTGATACAAATTCATACCTGTATGATTGGCAAATATCCAGAAACTGATTACTAACAAGTACTAACTAGGATGTGGATCAGAGTGCTTACAAATCTGCTACTTGAAATGCAAATTATTAAAATTACTTTGGAAACTTGAAATTTTTGCAAATTGGCCTTATCTGGTAGAGTTGAATATGTGCAAATCCTATAATTATCCACCTCACTATATATCCTGTACATATGTTCTAAGAGACTTATAAGGGCATTCATTTCATAACAGCATTTATTATTATTGTTATTATTTTGCAATAGGAAAAGTCTTAAAACAATTTTAATGATTTTTGGCAAGAGAATGAGAAAATTAGTCATGGTATATTCACACACTGTAGTACCATGTATTGTTAGAAATTGATGACTCTTTGAAAATATTGTTGAGTACTAAGGTGAGTGGCAAAGATTACATAGGTGTTGACCATTTCAGTATAGCTCACAAACAAGGAATCAGGGAAGAACACAGTAGCTTTAAAGGTATTGTTAGGTATTTATTATTTTAGCTGGGTGACTAGATTCATGAGTATTTACTTTATTATTGGGCTTAATAACTTACCTGGGAACTACATATGGTCTTTGGCATAAATCAAATATTGCATAATAAAAATGCAAGAATTCCCAGGTACAAAAGCACAGCAAAACAGCAACCAACACTTACTTAGTGCTTCCTCAGAGCTAAGCTCTAAGTACTTTGCATGAATTTAATCTTTTTGTTTCTCACACACAGAAAAAAAATCCATAATATTCACAATAGTTTGAACTTCATTTTATACATAAGGAAATTGATACTAAAAAATTGCCATGATAGCATAGCTCATAAGTGAAACATTTAGAATCTGAACATAGATAGCAAGGGTCTCTGTTGAATGTATGCTCATAAAAAACTAGAATACATGAGGAGCTCAAATACAATCTTTTAGGAGTACCAGTGGAACCTCTCTAAACTGGATAAATCTTGTTTGTAACAGCAGGGTAAGAAACCACAGTCAGATGACCTAGCAAATTACATTGCCTTGGCAAAGCCAGGGGATATGCACACTTCTCTATACTTCTTAAGACTTGCATTGGGCAATGGGGCATTAGCAAATGTGATACAAATGAGGGTAAAGGAGTGTTAGTGCATTGGAGCTTACTCTCCTGGTGTTCTGGAGGACCCAATTGCTAGATAAACAAACCAGCTAGCCTAATAAAAATCCAGTGGAGGAGAGAGGCCACCCCAGATTAGGCCAGCCCAGATTAATGGAACTACAACTGACCTGGTACACACAAATGGGCGAACTGAGATAAGAATACAAGAACCACCCAGACAACCCCAGACCATATTATCCAAAATTGTGATTTGCATAGATTAATGTTGTTTTAAGCAACTTGAGTGGCTTTTATTTTGCAAAAGCTAATTGATAAAGATTCAAGAGAAAGTGAGTCAATTTAGGCAGTTCGTCCATGTCCATTCAAGTGTGTTATCACTTATTTCCTATGTTCAGAATTTATGTTAAATGCATGAGCTGAAGGCCTCCTACTCATGGCTGCCTACAGATGATTACACCAAGGTGTTCCAAACTTTTAGCACTATCCTGAAAAGACAACCCCTTTTCAATGGCTTGTAATACTTGAGATCCCTTCAACTGAAGTAATAATGAGGGATGGTCAAGTAAAAAGAAACTCCCCTTCACTACCAATCCTTGGATGGGGAAAAGAAAAATGAAGCTAAACTAATTCACAACCAGCTAATCAAGAACCCACAATCCCATCATGTTATCTTCGTGTGCACATATACTCAATCCAAAAATTTAGAAGTTTCAATGCTTTGCCATAGTATGGTTTCAAAAGTATGCTTGACTATCTGCCTGTATAAGATTTAGTTTGTCATATGGGGAAAGAAATTAGAAGTAACTCAAATATATAAACAAAAAATTATTTGAAGTAATTCAATGGAAGCATTGCTGCTTAATCACAAGCATGAGGTGTGTAGCATTTTGGTAAATTATTGCCCCTACTGAAGACATTGTTGCAAAACAGTGTTTTAAGTCCCTGCTTTGTCATGCTATAATTTAATAGTTTGGAAGCAAAATTAATGTGTGGTGTTTCCCTTTGATTAATACAGCGCATTTTATTCAAAGTGGCCTGCTATTCCTTTTTGTTTCTGCCAAAAAAAGACCTGGTAGACACTGACAATGAAATGGAATATTGTGTGGGCCAAATTTCTGACATTCATTTCCCTCAGACATTAATTTAGTACAAAGGAGAATAATCTGCTATTCACAAAAAAGAAGAAGGGGTAAAAAAAGCCTCCATAGTGAAAGCTAAATCCTTTCTCTTAAAGGTTATAGTGACTGAATATAATTTTCTCAGGAGGGATCTTTGTTTTTTTGAAATGTCTAGCACAAAAATTATCAGAAGTGAGAGTTAGCTGCATCTTGCCTATTGTATGCCTTTGGGTAGTTAAGGACATTGGATAAGAAGAAAACTCCATCTGTTTGGAACCAGAATAAATTTTGACATTTGCTGTCAAAAAAAAAAAAAAAAAAAAGCCAGAAAGAAACCATACTTTCCTTGAGGAATATAACATTGCTAAAGCTATATGATGGAAAAATTAGGAATTGTACCTATATTTAATAAAATCTGGGTGAGAGGAGACTATAGCTTCAGTTCTGTAGTGCAAAGTTAGAAATAGATGGTAGACCTATACCTTCAGAATTTATCAAAGTGTATTTTAAAGTGAATTACACCCCAAGGCCCATCCATTTTGTCACAGAAAAACCAGCTAGCAGGACCGAGGCAGGAAGAAGTAGCACAAGCAGGAAGATCATTCACTAGCACAGGACCTGACACGATTTGGACAGAATCTCCATTACTGTCTTTCATATTGAAGACATGACTGTTTTCAAAAATTAAAGTTTCTTGGGGTGACATCATCAACATGGCAACATAAACAGCTACTGAAAACGTACTCCCAGAGAGTCAGAATGAAAGGAACAATTTTCAGTTGTTCAGGACTTTGGAAGAAGGTATAGACTGGAGAAATAGCCTATGAATGCTGAACTGAAAAAAAAGAAAAATATCAGGTAGAAACCTTCATCCTGGGCCAGGTGATCCTCTTCCCTCCTTTTCACTTGGTCCCACACAGCACAGGAAGGGCACAGAACCAACAGCCAGCATCCTGTCTACCTCTCAACTGGGACACAGACTATAGAATATCTCACAGCACTGAGACAGATCCCCCCATTTGGGGATCCAGAAGACAGGGAGAATATTTCAAGGGCCAAGTCAGTGGGAGACAAAGAGCCTAAGAAAATGTAGATAGAAACTCTGTGTCCAGCCCTGGGGCCTGGTGTCTATCCCCCATCCTTCAGAGTGGTCTTATCTTTGCCTGAGGAATGGAGCAGACTGGAGCAGTTGGGGTAGTCCTCTGTCATAAGTGAAATGAGGGATATGCCCCACAGTAAGCCAGATTTTGGCTGGCAAAGTGAGTACACAGGAACCGCATAGTTTCAGTCCTACCCAGTCAGAAGCAGCCTGGGATCCAGAAGGAATACAGCTTCTGAAGACTATTAAGTCACAGAATAGTATCAACTGCTGGGCAGACTGAAACTTCCATGCAAGTTGGAGCCAAACAAAAGCAGGAGATGCTTTATCAAATCAGACAAAAGGGACTTTAAATGCAAAGATGTCATAAGAGACAAGGAAGAACACTACATTAATAAAAGGGATAATTCACCAAGAAGAAATAACCAATATAAATATTTATGCTATGCATCCAATCAAGGAGCTTCAAAGTACATGAGGTAAACACTGGCAAAACTGAAGGTAGCAATAGACGTTTCTACAATAATAGTGGGAGGCTTCAATATACCTGTTTCCCCTATAGATAGAACAATCAGACAGAGGATCAATAAGGAAAAAGAGAAGCTAAACAATATGATAAATGAATTAGGCCTAATAGAAGTATGTAGATCATTACACCCCCAAACACCAGGATATGCATTCTTTTCTAGTGCTCATGGAATATTCACCAGGAGAGATAATAGGCTGAGGTCCCAAACAGGTATTAATAATTTTAAAAAGATTGAAATTATTCAAAGTACTTTCCCTGACCATAATGTAATGAAGGTGGAAAATAATAACCATTGAGGAATTGGAAGTTTCACAAATATATGAGGTTAAACAATGCACTTTTAAATAATCAGTGAGTTAAAGAAGAAATTGCAAGAGAAATCAGTAATTATCTGGAGATAAATGAAAATGAGAACACAACATATCAAAATTTAGAGGATTCAGTGAAGGTTGTATTGAGAAAGAAATTTATACCTCTAAATACCTACATTTAAAAGGAAAAAAGAGCTAAAGCCAAAGATCTAACTGAATAGTTGAAGAAATTAGAGAAAGAACATCAAACTAACCCTAAAGTAAGTTGAAATTAAGTAATAATAAAGATTAAAGCAGAAATAAATGAATTGGAGAATAAGAAAAACAATAGAATCAACAAAGCCAAAAGTTGGTTCTTTGAGAAGATCAACAAGTTGGGTAAACTCTTAACTAGACTGACAAAGTGAAAAAGAGAGAAAACACAAATAAACCAAATCAGAAATGCGATAGGGGTCATTACAATGGAAGCTGGAAAAAAATCATCACAGGATACTATGAATAACTCTGTACCAACAAACTAGACAATTGGATGGAGTGAATAATTTCCTAGAAACATGCAAAAAGCCTATGCTGACTCAAGAATAAATAGAAGACCTTAACAAGCTAATCAAAAGTAAACAGATTCAATCTATCATAAAAACCTTACTACAAAGAAAAGCCCAGAGCCAGATGGCTTCACAAGGGAATTTTACCAAACATTACAAGAAGAAATAAACCTACTCATGCTCTAACTCTTCCAAAAAATTGAAGAAAAAGTAACACTACCTAACTCATTCTATAAAGCTAATATCACTTTAATACCAAAATCTGATAAAGATACCACAAGAAAGGAAAACTATAGGCCAGTCTCCTTAATGAATATAGATGCAAAAATCCTCAACAAAATACTTGCAAGTGGAATCCAACAGCACATTAATAGAATTACATACCACAAGCAAATGGGGTTTACTTCAGGTATGCAAAAGTGCCTAAACACAAGAAAATCAATTCATGAAATACAACACATTAACAAATTGAAATTAAAAATTCATATGATCACCTCAATTGATGCTGAAAATGCATTCAACAAAATTTGCCATTCTATTCTGATAAAAATACTTCAAAATGCAGACATTGAAGGAAACTTCCTCAGTAACATAAAGGGCATATATGAAAAATGCACACCCAGGCTTGTACTCAAAAGTGAAGGGATGAAAGCCATCCCCCTAAGATCAGGAATGAAAAAAAGATGTCCATTGCCATTACTGTTATTCAGTATTGTGCTGCAAGTTCCAGCTAAAGCAATAAGGCAAGAAAACCAAAATAAAAGACATCCAAATCAGGAAGGAAAAAAGTAAAACTCTCATTATTTGCAGATGACATGATCCTATACTTGGAAAATCCTGAAAAATCTATGACAAAGCTACCTGAGGTAATAAACAAATTAAGGGATATGGGTTATTTGGGGTTTTCTTTTGTGTGTTAACTATCTGTTATTTTTCTCTTTGGATCAATGAATATTTTCTACAACAGAGTCATGATGATTGCACAAATAAGTAATGATACTGTGAGATATTGATTTTATATTTTGGATAGAACATGTTGTATATGAATATATCTCAGTAAAATCTGCAGACTACAAAAAAGAGAGAGATTAGAAAACTTAAAGCTTTCATAAGTTCTGAAGGGAAAATGTACTCTTAAATTTTATTGTTTCTTTCAAGTTGTGTTCTAGTTTGCTAGCTACTGGAATGTAATATACCAGAAACAGAATGGCTTTCTTAAAAAGGGGAAATGAATAAATTGCAAGTTAACAGTTTTTAGGCTGTGGAAATATCCCAACTAAAGTAAATCTATAAAAATGCCCAGTGAAAGATATCTTGATTCAGGAAGACACATGAAGTTCAGGGTTTTTCTCTCAAGTGGAAAGGCACATGGCTAACATGGTCAGGGTTTCTCTCTCATCTGGAAAGTTACATGACAGACATTGCTAGCTTCCTCTCCAGCTCTCTGGGAGGTGTTTTCCTTCTTCATCACCAAATGTCACTGGCTGGAAGACTCTCTGCTTCATGGTTTTGTGGTGTTTGGAAGCTTTCTCTGAAATACTTCTTCTTTTAAAGGATTTCAGTAAACTAACCAAGACCCACCTGGAATGGGTGGAGACTCATCTTCATCTAATCAAGTTTAATACCCACCCTTGATTGAGTCACATCTCCATGTAGATAATCTAACATACAGTACTGAATATGGATTAGAAGAAATGGCTGTCTTTATAAAATGGGATTAGAGTTAAAACATGGCTTTTCTAGAGTACATAAATACTTTCAAACCAGCACAGTGAATGTATCAGTAAAATTTGCAGACTAAAAAAGAGAGAAAGATTTTTTAAATTAAAGTTTTCCTAACTCCTTTTGAAGGGAAAATGTACCCTTAAATTTTATTGTTTCTTTCAAATTATAAGGATATTAATATTTTTTTGGTTGTGATAATAGTGATGACTTGATAGGGATTTACTTGGGCAGAATTTGATTCTCTAAGAAGAGTGTTATAAAATCCTTTGCAATTTTTACAGAATTTTTTCTCACTACCAGACAAAGAATTCATGAATTTATCTTCAGAATATTCTCTGGTTTTACATCCAGAAACTCATATCTAAGAATCTTTTCATTGTTATTCCAAAATTGTTACAGCCCCCTGTTTTGGTTTGCAAAAGTGGCTGGAATACAATATACCAGAAATGGATTGGCTTTTCTAAGGAGGATTTATTAAGTTGCAAGTTACAATTCTAAGGTGATGAAAATGTCCAAATAAAGACACCAAGAAGCAGATAACCTCTTGGAGGAGGCAGCTAGATCCAGGTTCATCTATCACATGGGAAGGTACATGGCAATATCTCTTGGCCCTTTGACATCTCTAGTATGCACACTAAACTGGTTCAGAACAATGGGGTTGTTACCAGTCTCCTTCCAATCCCCAGGGAATGTGCTGTACTTTCTGGAGGCTGGGGCACCAAACTCTTCCTGAACATCAAAGTAGAAGGCCTACCCTCTGTCTAGGGCAAACTCACCCTGTCCACATGCATTGATGGATCCTCTTTCTTGGCCTGAGTTTATCTGGCTCTAGATCTCAGCTTCCATGGTTCAGACTTTGAAGTCATTTTTCTTCAATCTGCCCCTTTTCTGTCCCTTTTACTCCAGACTGGCAGTGATCTCAAGAAACTTATAAGTTTGGCATGCAGCATACATGGGTCAAACCCATAAAATAATAGGACTTTCCATGGAATCTTGTGGGATAACCCCAACTCCAACCCTGGCTTTTTATGAAATGACTGACTAGTTGTGTGGTTGGTTAAATCATCACATAGAATAGTATTCACTGGGGTCTCATTTTCTGAATGATCAGAATTTTCCAAACTGTAAGTCTCTGTTTTTTTTTTTTTTTTCTGTTGTTGTTGTTGTTGTTGCCAAGAGTGGAGTTCTCACATAATCCCTTTTCTGTCACATTTTACTTTGAGTTGCAAGAAGAAGCCAGGCTGTATTTTCCATGTTTAATTTGGAAATTTCCTCAGCTAGATATCAAAACTCATCACTTCCAAATTCTCCCTTCCACTCAACACCAGTGCTCAATTTTGCCAAATTCTCTGCCACTTTGAAACAAAAACCAACTTAATTCTTGTTTGCAACAACAGATTCATCATTTCTGTCTAGAGCCCCATCAGAGATACCTCCAAAGTCCACATTTCTACCAACAATCTCTTCAAAGCAAAGGCCTTTTCAATCAAACTCCTCACAATTCTTCCAGAATCTTCCCCTTATCCACATAAAAAAACATTCCATCATGTTTTGCATTTGCAAACTTTAATACCCCACTTCTCTGGTACCAAAATCTGCTTCAGTTTGCTAAAGCTGCTAGAAAGTAATATACCAGAAATGGTTTGGCTATCATAAAAGGGATTTAGTAAGTTACAAGTTTGCAGTTCTATGGAAATAAAAATTCCCTAATTCAGGTATCAACAAAAGGATACTTTCACTAAAGAAAGGCTGATTCTGTCTGGGGTTTCTCTCACATGGGAGGCACATGGCGATGTCTGGTGGTCCTTTGTTCCTGGGTTTTGTTATTCTTAGCTACTAGTTCTGGTGGCCTCCTTTCTGAGCTTCTGTCCATCTCCAAGCAATTCAAAATATCTATTTCTGGGCATCTAGAAACAGATGTGTCAGTTCTCCAAGCAACTTCAAATATCTATGTCTAGGCATCTGCTCCCTGTGTTGGCCCTTTTAGGGACTCCAATAAACTAATTAATATCCACCTTGAATGGGTTGGGTCACATCTTCATCTAATCAAAAGGTCCCACACACAATTGGTTGAGTCACATCTCCTTCAAAACAACCTAATCATAATGTCCCACACAAACAATTGGTCTTTTGTGGAAATAATATGGCTTTTGTGGAATACAGATTAGTTTCAAACCAGCATACTCCCCATAATTTGTTATAAAGAAAATGTAAAGAATAAATATCATTGTAAATGGAAGGACAGAAAATAATTCTCCAATCAACTCCTCCTCCCCAAATTATAGATATCAAGCCTCTCATCACAAAGACATTATTGGGCCTTTTTGGAGACAGAATCTTCACTCAGTTTAGAATTGTCATTTAACCAAATATTTATTTTGGCATCAAGAAAGTTTGGAATTTAACATCATTTCTAATATCATTATATATTGCTAGGTAAAGATTTTACCAACCCATGTGTAGTAGTTAGATTCAGTTGTCAACTTGGCCAGGTGAAGGCACCTAGTTCTGTTGCTGTGGACATGAGCCAATGATATGTGAACCTCATCTGTTGCTGATTACATCTGCAGTCAGCTAGGAGGTGTGTTTGCTGTAATGAATGATGTTTGACCTAACTGACTGGTGCTTAAATGAGAGAGCACAATGTAGCACAGCCAAAGTAGCTCAGCATACCTCATCTTAGCACTCGCAGCTCAGCCCAAGCCCTTGGATAGGAAGAAAGAAGTCACCCTGGGAACGTTGTTGGAACCCAGAGGCCTGGAGAGAAGGCCAGAAGAGACCATCCTTTGCCTTCCCACATGAGAAACAACCCAGTGGAAAGTTAGCTGCCTTTCATCTGAAGAACTAACAAAATGAATCCCCTTTTATTAAGAGCCAATCCATCTCTGGTGTGCTGCATTCCTGCAGCTAACAGACTAGAACACCATGCATATATTCATATTTTCCCTGTGATCTCTTTTCTCAACTCCCTTTTACTTCATCCCCACTTTAACTATGGTTAACAGAATTAATCTTTGGAGGAAATAGAAAAGAGTAGATAAAAGTAAATAAAAAACATAAGTCCTATTTATCCAGAGGTTTGTATAGTTACCAAAAATGTTGGTCATCATAAGTTTGATTAGAATATCAGTTAGCATAAATCTGGCCACAAGAGTATAATAATTCTAGGCAGATAATTCTAAATCCACTGCCAGGCTGTCAGTGATACAAGGACTTGGCTTGAAGGTGAGCACAATTATAAAAGAAGATGGAGATCTTAATGTATAGACAGTATCAAATTCAGGAATTCAAGCTACAAGAATGGGACTTAGAGCCCAGACATAGTTGAACTTGAAAAGAGAATTAGAATAGAAGGTGAGTAACATTTACCAGGGAAGGAGATTGATTAAGTAGGCTGCAAACCTTTTAGTACACAGTAAGAAGTACAATTCACAAGGTGACCATTAATTTAGGGGCAAAATCTATGCATTCTATGTCTTTTTATTCTAGTCCATACTAGGTCAAAGGGACAAAGGCTCTGGGTGGAGAGTGAAAGGGATATCTAGGAAACCTACAGTTTCAGAAGTCCTAACACATGCTGTCATTTTCAAAGACAATCCTCAGCTATGGTGGCCAGGACTTTCTAGAAGTGTCCTAGCTTATGGTGACACCTCAAGATGAGGACACTCATGAGATGGAAGATACAACCTTAGAATCTATTTTTCCCTTATATACATTACCTCTGCTCCTTTATATTTAAGTCATAAGGAGCTAATGAAGAGACCTCTATAGTCTTGAGCTATCCTTCAGTATCAACTCCCTGAACTCAACTGTCTTCTCAAATGAACTATTATATCTGCCCCTTTGCAGATTTAGATTCCACCAAAAATTCTTATCTCTCACTGATTTATGTTTTTCTATTTTCATCCATGTTCAGGATAGTCCTCGAAATAGTCAGTCTAAATCTCCTATGCATGCATTACTTTTTTCTCCTCTACTAATGTCTCCATTTGAAGTTGTTTTTGACAACCAGAAGTCATCTTTCTCAAGTTTTTCTAGCATCAATCTTCATTTGTTAATATATTCGGTCAGTCAGTCTGTCAGTCATTAAATATGCATCTAAATGAGTAGGTATTCAGTCAACTGAAGAGGAAAACATCTTTTTACTGTCTCTAAGGAAACCAATAAGAGGGGAGGTGTAGATAGTTATCTATGAAATTGCAACTCAATGTGATAAAAGCTATCACTTTAGGAGTGGAATGCTGTGATATAGGATGCGATGGTGGTAGTTCAACTCACACTATGAAAATCAAGTGTTCTCAGAATAGACTTTGCAACATAATTATCTGCATTGAAAGAGTATATCAGAATCTAAATGATTGTTGTAAAACAAAGTCTGGCTCACATTTTTTTCTTTTTGGCATCACTTTTGGATGAATACCATTGTATTCATATCTATACAGACTTCTTCGAGGATGATCAATATGAGATTGTCCTGTACTCTTTTAAACTATCTCTTAGATAATTAAAATTTTAAAACCTCCATCTCTATCATTAACAGATATGAAAACGTGCCCAAGATGCCCTGAAGAAAGATTAACGTGAAATTACTTGTGTACTTCAGATGCATTGAGTGCCTTCCAGGTGTGAACAGGACAAAATGCAATGCTTTAATTAATTAATTATTATTATTGTTGCTATTATTAGTGTGTGGGGGGTGGGGGATGCATGTATCAGAAATTCAAAATGGCCATGTGAGGATTCTACCACTGAACAATCCATCCACACATCTTAATTCACTATTGATTTGCTGCATCACAAATCATTTAAAGAAATATAAGTGCAACATGATTATGTTGTCAGAGCAAGTTTAAAGAAAAACCTTGAAGCAGTAAAATTAGAATACCAGTTTTCCTCTCTACATCCCCAAATGACTCAGGACTCCAGGGCTCCAATTATGGTGCACATGAAGGCATGCCCTCATCAGAAAGAGACAGCACTGCCCTAGCTCCTTCTCTTTCTTCATCATATTTGCTAGCTGCTAATTTGGAGATTTTCCATAAGTGGAATCCAAGTAAAGCCTTAATGACTAGCAATAGCTTGATGCATTCTACTTCTCAGAAGAGTATTTCATTTCAGCCACACAGTGAAAGGAATAGAATGCCTGCAGTGGTAATTCAGGTTTTACAGCAAGCTTGTAGGAGATATTTGGTAATAGAGATGTTCCTAGTGTATTCTGCATACACAAGAAAGTAATACCTAATCACCTGTGTTTTAAACAAACCATGACTGAAGAAATTTGTGTTGTCATGGCAATTAATTATCAATGAAATATTTGTGTCCAGAGTAGCATACAATGGAAACATCTTACATATAAAGTACACTGAGAATCAGATGTTACCATTGTAAATGCAGAAATAAATTAACTAGAGTTGAAGAGGATGCAGTGAAGTGATTCAAGTGTATTAAAATCTTTTTTTTCCAGTATGCACACATGGTTTTATGCACATACACATAGATCACATACACAGGCACACACACAAGCAAAATTTCCTTTATATATAAAGAGAGAAAATATGAAAGTAAAAAAATAAAGAAATAAGGGGAACTCATAACCAGGTAGGAAAATTATATTTGTAGCAGACTAATAAAATACAGTTGGGGAAAATTCTGGGAAGATGGAAAAATAGGGTAGCTGGAGTTTAGTCCTGCTCCATGGAAAATTTAGAGAGGGAAGGGGATGATGACTGACATGGCAATTCAAGAGTGCAACTGACCTGGGAAAGCCTTCTGATCCACATAGGGTGTCCCTGGTTGCAGAGGCTGAGGAACTGAGAAGCAGAAAGGTGGAGCCAGTGAGGAGGAACAGAGCCAGTGGAAGTGCACAGATAGGGACAGGGACTAGGATATACACCAGGCCCTGTTCCTTGAATGCACTACCTTCACCAACACAGCTCCATGACCCGGGACTCACCCCACACCCCATGTATCCATGTGTCACATGCCCACATTCCCTGCACTTCCAGCACCCCCCACCGACACTCAGCGTGCCTACCTGCCCCGCACCTCCACGCCAAGTGCAGCCCAACCCACCTCTCCTGCATCCCTCCCAAGCACTACATACTCCTGTTCCCTGCAGACTGTTGCCAGTACATAAAGGCTGTAGGCACATACCTTCATACCTAGGCTACACTCAAACTCCTCCCATAGTGTTGCCTCCAATCACATCCTTCAGCTCTGTGAACATTAGTTTATGGCACTCCTATACCCATGCATGTGCGTGGCTCTTAGTCACGCTTCCCAGTTCTGAGTGAGCACTGACTTGTGCAGCTAGGTCAGATCTGCCCCCAGCCCATGAAAGCATAATGCCAACCTTCTGCCATAGCTCTACACATGTGCACAAAAGGCCCCATGCCCTAGACCTGCACACACCAGATTACACCCTCCAGACATGTGCACCTGCACAGCTACATCCTCCCTTACTGCTGGGTGCCCACATTCAAATGAACCAGCATAACATCTCCAACCTGCACCTACAACTGTGTGGCAGTGCATCATCACACTGTCGTTCCCTGCCCCATACTCTGCACACTGCTACACATCCATCCCACAAACACAAGGATATAGACTACTGAAAGAAATCAATTCCCAAAGCAAATCAATCAAGATATTTACATGTGCTGAAAGCAACAGAAGATCACTAACCATATCACAATGCAGATAGATGTAGTTCACCCTAATGACCAAATTAAAACACCAGAGGAGACACAGACATTGGAACAACAAATCAAAGGTGTTCATATAACTCTACTTAATAAAATAAGTGGGATGGCAAATGACATAAAGGAGATAAAGAAGACAGTAGAAGAGCTTAAAGAGGAATTTGAAAGAATACAAAGAAAAATAGCAGATACAGAGATTAAAGATTCTGTTGACCAAATAAAAAACATACTAGACACAAAAAGCAGATTTGAAGAGACAGAGAACATATTAGTGATATAGAAGACAGGATAACTGATTTCAAACACTCAAAACAACAAATGGCAAAAAAGCTGGAAATATTTCAATTGGATCTCAGGGAAATGATAGACAAAAAAAAAAGTAAAAAAAGCAAACAAAATGAGAATCATTTGTGTCCCACACGGAGAAGAGAGGAGTAAAAGGCTAGTTGAGTATATAATGGGGAAAAACTTCCCAATCCTTATAAAGGACATAAATATACAAGTCAAAGAAGCCCAATGAACTCCAAACAGAATAAATTAAATAAGCCTTCCCCAAGACACATACTAATCAGTCTGTCAAATGTTGAAGAAAAGGAGAAAATTCTGAAAGTGGCAAGAGAAAATCAATCTGCTACATACAAGGGAAACCACATAAGACTGTGTTCAAACTACTCAAGAAGTACCATGAAGGTGATGATATATTTAAGATACTGAAAGAGAAATAATTCCAGCCAAGGATTCTGTACCTAGCCAAATTGTCCTTCAAATCTGATGGAGAGATTAAAATTTTCACAGACAAACAAGTCCTGAAAGAATTTATCAACACAAAACTGTTCCTACTAGAAATACTAAAGACAGTTCTGCCAGTTGAAAAAAAGGAAAAGAGAGGGAAGTCTGGAGGAGGGCACACAATTGGAGAGTACCAGGAAGGCAACTTAAAGGATAAAAAGAGAAAGAGGAAAAAGAATATATAGATCTGATAAATAAAATAAAAAAATAAGATGGTGGACTCAAGAAACACATTTTCAGTAATAACTTTGAATATTAATAAACTAAACTAAAATTGCAAGATACAGATCAGCAGAATGGATTAAGAAATATAATCCAGTTAAATGCTGCATATAAGAGACTCATCTTAGGCACAAGGGTACAAGTAAATTGAAAGTGAAAGGATGGAAAAAGATTTTCCACACAAGTTGTAACAAAAAGAAATGAGTATCTATACTTATATGAGACAAATTAGACTTCAAATGTAAAGACATCATAAGAGGCAAAGAAGGACACTATATACTAACTAAAGGGCCAATTTTCCTTGAAGATATAACAATCATAAATGTTTATGTTCCCAATGAAGGAGTTCCAAAACACATGAGGCAAACATTGTCAATAAATGTTTCAACATCTATAACTTCTATAATAGTAGGAGACTTCAAAACACCACTCTCCTCTATAGACAGAAAAACCAGACAGAAAATAATGAGGAAATAGAGAAGTTAAACAACTTGATAAATGATTTAGATCTAACAGACATATATAGGTTATTACATCACAAAACACAGGGATATAAATGCTTCTCTAGTGCACATGGAACATTCTCGAGGATAGATCATATGCTGGGGCACAAAACAGTCTTTACACATTTAAAAACATTGAAATTATTCAAAAGACTTTCTCTGATCACAATGGAATGAAGCTTGATCTCAATAACCAACAAAGAATGAGAATGTTCACAAATATATGGAGATTAAATAACACACTCTTAAGCAACCAGTGGGTCAAAGAAGAAATCAGTAGCTATCTGGAGAAATCAGTAGCTGTCTGGAGATGAATGAAAATGAGGATATAACTTGTCAGAACTTATGGGAGATGCAAAGGCTGTGGTGAGAGGGAAATTTATTGTGCTAAATGCCTATATTAAAAAATAAGAAAGAGCAAAAATCGAGGACTTAACTGCTCAGCTGGAGAGACTTGAGAGAGAATAGTAAAATAACCATAAAGCAAATAAAAGAAGAGAAATAACAAAGATTAAAGCAGAATTACATGAATGAGAGAAGAAAAAAGCAATATAAAGAATCAATGAAACCAAAAGTTGGTTCTCTGAGAAAATCAATAAAATTGTTGGACCACTAGCAAGACTGACAAAGAAAAAAAGAAAGAGGATGCAAATAAGCAAAGTCAGAAATTAGGAGAGGTGCATTACCATTGAAGAAATAAAAAAAAATAAGAAGAGATTATCAGACAATTTAGATGAAATGGATAAATTCCTGGAAACACAAAAAACAAGCTACACTGATGCAGGAAGAAACAGATCTCAACAGACCAATCACAAGTAAAGAGATTCAATTAGTCATCAAAAATCTTCCTACAAAGAAAAGCCCAAGGCCAAATGACTTCACAGGTAAATTTTATCAAACATTCCAAAAAGAAATAACACTGATCCTGCTCAAACTTTTCCAAAAATGTGAGGAAAAAGGAACTCTACTTAACTCATTTTATGAAGCTAATATCATTTTAATACCAAAACCAGGTAAAGATGCTATAAGAAGGGAAAACTACAGGCCAATTTCCTTAATGAACATAGATGCAAAATTTATCAACAAAATATTAGCAAATTGAATAAAACAACATGTTAAAAGAAGTATGCACCACAACCAAGTGGGGTTTATACCAGAAATGCAAGGATGGTTCAACACAAGAAAATCAATTAATGTAATACAGCACATTTAACAAATCGAAAAGGAAAAAATCACATGACCATCTTGATTGATGCTGGGAAACCATTTGACAAAAGTCCACATGTTTTCTGATAAAAACACTCCCAAAGATAGGAATCAGAGATAATTACTTCAATATGATAAAGGGAATATATGAGAAAATGATAGTCAGCATTGTACACAATGGGGAGAGACTGAAAGTCTTCCCCCAAAGATCAGGAATGAGACAAGGATAATCACTGTCACCACTATTATTCAATGTTATGCTAGAAGTTCTAGGTAGAGTAATCAGGCAGGACAAATAAACAAAAGGCATCCAAACTGGAAAGTAAGAACTAAAATTTTCATTATTTGAAGATGACATGATAATATACTTGGAAGATGCTGAGAAATCTACAACAATGTTACTTGAGCTAATAAGAAAATTCAGCAAGTTGTCAGGATATAAAATTAATGTGCAAAAATCAGTAACATTTCTATACACAAAAAATGACCTAACTGAAGAGTCAATTGAGGAAAATAACCCATTCAAAATAGCAACAAAAAGAATCAAGTACTTAGGAATGAAATTAACTATGGATGCAAAGGACCTGTATACAGAAAACTACGTAACATTGCTAAAAGAAATCAAAGAAGATTGAAATAGGTGGAAAGGCACACCCTGATTATGGATAAGAAGGCAAAATATAGTTAAGATGTTAATTCTGCCCAAACTGATCTACAGATTCAACACAGTACCAATCAAAATTCCAATAACTTATTTTGAAGACGTGAAAAAGCAAGTTACCAAATTCATCTGGAAGGGAAAGAGACACTGAAGAGCTAAAAGCATCCTAAAGGAATGAAGGGGGAGGATTAATACCTCCTGACTTTAAATCCTATTATAAAGCCAAATTGGTCAAAACAGCATGATACTGGCAGAAAGATAGAAGCATTGACCAACAGAATCGAATTTAAAGTGCAGAAATAGACCACCAAATTTATGGTCAACCAATTTTTCACAAGGTCTCCAAATCCTCTGAACTGGATCAAAATAGTCTTTTCAATAATTGGGCATGGAAGAACTGGATATCGATACCCAAAACAATGAAAGAGTACCCCTATCTTACAGCCTATACACAAATGAACTCAAAGTGGATCAAACACATATATATAAGAACTAGCACCATAAGGCTTCTAGAAGAAAAAATTGAAAAACATCTTCAAGACCTAGTAATAGGAGGTAGCTTCCTAAGCATCATACCCAAAGAAAGCAACAAAACCAAAAAAAAAAAAAAAGATAAAGTGGAACTCCTCAAAATCAAATGTTTCTGCATCTCAAAAGACTTTGTCAAAAAGATGAAGAGGCAGCCAACTCAATGGGCGAAAATATTTGGAAATTATATACTGGGCAAAGGTTTGATATCCTGTATGCACAAGGAAATCATACAATTCAACAGCAAAAGAACAAACAACCCAATTACAAAAAGACCTCAAGATATGAATAAGAATTTTTCTGAAGAGTAAATACAGATGGCTCAAAAGCACATGAAGAGATGTTCATTTTCATTGGCCATATGGGAAATGAAGATCAAGACTACAATGAGATAACACCTCACACTATAAGAATGGTTGCAATTAAATAAACAGGAAACTATAAATGTTGGAGAGGATATGGGGAAATTGGAACACTGATGTACTGATGATGGGAATGTATAATGGTGCAGCCATTATGGAAGACTGGTGGTTCTTTAAGAAACTTAATATCAAGTTGTCCTATGACCCAGCAATAGAACTACTTGGTATATACCCAGAAGAGCTGAAAGCAATGACACAAAGAAACGTTTTTACACCCATATTCATAGCAGCATTATTCACAATTACCAAAAGATGAAAGTAAACCAAATGCCCATCAACAGAGGAGTGGATCAACAAAATGTGGTATATATATACATACATATGTGTATGTGTGTATATATATATATATGATGGAATATTATGCAGCAATAAGACAAAATGACATCCTGAAGCACATGACAAGTTGGATGAGACTTGAGGACATAATGCTGAGTGAAATAAGCCCAGACACAGAAGGACAGATACTGTATGATTCCATCATGGATTTTTTGACCATCATAAAGGTATAATAAGAGGCCTATAATACAGAATATAGGGGACTTAGAGATACATTGCAGCTAGAGATGGGTGAATGATTAGCTAATGAGATTGAACTCCAGTGTAAGGGAATAGATAGAAGTGAAGGTGGTTCTCTAGTGGGTCTATAAGTAATATTACCATGGTGAAGATGAACAAGATTGAAAGTGGTTGTATAGACCTATGTGCCCGACTGATTAACACTAGAAATATACATTAGCTCTTGCAAGAATTACTTCAAAGGTAAGATTCATGTATAAAGAGTGTTTAAGCCCAGGGTACAGAGGGAGAACTGCTATTGCATGCTGTGGTTATGTTCAAAAGGAAAACATCAGCACTTCCACAGCAACAGCAGAGGTAAATAATGGGGGGATGGACAAGAGTTAAATGGAGGTTTAGATCTCTTATTTGATGAGGGTGTGTTTATTGGTTTTCTTTCTGTTGGGCATGATGAAATTATCTAAAATTGAGACTGTTGACGGATTGTGGACTTTGGGCACTATACATGATGCCCAATGAATGCAGGTGGCTGACAGATGTACTGACTTAGAAGTAGATTGGTGAACAATGGTGAATATTTATGAATGAATGTTGTGCTGCTACAAAAAGGAAAGAAGTCATGAGGCATGCAATGATGTGAATGAGCATGTGGGACATTTGGTAAGGCAAAATAACCCAGAAACAAAAGAACAACAATGGTATGCTCTCTTTTAGAAACTGCTTATAAGAAAACAGGGGCTTAGATTGTAACTTTTATAGTAGACACATTAAGTCCAGAGTGGTAATTATTATTTCTGGATTTTGAGAAGCTGCTTTATATGTATGTATGTGTGTGTGTGTATACACACACACACATATATATATGCTGACTGGAGATAAGAATGAAGCCAATCAGGTGGGGATTAAAGTAATTTAGAACGTGGGTGTAAGGAAGACATTGTCTATATTTTAGAACCACACTTAGTCTTTGAGACCGAAGGAAGAAAGGTTTATTTGGTCTGGAACTGAAATTTTCTGTAGCACATAATCTATCTCAACCTACATGTATAGCTTCATTTGAACAATTGAAGTACAGGGAGCACAGAATAAGAAAGAGATTCTTTAATCCTGTTTAGATTAATGTAATGCCCGAATACATCCTAGAGTATATTAAGCAGATAGTCAAAAAGTATTGACAAAGACTCTTGTGAGAAGGGAGAACAAATATGAAACTATTAAACCATAGCACCAGGAATCCCCTGATACTGTGTTAAACTTTAAGGACACCTAAATCAATAGGTCATGCCTTTGATCCTGAGGCTTACTCCTGCGAGGCTTATGTAGGCAGCAGAGAAGCTTAGACTACCTATAAGTATGCCCAAGAGTTATTTCTAGAGACCTCCTTTGTTGCTCATATGCCTCACTCTCTCTAAGCCCAATTCTGCAAATGAAATAATTTCCATCCCCTCTATGTGAGACATGATATCCAGGGGTGAAAGTCTCCTTGGAGATGTGGGATATGACTACCAGTGATGAATCTGGCCCTGACACCATGGGATCAACAATTCCATCCTGACTAAAAGGTGGGGAAAATGTAACTAATAAAGTATCAGTGGCAGAAAGAGTTCAAGTAGAGTCAAGGGACTACTCTGGAGGTTGCTCTTATGCAAGCTTCAGTTAGACATTGCCATCTATCCCCAACCAGGACCATCCCGTCAATCCTAAAGAACACCTAAGGAAATATATAAGATTCCATGCACTACTGTAACTGTCTCAAAACCTAAAACTTCCAGATGGGTCCCTGGACCAAAAAAGTCCAGAAACCTAGCAGGCCAGCCTTTCCTGAACACCAAATAGTTCCATCTCCCTACCCCATATTATTGACAGACCCTACCAACATGAAACATTTAGAATTCCCATAGTCCAAACACCCCTAAAGAGAGGGATGGGAAGATCAAAGGTGATGGTGGAGTTATACAGAGAAGATAGGATTTAACAAATGAATATAATTGCTGAATCATTACATCTATATCACTTTTAGTCTCCAGTAGCTTAGAGCAGCTAAAAGTAAAAACTAAAAATTGTGAAATTGTAACTCGTGTCAAACTCTGAAATATGTTCTATAAATGATTGTGGTGCTGTGCTCTGAAATTTATTGCTTTTTTTGTACATATGGTATTTTTCATATATAAATATATTTTCATATATAAATAAGAAAGAAAAGTTGATTGTGATAAGAAAAATTTATGCCTTCTAGCCTTCTATATTGTGGAGCAGCTAGAAGGAAAATCTGAGAGGATTGGGTGGTATCCCATGACAAACTCTGGGATCTGTCCTATAACCACTTGCTGAAAGCTCCTTTGGGAGCTATTGCTTTTTTATTTCTTTGCTTTTTATGTATGACATGTTATACAATAAAAAAGTTATTAAACAATACACACCTATAAAAAAATTTCAAACCCTACATAAGGGTGTAAAATGAAAAAATAAAAGACAATTGACTAAAAAGAATGATCCACACAATAAATATTTTTTTGTGGCACATGTTGGTACAAATATTATATATATATTGCTTCTCTTTCTCTTTCTTACTGCTATTCCTATAGTGATACTTTTTTTGGTAATTCTTCCTTCTTTCTCCATGCTTTTTGTCTCCACATATTCATAATCATTTCAGCTTTACATAATTAATTTTTAAAATGTAGATAAAATATTAAATGTTTTCCAACAGAAAAAAAGTGAATTGCAAAGCCAAAGGGAAAGATACTTTTATAGAGAAATTTTTATTTTCAAATCATTAAAACTCATTTGTTTTAGCTAAAAGCTACAGATCAAACATAATTAGCACATTTTTAATAAGTTACAGATGTAATAGCAAAGAAGTGCTATAAATTACTGAGAAAAATGGGTGAAGGAGACTTGTTTACCTATTTTGGAACATAAATTGTATGTGCTTTTATACTTTTACAGAAAATACTTTTATTATCAAATAAAGTCAAATAATAAAAGTGACTTTTTAGACAAACATTTTAATAGCTGTTCCACCCAGTTCTTCAAGGCTTGAGTTGGTGAAGCCTGAAGAGCAAAAAGCATGTCTGGCACAAAGTTAGATATGAGTTTCATTAGGACTTATGAATAGGAGAAGATATATCCTGGTGGCAGCCATCTGGAAAATGGAAGCACTCAGCCAAGGTGGGGGTGGTGATACAAGGGGCAGCTTGTAAGGTTTTAAGACAATGATATTCCATAGGGTATGAGAACAGAGTTTTGGCAGAGTCTCAAGATCCAGGGGTTTGGAGATATGTTATCAACATACCAGGAGAGAAGAGTTTTAATGGTTTGCATGATATGTGGTTTATGATGTGACTTGTACGTTTTCTCATGAGGAGGTGTGTTGACCTTTAACTTCTGTCCTGGAACACTGTTGGCCATATGCGGCAACTTACCCTCAATACGCAAGGGGAGCCTTGGCCCTGGGTCTCCACAATTGTATACAAACAAATACATTTCAGAAATATCTGAAATTTTGTTATATACAGCTTGTCTTCATTTACCATGATACCAGAACAAATCTACTTATCTTAAAATCTGGTTATCCAGACATTTTTCACAGAATTTAGACTTTGGGAAAAAGTTCAAATTTTTTTTTTTAATTTTAAGGAAAATAAAGTTCTCTTTATTATAACTATTCTTTTACATCCCCTAAAAATATGTAAGGAAGGAAAGTTTAAACAAATAAGATCTGGATTTAGAATGCCTGGATTAATATCTCTGCTCCATCAATTTAGCCAAATATTTTAATCTCTCTAAACCTTAATTGATACATATACTGCATCTTATAGACAGTTTGCAGAAATTAAATTTGATAATGCTTTGAAGAGCTCTTTATAAGAAAAAGGAAAGCACTAATATGTGTTGATAAAGACCATTTATCAATTATTCCGGTGAAAGCAGCGCAAACATCCAAAAACTGTTTACCAATGGAAGGAATGTATTGGTTTCATTTTTATATTTTAAGAATAATTGAAAAGAACTTTTTTACAGAGAATGTATTTAACTTTCCAATTTTTCAGTAGCACTGCCATTTTGAAAAAGGTGTATGCATTCTGATAATTAAATTATTTATTTTTTGTCTCATTTACCAAGTATTTTTTTGAGAATCTAATCTGTGTCAGGAACTTTGTAAGTACTGGTGATAAAACAGTGAGCCAAACAGATTAAAAAAATCTTTATTTCAATAGAGAACATGCTTTAGAAGAAGATATACAGTTAACAAATAGGTAAAACATATAAGTCAGATGTGGATAAGAGCTGCAAAGATGAATAATAGAGAAATGAGGAATAAAGACAGCTGTACAGTTTGTGATTTAGAATAAGATAATTAGGAAAACCACCAGAAAAAAAAACTGAAAAAGGTAAAACAATAAGCCTTATGGATACAGGCAAGAACAAGCAGATTGGATGTGGTATGTAAAGAAAGAGCGGAATTAAGATAATTTCAATGTTTTGGACATAAGCAGCTAGAAGAAGGAAGTTATCCTTTTCTGAAAAGGAGACTATGAAAAGAGAAAGTTGTAAGAACAGAATAGGAAAATCTGGAGATCACTAATTTTTGAGATGAATACTCAACATTAGTCAATACTAGGCATTGAGGTAAATGTCAGATGAACATTAGATATAAAGGCAAAAACGAATCAAAAAATTTTTTCCCATGTGCAAAAATGAAAAAAAAAAAACCTCTATCTTGTAGCATTATCTTTAGAGATATGAAATTATAATTGTAAATTATTTCTCTACTCTGAGATATACATAAATCTTTTAAAATAAGTCTCTTGTAACTTTATAGTCCAGGAATGTCTTTCACAAAGATCTAGGAGTCATCTCTTTGAAATGAAATCATCAAGGAACATCATACTGGCCCTAGCCAGTATGTGCCAGTGTCCATCAAGAGGGTAGGAACCTAAAAACAAGAAGCTCCTAACTCCAATTACAAACCTACTTCATGCAATAAAGATAAGAGAAGTTTATTCCTCTTTTTGATCAAGGCAAATGGCAAAAATAGCCTCTACCTTATTCACCAGATCTATTTAGGATGAACTATGTTTAACACATGTCGCTGTCAAGTTCCCTTACTTGAGGACAGACTACTTATCCTTTATCTTGAGATCATGGAAATAATGGATTGTATAACTTGGCTATAAAACAGTGTGAGATTCCTTTCTTTCTTTGAAATCCCTTTAGCAGATTGCCTGAGATGCACATCACATTCTGGTTTAGTACTTATTCAATAGTAAAACTCTTTTATTTCCCTTTTACCTTTGTGGAGTGGTTTCCTGGGTTGGGAACAGATTGTGTTTCTAAGTATGTTTTAACCATAACATCCAAATGGAGTTACTGAGATGGTAGCCACACACATCAGGGGAATGATTCAGTCTGGAGAGAAAAGTTTGAGAGTAAATTATATATATATATATATATACACACATACACACACACACACACCAGATAGTTAAATTTGTTAGCTAGTAAGTTAGTTGAGAAAAAATGCTCATTCCTAAAATGCTCATTTTTACTAATCTGCATATTTTTAATTTTTAAGACTCAACACATATATTTTCTCTTCTTGTAGGGTTTTCATGGGATAGCACAGTCTAAATTAAGTTCGCTTCTTAGGTATATTATATGCTTGTCTCCTTATCATTATAGCATTTACCACTATAATAGGATAAGTATTGTACTAATCCTTATTTTTTGTTTTTTTATATACATTTTGTCTATTAGAAAAGTTGTAGGTTTAGAGAAAAATCATGCAGAAAACAGAATTCCTATATACCAGTACCTCCCATTATTAACACTTTACATTTGAGTAGCAACTTGTTATAATTGATTTTTGAAAGTCTTATTTTATTTGTACTACCATATATGGCCCTTAGATTACATTACGGTGCACTATCTGAGTTGTATAGTACTATGTTTGCCTGTTTTTACCCCCATTTTTATTCCATTAACGTATATGTAGCATGAAATTTCCACTTTTAACCGCATTCTAATATATAATTCAGTGGTTTTAATTACATTTGCAATCTTGCGCTACCACTACCACCATTCATTACCAAAATTTCTCTATCAAAATAAGCAGAAAGTTTTTACTAACTAAGCATTAACTCCCCAATTCCCACTCACACCCACATTTCCCACCCAACCCTAGTAAGCTGAATTTCAATGTATGACTCTATGAATTTGCTTATTCTAATTATTTCATATCAGTGAGATCATACAACATTTGTCCTTTTGTGTCTAGCTTATTCCACTCAACGTAATGCCTTCAAGTTTTACCCATGTTGTTTCATGCATTAGAAATAGTTGAATAATTTTCCATTGACATATATGCCTCATTTTGTTTATCCATTCATCAGTTCATGGACACTTGGGTTGCCTCCATCTTTTTGCAATTGTGAATAATGTCACCATGAACATCAGTGTGAAAATATTTGCTTGAGTCTCTTCTTTCAATTATTTTAGGTATATACCTAGAAATGGAATTTCTGAGTCATTTGGTAATTCTATATTTAATATTCTGAGGAACAGCCAAACTGTTTTTCACAGCAGCTGTACATTTTACATTCCCACTACAAATGAATGTTCCTACTGTCCCACATCCCATTAAATTTTTGTTATTTTCTGGTTTTTAATGGTTGCCATTCTAGTGAGTGTGAAATGGTATGTCATTTAGGTTTTAATTTATATATCCCTAATGGCTAATAATATTAATCATTTTCTCATGTAACAATGGCCATTTTAATGACGTCTTTGGAGAAATGCTGCTCAAGTATTTTTCACAATTTTAAATTGGTGTGTTTGTTTTTTATTATTGAGTGGCAGAATTTCTTTGTATATTCTGAATATTAAACTCATCACATATGTGATTTCTAAATGTTTTCTCCCATTTGGTAGTTGATCATTTTTATTCTCATGATAAAGACATTTCATGAAAAAATGTTTTTAAATGATAATGAAATCCCATTTATCAATTTTTTACTTTTATTGCTTATGTTTTTTGTATGAAGTGTAAAAAACATTGCCTAATTCAAGATCCTGAAGATGCCTCCTTATGTTTTCTATTAGGATCTATTTTTTATAGTCTTGGCATTCATATTTAGAGCTTTGATCCATTTTGAGTTAATATTTGTATATGATGTGAGGTAGGGGTCCACTTTCATTCTTTTCCAGGATATCTTATTTTCCCAGTACTTTTTGTCCAGGAGAAAAGGCTGGACATCCAGGTCAAAAATCATATGACCATAGATATGAAGGTTAGTTTCTGAACTACCAGTTTGATCCCACTGATTAATAATAATGTCCTTGTGCCTGTACCATGCTGTTTTATTACTGCAGCTAGTATGTTTTATAATTGGGAAGTGTGAGACCTCCAACATTGCTCTTTTTCAAGATGTTTTGACTGTCTGGTCCCATTAGTCTTCCACATAAGTTTGACCATTTGCTTTTCCATTTCTTTATAGAAGCCTGTTGATTTTGATTTGGATTGCATTGAATCTGCAAACTCCTTTAAATAGAATGGACATCTTAAAAATATTTAGTATTCTAATTCATGAACCAGATGTCCTCTTATTTATTTAGGTCTTCTTTGATTTCTTTCAGCAATATTTTGTAGTTTTCCATGTATAAGCCCTTTACATTCTTGGTTAAGTATTTGATTATTTTTTCTTTTTTATTGTATGCCATATGAGAGGGTCACATTTCATTATTTTTCCATGCAACTATCCCATTATTGAGGTACAATTTGTTGAATTTTTTTGTTTGTTTGCTTTTTAGGGGAAGTGCATGGAGTGGGAATCGAACCTGGGTCTCCTGCATGGCAGATGAGAATTCTACCACTGAACTACCATTGAATTTGATTATTTTCATTGGTGTTGTCAAGGAAATCCTTTTCTTGAATTCTTTTTCAGATTGTTCTTTACTAGTGCATAGAAACATTAATGATTTTTGCATATTAGTCTTATACCCCATCACTTTGCTGAATTTGTTGATTAGCCCTAGAAGATTGGTTGTTGATTTTTTTTATGATTTTATAAATGCAGGGTTGTGTCATCTGCAAAGACAAAAAGATTCCTTCTTTGTTTATGATTTGGATAGGATAATTTCAATTTTTTGCCTAATTGCTCTGGCTAGCACTTGTAAAATGTTGAAAAACAGTAATGGCAGTGAGCATTCTTGCCTTGACCCTGATCTTAGGGACAAAGCATTCATTCTTTCACCATTGAGTCCTATGTTTCTGTGAAATTTTCAAATATGCCTTTTGTTTTTACCTCATGGAAATATTTAATGCTTTAAAATCAAGTTTCACATTTGAAGGACACATTTAGGAAATTCCCCCTAAAAATGTATAAAGCATAAAAAAAACATGATATCATCAGCTGAATGCAACTACTGTGAAAATAATTTGCCAACTTATTTCAAAGTAGAAAAAGGTATTAAGCACATATTTTTGTATTCCTTGAATCTCAGTCTATCCAGGTATGAATCAGGCAGATTTTTTTTTCAGTTTTCTTCTTTACCATATGGATTTTCCTATTTGTAGCCAGTTCCTTATGCCACAGAACCTTATCAATATTATAATCAATCAATTCAACCACAGAGATTTCTATATTATTTGTTAGAGGTTGACATTTTATTTTGTCTGTTCAGTTTGCAGAAAAAAAAAACGTGAATATTTTCAGGCATGTTATTTTTGTGTGTGTGTGCACATGTTTCAGAATTTAGAAATGCACTTAGAATTTCAGGCTAAATATGACTGCTAAAAGGGCTTACAATCTAGGCTCCAATTTTCTTTTAAGTATTTTCTGAAAGAGTCTTTAGCATATTTGTTCTTTTATTTCTGGCTTATTTCGTGTAACACATTATCCCCAAGATTTACTAAGTTCATTGTGTGTCTCCTGGTATCCTTCTACTTTGTAGCTATACCATATTCCATTATATATACGTAAAACATTTCACCCCTCACTCATTGTATCATTAGGCTATCTCCATCTATTGGGCATCGTGGATAATGTCCAAAATGAATAAATCGTATCTTACAATATGATTGTGCAGTCACTTGATGTACATCAGAAACACTCTCAATTTTAGACAATTTTATTTTAATTTTTTAAAATCCAAAAAACACATAACAAACCCAAGCATTCCTATTTTGATCATTCCGTTCTACATATATAATCAGTAATTCACAATATCATCACATAGCTGCATATTCATCATCATGATCATTTCTTGGAATATTTGCATCTATTCAGAAAAAGAAATAAAATGAAAACAGAAAAAAAGATTATACATACCATACCCCTTACCCACCCCTTTCATTGATCACAATCATTTCAAACTAAATTTATTTTACCAATTGCAATTTTAGACAATTTTAATTGCTCCATAGGAAAAAAAAATGACAAGCATAGCCTCACCAAAAATCAAATCAAAACTACCACTTATCACTTGTTCCCCCCCACACACACACACACAATTAGTTGCCTCTGGTAGTGCTGTGGTACTGCTAATATTTTCCTGCTAACTATTGACCATAGTATATGAATTTAGTTTTCCCCTATACTCCTTTATTATTGACCCTTTATCCAATATCAAACCTTCAAAATATTTCATGTGAGAACTTATTTATAACTGTAGGTTTAATAAGTGGGAGACATGGAACTATGCATCTCTTTTCAATCATATTCACCATCAACATGGCAATTTTATTTTTAACCCCATCGATTAGTACCTTCACTTCTATCCATTCCCTTGCATTAAAGTTCAACCACATTGAGTAGGTCCCCTCCCCCCAACTAGCTTCTGTAGAACTCTAGGTCTGCTATATTCTACAGTGCAGCCTCTGAGATTATCTTTACCAGAGTCACAATGGTGTAATAATACAGCATCTGTACTTTTGTGCCTACCTTATGACACTCAACATTTATTTCCTCAAGGTTTATCTATGTTGTCATATACTTCAGGACTTCATTTATCTTACTGCTGTATATATTATATTATATGTGTATGCCACAATTTGTTTATTCACTTGTCTGTTGATAGGCACTTGGATTGTTTCTATCTTCTAGAAATTGTGAATAGTGCTGCTATGAACACTAGTGTGCAAATATCTGTTTCTCTCACTGCTTTCATTTCTTGTGTTTACCAAATATTGGTGTGCTGGTTTGAAAGTATTATGTACCCCAGAAAACTGTATTTAAATCTTTATCCAATCTTGTGGAGGTAGAAATTTCTTTTAATCATGATTCAATATTGTATATGGAAATTTTTATTAGATTTTCTCCACAGAGATCTGGCATGTCTAGTTATGGAGCCATGACTCTACCCATGCAATGTGGGTCTTGATTAGTTTATTGGAATTCTTTAGAAGAGGGAACATTTTGGATAGAATCAGGATTGGAAAAATGACAGAAACTTCATAGCAGAGCTGACATAGATGCTGATGGTAAGAACAGAGACACAGATGTTTGGAGACGTTTGCAGCCCAGCAGATGTCACCATGAAATGTTAAATAAGCCAAAACTTGGGGACAGACAATGGAAGCCAAGAGATGAAAGCCAGCCCTGGGGAAGCAAAGTGAGGAACCCCCGAGGAACAGGGGCTGAAAACTATGGAACTCAAGAGCAAAGGATCAGCAGATGCCAGCCACATGATTTCCAAGCTGACAGGGGTGTTCTAAACTCATAGACCTTTTTGAGTGAAGGTAACCTCTGGTTGGTGACTTAATTTGAAAACTTTCACTTCCTTAGTACTGTAAACTTGTAACTTATTAAATTCCTCTTTTTGCAAACTGTTCCAGTTTTGGTAAATCACATCCCAGTAGCTTGTAGACAGCTATTGCCAGTTCATAAGGCAACTCAATATTTAGTTTTCAGAGGAATCACCAAACTGTCTTCTATAGTGACTGCACCATTATATATTTCCACCAGCCATAAATAAGTGGTTCCAATTTCTCCACATCCTTTCCAATATCTGCAGTTTTGCTTTATAGCACCCATTCTTATAGGTCTGAGGTGATAGTTTATTATCATCTTGATTTGCATTTCCCTTTTTGCTAATTTAAATGCGAATCTCTTCATATGCTTTTTAGCCATTTATATTTGCTCTTCAGAAAAGTGTCTATTCATATCCTCTGCCCATCTTATAATGGGGTTGCTTGTTCTTTTCTTTTTGAGCTGCATAATGTCTTTCTGGACAAAGAATACCCAGCCTTTCTCCAATATGTGATTTCCAAATATTTTTTCCCATTGAGTTAACTGCCCCTTCCCCTTTTTTGCAGAGTCCCTTGAGGCACAGAAGCTTTTGATCTTAAGGAGATCTTTTGCTCTTTCACTGCTTGTGCTTTAGGTGTATAATTTAAGAAGCTAACTTCTATTACTAGATCTTGAAGATGTTTCGCTACATTTTTTTCTAGAAGTTTTATGGCACTGGCTCTTATTTTTAGGTCTTTAATCCATTGAATTAATCTTTGTGTAGGGTATAAGGTAGAGGTCCTCTTTCATCTTTTTGGCTATTGTTATCCAATTCTTCTATGCCCATCTATTGAAAAGGTTATTCTTTCCAAGTTCAGTGTATTTAGGGTCCTTCTCAAAGATCAATTGATCGTTGATTTGGTGGTATAATTCTGCACTCTTTATTCTATTCTATTAGTGGATGTTTCTATCTTTGTCCATTACCACACTGTTCCAGTCTCTGTGGTTTTATAGTGAACTTTATAGTCAAAAAGTGATAGTCCTCCTAATTTCCTCTTCTTTTTAGGATATCTTTAGCTATTTGGGATTTCTTTCTCTTCCAAATAAATTTGATAACTTGCTTTTCCAAGTCATCAGAGTAGATTGTTGGGATTTGGTTGGTATTGCATTGAGTCTGCAAATCAATTTGGGTAAACTGACATCTTTATGACATTCTACCTTCCTATCTATGAACATGGGATGCCTTTCCATCATTTACATCATCTTTATTTCCTTTAACAATGTTGTGTAGTTTGTACAATTCCTTGATATTCTTGACTATGCTTTTGCCTAGAAACCTGATTGTTTTGGACACTACTTTGAATGGATTTTTTCCCTTAAATGTTTCCTGCGATAGATCATGACTTGTATAAAAACATTACCTATTTCTTGTATTCTACCATTTTGCTGAATGTGTTTATTAGCTCAAGTAGCTTTGTTATAGTTTCATAGGGATTTTAAAGTATAGGATCATGTCATCTGCAAATAATGAAAGTTTTTCTCCCTTCCTTTCCCATTTGGATGCCTTTTATTTCTTTGTCCTGTCTAATCACTCCAGCTAGGAATCTAGTATAATATAGTAGTGGTGACAATGGGCATTCTTGTCTCATTTCCAATCTTATTAGAACATTTTCAATCTCTCACCATCCATTATGAAACTGACTATGGGTTTTTCATGTATGCCCTTTATAATATTGAAGAAGTTTCATTAGATTACTACATTTAGAAATATTTTTGTCAGGGAAGGAGGCTGATTTTTTAAAAAATGTTTTTCAAGTATCGGTTGATGTGATCCTATGATTTTTCCCTCTTGATTTGTTAATATACTGTATGTTGATTTTCTTGCATTGAACCACCCTTGCATTCCTGTTATAAACCCATTTGTTTTGGTATAGAATTCTTTTAATATATCATTGTATTCACCTTGCTAGTATTTTGTTGAGAATGTTTGCATCTATGTTCATTAGGGAGATCTGTCTGTGGTTTTCCTTTCTTGTAGCATCTTTATCCAGTTTTTGTATTAGAGTGATGTTAGCATCATAAAATGAATTAGGTAGCATTCCTTTTTCCACAAAGTTTTTGGAAGAATTTGAGCAGGATTGGCGTTAGTTCTTTGGGGAATGTTTGATAAAATTCCCCTGTGAAGTTGTGTACTCGGGCTTTTTTGTGTGTGAAGTCACTTGAGGACTGATTAAATCTTTTAACTTGCAATTGGTTTGTTGAGGTCTTCTATTTCTTCTTGAGTCTGTATAGGTAGTTTTGGTGTTTCTAAGAATTTGTTTATTTCATCTAGGTTGTCTTGTTTGCTGGCTTATACTTGTCAATAGTATTTTCTTATGTTATTTTTAGCTTCTTTAGGATCCATGGTAATGACCCCTCTACTCTCATTTCTGATCTTGTTTCTTTGTGTTCTGTCCTTTTTTTTCTTAGTTAGTCTAGCTAGAGGTCTATAAATTTTATTGATTTTCTCAAAGAGCTAATTTTTGGTTTTATTGATCCTATTGTTTCTTTTGTTGTTGTTGCTCTTTCCAGTTCATTTATTTTTGCTTTGACTTTGTTATTTCTCTCATCTATTTGCTTTGGGGCTAGTTTGCTGTTCTTTCTTTAATTTCTCTAGGTGAGCAGTTAAGTCCTTGATTTTTTTCTTGTTCTTGTTTGTTAACAGGCATTTAGTGCAAGAAATTTCCCTCTCAGCACTGCCTTTGCTGCATACCATAAATTCGTAAATGGTGTATTCTCATTATCATTCATCTCCAGATATTTAACTATTTCTCTAGCAATATATTCTTTGACTCACAGATTAGTTAAAAGAGTGTTTAATCTCCACACATTTGTGAAAGCTCTGGTTCTGTGGTAGTTATTAGTTTTCAGTTTCATTATGTTGTTGTCTGAGAAAGTGCTTTGGATAATTTCCCCCTTTTTAAATGTGTAGAGACCTGTTTTGTGTTCCAGCCTATAATCTATCCTAGAGAACTTTCCATGCACACTAGAGAAGAATGTATATCCTGGTGTTTTTGTGGTACAATGATCTATATATGTCTATCAGTTCTAAATCATATTGCAGTTGTTTAGATTCTGTTTCCTTATTGTTCCTGATTGTTCTCTCAATAGTGGAAAGGGGTGAATTGAAGTCTCCTACTATTAATGTTGAAACATCTATAACTCATTTCAGTTTTGTAAATTACTTCCTCATATACTTTGGAGCTCCTTGATTGGGAGCATAAACATTTATGATTGCTATTACCTCTTATTGAATTGTCCCATTTATTAATATGTAATGTCCTTTGTCTCTTATGATGTCTTTACATTTAAACCTTTTGTACATTTTATTAGTATAACTACTCCTGCTTAGTTTTGCATAGAACATCTTTGCTATCTTTTCACTTCGTGTCCTTGGATCTAGGATGCATCTCTTTTAAACAACATATAGATAGATTATATTTTCCAATCCAGTCTGCCAATCTGTATCTTTTAATTGGAGGGTGCAGTTCATTAAGGATCAAAGTTATTTCTGTAAAAGCAGTTATTGAATCTACCATTTTATCCTTTAAAAGCTAGTCAGGTGTGCACAGGTAGTTCAGTGGCAGAATGCTCACCCATCATATGGGAGCCCAAGCTTGATTCCTGGCCCGTTCACCATCCCTTTGCAAAAAATAAATAAATAAATAAATAATAAAATAAAATAAAAAGTAAAACACACACACACACACCTCAGTAGCAGTATGCCCTGAGTCAGGAGACACCCCATGATATATCGGGCATGAACTGTAAGCACCAGCCTACTGAAGGGAGAGAAAGTTTAAAAAAAAATAATAAAATAAAAATCAGTAAAAATGTAAACATATAATATATATAAATAAATATACAATAATAATATGTATAATAAAATATTGAAAAGATATGCTAAATAAAACAAAAGTTAGGCAGATAAAATATTTGCCAGAATACACTATTGTTTCTTCCATGCAGGTGGTACTCCTGAGGCACCTCCTCCCTTCAGGCCCCCTATCCCCAAATGCAGTGGCTAGCTGGGAAGTGGTATGCATGGTAGCGGACTGCTTCACACAGGAGATGGCCAGATGGCCAATGGGAGCACATGGGACAGAGGAGCCAACTGTAGTGCCTGGGAGAGCAGCTAATTGCAGAGCCCAGAACCCAGTATGCCCAATTGTATGACTATTCACAGTGCCTGGCCAGGTGGCTACTCCTAGCTCCTGGTGGCACACTCTTTCAGAGTGGAGGCTAGGCATGCCTCCCCATATGAAGCCACATAGGGAGATTTCCCCAGCCAGCAGCTTTGCCAGGCTAGAGCAAAAAGATGGTCATTTTTCACAGATCAGCACTTCCCCCTGTGTCACCTCTCACCCCTGGTGGGGTCACAGTTGATCAGACCCGCCCAGTTCTCCCTACCACAATCCCCCTGCCTCTTTCCTCCCTATGAAATATTGAAGATCTTCTTCCATCACTCACCCCTGCCCCCAAACTGCGGTCCAGTCATTTTTGCCTCTATCCCCTATTTTGTCCTATAGATCAGGGGTAAATCAGCATACCCATCTCCATCATTTTTCCAGAAGTTCATGTATGCCTTTTATCATGTGGAAGAAGTTTCCTTTTATGTCTAGTTTAATAAAAGTTCTTATCAAGAAGGAATGTTGGCTATTCAAATGCCTTTTTTGCATCAGTTGAGATAAACATGGATTATTTTCCTTTGCTCTATTAATGTGGTACATTACATTAATTGATTTTCTTATGATGGACCACTCCTGCATACTTGGGATAAATCCCATTTGGTTTTGGTATAATGATTTAATATATGATTGGATTCAGTTTGTTAATATTAGTTGGGAGATTTTTGCTTCCATATTCATAAGGAATGTTGGTCTGCAATTTTCTTTTTCTTGTTTCTCCTTTCTGGCTTTGGTGTTAGGCTGGTCTTGACCTCACAGAATATGTTAGGAAATATCTTACCCCCTTTGCTGGTTTGAAATGTTTCTGTACCCCAGAAAAGCCATTTTATTTTTCCTCATCCAAACTTGTTATGGCAGACCTATTGTTTAGGATGGGACCTTTTGATTAGATTGTTTCCATAGAGAAGTGGCCCACTCAATTGTGAGTGGGACATTTTGATTAGGTGGGTTCCAGAGCCTATTTCTGTGCCCATTCAAAGTGGGTCTTAATCCACTTATTGGAATCCTTTTAGGGGGAACCATTTTGAGAAAAGTTCAGAGCTTACGTAGATAGAGATGTTAGATGATGAAGAAAGAAAACAGCTCTAGGAAAGCTACTTGAAACCATAAGCTAAATGACCATATGCCTTCACAGCTGATAGAGGTGATTCAGATGCCATCAATCTTTCTTGAGTCAAGGCATCTTTTTCTGGATGCCTAAAGTGGGATATTTTTATGGACTTAGAATTCTAAACTTGTAGCTTAATAAATCTTCTTTATAAAAGAACCTATTTGTAATATGTTACATTCCAACAACTTTGGCAAACTATCTCCACCCTTAAATTTTTTGGGAAAATTTGAGCAGGTTTGATATTAAATACTCTTCAACTATTTGGGAAAATTCACCAGTAAAGACACCTGGTCCTGGGCTTAACTTTGTTGGAAGGTTTTGAACACTGATGAAAATTCTTTACTTTCTCATGTTCTGTTGATATCATCTTTTTATCACTGGATTGAGGTAGTTATTTTATGTGGTAGCCCAGGTCCAGGAACTCCTCCTAAATGGCCCATAACAAAAATGATTTAGCCAAGGACTAAGTTCAAGAAGGTAAACAATGTCTTTGGAGGGGGAAGAATATAACCACAGATGTAAAAATAGTGTTGATTGTATCTTAGTAGTAAACACTAATTTTAGTAAAACATCAGCTTTTAAGACCATTAATAATTATAGAGGCACCTGATGTCCTCATACTATATGGAATGTTTTTGTTCTAAAATCACATATTACCCTCCCCTATTACTCCTATTCCTTGCAGGGTGCTAAATGTCTGAAATGGCCACTACTGCAGAACCTCTCCTGTTCATAAGTTTCAGAAACCTATGCCTGCTTTTGTGCCTGGTGTGTTTTTTAACCTATCAGCAGTTCTAGCCTGTGCTCTGCACGAACTCAGTCTGGGCTCAAACAGTGGGTGAACCAGCCAC
Organism: Tamandua tetradactyla; assembly: GCF_023851605.1. NCBI lineage: Eukaryota > Metazoa > Chordata > Mammalia > Pilosa > Myrmecophagidae > Tamandua > Tamandua tetradactyla. The sequence continues at coordinate 36,480,108 of NC_135345.1, read as the reverse complement.
GGAATTGAGACTTCACTGTCAGCAGTAGAAATTGGTCAGGGAAGGAAGACCCAATGGGGGAAATATAGTGTTGGCCTGTGTCATCCATGTGGGAAGGAGTGGTACCCTCCTTGAGGAACCACTGTGAGAATATGGGACATCCTGAAAACTCTAGTAGAGTTGCTGTTTTCCAATAGAAAGCAGGACAACTAAGTTTTAGTAAAAGAAAAGAGAACACCAGGCAACAGTGGTCAAAGCCTAGCCTCTTTAAGCAGACTTACATATGACCACAGAGGCAGAACAGGGGCATATACAGCAACCATCTAGAGGAGGAATTAAAATTAGAGAGATATGTATGTCTTGGTCAAACAGACATGAAAGATGACTTAACTAAGCATTTGCATTGTGTGGATAATCAATTAAAACTTTACCCTGTATATATGCTCCTACTCATGGTCAGAAATTGCCTTTGGTCTGAGCCCAAAGAATACTAATTAATATGGGAAGGGGCCCTAAATCTTGGGATCCCATAGTTCTTCATATGCAGATGAAAAGGAGTAAAATAAGGAAGTATAGAAAGAGGAGGAACAGGAGCCCCCTTGGTAGGGATATCCAGTGCTACAGCAAAAAATAAAAACAGCACAGTAGTGACTTGCTAGGGAGACCATAAGAATCACAACCTCCTATGCAGAAGCTCCATATTATCATGAGAGATTATACTACTGTGGAATTAGTTGACCTTGGGCAAAAAGGCAGGTAGTCATTATCTGATTGGATTTTATGATTATGAGACACAGGAGCTGAAGGTATAATATTAAATGGGATGAAATAAATAAACTAGCATTTATCACAACTCACTTATCCCTACACAAGCACCTAGATCTTTCCCTAAATCAAGTAGAAAAGGTATCTTTGTTAGCCTGGCTAATAGCTGCATGCAAGACTGCCTGGCCAAATGAGGGAAATATTCCACAGTCAACTCCTCACTGGCAATCTATGGAAGAACTGCAAGATGTCTTGTGGGGTCTTGTGATGAAGCATGCAATATATTCTGTGGGTTTGTGAATTTTACAGGTTCCAACAATGAAACTTTTACAGTGGGGATGACAGACATCATCCTGTACACAACTTGCAATCATTCTTATGGACCCTCATGTCCATTTTGAGTCCTCTAGCCAGACAGCCCAGTTGCCACTCATGCCATAGCAGATCTCAGAGAACCTGAGCAGCCCTGAGAAAGAGGAACCAGGGTCATGGGAAAAGCTCCCCTAGAACATGACAACCCTAATCAGATCTCATGCAAATGTGGGCTGTTCTAATTGCCACAGGGACAGAAGTAGAAATCATAGATAAACAACCAAAAGCTCTTTTAGTTGAATTGTGGAGCAAATTCCCCCCAAGACTAAGATTTACCAAAATAAATCCCTAAACAGCTAAAAGGGAAGATGAACCAGATGATATGCTAACTCTACTAGCATCTGGGCTGTTTACAAATACCTCATGACTTGGTGACTTGGAAACAAGAGTATGAAGGGGTCATAGGTGGCCCCTTATGGGGACTAGAACTGTGGCAAGACATAAGGACACCTTCCAGTGACGAAAAGCGATTGTTCCCACCCCCACTTCTATGCTGCCAGAAACATTGAAGCAGATGCTCTCAGCTGAGTCTGGAGCCACACAACTGAAACTCATGAAGCAGCCGAGTGGCTTCATCAAAAGAACCAACACTGAGGGTATCAAACCTTATGGTGTTTAGTCCAGCAGTTGCAGCTATCCATCACATGCCAACAACTTATAGACATCATACAGGAGTGTCTATCATGCTCCCTGCAATTGACCATGCTGATTGTCCTACCAGAGGGGATGCATCAGCCAATCACAGGCTCCAGCAACCCAGTGGCAAACGGACTGCATTGGCCCCCACTCTCAGAAGGGGCACTGTATGCATACATTGTGGTATGCCACCTGTGTTAGCTTTTCCAGTGGGGAAACTAATCAGTGAGCCACCACACACTGTTCAGAAAAGGTAAATGTCCTCTATGGGATACCTACACAAATAGACAGTGATCAGGGAACCCCTATCACTACACAAATGACCCAAGTGTGAGCAATGAACTATAATGTAATGTGGACTTTTCATCTACCCCTATAACCCCACAGGTGCAGATCTTAAAGAAATGATGAATGGCTTCTTTTTCTTTTTGCTGTATGGCAGGGTCACATTTCATTATTTTTCCAAGTGAGTAACCCACTACTGCAGCACCATTTCTTGATTTTGTTTGTTTCTTTTGCTTGTTTCTTTTTTGGGAAGTGCACGGACCAGGAATTGAACATGGGTCTTCCACATGGAAGGTGAGAATTCTATCACTGAACTACCCTTGCATTTTACCACTGAACTACCTTTGCACCCCCAATGAATGGCTTCTTAAAGGGACAATTGAAAGATGATAAGAAATCCCCACAACAATGGACTAAAAGGCTTTATCAGGCCCTAACCTGCCTAGATCCTACACAGCAAGCTGCAGCTCCAGCTCCTATTAAAATGCTAATAAAAGGACCAGTGCAAGTGCTAAATATATAAATCAAAGGGCCAGCTGCTTTATGGCCTAAAAAAAGGAAAGATAATAATTTATCATTGCCTATGCCTCAGACCATACAAATGAGCAAAAATTAAGTTCTTTGGCTCAGGTGCTGGTCTATCCAGCTAGCACTGGTAGGGAATCTTCACCCATCAGGAATAGGAGTCACCCACAGCATTGTAATACAGCCATAATTTGCTGCAAAAAGAAAAATTCTGTTAATTTTCTTATCACCAATCTAGGCCCTCCTATTTCCACAGGAATCTTATGTATAAATATGTGTAGCCTTCTCATGCCTAGACTAATGATTCATGGCATGGTGGAAGACTCAAGATTTACAAGTGGGTAATATTTGGTGTTTAAAAACTCCTGATAGGGTGGTGTAATGGTGGCTCAGTGGCAGAAATAGTCTTACAGAATAGAATGGATTTAGATATCTTAACTGCAGCACAAGGCAGAAATTGTGCCCTTGTGATCACACAATGTTGTGCTTATATTCTTGATCACTCACATATTTCTCAAACTTTAAATCATATGCAAGAGGGCATACACAGTATTGATCAATATCTACTGACCCCATTTCAACTTGGTTCAATTCTCCTACTCAGCCTTGGCAGCACTCTTTTTCAGGATTTTCTTCACTATGTGTTATATTATTGCTATTTGGTTGTCTTTTACATTGTTGTTGTGGTATATGGAGGCAATGCTTGTCGTATGGTCAGTGCAGCTTATTACTTAGGGGAATGTGGTGGCCCAGGGCCCATGCCCCCTAAGTGTTCCATAATAAACATGTTTTAGCCAAGAACAATGGTCAAGAAAGTAAACAATCTCTTTTGAAGGTGAAGAATGTAACCACAGATGTAAAAACAGTATTGATTGTATCTTAGCCTTAAGTACTAATCTTAGTAAAACATCAGGCTTTAGGCCTCTTTAATGATTATACTAGAGACTCAATGTCCTCTTCCAGAACAGCCGCACTGGAGAAACTCTCCTGTTCATAAGTCCCAATAAACTTATGTCTGCTTCTGTGCCTGGCACATTTATTATTATTATTTTTTTCAGTCCCTCAACAGCCTTAACCCATGCTCTACATGAACTCAGTCTGGGCCTAAAGAGTTTGTATCTTTCTAAGATCTGTCCATTTCATCTAGGTTATCTAATCTTCTATCAAACAGTTGTTCATAGTATCCTCTTATACCCTTTTTTATTTCTGTGTAGTCAGTAGTAATGTATGCCCTTTCATTTCTGATTATGGTTATTTGCTTACTCTCCCATTTTTATTTTGTCAGTCCAGCTGAATGTTTTTAAATTTTATTAATCTTTTCAAGCAACCAACTTTTGGTTTCTTGATTCTATAGTTTTATATTCTCTATTTCATTTATCTCTGCTCTAATCTTTAATATTTCACTCTTTGTTTTATGTTTAGTTTGCTTGTCTCCTTACAGATATTCCAGTTGTGAAGTTAGGTTTCTAATTTGAGATCTTTGTTTTTGATTTAAGCACTTAGCACAAAAAATCTACCACTCAGCACTACCTGTACACATTTTGTAATTTTCTTTCACCTCAGTATGTCTTTTAATTTCCTTCCATGATTTCTTCTTTGACCTACCGGCCATTTAAGAGTGGGTGGTTTTATTCCCAGACACTTGCAAATTTTCTACTTCTCCCTCTATTATTCTTTTCTAGCTTCATTTCATTGTATTTTGAGAGGATATATTGCATTATTTCAATTTTTTTTTAATCTATTGAGCCATGTTTTGTGATGTAGCATATGGTTTATCCTGGAAGCAGAACCACTTGCGCTAGGAAGGTTTGTGTATTCTACTGCTATTGATGAAGTGTTCTATATGTCTTTTAGGCCTAGTTGATTTATAGTAATGAATCTTTTCCTTTCTATCTGAGTATATTTTTCACATGTTTTCTTTGTGGTTATCATGGTGCAAAAATGTAGCACCCTAAATCTATAAAATTCAGACTTTATTTGATTCCAAATTAACTTCAGTGGCATGCACAAACACTGTATGCTATACCCCGTTGTCCATCACCTTTTTGTTGTCTTTGTTACAAATTATATCTTTGTACATTTTATCCCAAACTGTAGAGTTATAAATATACTATTACGTGTTTTGCATTTGCATTTTGGTACCTGCAAGTAATAAAAAATGGTATTAAGTACCAAAATACATAATACAATAGTAATGACATTTATAATTAGCCAAATGGCCATGTTTGTCAGAAATCTTTATTTCTTCAATTTGCTGACTGGTGTCTGCTCCTTTCAGTCTGAAGAACTCCCTTTAGCATTGCTTACAGGGCAGGTTTTGTGGTGATGAATTTGTTTAACTTCTGTTTATAAGGGAATGTCTTCATCTCTCCCTCATTTTTCAAAGATAATCTTGTTGAAAACAAAATTCTTGATTGACAATTCTTTTCTTTCAGAATTTTAGTAATAATTCAAACTGCATTCTTGCCTCCCTGGCTTCTGATGAGAAATCAGAACTATATTTATTGGGACTCCATTTTACATAACATGCTGGTTTTATCTTGATATTTATAAAACTCTTTCTTGTGGGAACAACCAAATCCATAGGCTGAGCCCTTGATCTTGGGGTTTGCCTCTATGAAACCTATGCCTGCAGAGGACAGGCTAAGCTTACTTACAATTATGCCTAAGAGTCACCTCTACATGAGACATGACTCCCGGGGATATAAACCTCCTTGACAACGTGGGACAGAAATCCAGAGAAGAGCTGGGACTTGACATCAAGGGATTGAGAAAACCTTCTCAACCAAAAGGGGGAAGAGAGAAATGAGACAAAATAAAGTGTCAGTGGCTGAGAGATTCCAGACAGAATTGAGAGGTTATCCTGGAGGTTATTCTTATGCATTATATAGATATTCCCTTTTTGGTTTACATGTATTAGAGTGGCTAGAGGGAAGTACCTGAAACTGTAAAGCTGTGTTTCAGTAGCTACGTTTCTCAAAGATGATTGTATAATGATATAGCTTTTGCAGTGTGACTGTGTAATTGTGGAAACATTGTGTCTGATGCTCCTTTTATCTATGGTATGTATGGACAGATGAGTAAAAAATATGGATACGAAATAAACAAATAATCAGGGAACAAAAGTTAAAATAAATTGAGTAGATTGAAATACTAGTGGTCAATGAGAGGGAGGGGTAAGGGGTTTGGCATGTGTGAGTTTTTTTCTTTTTCCTTTCTTTTGCTGGAGAGATGCAAATGTTCAAAATATGATCATGGTGATGAATACACAACTATGTGGTGATAATTTGAGCCATTGACTGTACACCATGTATAGAATGTTTGTATGTCAAGAATGTTTGTATGTTTGTTTGTTGTTCACAATAAAGATATTAAAAAAAAAAACTCTCTTTGTACTTGGTATTGAACAGTTTGACTATTATCTACCTCAACCTGGTTCTCTTTGAGTTTAACCAGTTTGAAGTTCTTTGGGGTTTTTTAAAGGTGCATATTCATGTCTTTCATTACACTGGAGAAATATTCTGCCCCCAATATTTTTTGACTATTCTTTCAGCCCCTTTCCCTCTTCTCTTTCTTTGATCTCTACAATGCGTATGCTGGTATGCTTGATGGTGTGGTGTCCCACAGGTCTCCTTTTTAAAAATTCTTTTTTCTTTCTACTCCTCAGATTGAATCATTTAAACTATCTTGTATCATTTCCCCTCATTTTTGCCTTCTGCCAGCTCTAGCCTCCTGATGAAACCCTCTGGGGAATTTTTCATTTTCATTGTTATGGTCTTCTTATCTACTAGTTCTGTGGATTTCTGTTCAAAATTTCTATCTCTTTGTTGATATTCTCATATGTGCATTCATTTTTTTAATATAATTTAATTACTTCTATTTTTCCTTTATTTCCTTGATCATATTGAGGATATATATATATATATGTATATATATATATATATATATATATATATATATATATGTATATATATATATATATATATATGATTTTTGTCTGAAAAATTCAAATTCTTATCTATTGATGGTTTCTAGATTTTTATCCTGTCCCTTTAGATGGGCCATCAGTTACTATTTATTTATTTGTCTTGTAATATTTTGTTGCATACTGTACATTTTGACTCTCTTAGGTGTTAACTCTGGGATTTAATCCTTGGGGTCTGTGTTCCTTAAGTTTGTATTCAGCTGATGATAGACAGAGATTTTCTTTAGTGCTTGGAGCTTAAAACAAAATAAAATGAAACAAAGAAAGAAAAAAACAATGTAATAAAAAGCCTTTCACAGTCTGCAAATTGGGTCTGTTTGGCTGATGGTCTCTTTCAGAGTTTAGCCCTCCCATCAGGAAAATCAGCCTGACGGCAGGCTAAATGTAGGGTCCTGTCAATCTTTTCTGAACCTGTGTCTTCTGGCTTCATGCTAGTGCTTTAGGAATTTCCCCATCTACAGAAATTTTAATACCCTTCCCTACCCCTTATTTAAAAGATTTTCTCATTCTCCTGGGTACTCTATTTCATGACACAGAACCGATGATACTCTGCCCCGGCTGCCTTGACTCAATTATTTATTGCACTGCTTTAACCACCTGAAAGCTGCTTCTGCCCTCATGACCAATTCTGTGAGGACGAACCAAGGAGATATCCTGGTTCTGAAAAAAGCTATTTCAGGCTAAAACCAGATATATTGGCATGGACATACAGACACCCCAGCGTGAGCACAGGGGTTACTCTGCTCCATATGGAACAGGACCAGGGGACCATGGTGGGAATACAGGCAGGCTCTTCACTGTGTTGAGGTGGGTGTGGTAAGGAGCCAGCAAGGGTGCTGTGAGCTTCTTCTACCACTTTTAAAGTTGCATTTTCTTGAATCAGCCTTTTTCCAGTAATTGTAAATTTTTCACTTTCCCAGAATTTTGAGGAAGATGACTCTGCCATCTGCCACAAAGACTCTGTGGAGTACAGCGCCTTGGAGCATTTTGTGTTGTCATCTTGGCAGTGACGTTTTCTTTAAATTTGGCTTCTTCACTTAAGTAGATTGAGAGTGCCAAAGAAAGAAAACTTATGACTTATTCTTCTCTTTAGTAAATAGAGAAATGGCTTGGCAAATTGCTGATGCAATTTCAATATGGAATGTTATCCAATTAGGAGAAATTTTTTGTGTAAGTTAAATAAAGATGCACTATGGAAATAAGAGTATTAAGCAGAAGTGATGAAATGAGATTAGATTTTGTATGGACGAAAGTAAAGAATTTTAAATTTCTCCTGAAAAGTATGAAATTCTAAAACCTTTGAACAGTCGGTTTTTCTTACAGCATGGTGGAGGATGTACTGGAGTGATTATAATGCTAGTAGTATACTTTAGGAAATACTTGAAGTTGCCTAAAGTATATGTATGTTGTTGCATTGAGTACAAAATTCTACAACACAGAAAAGAAGCCTGTGGATAAATGTGGTGGGTTGAGAGGCTTACTTTGGGAGATTACAGCATGAGGGCAGTGAAGCAACACAGAGTTTTAGAGAAGTGTTTAAAAGTCCTGAAAAAAAAAAAGTCCCAAGGACAGCAGTGAAAAAGAGAACCTCAAGAGAGAAGAGGATGACCAGAAAAAAGTGGTTACACAAGAAAGAGTTTTTTCGATTAATAGAAAAATTTCTGGAGAGATCAAAAATATATATAACCAAACTATCTATTGAATTTGAGAATTTGTCGGTCATTGTAATCCCCAGAAAGAATGTTTTGGTGAAGTTGAGTTGAGGAGGGAATGAGCAGATTGAGAAAAAATAAAGAAAGTAAACATAATTTGAGCATGGTATACCATTCCACAAAGCTTGGAAATTAAGGAAAAGAAAGAGGTACGATGTTAGCTAAGGGGTAAAAGGACTTAAAGTTTTCTGATCTTTGTTTGTTTTCTTGTTTGTTTAATGGGGGTAGAGATAGGAGCACATTTAGTTTCCAAAAGGAAAACTCTCTCAGAATCAGCTAGCACTTTTTTTAGATGGTCTTTATGCTTCAGTTAATGATAAAAATAAGATGTTCATGATTGTACTTTACCTGAGCTTCCTCTGGGAAATGAGATTCCCATTTCTGCCATTTCTGCGAATTGAGAAAATTTCAAAATTTGATGTTTCTAAAATAATTTTCTCTGCAGCTCTTGGTGTCTGAAATGATAGCTGTTTGGATTAATGAAGCAGCTACTTTATAGGTAATTGCATGTATTATTTTCATGATTCCCCAGTTAAAACCTGCAGTTTTTTTTAATTTCTATTTTAAAGTTTTTCCTAATGGAATGAGACATTTTTTGAGACCTAAGGAAAGCAAGTTTTATTTTGAATATTTTAACAAAAGAAAACATTATCCATAAGACGGGCCCAAAACAAACTATTTAGACAGGTGCAAAGAGTCAAAGACTAATTAGTCCACTGTAGCCAAGAGCTATTCCAGCACAGTACCTGTTGAGCTATCAGTGGTCCTCCCTGTAGCTACTTTTTATTTATTTATTTATTTTTTTTACATGGGCAGGACCGGGAATCAAACCCGGGTCTTCGGGCTTGGCAGGTGAGCATTCTTACCTGCTGAGCCACCGTGGCCCACCCCTTGCAGCTACTTTTGAGCACTTTTGATACAGTAAGCTAAACAAATCCCTTCTCACAAGTGCTCATGAATATTAAGGTGTTCTCAGTTTACAAAAGAAATAAAACAAAATAATCATTTTTGAATATTTCCAAGCTGAAAATTCAAAGCTAATATAAATCAAATATCCCACACAGTTCATAAGACAAAATAGAGTGCATTTTAATGACACAGCAGTAGATAATCTTGTGTGCTATACTTACATACAAAACAGCCATTTTGGCTGAACAAGCAATACAGTTGGAGATGGTTTTTGTGGTTTTCACGTGTGTGTGTGTAACAATTGTGATTCATATGTTTCATGAGTTTTTAAGGGGTCACCACTAACAGTGAGTAGTCCCATTATTTGCTAAGTGCACTGGTGGCTATGGCTTTGCAAGCTTTTAAGGGGTGTTTGCGGGAGAGTAGTATCACTCTGTATAATAAATTCAGGAAACTGAATTCTCAGAGGAATACTCCAAGAGGAAGCTTAGAGCCAGTGAAACTCTGGGCACTGAACTGAAAAGGGGTCAGAAAACAAAGGAAACCTTCATCTACAGTGCATTCAAGAGAATTTGGGTTGGCCCCGTCACTGGAGATATTGGGGATTGAAATGGGAAATAGGGAGCAGTCTAGGTCTACGTATTGGTGCATATGAAACCATGACAGATTTGGAATGTATAGGCATGTAGATGATATCCATACAGTTTTATGAAAGGATATATTTTATTTGCATTATGCCTTTATAGAAAAAGACAATGGACATGAAAGACAAAATGACTATAACTCATTCTCAATTTATAAAGAATAGGCTTATTGTTTTCTGGCTCTATTAATGAGACCAATCTCAGATTAAAATGAGAGACAGGGCAAGGTATGATGTTGTCAACCTGTCACAGTTTCTTGCCTGACTTAGAATCCTTTAGTAGCATTCCAGAGAATTTGAAATAAATGTCAAGGATGCTTATATGAATTTCAAGACCCAGAGATTTAACCCTCACTTCTTCTGTAATTTTATTTTGAATTTTTATCCTCCTTTTCCTGTGTTAGATTCTGGGACTGAATTATTGAAACTGTTATCTCTGTAATTTTTTAAATGTTTCCATTCATCTGGAAAAAAATAGCATATACATGTCTCCTTAATGTCCAATACTCCCTGTGTCCTATGTCTTTTTAATTTTGTAATGAATATTCACAATTCTTCTCTGTTATGCTATATGATTCATGAGGGCTGTTGTGTTCTCTGTGGTATCCCAATAACAATCAAAATGCCTATGATTATAATTAGTGCTTAATAAATATTTGTAGACTAAGTGAATAAAGGATTGAAGTAAATATCCACAGATGCATTCTTTTAGTTGAATAACGCACTCTATTATGGTGGAAAAAAATAGAAGTTCTAAGTAAATATTTTGCTTAAGTATTTTAGTAGAATAAATCATGAACATATAAGTTACAATAGCAGTATTTAAAATCTATTGGTAACAAGAGATTATGCCAGACACTGTGCAGTTATTTTATCTACAACCCTATGACATAAATTCTATTAATATCCACATATCCTTGTTATCTACGAAACATTTATGCAGGGAAACTGTAGACAAACTGTCCAAGATTACATGACTAGTGACTAGTGGAGGAGAGATACAAGTCCTGGTAATATAACTCTGTCTTTTATGCTTAATGTCTTTTCTAGGCTTTTCCTCATGGTTTTCCCCAGGAGCTTGAGGTATTTAATAATTACTGGTTGCATTAATCACTAGAAAAGTGATTATTATTTCATTAATGAAATAATTCATTTATTTCTATTAAACAAGTATCTATTAGCTGCCTATTAAGTACACACATTGCACTAAACACTGGGATATAATTGAGAAAGAACAGATAGGTTCTGCCCCATGAAGCCAGACCCTGTATATCATGATGATTAACAAACATTGTGGGATCTGGAGAAGCCATTCCAAGTATACCACTTAGTTCCATGACAGTAAGCTAGCAACACAAGTTCTTTTCTCACTTTCCTCATCTGTTAAAATGACTGCTTCAAGGGATTACATTAGTTAATATGTAAAATTCCTAGTACAGAGAATTTCACAACATAAGTATTAACCACATTTTAGTTTTGGTAGGAAGATCAAGCACTAAACAAATAATCACACTAAACAATTTAAAAACTCTGGAAAGTGGAGCAAATTCCTACGAGAGCATTGACCAAAAACCCTAACCTAGCTTGGGGTAAGGGTGTAGGAAGCAACTCCGCGGGTAACAAATTAGTCTTGGAAAGAGAATTTACTCCTGTTGTGAGATAAATTCCCTTGACAGTGGCCGTTAAATAGAGAGCAAGACTTTACCTCAGACGGGAATAAGTTTCTGCAGAAATCCTTGAACAATGGATGACTTTAGACCAACCTATTTCAGAAAGGTATTCAATCCAGGCTTGACCTCTCTCCCTTGGGTCCCCAACTGTCTGAAATGTTGAGGTTCAGGTTAAAAGAGCGATAGATAACTGTAAATAGCATTCCATTCTGAAATTTCCTAGATAATAGGTCTCTGATATCTAGTCATAGCTATACCAATTTATTTTCCTGTCTCTCCCAGTTTTGAAGATATATTATATAGATCAAAACTGGGAGAGAACAAAAAGATAAAATGTAAAAGAAGAGAGTAAACAAAGACAAAGCTAGTGACATAGCAAATACAGCTTTATTTTTGCATATCCTTCCTATCATCTAAAGAAATGAAGGTTTATTTTAATATGTGTTCTGTCCTGAAATAAATCTTTTTATGTTTTTTTAAATATCAATGTTCATATATTTCATAAGGATAAAGGAAAACAATACTAATAAAATAATAGCAACTGTATGGAGTAAAGTAGAAAGTAGTGACTTAGAAACTAGTTATGTAGTAAAGACTACCAATTCACCAATAACATGATTATCCCAAGATGGTTAGAATGAATGTAAAACTTACACATTTCGGGTAAGACATAATTGCAGTCATTTCATTTTTTTCTATACCTTTAGAAATTGTTAAAAATATAGATACAAGACAGAGGCTCATTTTTTAAACACTCCGAGTTAGGTAGATGGATAATATCTAAAACATTTTTTAATTATCTAATAATTATTATAATAATTTATTATAAATTAATAAATAAATCAACATATAAATAAAAATACAGCCACTTTTGTTCTTAAACTAAACTAAACTATATCCTTAAAAAGCACTTAAATTGTACAAATTAACCCTCAAATTATTCTGATAATTTCTAATCATTATAGAAATTGTTGGTGTGATCCTCTGCTGTGATACAGTTTTCACTATGCCATGATATGACAAAGAATCATATTAAAGACTTCAGAAGACTTCCTCATTAACTGACATTCATTTGCGACTGAGTACTTGTCAAAGGCCCAAGGGAATTGACTTCGTTGCCTCCCATCTTAGCCTTCCCACCACCCTCCAGGCCATCACTCTTCTATCACCAGGCTTTCTCCTCAGATCATCTGGGGATTTGATGTTCTATACTCTAGTCATATGACTTTTAGCCAGTGTGAAAAGCACTCAGACCAGATGGGGATGGAATCAAGAGGGGAGAACAAAAGTGAGACCCATGGGGCTATATAGAAGCTGGTTACCGGGTCTGCCACCCAGTCCTGAAGCTTTGACAGCCTCACTCCATTGAGAGAGTGTGGGATGGCTTCGTGCTTTGCAAAAGCCAATTAGGAGACAGTTAGTTCTATACAAGGAATGAGTGATCCTCTGAATTCTACTTAATAAACAGGACAGAAACTAAGGGATTGGGGAAAAGAAGAGACAGACACAAAGGAAACTTTAAATGGTGATTACTGACAGTCTGGCTACCGCTCAAGGGCTCATAAATTCTGCCAGGGCAGTGAAGGAGAGGGGAGGGAAAGGGGAGGTGGTGTGTGTGTGAGGTTCCTTGCACTTGGGGGACAGGGGAGGAAAGAGATAAAGGTCACAATATCACACCATCAAGGATATGTTGCAGTGCATTTCCTGATAATAGGGATTAAATAGGTAGCTTCCCTTCCCTGGACTTTATCACAAGAAGCCAAAATGGACAACTCTCACTTCCCCACCCCAACACCAACTACCCTCAAGGAATAGTTCTCAAATAAGCAAACAACCAATACCTATATGAGTAATACAGTTTCTTGTCATTTATACCCCACACAACCAATTTTCAATGTCCTTGAATTCCACCAATCTCCCCACCCAGGGCCTAAACCCAGCCAAGGTTAGGCATTTCTTTCCATGTTTGTGTGTGTGCCAATGTGCATGTGGTGAGGATGCCCAAGAAACCTTCCTCAGTTCTATGGAATAGCCTTCCTCTTCCATCCAGAACATTTCAACCTAACTGCACCTCTTCACATCTGAAATAATTAAACAAAATATTTGTAGCACCCCCATTACCTTTCTGCCCTATTAATACACTCCCAAGTCCGCTTTGACTTCTGAACCAGAACTGTGAGAGCAAGCTCTGTTTGCAAGATAATCCAATATATCAGAGTGTATATTATTAAATAATTGTGCCACTTACTGAACTTACAAGTATAGTATTTAGCAACCATTGCACAGGTACAGTAGTTAAATCTCTTAACACTCACTGCACCTGTGATTGCAATCCAACCATCCTGTAGGGAGAATATTAATTATGTTTTGTTTGGCCTGGTTTTAGATATATAAATAAATAAATCACTGTATCAAAGGTATATTTAAAATGTCTAAACTGAGTCAGATGTTTTTACTAAAGATCTATTTTATTTATAAGCTTTAATAAGCATTAATGCTATAATGCTTATTTATTTCCATCTTAGATTAATGGCAAAATTCTTGCTAAAAGTCATCTCTTAGCTGGTGGATTTCCCCACTACTTTCAAGGACTTTTGTAGGGTAAGACAGTGCTATTGAAGATATTGATATTTCCTGCTTTTACTAGCTTTGTCAGTAGAGTGTATGTTTAATCTAAGTATGATACTTTTACTTTCTTAAATTTTGTCTCAAATAATTGAAAACATATGTGTTTAAGAAAATAGAGTTAACTTTATTCCCCAGAACATTTTCAAGGCTTTAGTACTGAAGGACATAGATATTTTGCCTAGCTGCTATTACAGAGATTCAGTTTCATTTTGGAAAACATTGATTGATTTTTGTTTTACTCTTTATAGGATTTTTTGTCATCTTTATCTTTATCATGATTTATCATTGAATGTTAAAGGATTAAAACTCTGTTTTGGATTTAAGATTAAAATGCTAACCATGATTTATAATTGTGTTATGAGATGTGAGGAAAAAATTTAAAAAGTTATAGAATTTGAAGAATATTAATTCCAATTTAACTCTGTAGCTTATTTGAATTTGATTATTGAGATTAAATATATCAGTTTATAAAAGACATTTAAGAGGTCTAAACAGAATCAGATGTTCTTACTAAAGATCTTTTTTATTTATAAGCTTTGAAATTGCTCATGATTATAGACTATCAAAATTTACGAGCATTTTCCCAATATGGAAACATAAAATAAAATGTTATGTGCAAATGTCTATATTTTAAATTGCTTTGACTTTATAAACCTAAGACATATTTTGGAATTTACTAACACTGATAGGAGAACAGGCTGATCACAATAAGAAGACTTTTAAAAAATATTTCTGGCAGAGTTAATCAGTGCAAGAAATGAAACTGGGAAATTGATCAGTGAATAACTATTAAAGGGCTTTTCCAACTACATGAAGGAGTTTTGATTTTATCCTTAGGGAAATGAGAGGCTATTAATGACTTTAACTCTCACATTATTATTATTATTTTTTTTTACATAAACAGACCCTGTTTTTTATTTTTTTTATTTTTTCTTTTTCTTTTTTGTTTATTTTATTTTTTTGTTTAACTCTCACATTATTTATGTCTCTGTCAAATATCACTTTCCCAGAGAGGTCTTCCTTCACTGCTTAGTCTAAAATGACAGATCCCACAACTCTTTATTTTGCTGTCCTCTATTTTTCTGCATAGCACTGACATTGCCTGCCATTATTATATTTATTTATATTTTCTATCTATTGGCTTAAAGTCTAACTTTCCCACTTTCCCGTTAGAATATAACAGCCATTCTGGGCAATAATTTTATTATGCTATTTTTTGCTGTTATTTTTCATTGATGTTATCCTGGAATCTTGAATATCTGGAAAACTAGTAGTATTGAATGATTAAATGACAACTAGTAAAATGAATGCATGAAAAATGTATATAACAAATAACAATTCACCTATCTGAATTGTGCATTGTTAATTCCACTTAACCAGAAAAAAAGTAAAATCTGAGGGTAAGGAAGTAATTGTCATGGGGCAGTCTAAAGAACAGAAAACTCAGATTTATTCTCTATGAGCATTTTTGAGCATCTTTATAAGTGTTTTTGAGGGTGACTTTTGCCATTTTCTAAGAACTCACCATTAATTACATATTAATTTATTTTGCAATATGATTTATAGATTTATATCAATAAGAAAAACAAAATATTAGAGGGACTAGAAAGTGGCCCATTTTGGAACCAGAGCAATCTTTTTGAAATCCAAATATGAAATAGCATGATCCTTTCTTTAAATGCTTCAGACACTTACAATTATATTACAGTATATTATATTAGTCATAGTACTGGACAATGTAACATTCACATAATGTGTTCTCATTAAATGTCTGCTGGGCATGGAATAATCTCACATAGGTAAAGGAGTTTGCAGGATAGATTAAGCTGTGTCTCAAGCCAATAGAAGAAATCCGGGATTTCTGAGAAGAGGAAATTCAAACTTCTTTCAAGGCCTGTGTTTGTGAGATTGACCAAGTAAGATTCTTTTGATTTTAGTTATACTTGAAATAAGGTAGGTTTAAATAATTAAGATGATATTTCTTTCTATAACAAAATTTTACATGGTACAGTAATTCCGGTGGTGGTTACTTTAGTGGAACAGTGGTGTTCTAGATTTGCTTAGCTTCCCTAAAATTTCACTGGTTTTTATCCTTGTGGTTGCAAGATGGCCATACCAGTTCCAACCATCATGTCTTCAGTTAAAATGCTCAGATGGTGGATTCTAGGAATATGTATATTAAGCAATTAGGCCTCTAAAGAGAGGTTTGGCCTTTGTCTGGACTCCTGGGGGTTAATCTCTAAATCTTCGGAATTTTCCCAGTAATGAGTGTCTTCGTTAGTCATTACATGTTTCCCAGATGACATTGATGGTTTATGCTGAGAGAATGGCTCAGGGTATCCTGGCCACATTAGGCAAGAGGCTGACCATACCAGAAAGAATAACCATATGATCAGAGGATTGGGGTTTGAGCCATATAATCAGCCTGACCACTAAGTGGAGGTATGGGGATAGTGGGCTGGAGACTGATTTCAATCACATGGTCATTGGCTCAATCAAGCATGTCCAGGAAGTGAATCCCAAATAAAATCTCTGGACACTTAAGCTTGAGGGTGCTTCCTTGGTTAGTGATACATACCCAGAAGGTAATGTAGAATCCTAGGCACCCAAAGTCTTCTTCACCAAGCCAAATTTTGCTTTTAGGGTCTTATACATTGGGGTGACATGTAAGAGCTAAGGCAAAAGAGATGAAGATGGGAATTAGGAGAAAGGAAAAGAAGGAGGCAAATATACATATTTTTTTTTAATGGGACGGTTGGTTCATGCTCTTTTTAAGACATATAGAAACATATTGCTCAGCCAGAAATAGTTTGTTATCTAGGGAATGTTTGTAAGTCAGCTTCCTGAGGAAACATACTATAAAACAGATATTTGCATGCATGATGTTTATTGTGGAGTGACCTACATAACAAAACTTTAAAAAACTGAGAGGTACCACTCCCCATAGCCATATTTGCACAAAATTGCTTGCTCTATTTCTTATATTTGTACTTTGCCCTAGAAGAGGTAACTAGGAAATTCAAGGCCTACTGCTTTAAATTTAGTGGCATGGGTACTGACGACATACAGAGGAGAGAAAGTAATTTTCAGTTTTTCACTTTCAAATTGACTGTGGAGAAAATAGCTCTAATGGTTAATTTTATGTGTCTATTCTAGGTTATAGTACATAGTTGTTTGACCAAAAACTGGCCTAGATGTTTCTATAGAGGAATTTTACAGATGGGATTAGCATCCACAATTAGTTGATTTGATCAGCAGATCACTCGTGAGAAACTGGGTGGGTCTTAACCAATTAGTCGGAGGCATTAAAAGCAAAGAACTGAGGCCCGAGAAAGAAAAATTCTGCCTCAAGACTACACTATCTACTCTTCTTTGAGATTCCAGTCTGCTGGCCTCTACTACAAATTTCAGATTTGAGACTGCAAACATCAACTTCTCAGAATTTCCAGCCCTCTAGCCGATTTTTTAGATCTCAAACTTTCCAACTTCTACAATACAGTGAACTGCTTCCTTAAGAAAATATCTCTTAATATATATATATATATCCTGTTGGTGCTGTTTTTCTAGAGAACCCCAATGATACCATAGACCCTAGAGACAAAGGCTTTCTCACTTCCAAAAGTCAGAATTTTCATTTAATGAAGAAGGATTCTGACAGTCTCAAATTCATGTCACAAAGAAAAGACAGGTTTTCCCACATGCCCAGGCTTAAGATGGCTTTACTTAAGGAGGGTCTAAAAAGATCAACCAAGCAAAGGCTAAGGTGCTACTATGGACATGTATTTCACCTCTGCTCAGCAATTTGCAGTGGAATAGGGATGGAGATAAATCTTTTTGATGAGTTTGTGTCCTAGGATGGAGAAAATCTATGCCCTACTTCCCAAACATTTCCATAAGCCCCCAAATTCCCTGTTTGCTTGTCAAAAGAGGATATATTATGGTAATTGATATGCCTAGGTTGGCGGGTTAGAGGCAGCCTCACCAAGTTCCTAGTAAAGAAAGGGCTTGGGACATCAAACCAAACTTCACTTAAGTAGCTTCTAGTTTAAAACTGTTATGCACCCCAGAAAAGCCACATTCTTTCAATCCTGATCCTGTCTTGTGGGGCCAGACCTTTTGTTTAGGGTGGAAACTTTGATTAGATTGTTTCCATGGAGACTGACCCATTCAACTCTGATTGCGGCCTTTTGATTACATGGAGGTGTGACTCCACCCATTCAGGGTGGGTCTTGATTAGTTTACTGGAGTCCTTCCAAAGGGGAAACATTTTGGAGAAACTTCAGATGCAGACACAGACAGAGATGTTTGGAAATGCAGAAGCCCCAGGAAATGCCAGGAGATGAGAGGGTGGACAGAAGTTAGACAAGAACAAGAGCCAATACAGATAAAGACATTTGGAGATACTTGGAGTGCTAACAGAGAAAGCAGACAAGTAGACATGGATGTTTGAAGATGCAGAGCCCAGCAGATGTCAACACGTGCCTTCCTATGAAATGCTAAGCAAACCAGAACCCAGAATTTAGCCCTGGAGAAGCTATGGTAAGTCCCACTGACACTTAATGAGGAAGCCACTAGAATCAGAAGCTGGAAGCAAGTAACCAGGAACAAGGGCCAGCGGGGGCCAGCTATGTGTCTTCCCATGTGACAGATTCCCATGTGACAGATAATCAGCCTTTCTTGAGTCAAGGCATCTGTGTCTGGATGCCTTGGCTTGGACATTTTTATGGCCTTAGAACTGTAAACTTAATAAATCCTTTATATAAAAGCCAACCCATTTCTGGTATATTGCATTCTGGCAGCATTAGCAAACTAAAACAATGACTACATCTGGCAAGCATATTATATTAAGACCAGGCTAAATTAAAGAGTTTGTGAAGCCTTGGAGAAGGGAAGCATAGTCTTTTGGCTTGCTAAAATTTTCATTTTATGAAAGAAGGATTCTGACATTCTCAAATTCATGTCACAAAGAAAAGACAGGTTTTCCCACACGCCCAAAAAACCAAGCAGCAAGGTCCAGAGACAGAGAACCCCTTCCACTTTATAATTGAATTATTGTCTAGGCCATGTCTCTTATTTAGGAAATACAGTGCTTGCATTTTAAGCAGAGGTGGCCTGCACTCTGAACTCAGAGATATCTGAAGCTTGTCTGGTCATGTTGCCTATATTGAAGATATATATATGCCAGCTGGGCATCTTTACCAAGGCATCTTTAGGATTTAATTGAGATTCCCTTCTAGCCTTTATTTATGATTCTACTTCCCATACACACAACCGTCTTTGTCTTTGCTGAAGCTGCCAATACCTACATGTTGCCTGAATTCCTATCTTTGTTTAAAACCCAGAGGAAATCTTTAGACCAATGCCTGTCAACCTGAGCTACACATTGGAATCACCCAGTGAGCTTTAAAACACCAATGCCTGGGCCTCATCCTCAAAATTTCCTGATACATCTGGACAGGCTTCATGGGCAGCCAAAATGAAGAAAAACTGCATTCTTGTAGTGGTACTCATTAGTTTGCCTAAGGGTCACCTGGGGGACTTGGTAAAACACTTATTTCTAGATTCCATCCCCAGATTTTCTGAATCTAGGGAGTGAGGTGATCCTGAGAAAGGTGATCCTGAGAATTTTCAATTCTAACAAGTTCTCAGGTGATACTAGTGCTGTTAGTGTCTGCTAGAAACTGCCACTCAACTGAAGACAAGGCCAAAGTCACCATACCAGGTATCCTAAGATTCAAAGTCACTTTCCTAAAGTGACTCCATTGCTAAAAAGTCCATTATTAAAAAATCAGTCAACATGGTTTCTACAAAGTATCAAGGTGGAAATGCCCATTAAAGTCCAAGGTTCATGGTCATATGCCCAATTTCACCAAAAACCCATCCACATGTTTATTTTTCTTCCACAAAGAAAGCATGTTGACCTAGAAACATTATCACCTCACTTTTATTTCTCTTGCTTCTATGTTGGGATCTTTGAGGAGTATGATAAATATCATCTATCTTCCCTGTTTGAGTTATGAGAAAATTGAGACAAACAAAGAAATTACTTCTCAGGGACAAAATAGTATCTTATTTTTAACAGTGACTTTAGGTCTGTCCTTTTCCCTTGACTGCAAGTAATTTGGCCCAACTCTGAGTTTATTAAGTTTGTATTTGCTTCTCAAATTAAGCACTAAATAAAAAGTCAGTTTTCATTGGAGATTGATTGATGGACATCAGAGCAAATCTTATCAGGCCGCCAGAGCAGTAAACAGAGTGAAAGGAGTTGGTTTGGTGATTCTACTGCATTCATTCTCAATCTTTTTCAATTTAATGGATCAATATCTGCATTAATCCTGTAAATGTCAAGTTAACTGGAGTACTCATTTAATCTGCAATGGTTTTTAAGGTTTCCTTGCTGCTCTATTAGATTTTAACATCCTTTAAGTAATGGGAATATTTCCTTCATTTCCTACCTCCAGCAACCACACTAGACATTGAATATCAATTGAATTAAATATAAAGCAATATGATAAATGCCAGTGCAAAGTTAGAGATAGAAGGATACCTTGGCCAAATCATTTGATTTGTAGAAAATTCTAAGATACAGAAATGACAGAAATTTCCCAAGTGCATGTGCCATCTTATGTAAGAGTGAGGACCTGCAAAATACTATGCATGTATATTTGAAATTGTCAAGTAATTAATAGGACTGAAGATCAGTGCATTTTTGAAGGCATGCTATGAGATAGGTCTGGAACCAATTTTTGAAGGGGTCTGTAATTATTCTGAGGACTTGAAGGCCAGTGAGATCCTCAGGCAACTCTTACACAAAGAGGTATACAATGTCCAAAAGGAAAAAACAAAAACAGAAAAATAGTCCCTTACATTGATAGGCTTTTTTAAATATGTGGTTCAATAAATAGCACTGTTTAACCTGGTTCATGTTCTGATTGAGAACTACACGTGAAGCCTCTGATCAGCAAACCTCTCCTTGAGCTTTAATCTGTCTGTTTTGTAGCAACCTTGACTTGAATAAACATTCCCTCTTGGCCAAGGCTTCAGATTGCTTTCTTTTGCTATTTTAAGGCAAAGTCATAATCATCATTATCATCATCATCATCATCATCCTTATGATAATAGCTAAGAACTGGCTAGACAGACTAATCTCAGCAGAGACTGTGGAGCCATTGTCTTTGGATGCAAACCCAGCTCTGCCCTTAATTTTCTGAATTACTTCACTTCTCTGTGTCACATTCCCCTTATCTATAAAATAGTCTTAATCATATTATTCACATCATAGACTTGTGAAAAATACATGAGTTTATCTATGTTAAATGCTTAGATCAGAAATTGACATAAACAGCACATGACTTGTACATGTTCATATTGACAGGAACATTTTCTAAGTATTTCTACTTACAATAAACTAATTTTTCTAATATTTATTTACAGTTCCAATAAAATGGATCAATAACAAATTAAATTATTTATATTCTTAACTTTGGATCTATCTCCAGATTTTCTTTGGGATTTAACTTATGATTTTATACTCACTCTGGAAAAAGTACATGATCTTAGAAGTGCAGTTAGCTAAATACTAGAAATGGAAAAATAGTCCTTTTTTACAGTTGGAAGCAATTTACATTCAGGGACTATTCAGTCTGTGGCAGTCTAAGTGTGATGCTATGTGTTTAGAGAATGCTTAGGATTTAATTTTTTTGGCACTCTCTCTTGGCCTGCCATATAGAAACTTTATGATATCAAATGCATAGCATTAGTTGAGAAGTTGAAGCAAAAATATTGCCTCAAAAAGTAGAGGTAAATTATATGGACTTTACTTACATCTTGTCCTTAGTGCTAGAAACTGTGCAAAGTGTATTTATGTCACATGGCATTGTGGATAGCTTTTAAGTGATATGCTTCCTAAATGTCATATTGTCTTTGAATTGCCATCTGTATATTTTATATATACAAAATTTTACATATAATTGATTACACATATAGTTATAACTAGATATAGATGACTATTCTTGAAACAGCAGTCTTTCAAATTTCATATGCTATTTCTAGACACTCAAGAAAAGAGAAATAAACCCTTAAGATTACATAAATAATTTATTTAAATTGAATTTAATTGAGTAAGGTTAAATATATTTTAAAATTTAATTTATTTTTCAGTTAATTAATTAATACCACTAATCTGAATATTATTTTAGTCTAAATATAAAGGTACATAAATATTATGCCTAAACATCATGAAGCTTTCAAATTACACTGCAGCTTCCATTTTTTGAATCTATGAACTTGGAAGGATAATAATATAAGATGAGTTAAATTATGCTTGGGTGTATTCTATTAAGTATTATAAATGCATTAACATTATTACTAGTCTTCAAGTTGTGTTATAACATTTTATGCTAGTGCCATATGGGTGAATTAACATACTTTTCAAAAAAGGATAGTATTTGGAAATTTTTAACATGAACATATTTTGTATTTTGAGAGTTAAATTTATTAACTAATCCAGACCTGGGCCAATAGAAAATGTGCATCATTAGCCTTAATTAAAAAATAAAAGTCATTTTGGGCCAATTCAGAGTTTTTTAAAATTCTAGAGGCTAAATTAATATCCTAGGATGTAAAAGCAAAAGAAATAGAGCTGCATGGGGTTATTTAAGGATACATTGCCTCAATTCAGGACATCGTAATTTGACTCTCCTTTTCAGTCTTCTCCGAATCCAGGTATATGATGCTTTTCTTCCTCTTAATCTTCTAGACAAATTCCTCAGTGGGAAGCTCGCAGATATTCTGCTTATTGACTTCCCATTAGTACTCTTTCATGTGCAATTTGCTGACTAACATGAACTTATGGTGGGAAAGCTGTCTTGAACAAGTGGATTTCCCTCTACATGTACAGAAATGTTTCCTGGAAAATCTTTGGTGAACAATTCTAAGTTTCCAGCACTTGCTTGCTAAGATGCCATCTGTTTTGATATATAAAATTCTCTAGAAAACCAGAGAAAGAAGCAATGAGGGAATTTCAATTCTTATTTGTCATAACCTTTTAAGATATTTTTGCTCATCTGACTTTAAAAAGAATGTAAAAATAAGATTTTTTCCATATGATGTACTTACAAAATAATATCACTTTAATTTAATGCTTTAATCAAATTAAGGAATATTGATAGATACTAAAATATGCATGCATCATCCTGTAAAAATTAATGACATTCTTTCTTACTAACTTAATTCCTATATATAATCATACATGACTAAAATGGTGTTATTAAAGCAATCACTTGAGTAAAAAATTAAGACCAGAAACTTCAAATGAAAAGAAATAGTACCTTTTCTTTAAAAGAAAACCACACATACGAGATGACACATTAAGAAATTTTATTCAAGTAAAAATTCCAAAGGGAATTAATTCCTTAATGTGATCAATTCATTTGCTGATAAAGCATAAATATTTTACTGTTATCATTTTACTTCTTTTTGCCATCCCCTATTGCTGTTAAATTGATATTATCTGAAACCTATAGCATATAATGGCAAAATGTAATTATAAAGGAAAATAAAATAGCAAAGTTACATTTGGGGTGCGTTAGGCAAAATTCTAAGATGTCCCCCAAGAACTCATCCCCTGGTATAATGAATGTAATGGAACTTTGCTCATTTTATTATTATTTAGTATTAATTTATTATTATTTCTAATCAGTTCACCTTTAATTAGTCAAAAGGAGTGGTCTTGACATAATCAAATATACATTTTTAAAAGAAACCCTATAGAAGTTGAGGTTCTAAGTGTGGGAGTAACTGTGGAGGGGCCCAGGTGCAAGGAACTGAAGGGGTGAAGGGCTTAGAGTGCCTCCTGGCCAACAGCCAGCAAAAGAACAATTATCGCAGTTTTGTAGACACCGGAAGCTGATTCCTGCCAACAACCACATGGGCTTGAAAGATGTCTATTGACTCCATAAAGAAACACAGGCTGGCTGACAACTTGATTTCAGACTTGTGAATCCCTATGGAAAGAACCCATTTCAAATGTGTCTGTGCTTCTCACTTACAAAATCTATGACAATAAATAGGTGTTGTTTCAAGCTGTTAAATTTGTGGTAATTTTTTATGTAGCAATGGGAAACTGATAGAATTTGGGGGTTGGGAACAGGGTAAAAACAGAGAAGAGGTATGGAGGTTCATTTTGGTTATAATTTCAAACCCATGTGTGCCTGTTTGAATCTGTTGTATACCACAGAAAAGCCAAGTTCTTTAATCCTCACTCAATATTGCTGGGTGGGAACTTTTTGATTATGTCCATGGAGATGCGACCCAGCCAATTGTGGGTGGTAACTGTTGATTAGATAATTTCCAAGGAGATGTGTCTCCACCTGTTCAAGTGGGGGTTGGTTATTGGGGCCCTTTAAGAGGGAGCCATTTTGGGTAAAGCTTTAGAGCTCACACAGCCACAGACCTTTGGAGATGAAGAAAGAAAGCATCCCTGAGGAAGCTTCATGAAACAAGAAGATGGGAGAGAAAGCTCACAGACTTCACCATGCACTCTTCCAGCTGAGAGAGAAACCCCAACTTCATCGACCTTTCTTGAGTGAAGGTAATCTCTTCTTGGTCCCTTAATTGGGACATTTTCATGGCTTTAGCACTATAAACCTGCAACTTAATAAATTCCTCTTTTTAAAAGCCATTCTGCTTCTGTCATATCACACTCTGGCAGCTTTCAAACTAGAACACCATGTTATAAATTGTTTTCAGAACTAAACACTCCCAAAGGGTGACTCATTGAAAAGTTCTACATTTTATGCTCTAGTGCTTATGCTTTGAATACAGAGAGGTATCAGTTCTTCAAGAATTTTTAGAAATATTTGAAATTTATCCATTGACCATTCATCTGTCCATGAGATTTTATTGGATTTGCAGGAATTAATGATAAATACAATCATTGTGAGGTATTGATACAAGCTTAAATAAATTAAAATAACAATATAAAAATGTGGATCTATTTGAAGGTGCTCTTTATGATCATTACTAGGGTTATAATAATATAATAATAAGATGATTAAGGAAGATAAATTTAAAATGAGGATGTCTCAGCAAAGGATGAGACATGTGATAAATAATAACAGCAAGTTTTCTGACCAGTATTCTAAAGTCACACTGACTATATTATTTATTTTTGAATGAAATACAATAATATTTTTTAAATCCTGTTTATCTGTGGTCTCAACTGTAGACTTGGGATAACAATGGTAATTATTGAATAAGTTGTTGGAAAGATGAATGGATTAAATGCATGTGAAGAATCTGTAATTCCTCCTAGAATGTAGTAAACATTAAGTATGTTATAATTATTATTTGGTTACTTTTGCTATTCTTTAAGCAACTCTAATTTCTTTTTAAAACAAAAGAATGGCTATATTGTCCATCTTTTTTACATATATTAATTAAACAAATCTATGATTAATTTATGATGTTTACAAAATATTTTGAGACTTGATATTTTGCCAATTGTTGGTCTTGCTGATAAACCATGATATTTTCATAAATTCTGCCATTGGCTACTTACAACTTGGGGATACAATGACAATAACTAGGAAATATAACTGGTAATTCTTGGGAGCATTAATTGAAAGGAAAATGCACAGAGGTAGAGTAATAAGAAGGAATGTAGAAAAATATTATCCAAAGTAAGGATGAGGCAAATTTAACAAGGGAGATAGAGTAGAATTAGAGATGGGGAAACATGTAGAAAGATATTATTTCAGCGTTTGATTGTGACCTTTATTTACAAGAATTAAATCATTTAATTTATCTGTATTTTTATTTTCCTTTTATTGAATCCATAGTTTCTTATAAATACAATTACAGGAAATTTAACTTTGACTTTTTGTTCAAAGTATTTTTAATATATGTGAATTTCTAATTCTAAGAAGGAAATATGGTTTTATTAAAATACATAAAAATCATAATCATATTGTTTTAAGGATATTAATGAATTCAATAATTGAATACTAAAAAGAAGCTCAACAAATTCAGATAGGACTGCTAGTGACCCAGATCTTCAGTAATAAATGGTTGGTTCATACCAGTAAGCAAAGAACTGTAACCTGCTGAGGTATATATGATGGTTTATACACCAGGAATACAGAATTGGTATTGAAATAAGGTAGTTGTAAATAATAGTTAAAACCATGTGACCAATTGCAGAACTAAGAGGAATATAATAGTCATAATTATTTATTTTACTTAGGCTGTTTGGAGGCCATATATGTATATATATAATATGCATGTATAATATTTGTGTTTTCTTTCTGTCTTATCTCCTTATCATCTAACATAGGATATAGTAATAATAGTTAACTTAAATTCACAGTATTAAAGTTTCAGGATATCAAGGGGAAGTGTGAACATCACTCAAGGACTTCACATCCTCTTCTTAGGAAACAGTTAGTGTGTTTTCATTTGTATGTAGAATATTGTGTCATGGTAGACGAATTAAGGTTTTTTTTTAATTGTCCTTATCTGGAGATTGCGTATGGTTTAAGGAGGTGGGAATGGGGGACATGTGACAAGGAGCTGATTGTGACAAAGGGTTTATTGTCAGCTTGGCTAGGCTATATTAGCCAGTTATTCAGGCAAACACTGATTTGGTGTGGATGTTGCTGCAAAGAAATTTTGCAGATGTGATAAATATCTATAGTCAATTGACTTTAAGTGAAAGATATTATCCTGAATACTCTTAGTACAAGTTTTAGTTTCTTGGCTGCTAAAACAAATGCCTACAATCAGTTGGCTTAAACAACAGGACTCTACTGGCTCATGGTCCAGAATCAAAGCATCAGCAAAGCATTACTTTTTTGCTGAAAACTGTGGTGCCCTGCGCCTGGCTGCCAGAGATCCTTTGCTGGCTTTTCTGTCACATGGCGATGTATTCTCCCTTTTTTCTCCAGGTTCCACTGATTTCTGGCTTCATTTCGTGGCTTCCCCTCTTTATGTCTGAATTTCATTCTGCTTACAAAACGTTCCAGCGATGCAGATTAAAGCCCATCTTCATTCAATTGGGCCATACCTTAATTGAAGTAAAGTCCTCCAGAGATTTACAAAAGGCCCACACATTTTAGAGATTTCCAAAAGGCCCACATCAACCTCAAGAGATTCACAAAAGGTCCGCACCAACCAGAATGCAGGCCCAAACCAAGAGATTCACAAAGGGTCCGCGCCAACCAGAATGCAGGCCCAAACCAAGAGATTCACAAAGGGTCCGCGCCAACCAGAATGCAGGCCCAAACCAAGAGATTCACAAAGGGTCCGCGCCAACCAGAATGCAGGCCCAAACCAAGACATTCACAAAGGGTCCACGCCAACCAGAATGCAGGCCCAAACCAAGAAGCTGTCCAAACAGGGCACATAATTTAATCAAACAGAGTGAGCCTCATCTAGTCAGTCAAAAGGATTTGAGAGAAGAACTGGCATTTCCCTAATTAAGAAAAATTTCTGTTTGTGGATTGCAGCTTCATGTTCTGCCTCAGAGTTTCCAGCCTGTGCTTTCTGACAGCCTACCCTCAGATTTTAGATTTACCTCATACCACGATCATATAAACTAGTTACTTTCCAAAACAAATAATTGTTTGTTTCTATTTCTCTGATGAAACCAGGGCAGATACCCCCATTCTTATGCCCTGTATCTTCACTTTCCCCATATTCAAAAAACTCATCATATGTAACCAGATAGAAAACATGTGCCATCTATTTCTCTTTAAACATAATTATACATGATGCTAAGATTCTTCTGTTCTACTATCTGTTTGCCTTTAGGGCAAAACCTTTTAAGAGACCCAGAATCTTGTGGTTCAGAGTGTGGTCCACAGACAGCATCTTTATCTCCTGGGAGCTTTTTGGAAATACATGCTCTCAATGCACAACCTGATCTATAGAATCAGAAATCCTTATTTGGGAAAGCACTCTCATATAACTGATTGATATTAATCAGCAACTATTAACCACCAGTCTTTGGTACCAGGGCACCTCAATTTCTGAATGAAGCTTCTAGTTTTAAAATGGAATGCAAACATTTTTGACCATGCATTATGTTGCTTGAATTACATCTTATTCTCAAATTTTTGTCCTAGCCCTCTTAATATGTGCACAAGATCATTAAAAAATCTCAACCATTCTAAAGCTCCCGTTGTACCCTATATCTGTGGTGGTTTCTAAAAATCTATTCCAATGTCCAGGTACCAATCAATGCTGAAGAGTTAATGAGGAAAATGAAAACCAAGAAAGTGCTGTATTCCAGTACCAGAGTTTGTAAGATATTCAAGAGGGAAGGAAAAGTCAACTGTATCAAATTGTGTTCAGTTATTTAGTATAGCAAATACTGAGAACTGACTATTGGATTGTCTAAAATAATGGTCATTCAAAACCCTAATAAGAACACTGCCAAAAGAAGGATGGATGCAAAATTTGAGAGGAATGGTTTTAATAAAGAGGAGCATATATAGATAGCTTTTTAGTGCCAAGGCCCACTAGAGCAACTGTCCAAACAGGGTCAGAAGGGGCAGTGAGAAATTAAGAAAAACACAACAGAGTTAAGAGGGGGGAGTTTCTCCCCTGTTGTCTGACTGAAGGCAACCACCCCGAAAAGCCAGCGCAAGTTTATTTTATACTGCTTAACAATAGAATTCTAGATAAGGCAGTGCAGTACATGAAAATGTACTTGACGTAATGAATAGGCATACAGGATTTTCTTAAGAACAGAGTGAACATTAATTAGCCTGCTTGAAACTGCACAGGCAGAGCTTTCCCACAGTAAGGCCAGATTAGATAAGGTGCAGCCCTGGCCAGACCTCATTCCACAGGAGACCAAGTGGTCGTGCCTCCAAGGTTATTCTCATGTGGCTTTGCCAGCAGTCAGAGGCCTGCTTTATGCAAAACCTGACCTGGGCCCCAACATTTTAGTGGAGTTTTTCTTTAATGAAGGGCATACAGTGAGGTCATAGCTGACAGAGAGGTGAAGAAATCTAGGGAGTATTTTCTAACACAGGAGATATTACAATCTGTATTCTTAGTGAGAGGAGTTGATGATGCATGAAAAAGCATGCACCATTGTTGAATCAAAGACATTGACAAGGCAAAAATGGGTATTATCCATTGCACTAAGGAGTAGTAAGTCTTGGAGTAGAAGGAGAAGATGGTTATAGATGTAGATAGGTGTTATAGATGTAGGTAAGTAAGAAGAATATCAAGGCTTATTTCTAATATAAACTATTTTCTTAGTGAAATAGGAAGCAAGGCAATCATACAATAGTGTATGTATGTTCTGTGGGGTGTTGAAAAAGGAAAAAATATGAAATAACAGCCTGGGAGAAATATGTATATATATTACCCTGGAAAAAGTTTGGTGAAGAAAGTGGACAGTATGATGCTATCATAATGATCTATTATTAAATGAAAAAGCCAAGAATTAGAATCTCTTATTTTGGTAGATTTAAGCATGATTATTTTGCATTAGATAATGTTAAATATAAAAGACAACAATTTTAAGATTATACATTTTAATGCAAACTCTGCATCTTTGAAAAAATGTGTTATTTGATTGAATTTCTGTGGCTTATCTATGAACATTTAAATTGAACTGTTCTTATGGGCAATATACCCAACAGCTTGCAATTTGTTGATTCATTCATGGCCAACTGAAACACTGAATCCTAGCTGTCCTCAGTGGTAGACTTTTAATCATTTGGATCACTGATTGTTCTAGAAACAAACTGAGCAGATTTTGAAATTATCATCCTCCCAAACCCACGAAATATTTTCAGGGCATTGACCTATTTTAGATTTTCTGGGTAAACTGGAATAGACTCCATCCTTAACTCAGACTATGCTATCAAAATGTAACGATGTTAGTGTTTTTCAAAAGTTTCGCACGGCCTGTGACTATTTTTTCTAGAAGGACCATGATATTTTTCCTCTTCTGCCCCATAGGTTTGTTTATTCTTCTCAACAGGTATAAGCACTCATTCAGTATTTATTGAACATCTCCTGTGGGCACAATACCAGGAAACTAGTGATAGTAAATGAGCCAGATTATATTGTTAGCAAGCAGATGTTCAAGCATTATTTGTCACCTGTGAATAGTGGGGTGCTTGACTTAGCTGATGTGTGAAAATTCAGCAAAGCAGCTGGAATCCTCTATGTGGATGTGTGTGAGTTTTTGCAGATATGCAAGTAAAAATGTAGTTCACAAGAGTTTGGTTTCCTAGAGTCTAAATTCAGAAAACTAAAAACTTCATGTATCAGGTTCAATTTTTTATCAATAGCAATGAAGACTAATAGGAAATTTTTATGTATTGTTTCTTCCAGTCACCTCTTCCTTCCTGAACATGAGTTAAACCCGACACAAAGATAAGCTTACAAAATGAAATCTAAGATAAAACCAGGTTATCAGTGTGGAATAGATTTTTCCTAGTCTATTTTTGTCCATGCAATGTACTTTAAATTAGAGCAGTTTGAATGGATTCTAAAGCTATTGACTTTCCAAGTATGGTCAATACAGATCCAGTACTTCACGCAAAAAAAGAATCTCTTTATGAATCAAAGTAAATCAAATAATTTCACATGGATATGAAACTCTGGTTCCCTGAAATTTTGACCTAGGAAAACAACTTTGCTTAGAACTGAATCACTCTTCTAACTGTAATTATTTATCCTGTGCATTTGTAATTTTATTTGTTAATTATAGGATTGATAGTTTCATTTTCAGCAATCTCTCCTCCTGTTTCTCTTTCTCTTTCCTCCTGTAATGGATTCAAGATGCCTAAATTATATTAATGATTCTTCCAGGCACTGGAGACAATATAGCGAGTAAGCTGGGCATTCTGATAGTCTATTGTGCAGCTAAAGATGAAGGAAATAAGAGGAATAAATAGAAGCTTAAAATAGAATTAGAAAAAGGGAAACTTTTTTCATAATTTACTTATATATGTATATATTTATATAAGTATGCATGTATTTCCATTTGTGTATTATTTAAAAATATGAAATTTAAGATATAAGATATGTATAACATAATATTGCTGCACAGCTTCATATAGTGTAAACTGTACACTTTTTCTGAGGTGAAAATATAGCAGCAAAAATCTCAGGCTAAGGAAAATCTTAGGCCATAAATAAATGATATTATAAAGATGAAATCTCTTTAAATTCACTATTTTTTAAGATTTTTTAGGTTGATGTATACACAAAATCAATGGAAAACAATCTACAACAATTCTATTAGTCCCTAGAATGAAATGTAATCTATTACAAAAAATCTTATATGAATGTATATACTGTAATGTTTACTCTGTCTCTCAAAAGATCTTATTTTATATAATTTTAATCTATACTACCTTTCCTTGAATATAAGAAATCTGAAGTTTGATAAAGAAGATTTTGAAGGTCATAGATTATTTCAAAAGATATAGTTCAAATATGATTTCCAGTTTTTTTACATGAATTTATGAATAAAAATGTTTTAATCAAACTATGTTATAATAAAATAAGTATTATCTTATTATTGTTTCTGGTGCTTTTTTTTCTGAAGGTTTTTTAGCCTTTATAATTATGACCTTTTTTTTGTTCAGAATGTGCCAGAATTTAACTCACCATTCTCTTGCTAATGGCTCAGAGATCTAATAAGCCATAGTTAACTTTGCTTTATCAAGAATAACTTTAAACTCTGTACATAAAAGATATTTTATGGACAGATATTTTCCTCAGAATCAAGGATTAACATTTAAACCTTAATTTAAAGAAACCTATAATTAACAAATAAAATTACAAATGCACAGGATAAATAATTACAGTTAGAAGAGTGATTCAGTTCTAAGTTGTTTTCCCAGGTCAAAATTTCAGGGAACCAGAGTTTCATATTCATGCAAAATTATTTGATTTACTCTGATTCTTAAAGAGACTCCTTTTTTGCATGAAGTACTGAATCTATATTGACCATACTTGGAGAGTCAATAGCTTTAGAATCCATTCAAACTGCTCTAATTTAAAGTACATCGCATATGACAAAAATAAATTAGGAAAAATCTATTCCGTAATGGTAACCTGGTTTTATCTTAGATTTCATTTTGCAAGCTTATCTTTGTGTTGGGTTTAACTCATTTCTTAATTTCTAGAAAATATATTCTTTAAATTCTCTGGAGATTTTACAGTTGTAATTATGAACTGTGTCTTTTGTATGTTCAAATCTAAAATTAAATTCTTGGTAATAAACTGAATGTAATGTGCTGTTCTGTTTTCTAACTGTAAAACAGGTCTCAGAAAAGAAAGTACATCATTAAAGATAAATTATAATAACCATCTGAGTATTTTTCTAACAGACTAGTTTTGCTTTATAGCTATGGTATCACTACACGTATTATATATATTTATCACGTAAGGGAAAGCAGGTGTTCAGATGCTTATTGCTGAAGAGATGGAAAACCAGCACAGATGCCTCATCCAATCATGGAGACACAGAAATCACCTAAAAACACTTGCCTATGAATAGTTTTGGTAAGCCAGTAAGAAAAAGAGACTTGATAAAAGAGAAGGCATTTTGGCCAGATGAAGAAAGGAAATGGTTCTCTATAGCTAAGTTAGTCTCCTGATTTGAGGGTCAAATAAGTTAACGGGTGTAAATTTGAATTTTTTTTCACTCGGTTAGAAAATCTAGAAAACCAGTGTGCGGTAGCCACTGCAGGACAGAATAACTATGTGTCCTGGGCCACAGTATTTATTACCTGAATAACATCTGAGTGATCCCAAATCCTGACTGGGATATGGAGTCAATAACAACAGTGAGGATGGAACGGCAGATCAGAGAGTGACCCTTTCATCCTCTTCTCCTCCCCTCTCATTGTTAGGTGACTACCATCTAGTGGAAAGCATTCAGGGAGCAGAGTATGAGGAAAGGTCAGAAACAGGTGCCCTACAGTTCAAGCCTTCTAATGCTTCTCCAAGGACATGCTATTAACCAATCAAATCAAACCAAAACAGTTCAAGGAAGATGGCCAAATAGTGTAGCTCTGAGTTCAGCCTTGCTCCAAGGAAAAGTTATAGGAGGAACTGGAGGGTGACTGAGACAGCGATTCAAGAGTGCAGCTGACCCAGAAGAGTCTTCTGCACCACATAGGGTGGCCTTGGTTCCAAAAGCTGAGGAACTGAGAAGCAGAAAACTGGAGCCTAACGTAGAAGCCTAGAGCCCACAGGAGTGCATGGATGGGGAGATGGGAACTATGAAGTAAGCCAAGCTGTGTTCTGTGGAAGCTCTGCCCTCACCAACACAGACCCATGACCCACAACTCATCCCACAACCCACATACCTGAATCCCATCACCCGTCACCACTCCCTGCACTCCAAGCATCCCCACCCCACCAATCCCCATCCTGTATAATTGCCCCACATTCCCACCCCAAGTGCAGCCCAATCCACCTCTCCTATAACCCTGTAGAGCACTACCTCCCCCTCCCTGCTCCCAGCAGGCTGTCACCAGTGAATAAAGGCTGTGGGTGCAAACTTCAATACCCAGGCTACACCAACCCACTGCCCATAGTGTCGCATAGCCTCGCCCCACCCCCTGAGCTCTGCGCATCAGTTTACAACACTCCAAGATGTGCAATATGCACATGGCCCACAGTCACATGCTTCAGCTCTGGGAACATTGGTTTAAGGTACTCCTAGACCTGCACAGGCAAATGGCCCTCAGTCTTGACTCCCAGCTCTGAGAAAGCACTGACCTGCATAGCTGGGTCACATCACCCATGGCCCATGAAGTCATAACACTAACCTGTTGCCATAGCTCTGCACATGCACACAAAAGGCCCCACGCCTTAGACCAGTGCACACCAAGGTTACAGCCCCCAGACCTGTACACCTGAATAGCTACATCCTCCCTGGCACTGGGTGCCCACGTTCACAAGCACCAGGGTAACATCCCCAGCCTGTGCCTATACCTGCACTACAAAGCATCACCACACTGTTGTACTCTGCCTTGTACCCTATATCCTGCTGCACATCCACCCACAAACACAAGGCTTAAGACTACTGTAGGAAATCAACTTCCAAAGTAAACCAATCAAGATATTTACATGCAACAAAAACAACAGAAGATCTCTAAGTGTATCAAAATACAAACAGATGCAGCCCTGCCTAATGACCAAACTAAAATACCAGAGAAGACACAGATGCTGGGACAAGTAATCAAAGATATTCATACGACTCTACCTAATAAAATAAGTGGGATGGAGAAGGACATAAAGGCAGTAGAAGAGCATAAAGAGGAGTATGAAAGAATAAGTAGAAAAATAGAAGATATTACAGAGATTAATGATTCTGTTGACCAAATAAAAAACATACTAGAAGCACACAACAGTAGATTTGAAGAGACAGAAGAAAGAATAAGTGATATAGAGGACAGGATAACTGATTTCAAACACTCAAAACAGCAAATGGTAAAAAAAAAGATGGAAAGATTTTAACTGGATCTCAGAGAAATGATAGACAAAACAAAGAACACAAATATAAGTTTCATTGGTGTCTCAGAAGGAGAAGAGAGGAACAAAGGGCTAGGAAGAGTAGTTGAGGATATAATGGGGAAAAACTCCCCAACCCTTATAAAGGACATAAATATACAAGTAAAGTCCAGCAAATCCCAAATAGAATAAATACAAATAGGCTTTCAGGAAGACACATACTAATCAGTTTGACAAATGATGAAGAGAAGAAGAAAAAAATTTTGAAAGCAGCAACAGAGAAACAATCTACTACATACAAGAGAAACCACAAAAGACTGAGTTGAGACCATTCAACTGGCACCATAGAGGTGAGAAGGCAATGGTATGATATATTTAAGATCCTGAAAGAGAAAGATTTCCAGCTAAGAATTCTATATTCAGACAAATTGTCCTCAAAAGTAGGGGAGAGGTTAAAATTTTCACAGACAAACAAATCCTGAAAGAATTTGTCAACAAGAGACCAGCACTGCAAGAATACTAAAGGCAGTTCTGGTATTTGAAAAAAGAGGACAGTTATTCTAGCACCATTTGTTGAAAAGATTATTATTTTTGTAAAAAAAAAAACTATAAAGATTTAAGAAAAAACATAGGAGTAAATCTTTATGAAGTTGGTTTAGGCAACTATTTCCTAAATACAACACCAAAAATACAATCAACAAAGAAAAAATAGATAACAAAAACTTCATTAAAATTAAATTCATAAAACTTCTCAGAAAGGGAGAGAATATTATTAGCAAGTCATAATCTGATAAGGGACGTATAGCTAGAATATAGAAGGAATTCATATAACTCAATAATAAAGAAACAAATAATGCATTTTTTTTAAAAAAAGGAAAACCAATTGAATGTATTTTTCTCCAAAGAAAATATACAAATGCACAGTAAAACTATGTAAAGATGCCTAACATCATTATCCCTTATGGAAATGTAAATCAAAACCACGAGATACCACAATGAGATCCATTCGTATTTCTATAATCGGAAAGACATATAATAGCAATTGTTGCAAGAATTTGGAGAAATTGGAGCTCTCGCACTTTGTAGCGGTAGTGTAAAATGATGTAGTCATTTAGAAAAGTCCCTCAATATGTTAGACACAGAGCTAACATACAACCCACCAATTCCACTCCTAGGTACATGTCCAAGAGAAAACAGATACGTCCACACAAAAACTTGTACATTAGGCTGGTGCGGTGGTGGTTCAGCGGCAGATTTCTTGCCTGCACTGCTGGAGACCAGGGTTTGGTCCCCCGTGTCTGCCCACGCAAAAAAAAAAAAAAAAAAAAAAAAGTACTATAATGTTGATGTGGCATTATTTACATTAACCAAAAATAGAAACAACCCAATACCCCATAAATGGGTTGATAAATGAATAAATAAAATGGGTATATCAATACAATGCAAACTCTAACATGGATGAATTTTGAAAAGATTATACTAAGTGAAAATAGCCAATCACATGACTAAATATTGCATGGATATTAGTATGAAATGCCCAACCTGGGTATGGAAACAATGTAGTTTAGTGGCTGTGTAAGGTTTGAGGGTGGAAGGAATTGGAGAAGTTACTTCTTTTGGGGGTGATAAAAATGTCCTAAAATTGATTGTGATGATGGAGCACAATTGTGAATAAACTAAAAACCATTGAAGTATACTCTTTTAATGGTTAAATTTTATGGCATGTAAATTGTAAGTCAAGTATGTCATAGAAATAAATTCAATGAAAGCCAAGCAATACAAAGTAGAAATGAAGGTCTGAAGGAAAAAAAAAATGTATATATTTTATTCGTATATATATATGAACTTTCCCAACTGGAAAGCACCAGGTACCCTCTCAACCATGGGAGACACTCAGAAAAATGGGCCAGGCCCTTGATTTTGAGAATTGCCCTTATGAAAATTGTTTCTGTAGGGGAGAAACTAAGACTGCCCATGGAGAGGCCTGGAAGTCTTTTCTAGGTTGCCTCTTTGTTGCTCAGATGTGGCATCTCTCTTTTTCTCTAGGTCCAACTCTGCAGCGAAAGTCTTTGCCCTCCTCCCCTGCATGGAACATGACATTCAGAGGTGAGGGTCTCCCTGGCAGTGTGGACTTTGGCTCCCAGGGGTGAGTTTGGTACTGGCATTCTGGGATCAGCAATGCCTTCCAAACGAGGGAGAGGAAAAGAGGTATTAAAAGATGGCTAATAAAGTAAGGCATCGATGGCCAAGAGTGGGCAAGTGGAGTCGAGAGGCTACTCTGGAGGCAACGCTTATACAAGCTTCAGTTAGATAGTGCTGATTACCATGGATTGCTATATCCCAACCAGCATCACACCTGCTGTCTCTTGAGACTACTTAGGGATCAAACTGAGACTCTATATAGTTTCACGCATTAAGCTTGCTTTCCTGGAACCTATAGTTTTCAGAGAGTTCCTAGGTCAGATAAATCTTGAAACCAGAGGGTCCAGCCTCTCCAAGAGTATATGTTAATTACATCCCCCTATCCTTTAGTGCTGACACTCTTCTCAATATGAAAAAGTCAGAATGGGTGTTGTCCAAGGATTCCTCTAGATTGGGAGAGCTCTCCGGGAATAAGGAGTTGATATAACAGGTAAAGAGGATTTAACAAACAAGCATGACTGCTGAATCACTATATGAATATTCCATTTAGCCTCCAGTGTTTAGGAGCAGCTAGAAGTAAAAATATGAGATGGTGGAATAGTAGCCTATGGCAAATTCTGGGATCTGTTCTATAACTATTTATTGAAGTGTATTTTGAAAAGTACTGCTGTTTTCTTTCCTTGCTTTGTATATATGTTATATTTTACAATTAAAAATGTAAAAAGAAAATGAAAATGTGTGTGTTGCAACTTATTTAGTGTAGTGACAGTTTGGTATGAGTATGGCATCCTACACAATGCACAAAACTTAACAGGTCTGCAAGGTGTCACTATTTCATGGCTTGGGGACCATAGTCTTCCTAGTTGCATGTCAATAGGAACTTACATTTCAAAATCCAAACATTAATGTTACTAAGGGAAAATGAATTCCTTGTATCAGGATATTCCAAAAGCCTTAAGTCCTTTCAGAAAAAAAATTACTTATTGATATTGAAAAGAAAATTGACTTTTAAACGTGTGACAATAAATACTATATATTTTTTTTTCATAGGACAACCTATATAGGAAGCAAGGAGTACTCAAATTCATGATTTAAGAATTTTGTCATCTCTCGAATAAATAAATGCATGTTTATGCTTATAATTTCCTTTGTAGTGTTTAGAAATTTAGAATCATAGAGTTCAACTGAGTCTAGATCATTTTTGTCAGATTTCACAATTGAAATACATAAATTATCTGCATTGCATCTTTGACAGCATTTTTTCAATTACTTAGTGTAGAATGATAACATGCTACTTTAACTAGCAGCACACTCATTATTAGACATTTCTGAATATTTATCTTTATGTTGAAGCAAATATGCCCTATAAATACCACTCAAGCAGCTTCCATCTGCTGTCTAAATTAAGAACATGCCTACTTTCATATATAAAGTAGAAATCATCAAATATTTGTGGAAAAATAAAATCTCTCCTTAATTTTTGATTTTCCAGATTTTAAACACACCACTTAAAAATATTATTCACTTAAAGAAATCTTACTTGCTTAAATATCAATTTAGAGCTCTTTTGACGACGTTCACTTGTTTTTCCATCCATTAAGTAATCAATCCTCCCATGAAGTCATACAGTCAACAATCCTATACAGGTTGGATGAATAAGTAGGCTAATTAAGGGAAACATAAGATGTATGATCCACAATAATTTTTTAATAAGTAATTTCTGATCTAAGATCATTTTCTCTGGAACGTTTTAATATTGACATTCAAATGCTTGCTGCTTTCTACTGACAACAGATTATGTGATTAGTTAATAAATATTTATGAGTTAATTAGATATGAGAGAAGTTTAGACCATAGGTGGTAACATAGAAAAATTCTATAAATTAATAATGAATGTCATATAGCTTGTATAAAGAAAAATATCAAATATTTGTGAAATTATCTTGAAAATATCCAACTCTTTTCTTTATAGTAAATATTTCTGTCCTTGATGACTTGATATATTAGTTTTCTTCAATTTTGTGTGTGTAAAATTGCAAGCATATATTAAATTAGATAGAACAGTGTGAAAAGATCCCATGTATCTATTACTCAGTTTTAATAGTAATTATTAACACGATCAGAGTAGTTTTACCTGTATTTCCATCCA
This sequence comes from Tamandua tetradactyla, assembly GCF_023851605.1. Lineage (NCBI taxonomy): Eukaryota > Metazoa > Chordata > Mammalia > Pilosa > Myrmecophagidae > Tamandua > Tamandua tetradactyla. The sequence continues at coordinate 36,441,209 of NC_135345.1, read as the reverse complement.
CTACACTCCCAGATTTATTGCTTCATTCAACAATATTTTTGTATGTAGTTTTGAAGGTTATGGACTTAAAAAGATAACATTGCAACAACTAAAAAGTAATAATTCCTTAACATTTCCAAAAATATTTGGTACTTAAATACATTTGTCTTATAAATGTTATAAATGTTTTCTGGTCTTGTGTTGATGACTTTTCTGTTTGAGTTAGAATCGAAATAGAGCCCACACATTGCTGTTGGTTGATAAGTGATTTTTTGATTTGATATATATTTGATAAAGTAACCAAGTTATTTGTCTTTTAGAATTTTTACAACTGCTTGTTCCTCTGCCTTCAATGTTTTCTACAGATTGTAACTCAATAATATATGATTTCGGATAAAGTACATTGTTATAAATACTCAATTATTATGACATCTATAATTAAACTATATTGTGTATATGTTAGTGTTTACTAAAAATAAATTTGAATAGTGATACAATGTACAATGCAAGTTCTCAGATAAGAGAAGAAATGCATTATACAGTTGAGTGCTTAATTATAAATAGTAGAAATATATTAAATGAAACTTTGGGAAAACAACATCCCTGATTTAACCTGAAGCAATTCACAGTAGCAAGTAAATTTTCATGAAGAGTCTTCTGAACTTCTAGCATAATTATTTTCATAACTTGAAACTAAAAAATTAGTTCAGGGGATTGTGACTACTCAGAATCTTTGGAAATTCAGTTAAAAATTTTTATTTAAAATGAATTTCCTAAATAATATAACACACACTCACACATGCACACAAAGGTAAAATGACCTTTCTTCTTAAAAGTATGGACAGAGAAACTTATTACTATTGTTCATTGCACAATCAGCATTGTGGCGATTAAAAGAAAAATAAAACAAATCACCCCTTGTTTCACTACTCAAACCATCAAAATTTTGGTTACATTTTTTCATTTTCTTTCAGTGTGTTTATATACGTATATGGGCATTACTTTTCTATAGCTACCACCTAGCATAATTACAATTCTCTAGTGTCTTTCTATTGAACGTTATCATCAGTAGAGTATCCCTCATAAAATAGTGATTAACAGTTTTGGACTCAGGCTAATCTGTTTTAAAATCGTGGCTCTGCTACTTGCCATAACTTCTGAATCTTACCTTATGTTTTTTAAAAATAAAGATATTCATCGCATACACTTGTCATAATTAAATAAAATAATAAATTGTATATCAAATACTTGATAAAATATCTGATGAAAATAAGCAGTAAGTGATAGCTACTAAAACCATGATAATGTTTATTGTCATAGTTAAGAGAGTTACAAAGTATTCTTTTTAAATGAGTTAATATACCATACCATGCTTAATTGTGCCCATATTTCACTCCTGTTCACATCAGTCCTCACAAGACACTTCATACTCTTTCATTATCCTTCATCTCTTAGATTCTAATTTCTGTAAGGCTATGCATATATGTTAATCCTTCCCCTATTACGTTCCTTCTCATATTCTAAAAACCTTCCCCCAGCTAAGAAAGATAAATATACCCCCAGCAGCCTGGAGATAGCTTAGAACTCAGGACTAGGCTCTGGTATCCTCCTTTGAACAAAAACAACACTACCATCAGGCAAGAGGTATAAAGTCAGCGATCAGAAATCTCCACAGTCATGTCTAAGCACAGATAAAAGTAAGAACTTTATCCAAAGCATGACAGTGACCAAATCTTTTTTTCCTACTGATTTATATGAGTAATTGGTGCTTTTTTACTACAACAGATAAAATCTTCTTCTGCTCTCATCTTCTAGATAGGAATTATTAAGATAACTAAACTACTTCCTCACAGCATCCAGTCCAGTACAAAACCTCCTAATCAGAAACTTCCACCCAATAACATAATATAAGCCCAAATTCCATAAAAAAAACATCCTAACCTCTGTTTACTGAGATATTCCATGATTCTTTATGGGATGTATTCTCCTTCATTTAAGTCAGTAAACCCAACTTTATTGAACTACATGAATAGCCTTTCACTGAAAGACATTAACGGAATCCTCTGAACCTGGATGTCCATCATCAACAACATATCCTCAATATCTTGTACCTTCATGTTTTAGCCAAATTGTAAACTGTGATCTCCCCAGATTGTGCTGCTTTCCCTGCAGTTCTCTAAAATGTTCTCTATTTGTTCTTCCTCAGCCCTCATAGCACATTGTATGGTACCTATCACATAGCAGCCATTTAATATATATATATGTCAATTGGATGAATAAGTGAATGAATGAACAAGTGTGTGAGTTATTTGGTGGTAACAGGGTAATTGCATAGTCAAAAACAAATTGAGAAATTTACTTTGGTGGTCTGATTTCATGGAAACAGCCATGTAATGATCAAGTTTTACTTTTTCTTCTTTTTTTTTCTTTTCTCTTTCTTACTGTTCTTGGAATTGTGTCTTGTTGGAATAAGACCACTTTTTGTTTTAGGTCGAAGTGTTTCATGCTTAACCACACACTTTATCTTTAAGAAAAGTATGTACTAGTAAAGGAGATTTATTTTGACCAAAGAAAGAAAAACGGAACAAGATTTACTTTTATTCCTCATACAGACAGGGTAAACTATTATAAATAAATCTTATCCTAATGGTCATTTAAGTATATATATGGAGAAATCTAGTTTTCTCAGGATACCAGAGACACTAGGATATGAGCAAAATTTATGGACTAATTGTTTATTGTGGAGTGCAGTTTTGGGAAGGAGAAATGGGGCAAAAGGGAAATGAGATGAGAAAATAACAACAGCAAGCATAAGAAGTGTATTGTTGAGTTTAGATCAGAAGTGCAGCTGAATGCTGTGTTTTGCAAAAAATCTTCTGGTTTTGCCTGCTATTTGTTGGAACAGTCTTTTCAGGGGAGATAGAAAAATTATCTCTTTGCTTCCTTCCTCCATTATTCCAAGTTTACTCCAGGCACATCCAGCTTTTGGGGGCAGGTACCAGGAAAACCAGTTCCCAAGACAGCTGTGTTAGTCCATGTGGCTTGTGCCAGCAATACTAACTCCCTGCCTTTGTCTTATAGTCTAGCAGGCCTCTTTGGGATGGGGTGGGATGACTGAGCACAGTCATCCCACTCCATGGTCTCCAGCTTCAGAGACAACAAGGAACTTTGGGGCAGGAGGTACACTTCAAGATATATCCAGTTGTTCCCATAAATGATATGAAGGAAAAATATCAGTTACTCTAGAGGACCTTGCTAGTTGACAGGATGCAATATATCAGAAACAGAATGGCTTCTAAAAGGGGAATTTGATAAGTCATTAGTTTACAGTTCTAAGGCTGAGATGATGTCCCAATTACAACATGTCTATAGAAATGTCTAATCAAAGGTATCCAGGGAAAGATACCTTGGCTCAAGAAAGCCAATGAAGTTCAGGGTCTCTCATTCGAAAAGGCACATGGTGAACACAGTCCCAGGCTCTCTCTCGGCTGGAAGAGCACATGGTGAGCAAAGTGCCATCTGCTAACTTTCCCTCCTGGCTTTCTGTTTCACGAAGCTCCCTGGGATGCATTTTTCTTCTTCATCTCCGAAGGTCACTGGCTTGTGGGCTCCTTGCTTCCTATGGCTATGTCGTTCATCTCTGTGCTTTAGGAATCTCCTTTCTCCAAAATGTTTCCTCTTTTATAGGACTCCTGTAAACCAATCAAGACCCACCCAAATGGGTGGACACATGTCATCACCTAATCCAGTTTAACAACCATTCTTGACTAAATCACATGATTCAGAGAGATGGTCTGATTACAGTTTCAAACATACAGTTTTGAATACAGATTATTCTAACTTTATGAAATGGGATTTTGATTAAAACATGGCTTTTCTAGGGTCCATACATCCTTTCAAACCAGCACAGACCTCAAGCCGTGTTGCAGTCATAAGGCTACCACCATACACCTGTGATGAAGCTCGGAGATTTCTTTCATATTCTATGAGAATTCTCCAAGTCGAGGCAATCATCCTGTGGGATCATAATTAGTATCTAGCAGAATATAATTGTCAAGGAAATCGGAGGAGACCTAAACAAGGTCCAGCACGTCATCATCAATGAAAAGCTTCTACTATCATCTTCATAATTTCCCATCCATAAACCTAGACCAGCAATTCTTTTGACCAAAATTATATTTAGATGGGGTGCTCAGCCACTTTGCTATAATAATGATGAACATATAATACATATACAACATATAACAGAAAGAGCTACCTCAACTAGATGAACTTATTGCTTCTACTTTATGACAATATCCTTGGAATAATTATTAAATTAGGCAAGGATGAGACAAAAATCCTATAAAAGACAATGAACTCAGTATAGAGTATCTTCCATGTTGCTTATGCCCTAAACCTGTTTTAGATACCTTTACACCTATTGTGCTCTCTAGTTATTTTTATGAGTTCCCATTCTTTGATACCACAATTGCACTAAGGTCTATGCCCTGTTGCTGCCTAATATTAATGCATGAATTCTCCAATGTACAAATGTGCCTGTTAAATGAGTAATGATTTCTGGATGCTAAACTTCATGGTCATCTTCCAGTCTTTGCCTAACTCCTCTGTTGCCATTTAACTTTGAACCTTTTTTCCCTCTTGAACATGGTTTCTATACAAATATGCTGGCAGGATGTGATTTGGAGCTATGTGCCCCAATGAAAAAAATGTTCTTGATCTATTTCCATGGGTCTGGACTCTTGTAAATAGGGCCTTTTGATAAGGTTATTTCAGTGAGGGTATGGCCCAAGTGACACAGGGTGGGTCAAGTTTCATTACTGCAGCCTTTATAGGGAAGGCCACAGAGAGACAAAAAGTGAGAGAGCAGCCAGAAGCTGAAAGTCAACAGAACCTGGAAGAGAAAGGAGAATCCAAGAGAGGCCACCATGTACATTGCCATAACAGAAAAGCCAAGAATCCTACATCACCAGTACCCAGCCCCAGAACAGCAAAGTACTTTGGAAGAAAGCACTGCTTTGATGGTGCCTTGATTTTGGAGTTCTTTTAGCTCAAAACAATATATTTGCATGGCTTAATCCCACCAATTACATAGTATTTGTTTTAGCAATGAGGAAATTGGAACAGAAGGATATATAAAATAAGGTTTGTTTCAAGAGTTTACAATCTAACAGAAGAGACAGAGTGATAAATAACCTTAATAAAAGTGCTAAGTATGTTCATAAAAGTCAGCACACAGTGTCTTAGAAAGAATTGCTTGGTCCTTCCAAGAGCAGTGAAGAAAAATGCCCTTGGGTTCTACTACCTTGCCTATTTCACATTCCTTGTATCTAAAGGATTATTTTACTGTTTCCCTCTATCCTCAAAAATTAAACAACACTTTCTCTTTCCACATTTTTACCTGAGGATTTAACTCCCTGAATTCACTGAGAAAATATGACAAAAATAAGAGGACAATTGGTATAAACTTTAGCTTTTACCATGAAATCTGCCAACCATTATATATACTTTTATAACATGTCTTCTCTCCTGTTATTATGCTTCCAGTTTAAGCCAATGTTCCTGCAGCACACACACAACATATACACAAACACACATACACGCGAACATGCCCTGGATTCTATCTCCTCTTTCCTATTCAATAAATTCTTCTGCAATTTCTGATTGGATCAGACAGAAACTAGGTGAATCAGGCCCATCTAGATTATTTTAGGTAATCCCTTTACTTAAAATCAACTGATTATAGATGTTAATAACCTCAACAAAATATACTCTAGGCAACACCTAGATTAGCATTTGAATGACTAAGTAACTGCTACAATTTAGCCAAGGTGATATATAAAATGGACCAATACTGTCATCTCATTAAAAATGCCTTCTTTAATATTAAATTTGTATCTAGTTTGATGGAGGAACAAGGGTAGTCCAGTGGTAGAATTCTCGCCTGCAAGCGGGAGACCTGGATTCGATTCCTGGCCCGTGCACTTCCCTAAACAAAACAAACAAACAAACAAACAAAAAACCAAACAGACAAAAATTCAACAAATGGTGCTGCCATAACGGGATGCTCACATGGAAAAAGAATGAAATGTGACTTCCACCATGCAGCATATAGAAAGAAAAATTGTATCTAGTTTGAAATATAAGAAAATACTGTTTTTTTAAAGAGTCATAAAAAGGTAGATACCTATTTAAGAGAGTCATAAAAAGGCAGATACCTAGAATTTTGTGACACAACTTAAACAGTAATGTTTCCATCTTTCTCTAATTCTTCACTCCGCCATATGCTTACCAAAATCCCCACTTTAAAGCCAATAGAGCATAGAAAGCTTCCATTGTAGATGTACATGAAAGTAAATATCACATTTCAAGTTATTATCTCAATGGGCTATTTGGAAGAATATTACCAAAACTTTAAGTAAAGGCAATGTTTAATTACAAACTTAGTAACTCTCTTTAAAAGCAGAATTTTAGAGGACCCCTGAACAAGAATACTCTGGAGTCATCTTTCTTTTAAAATCCGGGTCTGTATTCTTGCATACTTATTAAACCACGCCTGTTTTATCTGAAAAGGATAAACATACTATTTGCCCTAAGGATGCAGTTTAACATCATGTGGAATATGAAATGCTATTCTGCTTCAGGAGATAAAAGCAATTTAATTTTAATCTCTCTGGAAGCTAGTGCATCAGCTCAGCTAGTCATCTGTAACATCTGTGACTATTACCTTTTAGTAAACTCTTTTACACTGTCATTAATAAATGTGATGTTTTTGCACACTGAGCCTACTACAAAGGTGGTGTTCTTGAATCTTGCCCCTTGTGACCAGCAAAATTCCAGCAGTGGGTGTTGTAAGTCACTTTTCCTCAGTGGATTTTTGTTTGTATTTCTTGCATTCTTAGAAAGTGGTAAAAAGTTTTTTAAACAATGTATTCTCCAGGCAACCAGGTGGGGTGAACTCAGCATCTCTGTTTCCATTTAAAATAAAGTCCTTCTGAGATTAAAAAAAATCCTGTTATAATCTCCTGAGTTTTCTCTATCTGTTTCACAGTCCATGTAGGTTTTAACCAATCATAGCATGCTGCTTAATGGTGTTAATGGGAATTCATTTCTTCTTCTAATTAAACACAGATGTAGATCTAAAATTTAAGAAAACAAGAAAAGCTTTGTATTCCCTTGCCAACTCATAATTTATCTTTTTTGCACACTACAGGGTCATTGACAATACCCAGGAGCCTAACACAGATGCACATTAATTACCCGTTCTCTAATTACTAGGGTACTAATATAACTGTTCAACCATTCATTACATATTCTTCTCAACTTCGCAAAGCCCCAGAGACATATGCATGAAGCATGCTACTTGGCAACATTAATTGAACTCTATTAACTCATAAAAATTTAAGAAAACTGCAGCTATTAATAAAAAGTCCTTTTTCTTTTAGTCCACTAAACCCACAATATACAAATGATCATTTTCCTTTTGCTGTATATTAGGTATAAGACTGTGCAGCTGCTGACAGATTGTTAATTATCAGAAATGCATCAACAGGATTAGACTAGAATCCTTGTGGTTAAATTAGCCAAACTAATCTCCCATTCTGGAAGTTATGCACAGTGGTAGCTAGCTGTATAAGCAAATCTAAATTGGCTGCTTAGCCAGGAAGTCAGATTTTTATAAAGGCAAAATAATGAAGTCAACAAAAGTGAGGAAAATAACAACATTTAAGCTCTGTCATACCAAATCACTGCACTTCCAATCTGTTTATTTAAAAGCATAATTCAATTTTAACTACATTTTCATTGGAAATGCATCTTTAGTGGGATATGTTAACTTGGAAAAAGTGTATTTATCATGTCAGATAGATTTTTCTTTATTCATAGCAAATAATGTCTTTGGGAAATTTACCTTCGCTGAAAATAGTCCAAAACCCATATTCTGGATTCAGTCATCCAGGTTGGTTTAGCAAGTGTTTCCCAATTTATCTCCTACTAATTCATACATGAATCCCACTTTTAATTAACCAATCTATTTACCAATCTGCACATGTGCCATACCAGTCTCTGGATGTATTTGTGGGCCTCTATACCAATCTAGACATTGAGTTACATAGGATTAAAAATGGGAATTTCTAAGGTAATTACTTACACTGTATTATTCATGATTCATGAGATAAACTTTCAAAAATTAGAAAAATAATTAATATGCTTAAAATGTATGTTTTATTAATACCAGTTAGACATCAATATGCATAGAGAAAATTAATTTCTGTTTTTAAAGTCTGGTAAAAACATAATCAACACTGTGTATATGGTCTAAAACTCATTTTAAAAAATAAGAATATTTATAATTTCCATTGGTGCTTTATATATATTTAGTACTAGGCACATATATAGAAATACACATATATGTATATATCCTATAAATATATATATATATGAGAAAGTATGTGTGTGTATAAAAGATTTTTAACTTACGACACTTCTTTGATGTCATAGAATACTGGAGTTTCAAATGCACTTAGAATTAACTTATTCTCAATTTCTATTCTATCAAATTAAAGGAATACCTTCATAGCTCTGTGCTCCTGAGTTAAGAGAAATATGTCATATTATATGTGTACAATGATATAAAATATCATTTTTACTTTAGTGGCACCAAGGGGAATTCTGAATAACCCTCTTATATTCAATTTCATCAGTGACGGTTCTTATTATTCCCTGTGTATATTTAGGTTTACACAGCAGGTCAAGGAAAATAAAACTCAATGTCATTAAACAATTAAATATTAAGTATCTGTTCCTCAAAAGCCAAACTATGTGTAGAATGTTAATTATCTGCTCCCTTCTGTTCTAGATACAGCAAGTGCAGTTCCATTATAGCGAAGGAGATGTAAAAGCACAAAGACTTTTAAGTGAGGCCATTGAAATGCTAGATGATATATGCTATTTTAGGGTAAAAATGAATGTGAGAGGACGCAAAGCCAGGATATACAACCTTCCCCAGAACTGTCTGGTTAATTTTTGCATTTTAGGAACATTTAAGCTAAAAGCTGAGAGCTGGTGGGATGTAAAACAGATAGTGGGTTTAACAGGGATTGCCTGTAGAATAACATCTTTCCCCTTTTAAGTGGGGTTTGAAATGTTGGGATGGTTCATAGATCAAAAGAGGAATTTGTAGGCAATAATAATGGGTTTTGTCTCTATTCAAAACCTACTTGGAAGCTAATAAAATATTTTAAAAATCCGTTGCTATGGGTATAAATTACGTTTCACATTACAAAAATGTCAGCCCTTCACAATATATACTTCAAAGAATATTCTCTGTGACCTTCTGTTATTCCATGCTATTCATTTTAGGGTCCATACTCCTCAAATCCTCTGACTCACTGGGGTCTCCGCTATATTGACACATCACCATTATATAATATTCATTACTTCAGTCTAGTCCTTAATTTTTTCTTCACCAACCTTTAGGTATTTTCTCTATAAATGTAAATAGTCACCTTTGAATAAACCTAATTCTCTGTCTCCCTCAGTCAACTTATCTGGAAAATTCCAAACCTGATTAAACCAAGGCTCTGGCTACTCTCCACCCATGACCAAATATTGCAGAATAATATTTACTTTCTAAAGGAAAAGAGCTTTCCCAGTTTTCTCTCATCAAAATTACAAGACTTTCTCATTAATCTTACCTGAAAATCCTAATTCATGATTCGTTGAAAGGATAAATGCGTCAGATGAATGTCACTTCTCCCCACCATCAAAAATTTACCTGTAACTTATCCATATACAATTTATCCCATCTATCCCAATCAATAAATTCTTCCCTACACCTAACTAATGCCCACCTCTCCTTTTAGCTCCCAAATTCTGCTTTTTTTCACATAAAGAATTTTTCTATAATGGATCACTCCTGTCATCATATAAACATATTTTTGTAACTACCATTTTAAAACACATTGACAATAAAAAAACCCCTTCCTTGATCGTATGTCTTCTTCCATCTATTCCCCAAATTCTCTGTACCTTTCATAGCAAAAGTCTTCATAGGAACTCTCTAAATGTATGATCATAAACTTCCCACATCTCACCTCTCTAATCTAGTCAGTTACTTTTGCTTAAGCCAACTCTACTGCAAATTTATCAGCTAAATCTATCAATGAGTTCTGTCTTGCTACATTTAATATTTAATACTCAGTTCTTTCAAGCTTCTTATCAGGACAGTTGCTCCATGTAGCCACTGCGATATATGATTGTTCCCTTAAAATTCCCATTTTATAGAATCATAGCCTGATGTCTCTTGTAAAGACAAATACCTCTATTATAGTTTTGTATAGCAATATGTCACCCACTTCACACAGTTGCAATTGTGTGGTACATGCATGTGTGGTTGGCAGGTAATCCATTCCAAACAACAGAGAAAAAGAAATGGTCATTTAATCTGCATAGGAGGAAGAAAGAAAGCAGAAAATAGTTTTGAACTGAATTTAGTTAATATTAAAACATATTTACTGAACATTTTATCTCAGGCATTGTGTGAGTCCCTGAAATGCTTCTGAAGGTTCAATCACCTGGACATTTTAAACAAAGGAAAGAATATATAAAAAAAAAATCAGACTGAAAGTCAAGGAATGATGGGGTTGGGAGAAATAGATGATAAAGGAACATGGAAGACTATTGAGTACGAAATTTTGGTAGTTTACAGAGAACTAACCTTGGTTTGCTGAAGAGTAAACTAAATAAAATAAAGATTAAATAACCTACAAAAATGCATATGTTTCAAAAAAATATGTTTAATTGCAAAGTAAGAATTCCCAAACCCATGTTGGTTTGGTATCGTTTATTTTTCACCCTAGCTTGGAATATCGAGGTATGTTTCGCTGTCTGGGATAAATATTAGGACTACACAGATTAGAAAGCTGAAATCCTTAATTGTCTGCAATCCATCTCAATTCCTTTATTCGAAGACCACAATAAATTGAAAAAAAGGTAGAAGGAATCAGGGCATGGAAAAGAAAGAGATGCAATCATAATTAGGAAGTAAAATATACTATAAAGTATGTTCTAGAACTCTGGAATACATTGGATTATTTTTTATAAAACTTTTAAACTAGAAACATGCATTGCAAGATGGCTATGTCCTTTCACTGTTTTCTTTTAAGAAAGCAAAACTTTGATGATCTGTCTACTATGAAGGTCTTTAATTTCAATAGGAATGTAAGTTTCACAGTTCATATTAACAGTTAGGAGTTTTTGTAAAGGACAAGAGGAATTTATTTAAACAGTGGAGAGTGAAACCACATGTTTCCTTTACTTGACATAGATTCCTTGATACACATTCCTGGTTTAATGTCTCTATCGTATTCTTTAATCACCTTACCTCTCCAAAGAATTTTACTTCATACCATTTTCCTTCATTTGTTGAAAATATTTCTAATTTTATTAACATCTCGTGAAGAGACTCATTTGCATGCAATTAGTTTCTTCATAAAATGATTTCTCTTTCTGAAATTATGCACTAGCACATTACAGAACAATCAAATTACCAGCCTCTCTTCCAAGGATCAATTCAACACTCAGAAATTATGAAGAGTGAAATTCTCCATCATTAAAACTGCACACAAATTTTAGCGCTGTCAAAGCAACATCAGTGGTTGCTATTTAATGTGTTTATGACTATCAGGAGTTAATGGCATCTTATAACAAGATAGACTTTTCTAGAAAGTTAATCTTCCCATGAGTGAAATATATAGCTAATACTGCCTAAAAAAAGTCCAAAAGAGCAATATGGTAGTGTTTTTAGGCCTCTGCTTCTTAACAATCAGTCTACCACCGTGCCTATCAATAATCTAATGCTACATTAGTTCTAATTGAAACCTGATAGATTTAAAATCATGTTTGTTTGTTTTTTTAGCATTTAGCATGTTGGATTTTGAAATGAAAAGCTAATATTTAAGGGTATATTTGTATTTTGTTCACCTGAATATAAAAATAGATTAATAAACATTTACTGATTCAGTCAAATTAAAAAATATATTGAATTTCAAAAATAAAATATGTTGCACCAAACAAAGAAAACACTTTGGCATGACAAATAACATTAGTGCTTTTTCTCTGCAGAAATTACTTATAGAACAATATATTTTCCCGATCAAAAGCTGGATAGACAGGCTTATCTGAGAATTAGCTCTTTGTTCTCTGTATGAGCATGTCTCTCAAACATTAATGTGCCTAGAAATTAGCTGAGTTTTTTTTTCTTACAGTGAACATTTGGACTTGGTAAAACAGGCATAAGGTTTAATATTTCAAAAACACTTCCCTACGAGCAGATACTTTTGGTATCTGACACTGTCACTTTGAGTAACAAGGTTCCATATAATACACATATTTTCACCAAATAAGTGAATTTCCTATTATTTGTATTGGAAAGAATCAGGGTAATTTTCTGTACCCTTTGTTTACTAGTGCCATTACCTGCATCTAAATCTCAGCCTAGCTAGCATCAAATTCTTACGAAGCCCTTAAGAGAGTCAGATATTTTGACTACATTGAACACCTACTGAATGGATTCTCTGATAATGGTGCTCTCAAATTTTGATCTGCAAAAAATTTCAACAGTGATTTTGAAGCATACCAATGTTTAAGACTCGAAATACTAAGAGATGCCTATTGTGGTAAATTGAATTAGGTACCACAGCAAACCATGTTCTTAATCATAATCTGGATGTGAATCTATTGAACCTAGGGCCTTTTGAAAACGTTACATGTAGTCAAAATGTGACCAACTGAATGAGGGAAAGTCATAACTTTATTCCTGAAGGCCTTATAAAGGAAACCCAGAAGTCACAGAAGCCAGAAAGGAGAGGACATTGTCTTGTGCTGGGAAGCAGAGATACAAGCCAAGAAATCCCAAGGAATACCAGAATTCTACAGACTTTGGGAGAAAATGTTGCCTTGCAGATATCTTGATTTTATACTTCTTGTACCCTCAAAACCATGAGACAATAAGCTCCTGTTGTTTAAGCCAACCCATTGTTGATATTTATCGTAGCTAACTGACAAACTGACATTTACCATATGAGCTAGAATTACAGTTATTCACATGATTGGGAGAAAATAAATGTGTAAACATAAACCTAATAACCTTCTGGCCTCCATTATGCCTATTTATTTTTCTTTGTCTGACTAATTTAATTAAATGGCATCTTTCTTCTTTCAAATTGTAAAGAATTATTGCTAAGTAGAAGCAAAAATCTCTCACTTATGCTATATGTAGCACAGCTTAATCAACTACATATACATTACATTTTGATGGCAACTGATTCCATTCATAGGTGGTTAGTCCTAACCATATATTGGTAAAGAGTTAACAGAGTCTGACATGTTGCATATGAAAAACAGCTCTTTTACTTGTCACATGGAATAGGAAAATTATTTCTCTACCCAATTCCAAGGTAATCTTCTCCAGTGTTCCATTGTGACAAGTTTGGTTATTATAGACAGTGTAATTGTAACAGTGTTTTCATTTTGCTATCACAATATTAAATAAAAAAAAAGCCCTGAGGATGTATAGATTACTTTCAAAGTATTGTATGATATTTATCTCAGAAGAAAAGTGCTAAAGAAGATGCATGTAATATGATTATCAGAGCAGAAAAAGATACAACAGAAGCCTTCAAGCAGAATCGTCTTAGTTTAAAATCCTCATTTTGCTGAACTTGTAATCCCTAGTAGGGTTGCCCACTCAAAGGATATTTATGCTCTAAGTTTACATATACCAACTATTTTAGCACAGATGGCAGGTTTTTTTTTTTTTAAGGGAAATGATAATAGTTTATTTTTTGTTTAATTTTTGGATAATCAGGACTCTCTATACATACATATTTTTACTCAACGAATGAATTGTAATACATCGATACACACACATGTAGTTTTATAGTATCTCTATGGAAAGATGGAGTAGTATAGTTTCAAGTTCCGATCCTATTAAACTTAACATTGAATTGAAGCAGATGGGTAACTGCTTTACAATTTCTTGCACTGAGCTCCTATATGGCTAGTGTCACTTTTGAAGCAGATGGCTGTTTTACTCTAAGCCTAGAAGTGTCAATTGTATTTAAGAACTGTATTTGGGAAACATTTGCTAATTCATCACAAGTGATGTTGTTCATTGTGTAAATGTTAAAAATTAAAGTACAATTATAATTATCAGTCTAATTTCAAATAAGTATATATAGTAAGAACATTCTTGGTATCGAAGTCCAATATTGCCATGTGCTTACTATGTGCCAGAAACTATTCCAAGAATATTTATTCACTTTATTCTCACTCAGTTTTCACAATAATTCTGATAAATGTGCTATTGTAATTCCTATTTGACAGATGAAGAGATTGAGGCATAGAGAAAGTAACTTACCTGAGACCCTATAGTTAGCAAATTAATAGTAACCAGAATTGCAAACAGACTGTTTAAACTCCCATGCCATTTTGAATTTGTTATGTACCCCAGAAAAGCCAAGTTCATTAATCCTCATTAAATATTGCTGGGTGGAAGCTTTTTTATTGCTTCCATGAAGATGTGACCTACCTAATTGTGGGTAGTAATTTTTGATTAGATGGTTTCCATGGTGGTGTGTCTCCATCCATTCAAAGTTGGGTTGCTTACTAGAGCCCTTTAAGAGGCAACCATTTTAGAAAAAGCCTTAGAGCCATGAGAGTCCACATAGTCAGAGACCTTTGGAGACGAAGAAGGAAAATGCTCTTGGGGGAGATCCATGAAACAAGCCAAAGGTTTCTGACTATGTGGACTCTCATGGCTCTAACCCATTTGGAGCTTGTAGTGTTCTGGAAAGTTACACTAGTGCATGGAACCCTTGTGGAATCTTATATATTTCTCTAGGTTTCTTCAGGATTGGCTGGAATAGTCCTGGTTGGGATTTGGGAGGTTATGATAGGTAGCAATATCTAGCTGAAGCTTGCATAAGAGCAACCTCCAGAGTAGCCTCTCGACTCTATCTGAACTCTCTCTGCCACTGATACTTTATTAGTTACACTTATTTTCCCCCTTTTGGTCAGGATGGAATTGTTTATCCCATGGGGCCAGGGCTGAATTTACCCTTCAAGTCATCTTCCACATCAACAGGGAGATTTTCAGCCCTGGATGTTATGCCCCATGCATGGGAGACAGCAATGATTTCACTGGCAAAGTTGGATTTAGATAGAGTGAGGCCATATCTGAGCAACAGAAGAGGTCATCCAGAAGTAACTGTTAGGCATGTCTATAGATAGGTTAAACTTCTCCACTACCCACATAAGCTTCACAAGAGTAAGCCTCAAAATCAAGAGCTTGGCCTATTGATTTGGGTGTCTGTTCCAGTTTGCTAGCTGCTGGAATGCAACACACCAGAAATGGATTGGCTTTTAATAAAAGGGGATTTATTTTGTTAGTTCTTCAGAGGAAAGGCAGCTAACATTCAACTGAGGTTCTTGCTTATGTGGGAAGGCACAGAATGATCTATGCTGGCCTTCTCTCCAGGCCTCTGGGTTCCAGCAACTTTCCCTGGGGTGATTTCTTTCTGCATCGCCAAAGGCCTGGGCTGAGCTGCGAGTGCTGAGATGAGGTATGCTGAGCTGCTTTGGCTGTGCTACATTGTGCTCTCTCATTTAAGCATCAGTCAATTAAGTCAAACATCGTTCATTACAGCAGGCACACCTCCTAGCTGACTGAGATGTAATTAGCAACAGATGAGGTTCATGTACCATTGGCTCATGTCCACAGCAACAGAACTAGGTGCCTTCACCTGGCCAAGTTGATAACTGAATCTAACTACCACAGTGTCCCTAAAGTTCGACACTGTATCAGGGGATTTCCTAATGGTAAAGTTTAACAATTCCACACTTTCTCCTATCCCTCAAGGGAAATGTTGAGGATAAGCAAATTTATACTTTTATGTTTAGGGAAAATTTTTTCAGAATTGCTATTGTGCTAATGAGTGTAAATTGATTTATTTATGACCAGATGGTCCCTGGGCCAGATAAGTCCTGAAACCTAGAGGGCCTAGGCTCTCTAGAACATCAGATAGTTCCATCTCCATAACTTATATTATTGACAGACCCTTCCAACATGAAAAAGTTAGAATGACCATATCCCAAACACCCTTAAAAAGAGGAATAGAAAGATCAAAGTAAATCATGGAGTTATACAGAGAAGATAGGACTTAACGAATGTGATTACTGAATCATTAAAGTGACATCTCTTTTGGTTTCCAATATCTTAGAGCAGCTATAAGTAAAAGCCTAAAATTGTGGAATTGTTATCCATGTCAGACTCTGAAATATGTTCTACAACTAATTGTGGTACTTTGCACTTTGAAATGTATTGCTTTTTTGCTTATATGTCATTTTTCACACACAAAAAGAAAAAAATGCAATTGTAGTGATAAAAAATACTTAAGCCTTCTAGCTTCCTATATTCTGGAGCAGCTGGAAGGAAAAATCTGAGAGAATTTTATGGTAGCCCTCAATAAACTCTGGGATCTGTCCTGTAACTATTTGTTGAAGAGTGTTTTGAAAACTATTGCTTTTTTATTTCTTTGCTTTGTATATATGTTATACTATACAATAAAAAAGTTAAGATAAAAAATCTAAATGCAGGACCCCAGCCTTAGATCTAATGCTCTCCTGACCCACATTGTAGTCACAATGAAAGCATTTTATATTTCATTTCATTTCGTTTGTAATGAAGGAGTGTTTGAAGGAATATCTCAATAGAGATATAGCTTTGTGCACAAAGTAAGCATACATAATTACTTTTCTAATAAAGAGATGAGACATCAATTACTAACTAGATATTGAACATTTTATTGAGATATAAGAATTGTGATTCTAAGTAATGTTGCAGAAGAATTAATATCTCAAAATACAAGATACCAATATTAAAGAAATATATGTCAAAATTACACTGTCATAGGGTGGACCACCACGGTGGCTCAGTGGCAGAGTTCTTGCCTGCTATGTCAGAGACCAGGGTTCAATTTCCAGTGCCTACCCATGCAAAAAAAAAATTACACTGTCATAATTATCAAATAAAATTAATTCCATAATAAATATCAACACATGCGAATTTTAAGGATTAAATTGTTAATTCTAACCATATAGAAAGATTAATAAATTACAATCTTTAGTTTACTTTACAATGTATCTGAATCACCAGATCAGATTGTTAAATAAGAGGACCCTGGACCTGCCTCATAAAACTCTGGTTCTGGTAGAGTCCAGCAATCTACGATATAACAAGATCCTTAACTCCTCTTATATACATCAATTATTGAGATTCATTCTGTTAAATTAAGCCAACCTTATAGCAGTAATATAAAAACATTTTTTTCTGGTTTTCAATATGGTTATTTAGAAAATTAACATTTTTATAATTAAAATGTTGGATGTCTAGAAGATAGTCATTATTTAATTACAACATAGCTTCCTCATAACTATAATCTGTACTCCTAATTAATTAAAAACACAGACTAGATTCTTAATCTAATCACACTCATGATGTTCTTTAGAGACTATCTGACAGAACACACTAGATTTGAATCTTAAAGCTGCATTTCTAAATATTTTGTTTCTGATAAAAACTAAGAACTGTCTTCCCCACACATGCATACATTTCCAAAACATTATACACAATTTCAAATTCTTCACAAACATGTTGAATATAATCCATGGACAGAAACTTAATGATGATTTGTTTCAGTGATAGACAAAGCTGATTTCAAATTCTACTTTTAATTCGTATTAGTTTAGTAAGTTTGGGCATATTTAAATTGCGGATAAATTGCATTGTTCATGAAAAGAGGTTTTTCATGGTCATCAAGAGTTTCAAATAACATGTAAAGTTCTGAAGAAAAGTCCTCAGTAAATGTCTATATCCTTTCACTAGCAGATTGTGATTCCTTTGTGACTCTGGACTTAATTTTCTAGTGATATAGTAGATATTCTAAATTACTTGTATAATTGATCAATTTTAAATTTAGAAAAAACATGTAGATGGTTACATTTGTATGAGATTGCTAAATATTTTGCATTCTATAAACCAAGATTCACTGTTACAAAAATGCCACTTAGTGCAGTAAAAGAGTATTTTAAATTTAGGAATAATTAAATTGAGTGCACGAAGGATTAGATACCTAGTGGTCTTTTCATTAATAGGAATGTTATTACAATTATAAACGGCAACACAGAAATCACCCATAATCCTTTTAGCCAAATGCTGCCTATCCCTGTTGCCTATATTTCTTTGTCTTTTTTTTCACTTTTCCCTCAAATAGAGGAGAGACTGATTCAGATGAGAGATTATTCCCTATATTTACTTATAACTCAAAAAGAAATTTTGTTCTTTTGTGTGTGTGCTGCTTTTCACATTTTGGAGTTTTATCTGTATATGTTTATAAAATTTCTAAAATGGAATAGTAAAAATCCAAGTCATGCACCCTTGGATTCAGATCCCTTATCATTACATATTAAATGTACGACTCCTCATACTTCACTTAAACTCTTTAAGTATCAGATTCTTTTTTAAAAAATTAATTAGGGGATGTCCTGTGGTTACCCCATGGGGTAAAATGTTCAATCTTCCACCAAAACTTTAATTGGAATATAGGAACCGATGAAGCCACACATGCTTCAAAAGGAATGGAAAGATTTTATTATTCACATAATGAGGTTTTCAGGGGAGAGCAGAGTAGGATCTCAAATAGGGCTGTAAATGGCTTTAGAGAACAAGCAGACAGAGGGTTGGGGTTTCATTGTGGTTAGCCATTACTTCCCTGGGAGCGTTAGGCAGGAGGGCCATACCTTGCATGTTTTGATTTGAACTTTCCTCTAGCACCATGGCAGGAGAGCCCAGACCTTCTTATCAGCAACAAGGGAAGAGAAATGCGTGGAATTTGAAAAGTCCTCAGTAGTCAATCATCAGAGATGGAGTTAGACATTTTATTGCAGGTGACTTTCACTTCTGACCGTGGTGAATTACCTGGACTTTTACCTATCATACCACTGTAAACAACTGGAAAAATGGACATAATATATTTAAGACCTATTGTCAAGCTTTAGAAAATAAGCAGCAGAGGCTATCCCCCAGAGAAAGGAAATTGACATTGCCATAGTGCTTAATCCACAGCCTGGTAAAAATGTTTGAAATATACATAGATTTGAAAAATAACCTGTTCAGAATATGTAAAGAACACTTACACGTCAGTATTAAGAAAAGAAACAATCCAGTTAAAATTTGAGCAAAAGATTTGAACATATATTTCACAAAGGAATATATGTGAATGCCAATGAGCAAGTGATAACATATACAGTGCAGCATTATGAGTTAGCAGATTAATGCAAATATTGTATGATCATGCTTATGAGAAATACTTAGAAGAAGCAAACTTCCTGAGGCAGATGACAGTTCATAGGCATGGGGCAATGGGGCAGGATGAATGAGAAGAAGGAGTATCTTAATAAGTGAGTAGATTTTGGTTGAGATGAAGGAAAAGGAGGGGTCATAGACGATGGTGATGGTAACACAATATGTGATTAATTAATACTACTGAATTGTATGCTTAAATAAAGTTAAAATGCAAAATTTTGTGCTCCATTTTGGTTAGTACAATAAAAAGGCAAACACAAAAAATGAGAGATCACTTCACAATGATAAGAATAGCTAAAGTATAAAAAAGAAAACAGAGAGATTATCGCCAAGTATATGGAGGAACTAGAATGCTCATATAATGCATATAGGAGGGAAACATAAAGGAGGGAAACAATTTGGTTGTTTCTTATAAAGATAAATTTCTGTCATAAGGTTCAGCAATTCCTGTCTTAAGTATTTACTCAAAACATACCAATGCAAGCAATCACTTAAAGACTTTTACATGAAGGTTAATAGCAGCTTTGATCATATTAACCCAAACCCAGAAACCATCCAAATGTCTATCAGGTGGATAGATTGACATTTTAGTACATTCATAAAGAGACAATCACACTTTTGCACAAGAAAAAAGAACACACTGTTGATACAGAAAAATCAAAGATGAATCCCCAAAACAACATACTGTGTGAAAGAAGCCAGTCTATATGATTCCATTTATTTGAAATTTTAGAAAAGGCAAATTTTATTCAGAGTGACAGAAAACAGATCAGGCATTATCGATGGCCCGAGGAAAGAGGACTTCTGTGGTAGTTAGATTCAGTTGTCAACTTGGCCAGGTGAAGGCACCTAATTCTGTTGCTGCGGACATGAACCAATGGTACATGAACCTCGTCTGTTGCTGATTACATCTGCAGTCTACTAGGTGTGCCTGCTGTAATTAAGGACGTTTGACTTAATTGGTTGGTGCTTAAATGAGAGACCGCAACCTAGCACAGCCCAAGAAGCTCAGCATACCTCATCTCAGCACTCGCAGCTCAGCCCAGGCCTTTGGAGATGCAGAAAGAAGTCACCCCAGGGAAAGTTGTTGGAACCCAGCTGCCTGGAGAAAAGGGCAGCAGAGACCATCCTGTGCCTTCACACGTAAGAAAGAACTTCAGTTGAAAGTTAGTTGCCTTTCCTCTGAAGAACTAACAAAATAAATCCTCTTTTATTAAAAGCCAGTCATCTCTGGTGTGTGGCGTTCCAGCAGTTAGCAAACTAGAACAATTTCAAATGGGCATGAAGGAACTTTCTGCGGTAAAATAATCTGTATTTGATCATTGCGGTGGTTACATAGGTCTATATATAAAACTTATCAAACTTTATATTTAAATTGTATTAATTTTATTTTTAATATAGTATACCTCAATAAAATTGGTTACAAATTAATTACATTAGCATTTACAGCATAGCATTGATGTGATGGTTAAATCACATAATGTGTGCAAATCTTTTGTCCCAAAATATGTAGCTATTGTAAGTATTCCTTCTCCCTTTCTTCTTCAAATTCAAGGACTGCATGAGCTTTAGCATTAGACAGACGCGTTTTGCTCATTAGTAAGAAGCTGCAAGATTTATCTTCTATATTTTCCTTGTTGTTCACATAAAAATAAAATTAGGCTCCTGAATGAATTGAGAACACAAATACAGATCCATTCCTTAAGAAGAATGTTCAGACATTCTAATGTTTTTTGTTTTTTTTTTTTTGCATAGGCAGGCACCAGGAATCGCACCCGGGTCTCAGCATGGCAGGCGAGAATTCTGCCACCATCGCACTGCCCCTCTAATGTGTTTTTATTAAAATATTTCAAATGAAGGGAACATGCTCATGTAAGTATTTCAAATAATGCAGTTGTAGAAATAGACATGAAAATAATGGGAATATCATAGACACCCAATATGTAACCTAGAGTCAGGTCTCAAAGAAACTGTAAGCTCAGTAGCCTCCGTGTGATGTGTAGTCTAAGGAAACTCTGGAGAGCCGGTCATCTTATCTGTACCTCAGTAACTGGAGTTATTGATTTCCATCCTGATAACTCAAGTCTTTTCCATCTTTGTCAAATTCTGGCTATGAACAGCTACATCCTTTATTTCATTTCAGCTCCTCATGTTTGCTGATACTCACTGCTGTTGCTGACATGTAGCTTTATTATTTGTGGCTTGTTTTGCCATGATTTTTGCACTTTTTTGTGTTTGTTTTTGCTTTTAATTCTCTGGGAAAATGTTTATTTCCTTTCAGTCGCCTTCTTGGATGGTACCTGTTCCATGATCCACTCAGCTATAACTAAAGAGATAATTTGTTTGGAAATTTATACGGTCACCTTTGCATAAAGAACTGCTAAGCTATTGCTTCAGCAGCAGAGTGTGGATGAAGTAGTTTCTTTCTGAAAGAAAATTGTAGTTGTTAAAGGTATCTGAAGAAAAACAAAGTTTCCTCTAATACATCATGATATATTAGTGTAGATACTTCCCTTAAACTCAGCAAAGCAATGATACTTCTACCTGAAGATGGGTATATTATTTGGAATACACCTGGAGATGTGTCTATTGTTTAGAACACGTATATATAGTAATTATATGTGTAATTTTTTAAAAATGAACATATTATGTGAAACAAACTAGAATCACCATTATACATAAGTACTTGAAGTGCTTATGACACAATTTTGCATTTTTATTGGAAAGTTTCCTTAGGCATAAAAAAAAAATGACTCAACTATGAAAAAATTAAAAAAAAAAACAGATTTAAAATACATCAACATTATTACGCAAATTGGCAGTTATCACTTTTAATGCTATATTTTAATGTAATATTTATTAAAATCAAGACGGTAGATTCATTTTATGAATAAATTGCTGTTAAACTCATTAAAAATACAATAATTTACCTCTTATCTAAAAATGCATTTTTGAAGTCCCATTATAGAGTTAGAATTATTGCAATTTCGTAATATAACATTTAAGAAAGCAAAAAACCACTGTAGAGTTAGTCTTTTATTCTCAGATGATTTTTCCCACTAACTTTAGAGATCAATTAATTTTAAAGTTTCAGTATTAGCTGTATAATATTCATAGGTATGATATAGAGAATGCAGTTCTAAACTAAGAAAACATAGTTGTTAATGAGTTTTGCTTTTAGAGTTAGCTTTAACTTTTCAATTTGCAGTTACTTCATACATTTCCCTAATTTAAAAATAATTCATAGATGATTGCACTTTGGCAGCAGCTATATTTGAATAAAACACATATTTGATCAAGGAATACATTCATAAAGAATTGCTACTTAAATTGTATAAGTCACTATCTAGGATATATTAAAGTCTTTAAAAATAATTTTGTTAATTATAAGCTAATTTCTTCTTTAATAAGAAAAAAATGCTATGTAACTTTATGACCCTGAGTTTTGTAACACAACATGTTCAGTGATAAGCAAATCCTTTCCATTCTCTTAGGCCGTAAATCAGACAGTAAGCTCAAATATGTCTAGGAACATGCAAGGGTCATCTCAGCAGCTTTGGGATGGTCCCAAACCATTCATCTTTTTGAACCTTCAAGGGCCTGCGGGATACCCAGGAATTAGGAGTCTGATCTCATGATGCCAAGGGATTAGCATTAGGAACGGCAGGCCAGTGGCACAGGACACTGGGCACTGGTACTGAAATCTGCCTTTTTCTCTTCTGTCTCCTCCTTAGAAATGGGTGGGGCTTCCAGCAAGTTGGAATAATCTTCCCACCACAGAACTGAAAAAAGAAGAGCTTATTTTCTACTGTCATACTACTATCTGGCTATAATGTTGCCTAAAGAATGGCCAGTGTTGGCTCACAAATGAGACAGTTAGTTATAACCATATCCTACAGTTAAATCTCTTTTGGAAAAAGGAGAAAAAGTAGAAAGAAATTCCTTATGACTTTTTTGGACTTTATTTCAGAATAAATCCATGAAGGGCTCTTGCGCATTATACTATGCCCAGGAGGACTCTCAGGGGCTTCTACCTCATTACATTTCCACATGAGAGAAGGCAATTATTTCAAGTAATCTTATCTTAATTACTCCTCCCCACCATAATCCTGTCCCCAAACCTAAAATCCTCCTAGTCCCCCTAATGCTTAGGCTGTGGCCCCCTCAAAACTATCTTCACCTCCACACTACTCTAGCCTAGCAAACCATTCTCACGGTGGTGTTCCAATCATCCTCCAGGGTAAAAAAAAAGAAAAAAGATAGTATGCTTTCCATTCAGGAAGTAACAAATGGAAACTTGGAAATTATCCGTGTTCATGTTAAAACCAATTTTTATGATCATGCTGCTCTCACTATAAGAGGGAAACTCCAAAAACTGGCCTCTGGTCCACAAACCATATGAATGATTCAATAAATGCTGCTTTTTGTAACTGGGACACAACTGCAGAGTAGAAAAAGGTAAGAAAAGACAGGACAAAGCTCAGCTCATAGCACTTGCCATGAATGATAAGCAGTCATCTTGAGGTCACAAAGGGCACAAGCCATCTGGATCCTGCCATCAGTGCAGAAAACTGGAAAACTAGATGTTGTTCTAGTGTCTGTAAAGATTCTGAAAGCCTCCAGGAGTGCACTGAATCCTAAAGGAAGACAAGCCCTCCCAAAGACCTTAGTGATTGGCCCCATGGAAGACTGAGGAGGCGTGGGGCTGCTAACAGCTCCCTAGACATCACCAAGGAATGTGGATTTCAACAAGCCCCAGGTGACCGTCAATGCGGCAGGTAAGATGATATTTTAATTAATGCTAGAGCCACTTACTTTAATTTGACCTATCACTCAAGCTCATTACCCTCACAAGCCTGTCCCATAGTAGAGGTAGATTGCTCAGCTTCTTCTCTGGCAAAATAGTAGCTATACTTTTAAATTATCAGTTCTTAGTAGTACCAAAATTCCCCCACTCCTTCGAAAAAGATCTTTTTTCTCCCTGGGGACCACCCTAATACTAATAAACCCAGCTAGTGTTCACCTCCTTATTTACCCTAAAGTCCCTTCTAAATTGAGGCCTCATAGCATCCCAGAAAAGATCTTTAAGCAAATAAACCATCTATAGAAAATAAACCTAACCCAAGGTTAGCCTAAAAATGACCCCTAATTGCATTCAAGTTTTCAGTCCTAAATCTTATAAATTCATTTTTGTATCGCTCTTTACATAATTCTCAATACCTGTTTTTTGTTTTAGTTTTGTTTAGTTTTTTTAACATGGGCAGGCACACGGAATCAAACCTGGGTGTCCAGTATGGCATGTGAGAACACTGCCTGTGGAGCCACCATGGCCCGCCCAATACCTGTTTGTTTTTAAATGGCAAAAACCTAAAAAAAAATCTACATTCTACTTAAACTGTGCTGCCCCTATGGTTTTAAAATCTCTATATCTTTAAAAATATCTTAGCAGTGGACTTTACTAGCCTCCAACTGCTTCAAAGTACAGTCCTTTAATATGTTGGCTTTGTGAGCTAACATATTCCTAATATCATTGCTAACTGGGTGAATATGGAAAGTTATTGAACAGTTTTAGAAAGTAAATTTTATAGTCATTACTAACAAGAAACCCTAAGTAAATATAGAAAATTGCAGAAAGTTTAAGTTTTAGATGGATGTGCAAAGTTTTGGAAAGTTTTTAAAAAGTAAGTTCTGTTTACAATCATTTCTAACTATAAAAAGTTTTAGAAAGTTATAAAAATATATTGTCTGTCAAAGCCAATGCTACTCTGATTCAAACTTCTCTTAATGAAAAGTTAAACTGCTTTTAATGAAAGGTTATAAAAAAGTTTTCCTTAACCATCTGAGCATTCTGTCTAAAAAACAAAAAATTTATACCATATGAAAATGATATCCTTGTTAATATCTTGTCTTTCAGAAACAAATTTTCTCACTCTTAGAAGAAAACTGTTACAAAAGATTTGTTCTTTCACCTTGTAAAAGGAAGGTGCTAAAATAGTTTGGCATATTACATAAAATGTTTTAAAATATTATAATGATTTTTAAAATGTTCTATCCTTCTATTAGCTAAATTTGCATGGGTAAATTATTATTCATACATTTAAAACTAATTTAAAATTTCTAAATACTTGAGAATATTCTCATTGTCTGTTGTATTCTAATACTTATCTGTATTACAACCAGATTTGCTTGCCAGTTGACCTACTGTACTCTAAAACTTCTCTAAAAGTATAGATGGTCAGCTATAAGTCAACACTTCATCTTCAACAGTAAGTACTTTAAAGAAAAACAAGGCAAATAATCTATTTATGCTCTACCTGTTAATTAATTAACAGCTCTAGTTAATTTATAGCTCTAGTTAATTTATAGAAGCTCTAGTTAATTTATAGAAGTCAAACAAAACAAAAGTTCTGCCATAGTTTGTAATTAATAACTCTAATATAAAATTGTCAAATGTTTTTATTTCTGAAAGTAAATTTATTTAAAGTGCTTATAAAAATTAAAGTCTAGAGTGTACATTTTTACAGCAATCACATTTACTTCTAAGCTTTAACTGTTATTTTTAAATTTTGAAATACTTTGCTCTTTATATAACCTAATAATTCCTAGAACTATTATCTGTGTAATACCCAAGATTCAGAGTTAAAGTTCTCCAGCTCTGAAAATCAACATCGCTCCATCTAGCAGTATGTAAATGATGCTGATCTAATTAAAAATAATACAAATATAGTATTGTCTATATTCTAAAACTATGAAACTTCCCCACCTTGGGAAGTAATTCTATTCTCTTAAGAGGACTCCAATTTAACAATGCAAAACTCTACCCCAAGAAACTAACTTAGAAAACCAAACCAGTTGCTGTCACCTGAGTGCTAGCACTAGGAAATGACAAAGGGCTGTGCCTTTTTACACATGCCTTCATGTTCACTGAGCAATGTAAAAAAATAAAAATAAAAAGCAAGCTTTCTCCCAATTAAACACTACCAAGAGATACTCAATTTATTAAACTCCATGCTCTTATCAACAAAATATAGCAGTAATTCATTGTCCTGGCCATTAGAAAAATAATGCTAACATCTCTCGAGGGAATAACTAGGCTGACACAGTAGCCAAAGCTGCAACCCAATCAATCAAGCCCCTTCTAAACCTTATTCCTGCACCCTATAACTTAGCACATGTGCCCTCTTATTCGTCATTTACACAAGAATAGACCTCCCAGCTAAAATTCAATTTAAAAAATGGTCATTTCCTTCCTTCTTCCCCAATCTCACTTGGCTAATGCATCTTCTAAACCGATTCACTTCTATCCTCTTCTTGCATTTTAAAGTTTCAGCCCTTGCATTTTAAAATTTCTCACTAAGTTGATTTTTTCCAGACTAGAAGCCCTTCACCCCAACCAATGCTGATGTGGAGATTTTAAGCTGTTCTGACTGACCACTTCTCCAGACTCCTCACTTCTCAACTTAAATAAGATAGCCAGAGAGGTCTGTGTCCCATTAGGAAGGCCTACACCTGCTGGTAAGCCAGAAGCACCTACAACAGACAGGCTACTGTCCCTCAGCACTCCTTATGGTTAAGGGGTGAGAACTTTCTGAGGGGAAGTTTGAAGCAGGCTAGAAGAGGGAGAGAGGGGAGAGAGAAAACCAATGAAGTCCTTGAACATGGACAATTAATCAAAGTGAAGAAGGTGTTATGTCTGACACAGGAACCATGCCAAGATACCTTGCCTGGGGCTACCCATTTATGGGAAAACACCCGCAGCAGCTGCCCCATCTGGAATTAAAGGATCTCCACCTGAGTGAGACATCTACAGCGAAAGGTGGAACCAAAGGACCCCCACCTGAGTGAGTGATGCATGGAGAAGGGTCAAACCAACTGACCCACCCAAATTGACTATCTCCCACTAGGCACAACCCTGGTGAGAAGGGAAGGGGAGGGAAGTAAGTAAAGAAAAGCAGTAAGAAGATGGTCCCAAAGCAGATGGTTACAATGTTAGGGGCCTTTCGCCCTCCATCTTTCTCCACTTGTGGGAGTGCCCACATCCTCCTTTTCTCTGCATGTACTTAATGTCTTACCTACTTGCCCTATTTGTGCTGTGTCTCTAAATTCTTTCTTACAGCATAGACAAGAACCTAGGAAAACAAAATCCAGTGACCGTACTTCTCTATAGAGCAAAAGGAAGATGTAATAAAAACAACAAACCTCATAAATTAACAATTTTTAATAAATTACAATGATTTTTTGGCATTTTCCTTATTGTTATTATTACTGCTTTCCTGAAATGGTGATCTTATTACAGTTTTCTATTTTTATCTTTGAACTTACAACTCAGAGATAATCAAAAACATCTCTTTTCAAAACCTGGGGGTGATCTTCAAAGGGTAAATCTACTCATATATCCTCTACTCCTTGCATAATAAGACTTTTCAAAAATAGAGTAGAAAATTATAATATCTTGATTTCAGTCTTTAAATGCTAATTCCATGTAAAAAATGACTGTTTTCAGAATATCATGTAATGCCATGAAGAAATGACATTATAAAAGAACAATGCAATCCTGTCAAATAGACAAAGGAATATACACGAAGAGACTGACATGGGCCAAAGATAGGGCATTTGATAATAAAAATAGTAATGATTATAACTGATGGAAATCAATGAAAATATTAAAATCATAATTTCGTGATAAAGAGAGAAAGAAAAACTAAGTAAAAAAGAAAAAAAAAAGAAAGAGAGAAAGAATGCCCCAAGTTAGAGGGCAAGAGGCCTTGGAACCTTGCCTTGGGACCATCTGCTTTTCATTGCCTTGCTTCACTTATTTCCCTTCCCCTTTCTTCTCCCTAGGGTGATGCCTGATGGGAGAAAGTCCATTTGGGTGGGTCAGTTGGTTCCACCCTTTTCCAAGGATGACTCACTCAGGTGTGGGTCCTTTGGTACCAGATGGGTTAGCTGGATGTTTATTTACAAGCCTTTTATGTTTAAAAGCTTTTAAAAATAAAATATTGCAAATAATGTAAGAGAAGGTTGGAGAGGAAAGTGAAGCAATATATACAATGCCATATGGATCATATTCAAAATTTTTCATATTTAAATATTTTAAATATTCTCATTGATATTGCATTGTCATTACATCTAAGACTTCTCAGTGATGAGACAGAAAAAAATATTTTTGTAAAGAAAAAAATACCAAGAATAAAACATATGTTTCAAAGGTTTAAAAAAAAAAGAGTAGCTTATTTCATAATATATTTGCATATATAGTTCCTATTCCACTGAAAATGCCTGATGATAAAACCATTAGCATAGTTATTTATTCACTTTATTTTGGATATATAATAAAGTTTCAAAATAATAATGCCAATATTAATAAGAAAACGAAACCAATATCCAAACCAAAAGAGTTTAAAATCAATTGTTCTATTTTATCTTGGATTATATTACATTACAGCTGGAAATAATATTAAAATATTTTAAATATTAAAATATTACATCAAAATAAGTAAAAGTATTAAATATTTTCTAAAATAGCAAGTTCACTTGAAATAGTTATTTGTTTTCTCTCACCATTCAATATACAATTAAATTTGCTCCTTTTATTTTTTCAGATTTTAGTATTTCCATTATTTATCTACTGCACTGAAAATGTAAGACTATTGCTTGATTCTAAAGTCATAATTCTAAAGGTAAGTATTTTTAGAGATATTAACTTCCATTAAAGGAACATATATGGGCAATTATATTTCAATCCCTCACTCTATACCTTCCCTCCCCATAATGCATTTGCTTTTTATTGATTTTGGTTTCTCCTAAATCATCTTATAAAATATTGGTAAACAATATATATTTATATATTTACTTCATCCATTTTTTACTCAAAAATAGCATATTATGCATGTTTGTATATGCATAGCTCTCCTCCTTGATTTTTTTTTTTTTTTACATTTACCAAATATTATGGAAATAACTCCACATTTTTGCCTGGAGAAAACATAGAGGTTCTTCATTTGTTTTTATAGCTACTATAATGAATCATTGTGTGCGCATATCATGGTTTATTCGATCAATACACAATTGAAAGCCATTTAGTCCTTTCCAGTCTCGCAATTAATATAATCCTTTATGCATACATCATTTTACAATTTATTAGTCCACAAATGAGATTGAACCCTAGAAAGGAACTGGTATGTCGAAGTTTCAGTTCATATGTGCTTTTGTCAGATATACCTATTTCTGTGTCTGTAATAGCTGCACCCATTTGCATAGCCTCCAGCCTGAGAGTGATTACTCCCAGTCTCAAAAAGGCATATGCTGTTAAACTTTTGGATTTTTGCCTAGATTCAGTTTATAAAACTAAACTGAAAATGAGATCTCAGTTTAGTTTTAAATTGTTTTTCCATTTACATAAATGAGATTGAGTATTTTTGATAAGTTTTAAGAGACATAAAACACATCCATTTCTGTTTTCTGCAAACTGTTCTGTCAGTTTGTTCTAGCAACAATCCATCAGATTGTGGTGTTTTTTTCTTAATTGACTTTTGGAGCATTTTGTATATCAAAGCTCTTATTCTTTTGTCTGTGATATAACTTGCAAAGACACACGCTATATTGGTTTATTAATGCTGCCAGAAATGCAATATACCAGAAATTGGTTGCCTTTTATAAAGGGAATTTCTTAAGTGACAATTTTACAGTTCTAAGGCAATAAAAACTATAGGTATCTAGATAAAGATACTCGACTCAAGAAAGGGCTGATGATGTTTGGGGTTTCCCTGTCAGCTGGAAGTCTTTGTGGCATTGCCTGCTAGCTTTCTCTCCTGGCTTCTCACTTCAAATGGCTTCCCTCGGGGCATTTTCTTTCTGCATCTCCAAAGGTCTCTCCGTGTCAACTCTGAAGCTTTTTCCAAAATAGTTCTTTTTTTTAAGGACTCCAGTAAGTGGATTAAAACTCACCTTGATTGGGCAGAGATGCATGTCCATGGAAACCACCTAATCAAAAGATACTGCCCACAATTAGGTGGGTCACTTCTCCATGAAAATGATGATAAAGATCCCACCCAACAATATTGAATTAGGATTAAATAGCATGGCTTTTCTGGGGTACAACACTTTCAAACCCACATGCACACTTATACACATATGTGCACAATGTGCCCAGCCTTCCAGTGGATCTTTCTTTAAAGCCATCAAGTTTAATTGATCAGGATTTTGAGACATGGTTATGAAGCTTTATTCACTTCTACAAAATAAAACAATGAAGAACAAATTTTGTACAAGAAATTTTGTGGTTTCACTTTTTACATTTTGATATTTTTAATATTTTTAATTTATCATGGTAAATAGTAGGATATATGGATCTAACAAACTAACACAGAGATCTGTAACTGAACAGAAACAAATATACACATATTAACTTCCCCCTTCTCTTTTCTTCCTTTCTTCTTTTTCTCTTTTCTCCCCTTCTCTTTTCTTCCCTTTATTCTTTCCCTTCCCTTTTCTTCCCTTTCTTCTTCCATCCCTTACAATATTCCTCCCTTCTTTTGCTGTTTATTTCTCATTTTCTTTCAGAAAATATTATGGTGATAGATAAGAATACTGTAAACTAATAGCTCAAATAACAACTAAGGCCAAGGAAGGAAACCAAACAAATTCCAAAAATACATTTAATTGGAAATATTGGGCAGAAATTTCATATGTGACTGGTTGGATCAAATTAATTAAGATCACAGAACTAATAAGTGGTAAAACTGAATTTAAATGTGTCATTCATCACAATTCCCAAAAATGTCATGATCTCCAGTATGAATATCCAATTGATGTAATCTCAAAACAGATGACTGAGGACAAATTCTATAATACAAAAATGGCATTTCTGGTGGATGAAAGCATCATGTACTCCACAATATTATCTTGCAAAAAGTTGCCCTATGCAGTTTGGAAGTATTCCCCTTATACAGATTAGTTCCCTCAGTGTAATAGTCAAATGAGATTTTCTTTCAACTCATAGAGCTGTGTTAGATTTAAACTTCCAATTAAGCTATAACAAAATTGATTCACAAATGCATTAAACCAACATACACTCATATTTGTTTTTCTTTAGTATTTTGTTCACAAGTAAACCAAGAGAGCTTGGGTCTAATGACCAAAGAAGTGGGTTAACATAAAATTTTCAAGGATGGGCCATGGCAGTGGGCAGCAGATGGGTGTAGTGTGCCTAAGAGCAGGCATGAGGCAGGAGCAGGGCAGGTGGAGGTGGGGGATGGGGAGTGGTGACCGAGAGAGCTGGGGATGGGGATGCCCAAACCAGGGGGTGAGGTAGCTGGTGCTGCTAACCCAACACCCAGAGCCTGGAGTGAACAGGGGCAGGGCACCTGGCAGTGTATCTTCTTAATCTGAAAAAAGTCTTACATGAAGAAGTAATGCCATCTGTTTTCCTAAATGAATGAAATGGGGGCCAGCATTTTGAGGACCCCATTGTTATGAATGGGCTTCAACTTCATAATGGCTCCTCCTATGTCAGACACATGTGACATCTGGGCAGTGGATTCACAGATCACATCTGCTGGTTCAACACCTGTGGATTTCCTTTTGCCTATGGGGTTATATATCCAGTTTGAGGTACCTCAAGAAGCTACCATCTCTCATATGAAGCAGATGCTATGGAAACCAGTTAACGATTACCCAATGTTTAACCTCCTTATGGACTGACTCCTATAGGTTTGCAGGTATGAATCAAACTGCTGTTATGAGGAACTAGAAGATGAAACAAGAAGACTCTGTGATGTCAGACCTTTTCTTCCAGTTCTCAAACTAGTGACAAGAAGTTATGATCCAAGGGAGAAATTGGACTCAAAAATTGGTGTCATTATATGAACAGGACTGCATGACTTTGATGCCTTGAAAGATCCTAAAGTGAATGAATTCTGAAGAAAATACTCAAATTCAGTGAGGGAAAGATTCAGTCACTTCTGGGATTATTTTGGATGGACTGACTAAAACAAACTTATCTACCACAGCATGACCCATCCATCCTTGAAAACATAGAAGATAAAATTTATGGAGGAAAGCTCATTGTGAATGTTCATTTTGAAAATTGTCAGGATGTGTTTAATACAAATCCTATCAAAATAAAGGAATTGGCAATTCAAAAATGTTTGACTATTCAGAGAAAAAAAAACAAACAAATGTGAAGTTAGCCCCTATGACAAAGTATTGCAAGTCAGTGGGAGAGAGTAGAATATGTGTTTGGTGATTATCCACTAATTCAGTTCCAATATATCCAAAACTGTGTGATGAGCAGTATTCTGGAACATTTTACACTTGTGGAATGCTACAAGATCAAGACGTATGAACAGAAAATGATTGTCATAGAGACTGCCATCTATTGAAATTCAACTAACCTTCCTCTTTCCTTACCACCACAGAAAACATGAATTATTTCTCATGTTTGGGAAAATAATCATCCTTTCCAAATTGACTTGGTTAATGGAAATAAACTTAACACAGTTGAAACTGTAAAAGTACACATCAGGACTCAGAGATATCAGGAAAAAAATGATCACATTTAGAATGAACCCTTGGAATTTGATATTAATATATGTGACCTTCTAAGAATAATTCAATTATATTTTGCTGTTTATACAGTTAAAGTGAATACAAACATAAAAAATGGAAATGAAGAAATCAACTAAAACTATTAATCCCTCTAAATATCAGACCATCAGGAAAGCTGGAAAAGTGGTAATGATACACTAACTTCTGAAAAAGTTTTAATATAAGGATATAATTTTAAGACTCTTTGAAATAATAATTGATTAATATTAATTAAATTAACACATATATAAAAAGAGAAAATGATCATGTTAGGAGTAACCGAGGGAAAAAAATAGTCGTTTAAAAATTACTTAATGATTTTTTTGTTGCCAAGAAGATATCTGACCACAATTTGCTCTTTCAGTAAATCAATCATTTAAATTTTTTTTTTTTTTTTTTTTAAAGGAAAGACAGAGAGAAGGAAGGAAGGATAGAAGTAAGGAAGGAAGGAAGAAAGGGAAACATTTTTAAACATTTTCTTGTTTTATTGTATTCTGTTTCTCCGTTTTTGTTACATGGGCTGGGGCCGGGAATCGAACCGAGGTCCTCCGGCATAGCAGGCAAGCACTTTGCCCGCTGAGCCACCGCGGCCCGCCCTCATTTAAATTTTAATTAGAATACTAATAGAGCTATGAGTATTATACGTTATTGCAACAAATTCAGGTTCACAGGAAAGTACTTTAATCAGAAGATTCTGTTCATAATTCAAACATTGTATTATTGCCAAATCATCAAGCTGGTACAAAGATGAATTAAAATAAAACTGCTTCTGATGAAGGAAAAAATATTGCCTCACTCAGCAAGACAAATTAGTTTCCTTTTATGCCTTTGTAAATGCATGTGAAGGTTAAGGGATTGTAAAATAGTTAAAGACTCAAACATTTCTATAAATTGTTTCCTGTGTGTGAAAATAATAAATTAAAAAATGTTCATTTTTTATGGTGGTCATTGAAGTTTCTTCCTATAGTTCAATTATTCAGTGAAATTGTCTCTGTGGTAAATTGCAAAGGGCAATGTTTATGAAATAATCATTTATGGACCAGCACAGTTATTTAATATGATAATTTTAAACATATTTTTATAGATTCAGTAGATTTCCTTAATATTAAATAGTCTGTGAGCATGGACTGATACATGATGGTATTTTATTTATATATAGATGTAAAGAGATATTTCTGGGATTGAATCATGTACCTAACAAAAGGTATGGTCAAGTCTTAATCCATATTCCTGTGGGTGTAAAATCATTTGTAAATAGGGACATCTGGATAAATATTAGTTAAGGTGGACTCATTTGTGAATAGGATCTTCAAAGATGCTATTTAGATAAGGCCAGGTTGGATCAGAGTGGGCCTTAACAGAGTTTATGCCTAAACTCCTTTTAAGAGGAGGAAACACAGACAAAGACAGAGATGATGCAATAGTAGGAACAGAGGTCAGTAGAAGCAAAAAGTATAAGAAAGCAGAAAAACAAAGATATTCATGTAATGGACTATTGCCATTGCAAAAATGCTACAAATTATGAAGAATTCATGGCCTTGCCAGCATCTTTATCTTAGTTTTCCGGGCTGCTAAGAAAATACCACCCAATGGATTGTCTAAAATAACAGTGGTAAGTTGGTTTGCAGTTTTGAGGCTAGAAGTGGTCTAAAATCAAGATCATATTCAGAAAGTTTGCTTTTACCTAGAATCTGTAGCATTTTTGTGGTGCTGGTTGCTGGCAATCCTTGGGGTCCATGGTTTGTATCTCTGCCTCTTGTTACAATGCTGTGTCTGAGGCAGGTACAAGCTCAAGCAGGGCATTATACGTTAAATTTCAATGTATGAGGATCAGCTATGGATCAGTGCTCTGCATTCTGACCTTGCCAGATTGGCAGTCCCATATTTCCAAGTGATGGGGGTAGCTATCATGTTCTCCTTGAACACTGGAACCTCAGCCCCACACTCTCTTTCAGCACTTGGATGGCAGTTAAATTCTCCCAGCACATTGTGGAAGAAGGCCTGCCCCCTGCAAAAAGCAGAACAGAAATTCTGTTCTACCCATAAGCTTAGATGCATGAACATTCCAGGATAGCAATGTCCTGCTCATACAAAATCCTCATAAATCTTGTTGGTTTTGAATGTAGTTCAGTAGGATCCAAGTCATCAGGCAAAAGGATCATGCACAGGTTCTTTGTGGATGAATGCATTTCTAATCCTGAATTCCTCTGAGATAGCTGACTGGATCCATGCTCAACCATACTCTCTGTTTTGATTTGTTAAATGCTGCTGGAATGCAATATACCAGGAATGGAATGGCTTTTAAAAGGAGAACTTGCTAGGTCACAAGTCTACAGTTCTAAGGTCATTAAAATATCCAAACTAAGGCATCAAGAGAAAGATATCTTGACTCATGAAAGGCTGATGTCTGTCACATGGAAGGCATGTGGCTGTTTTCTGCTGGCACTTGCTTCCAGCTCTGTTGTTTCCAGCTTCTGATGCCATGGGTTTCCTCTCTAAGTATCTGCTGATCTTCACTTAGCTTCTCTGGGACATAAGTCTGGGTTCTGGTTTGCTTAGTATCTCATGGGAAGGCACATGGTGGCATCTGCTGAGCTCTGCCCATGTCTAAGCATCTGCTCTCTCTCTTGATGCTCTGACTCTAAATGTCTGCATCTCTGTCAGCTCTGAAGCACCTGTCCTCCAAGCATCTGCATCTGATGTATCTGCAAAACGTATCCCTTTTAAAGGTCTCTATCTCTAGTAAACTAATCTAGACCCACTTTAAATGGGTGGAATCACCTCTCTATCTTATCAAAAGCCCACATCCATAATTGGGTATGTCAAATCTCCATAGAAACAATCCAATCAAAACATGGCTGCCCCCACAAGATTGGATCAGAAAAAAGGATGTGGCTTTTCTGCCGTACACAACACTTTCCAACCAGCATACCCTGTTTCACAAAGGGTTGCTCAGTTGTATACTCTTTGCCAAAGGGTGTTAAGCTAAACCCTCTAAACCCTTGAGTAGCACTCCATTTTGTATTCATTTTCTTCAATCTCAGGGAGGGCATGAATAGAACTACTTCTGTCCCTGTTTTCACAACATACTACATTTATACGTTGATAATTTTGCAAATCATTAATTTCTGGCCCCTTCCTGCTTAAAAGTTCATCCCTAAGTTTATCCGTTTCCTTTCTCATTTCACTATAAGTAACAGAGAAATCAAGTTTCACTTATCATCCTTAGCTTAGGAATCTAGCTAAATATCCAAATTCATCTCTTGAAAGTTCTGTCTTCCATAAACATCAGAACACAATTTTGGCAAGTTTTTTGCAACTTTATGATAAAGACTGCCTTTCCTCCAATTTCTACTAACACATTCATCATTTCCTTCTAAGGCCTCACTAATAATGTTTTTAATGTCCATATTCCTATGGACTCATGACCAATTATATATTCTCTAAAATGATAAAAGTTTCCCCACAGCTCTCACTTATTTCTTAACCCTCATCAGAAACACCTTTAATATCCATATCCATATCTCTCCCTGCATTTTCTTCAAAACAGTCCAGGATTTCTTTTCCAAGCACTTCAGAATTCTTCTGGTCTATACCCATTACCCAATTCCAAAGCCACCTCCATATTTTAATTGTTTGCTTCAGTAGAACCCCACTTTCTTGTACCAAAAACTGTCTTAGTTTGCCAGGCTGTTATATCAAATGCCAGTCAATGGATAGGTTTAAACTAAAAGGAATTTATTGACTCACAGTTTTGAGGACAGAAGTAAAAAATCAATGTATCAGTAAGGCTTGTTTTCTCCCAGAGTCTAAAATTATGGTGCTGACTACCAGCAATCCTTGTGGCTCCTAGGCTTGTATCTCTGCCTCTTGTCATGTGGAGATGGCCTCTCCATTTTGGATTCTGTGACTTCTGGGTTCTATTTATAAGACCTCCAGTAATATGGATTAAGGCCCACTCTAATTCAGTTGGCCACGTTTAACTATAAACAATATCTTCAAAAGGTCCTATTGAAAATGGATTCACACCAACAAGGATGCAGATTAAGATTGAGAATCTATGTTTGTCGGAATACATAAATCATCCTACAATGATTTGAATTTGTATTTCTAGCCTAAAAACAAAATTGTGAGCCAATAAATTCTTGTTGTTAAGCCAACCAGTGTGTGGCATTTCTCATAGCAGCCCTGACAAGGACAGAAATTTAGAAATACAAAATAAAGTTGTATATAACATATATATTATAGAATTATATGCATAATGTACATATGTAATGTTTGCAAAAGTACAAATATGTGTGTATATATCTTCATATTTCAAGAAATTAGCCTTTTATTGAAAATAATTTCAGCACATTGTTTTTTTATTTTTTGAGCCACTTTGTAGTTTTACTGTAAAAATGTTTTCATTGTTTTTAGTGCTTTTGTAACAATTATATAAATATATAATTATATAAACATATAATGTGCAACATATGTACGTGTTTAAATTTATCAATCACTTCTTTTTTGGCTTGTAGTTTTGAAGTTTCCTCAGAAAATCCTTTCCCACTAGTAGATTACCTCAAAATTATCATGTATTTTCTACTACTCCTTCTGGCATTTTGCTTTTAATATTTAAAATGTTGATATCTATTAAACTTGTTTTTCTAAGGAGTAAAGTAGACATGAGCTTTATTATTTTTTTCTAAATTGTTATGTAGTTTTTCCTAAAATTATTGAAAAGTTAATCATTAACTTTTATTTTATTTTATAAATATTTCATTTATTTTAATTCCTATTATAATATGTAATATATTGTTTCCCTATATTTTTTAGGTAGAATTTCTTTTTAATGTTTTAATGACTGTTCCTCTCTTTGACCGACTATAATATGGCCTCAATTAATTTTTTTCTTTACATAATTCTATGTTAAGTCTAGAAAACCCTCACTATTGTACTTTTTCAAAGATTTCATGGAAACTTTTGCTTATTTGTAAATAAGCAAACAAATACTTCTGTCTCTTTACTACAAACTTCATATTTTATTCATTGTTTTCCTAATATCCTGTAGTTCTTCCTCTGTACTTTCCTTCATCTCCTTCAGCATTTTTAAGATCATTTCTTTAAAGGCTTTCTTTGCTATGTCCACAATCTTATCTTCTTCATTGGTGTCCTCTGCGTTTTTATCCTCTTTCTTTAAATGGATCATTTCCTATTTCTTTCTTTGTTTTGTACTCTTTTGTTGCATATTGTAAATTTTAATATTTTAAAATTTTAACTTCTGGACCTTACTCCCTGGGTTGTCTGATTACTGGTTTTGTAACCAGCTGATAATTAGAGATCTGCTGGACATTCATGTCCTCCTATCAGGATAGATGCACGGTGGGATTTTGCACTGTGTGGGGTTTTCCCTCTCTTACTGGGCCTCTGTCTTGTACTGGACTTTAGAATCTTAATTGTTTTAGAGTTTCCCTGTTTATAGTAGTTTGGTTGTCCCTTCTGTTTCCTAGGTAGTGATCTAAATTCACTAATCAAAAGATATTATCAGTGATTGGCCATGCAGATCTCTATTCTTTGGGAAGGTAATTTTCTTGTCCCTTACTGTCCACAGCGGCTAGCCAGGGACTGTGCTCTGTTTCACCCTGCTGTGAGAGTGAAGAAGGGACACCATGAGCCACCATGATAAGACTGCAAGTCTTAGTTCTTTACATACTTTATCAGCCTCTGCCTCTTGCTCTTCCTTGGTTGTTGTACAGTGTTCTTATCACCTCTGGAGTTTCAAAATAGTTGTTTTAAACAGTTCCTGTCTGTTTAATAGTTGTTTTTGGTGGAAGAACTGAGCCTGGAGTTTCCTACTCATCTTCCCCAGAAGTTGACTTTTTTTTTGCAGGTAAAACTTCTTTTTCTTTTTGTCAATGTAATTTTATTGAGATACATTCACATGCCATACAATCCATCTACAGCATACAATCAGTGGTCCACAATATTATCACATGGTTTTATTTTCATCACCATGATCATTTTTAGAACATTTTCATTACTTAATTAAAAGAAATAAAAAGAAAAAAGAAAAATTCCATGCATCCCATATCCCTATACCTCCCCGTTATTAATCACTAGTATTGCACTCTACCCAATTATAAGACTTACAATAGAGGTAGGCTGACTACAACAGTGTACTATATATATGTGTGTCTGTGTGTCTGAGTGTGTGTGTATGTGTGTATCATAGTGGAACAAAGCAAAACACCTAGAAGTAGATCTGTACAAACACGGGCAACTAAGTTTTTTTTTTTTGGAATATAGTTATACAATCACAATCAATGGTCAAGGCTACTGGATTACAGGTCAACAACTTGAGGTATTTCCTTCTGGCTATTCTAAATCTAGAACATTAGACACTAAAAGGAAATATCTATATATTGAGTCAGTAGTCACAGGCATTTGTTAAATCCTAAGTTCTTGGTTACACCTCCTTCCTCACATCTGGCCTTTTTCTCAATCTTCAGGGATATCTGAGCAATGACCATTTTAACTTAGTCATGCTGGAAAGGGGTGTTGACTTTCTGGGGTAGAGGAATGAACCTGGTTGTTGTTATCAGAGAGACCAGTAACTATGGGATTTAGAAAAAGTCTGGTCTAGGATCAATCTGAAGGGCTTAAGTTTCTGAAAACAATAAACTTACTAAGACTTTTATAGGAATATAGATAGAGTCCAGGGAACTCCCTAGGATTTTCAGGAATGCTGTTGGTTGGGGCATGGCATACTGTGGTAGTTTGAAATATCTAGCAAAAGCTTGCATAAAGTTACCTCCAGAATGATCTCTTATCTCTATGGGAAATCTCAAAACCACTGAAAGTTTATTTTGTTCCATTTCTTTTTCTCCTTTTGCTGATTCTCAATCCTAAGAAGACAGAGAGACATAAATACCTGCAAGTCAGGTTCTATGTAGGGGAAAGGTAATGAGTTTATTTGCGCAGTTGGCTTAGGTAAAGCAGGCACAACTGAGCAACTAGGAGTGACTCTTAGGCAGCTATGCAGGCCTAACTGCACCATTGCAGAAACAATTTTCATAGGAGCAAGCCTCAAGATTGTGATATTATCAAGAATTCCCCAGTTGGGGAAGTTTTTAATAGTTCCACCGTTTTCCCCATTCTCTCAAGAAGACTGCAAATATGTTTTTATTTTCTGCCCAAAATACTGTGGAATGTATCCAGGTGTTATGTTAACCTGTACAAAATAACAGGATCTCATTCCCTAATATGTTCCATGTAGTTAGGTTGTTTAAAGAAGCTGACCATATAGGTTAAATTATACAGTGTGCCACAGAAATTTTGGGCTAGGTAAACATCTCTTCCTTTGGTTTCACATAGAAATTAAAATTCTAAAATAAAAATAATATCACCCTTTACACAGTATTCTGATTTACATTAGGTCTAACCAGGTCCATTTCTTTCATATGTCTAATTGGAGTCTGATCTCTTTTTCAGTTTTTTAAATAGTTGCTGTTAGAAGTAATGCTTACTTTCAGAGCTTCAAAACTCTAAGTCTGAGGTGTCCCAGATATCCAATGTTCCAGAGACATTCCAGGTTATATACAAAGAGCAAAGCATCTCAGAATTTAGAAATAACAGCTAAAACTTAGGAAGAGATGTGACTGTTGTAAGATTTTACTATGTTGGAACCTTTACAATGAGACTAATTGAATATTCTGTACTCCTTGATCATCAATTTCTCAATCTTTCCCACTTTCTATCTCCTGATAATGTATGCACTCCATAATCAATTCTCAGAGTTGGCTCATTATATTTAGTTTATATTTGTGAGTCCATGCATTATTTGTCCAATTATTTCTGGCATATTTCACTCAACATAAAGTCTTCAGACACTGAGATTCATGCCACACTACCTTCATTCCTTCCTGTAGACAATCATTATTCCATAAAATGTACACACTACATTTCACCCTTCTGTCCATCAGTTAATGTGTGCTTAGGCCATCTCCATTCATTGCAAATCACAAATAATGCTGCCATAGATACCAGTGCACAAATGCCTATTCATGTCCTTGCTTTTATTTCTTCCAAGTCTTAGTCTAATATGGGGATTGCTGTAACATGTGACAACCCTATACTTATCCTCCTGTGGAATCATCATCCTGTCCTACAGAAGAGCTGCATATTCAACTTGCCTATGGTATAATCACATATTTATTCCTATGGTAAAATCACATAGATGCATTCACCACCACAATCTATATGAGAACATTTCCATTCATTCTTCAAAGAAAGAAAAATAGGGGAAAAGAAAAAGAACAGAGAAAGGAGGAGCAACAACAATAAGTACCCTATACCTCTCCATATATCTCCCTCATTATTTTCATTTAGCTTTGGCATATTGTGTTTATTACAATTGATGAAAGACCATTATAATGTCACTGTTAACTATAGATCCCAGTTTGCATTATTTTTTCCATATATAATACCATTTTAGCATCTTACTTTGGTGGCTGTTCTTCAGTTGTTCCCCCTCAAGTTAAAATTTTCTTGTATTTATACATTTAATCCACATCATTGTCCACTCTAGGTGTGGCTATATTATACAGCCCAGTGTTTATCTTCTATATTTCCTTCGAGTGTCATGCCTGCCCCTAGCCTTCCTCTTTCAACTATACTTACCTGCAGAATTGTTCATTATACTTAAAATATTTTGCAACCATCGCATAGTATTGTGCTTGCACTATTTCTGGATCTTTACAATCAATCTTGTTGAACATTCTGTACTCCCACAGCATCAAGTACTCACACTACACTCTCTTTATATCTCTTGGTAACCTGTGTTCTCAACTTTAACTCTCAGAATTTGCCTATAATACTTGGTTTATATTAGTGAGAACATGCAGAATCCAGAAAAACTGTTCTTCAAAAATAAGGGAGAGTTTAAAACATTTAAAGATAAATGGAAATGGAGAGTGCTTGTGAACAAAAGATCTGCTCTATGGAAAATACTAAAGAAAGTGATACAGGCTCCCTTTAGTAGTAGGAAAAGACAGGAGAGACAGGTTAGGAGAACAGTGTAGAAATGAAGATGAGCAGTAAGTATAACTAACAGGTAAAAAGAGAGAAAAAATAAAATATGACAGATAAAATCCCAAAAAAGAAAAATGGTTGAAGAAAATATTGCCTTTAAAGCAATTACATTAAATGTTAATGGATTAAACTTCCTACTCAAAAGACATAGATTGGCATAATGGATTAAAAAATAAGCTCCATCTAGATGCTGTTTGCACTTTAGACCCAAGTTAAAGAACAGGTTAAAAGTGAAAGAAGTTGTGAAAAAGATATTTCATGCAAACAACAACCAGAAAGGGAGGGGAGGATAGCTATAGTAATATTAGACAAACAAAACTTCCACTGTAAAACAATTAAAAGAGACAAAGAAGAAAATCATGTATTAGTAAAAGGGACAATCCATCTAGGAGTCATAACAATCAAAAATATCTATTCATCAAGCCAGAGTGCCTCAAAATTCATGAGGCAAACACTGATAAAACTGAAGGGAGGAAGTAGACATCAACTATAATAATAGTTGGTGGCTTCAATACACCATATTCATCAATGGATAGAATATCTAGACAGAGGATCAATAAGGAAAAAGATCTAGAATAATATGATCAATGAGCTAGACTTGAGAGACATTTACAGAATATTGTACCCAATAAAAGCAGGGTATATATTTTCTCAAATGCTTATGGTTCATTGTCCAGGATAGCTCATATGTTAGGTCACAAAGCAGGTCTTAATAAATTTTAAAAGACATAAGTTATACAAAGCACTTGCTCAGATCACAATGGAATGAAGTTGGAAATCAACAAAAGCTGGAAGACTGGAAAGCTCATCAAATATATGAAGGCTAAACAACACATTCTTAAATTACCAGTGGGTCAAGGGAGAAATTATGATAAAAATCAGTAAATATCTTAAGTCAAATGAAAATGTGAACAGAACATATCAAAATTTATGGAATGCAGCAAAGGCAGTGTTGAAAGGAAAATTTATTGCCCTTAATCCCTATATTAAAAAAAGAAGAAAGAGCAAAAATATAGGAATTAACTGCTCATCTGGAAGAATTAGAGAAAGAACAACAACTAACACCAAAACAAACATAAGGAAATAAATAACAAAGATTAGAGCTGAAAGAGATTGATTTATTCATTAAAACACTTCCAAAAAAGAAAAGTCCAGTACAAGATAGCTTCACAGGTGAATACTATCAAGCCTTCAAGAAAGAATTAGTACCAATCTTGTTTAATCCCTTCAAAAACATTTAAAAGGATGGAAAACTACTTAACTCATTCTATGAAGCCAACATCACCATTATACAAAAGCAAGGCAAAGATTCTATAGGAAAAGAAAATTATGGACAAATTATTTAATGAATACAGACTCAACAATCCTCAAAAAATACTT
Organism: Tamandua tetradactyla; assembly: GCF_023851605.1. Lineage (NCBI taxonomy): Eukaryota > Metazoa > Chordata > Mammalia > Pilosa > Myrmecophagidae > Tamandua > Tamandua tetradactyla. The sequence goes on along the minus strand of NC_135345.1, from coordinate 36,397,768 downwards.
GCAAATCAAATTCAACAGCACATTGAAAGAATTATGCACTGTAACCAACTGAAATTTATTCAAGGTATGCAAGGGTGATTCAACACAATAAAATCAATTAATGAAACTCATCATATCAATAAACTTTGGGGGGATTGGCTTTTTTTAACTTTTTTATTGTATAGTATAACATATATAGAAAGCAAAAAACTAGAAAAAGCAACAGTTTTCAAAACACTCTTCAACAATTAGTAATCAAATTTATTTGCAAGTTTAGGGCACCCTTAATAGCCAAAAGTATCTTAAGAAAGAAAGATTAAGTGGGCAGTCTCACACTACCTGACTTTAAAGCATATTATAATGCTATAGTGGTCAAAACAGCATGGCACTGGCATAAAGATAGATGAACTGACCAGTGGAATTGAATTGAATGTTCAGAGGCTATGGTGCAAAATTCTTTTATTGCGCTGTTCATCTATGGCCAGTTGACCTTTGATAATGTGGTCAAGTTGACTCAACTGGGGCAAAGCAGCCACTTCAACCAATGGTGCTTTGAGATCTGGATATCCGTATCCAAAAGAATGAAAGAGGACACTGTGCTGGTTTGGAATTGTTATGTACTTCAGAAAATCCATGTTCTTTTAATCTGAATATTATCTTGAGGGGCCAGCCATGGTTTTGTAATCCTGACAATATTGTAGGGTGAGACCTTTGATTACGTTGTTTCCATGGAGATGTGACACACCCAATTTTAGATGTGACCTTTTTGATTGGCTTTGCTCATTCAAGGTGGGTCTTCATTAGTTTACTGGAGTCCTTAAAAGAGTGAGCACAGAGCTCAGACACAGATGTTTGAAGAAGCAGAGGAAAACACTAGAAGTAACTACAGGATCTATGAGAGCTATTTGAAGCCAGAAGCCAGGACAGGAGCCCAACAAATGGTGCAATATGCTTTCGCATGAGATGCTAAGCCAGTCAGAACCCAGAGGTTTATCCCAGAGAAGCTAAGTGTGGGCCCACAGATACTTAAAGAGGAAGCCACTGTAATCAGAAGCACAAAGCAACAAACCAGGAGCAAGGATCTCAGATGCCAACCACTTGCCATCCTAGCTGACAGAGAAATTCCTGTGTTATTTGGCTTTTCTTTGGAATCAGGGTATCTTTCCCTGGATATCTTGGTTGGACATCTGTAAGGCTTTCACATTGTAAACTGTACTTTAACAAACCTCCTTTATAAAAGCCACTCTGTTTCTGGTATATTGCATTCTGGTAGCATTCACAAACTAAAAGAAGCCCTATATCACATCTTATATAAACATTAACTCAAAATAGATCAAATACCTAAATATTAGAGCTAAGATTATAAAATATTTAGAAGTATCTTAAATATCTTGTGATAGGAGATGGTAAACTAGACCTTGCATTCAACACATGAGCAATTAGAGAAGCAACAGGCAAATGGAATATACTCAAAATTGAACACTTTTGCGCATCAAAGGACTTTGTCGGAAAGTAAAAATGTAGCCTACACAATTGGAAGCAATATTTAGGAAGCAATATTAGATAAGAGTTTAATATCAAAAATATATAAAGAAATCCTACAACTCAACAACAAAAAGACAAATGACCCAATTAAAAATGGGCAAAAGATGTAGAGACACTTTTCCAAAGATGGTATAGAAATGGCTCAAAACATATGAAAAGATGTTCAATTTCACTAATGACCAGGGAAATGTGAATCAAAATCACAATGATATGTCATCTCAGACCTTCTAGAATGGCCATTATCAAAAAACAGAAAACTACAAGTGCTGGAGAGGATGTAGAGAAATAGGTACACTCATTCCCTGTTGGTGGGAATATAGAATAGTGCACTGCTCTGGAAGGAAATTTGGCTGTTTCTCAGAAAGCTAAACATAGAATTGCCACGTGATCCAGCAATCCCATTATTAGGTATATATCCAGAGGAACTGAAAGCAAAGACACAGATGGGCATTTTCACACTGATGTTTATCATGGCATTATTCATGATTGTCAAGAGATAGGAACCACCCAAATGTCCATCAATGGATGAGTGGATGAAAAACTGTGGCATATACATATGTACAAGTAAGGGTTCTCTAGATAAAGTGAACCAATAGAAGATATATGTAAATATGAGATTTATAAATGTGTCTCACACAACCATTTTGGATGCAAGAGTCCAAAATCTGTAAAGCTTACAATTCTGATGAACGTTTTTGATGAACTCCACAGGAGAGGCTGGCTGGCTAAAGAAGAAATGAAAATTCTCTCTTCCCCTTAAAAGTCTTCAACTGATTGGATTCTCTCATTTGTGGAAGATGCACTCTTAGTTGATCATAGACATCATCAACCACAAGTGCAATCAATGGGCTAATTGGTTTACTAACCAGGCATGAAATATCGTTGCAGTAATGGTTAGATCAGTGCTTGGATGACCAGACAATTGGGTCCCATCATCTGGCCAAGCTGACACTGGAACCTAATCATAACAACATATAATGGAATACTATGCAACTGAAAGAGAGAATAAAGTCATAAAGCCTGCAATAATGTGGATGAACTTTGTGGACATTATTTTGGGTGAAATAAGTGAGAAACAAAAGATAAATACTGAATCAATTGTCAAATAGGACCTTTTAAGTGGTTACTATTAGTCATAGTGTGGACTAATTTAGAATAGGTTCTTCAAAGATTATGTTCAGCTGTAGCCAAACTGAATCAGAGTGGGCCTTAATTCATATGACTAGAATACAATTAAGCAAAGGAAATTCCAGATTTGGAGATTCAAAAGAAGCCAGAAGTCGGTGAAAATAGGAGGAAGAAACACAGTGATAGAGAGGTAGTCGTGATATGGAAGATTGTTGGAATGCTATAAACTTTGGAAGAAAGCATGCACTGACAATTCCTTGATGTTAGACTTCTGGTCTCCAAATCTGTGAGCTAATACATTTTCATCATTTGAGCCAACACATTGTGTATTGTTTGCAATAGCAGCCCTAGCAAACCAAGACAGTATTCATAGTTCTTTTATAGTTTCTAGTATGAATCCAAACTGTATATTCCCTTTAATGGCTCCATTAGTTGTTACAAAGTTTCATAAACTAGGTAGATTAGATTAAAACAAGTTCTGGAGGCTAGAAATCCAAAATCAAGATGTTGCCAGGCCTGCACTCATCCTAAGGTTCTGAAGAGAAATCTTTTCCATACTGTCTCCGAGCAGCTGCTGTTGGTCAACAACCTTCATCATTTCTCGGCTCATAGACATACCATTCAAACTTTGGCTCCATCTTACATGGTGTTCTCCCCATGTATCTGTCTCTTCTCTTCTTCTTATAAGGACACCTGTTTTATTGGATTAGGGCTCACACTAATTCAGTATATCCTCAAATTAACTTGATTATCATTGCAAAGACCGTCTTTTCAAATAAGATCACAGTCACAGTTACCAAATTTAGGGCATCATTTATCTTTTTTAGCAGGTACAATTCACACTATAAAGATGATTTACTGGATTCTGATTGTTAATATCTTATTTAGACTTTTTAAAAATTAATATGAATGTGATTTGGTTGGAAGATTCTTTTTCACGATATTTGATGCAGGCCAGGTTTTATAAGAACTTCATAAAAAGAATTTAGACTTTTTTATGATATGGAATATTTAAGATAGTTTTCAGATTTGCTTGTGGTTCCTTGATTTACTGTGAGCATTTTTATTTTATTGCAAGGGATGGAGGGCAGTTGACATTTTTTTTTCTTTCTAATATGTGGGGGAGGTTAGTATGTCGTATTTTTTATCTTTTGAGGGGTCAAATTAAAATAAATCATTCATATATATGAAGAGTTTTTTCTTTTTTTTTTAATAAGCAAATGGCCCATATAATTGGCCCATATTCTATGGTAAAGGTTGGTGGCTGGAAATATCAGTAAGATTGATGTTAAAGTTTCGAGTTCAAATTCCTTTGGCTCCAAATTGGAAGGAGTGGAGGGTGTAGCCTTGAGGCAGAATTATTTTTCTTCTCCAAACCCTCAGGTCTTTGCATTTAAAGTCCTCAGTTGATTGAATGAGGCCCACCCTCATTATGCGGGGTGATCATTACTGAAATTCAATTGACTATAGATATTAATTCCATCTACAAAACATCTCCACAGCATGTTCTATGTCAGTGTCTGTCAAAGTGACGCATAAAATTAACCATTACACCAAATGAGATCAGCCAAGTGTGGTGATCCAGAATAGCCAAACCACCCATCTTAACCCAGTCCAATTGCCAACCATTAGAATGTGAGCTAATTTTAACCCTCTAAATTTTGTGGAGTTTTTTTTTGCACTATTAGGTCATTGATATAGAGGATGTTATTTTTGAACTTATCATATATTTAGTATTGTTCCTAAGACATAGCATATACAAGTATTTATAGTTCATAAATAATGTAAAGAATCCATTAAAATGTATTTCAAGTAGTAAGAATATCATGCTGTTTCACTTTTCTGTCTACTAAAATACCATACAATGGAATGGCATAAACAACGGGAATTTATGATATCACTGTATTGAGGGAATGTTCAAACGCAAGGAGTCAGCAAAGCCTCACTTTCTTCCTGAAGACTGTGGCATTCTTGGGCTGACTGCTGGCAATGCTGGGGCTTTCTTGGCTTTTCTGTCACATGGCAATATCCATGATACCATCTTCTGTCTTTCCTGAGCCCCTTTACTTCCAGCTTCTGGTTCTCCCCATGGCCTGTCTCTCTGTGGCTCTCCCTAAACACTACCTACAATAGCGATAAGACCCATCCTGATTGAATTCGGCCGCACTTCTTCAAAAGGCTTTATTTAAAATGAGTTCACACCCATGAGAATGGATTAAAAGATTAAGAACATGTTTTTCTGTGGTTCATATCTCCAAGCTAACCACATGCTTTTTGTTTTTAATCTATTTGCCTAACCCTTAATCAGGTTCTCAGTTTGCTCTTTAAGGGAGAGGCCAGAAATTTAAAGTGGAAAGATATAAAGTGCCTAGTCCAGATAATAGCACAGAATGGCATTCTTTGCCTTCTATCGGTTTCAAGGACACATTCTCTCAATTGAGAAATCCATTCTCATTGTCATTGTGTTTATTTTTCTAGTTAATATTCTTCTCTGACTTTATTGTTTTATTAATTCAAGTTAAGTTAATAGCTCTATGATTAAAAAACTGGCTATGGATTGGTATATTTGCTTGGATTCTGACCTCCTACTGAATTAGATGAAATTAAAGCAGATTTTTCTTCTGATTAAACACTGTGAGGTTAGTAAAGCTACTGCTATCTCAGCTGATTTGTTAATTGACTTCAGTTAGAAGTTTTGCCAGAGGAGTAATGACTTCACAACTGACCTTGAAGTGATTAATCCACAAAAGGGTTTGGGAGCAAAGGCAAAGAAAATAGAGGGGGGAAGAAAGCCTTTGCTTTTTTTTTTTTTTTTTTCTCACTGCTATTTGAGGTCATTCAAGCAATGAGAATCCTCTAACTTTTCACACATAATGCTGAATTCCAACTCAGAAATGAAAGTTAAAAAATAAATTTGACAAAAGAATAAAGTTTAAGTAATATGAAAACATATTTACATAGTGTCATTCCAGGTTTTTTAATAAAATTTGCTAAAGGGGAACACACATACACTCACACGTGCATAGGAATACAGATTAAAGAAAATCATAAAGTTGATTTGCAAATTAAGTGCTTTCTATCAAGTAGAGTTTTCTCTTCAAAATTATTACTTTCCTTTGTTTCTATTTTCAATGGACACAAACAGACAAGACATCAATTCTGACATTGTCATGATTTCTACATATCCTATAAAAGATGACTGATGGGGGTGCAAGCGTAGTTCAGTGGTAGAAGTCTTGCCTGCCATGCGGAAGATCTGGGTTCAATTCCCAGTCCATGCACTTCCCTAAAAAACCAAACAAGTAAAAGAAAGAAACAAAAATTCAACAAATGGGGCTGCAATAATGGGATATTCACATGGAAAAATAATGAAATGTGCCCACACCATAAAACATACCAAAAAAAAAAAAAATCTGATGGCAGAAAAAGACAGCTATTTTCTGGAATTTTAGCAAATGCTTCAAAGGTTTAGATAGCTGTTCACCAGTCATAAAATGGGGAAGACCATTTGAGACAATATGTTTTGTACGTTCAAAATCATGGAGTTAAGACACCATGGCCTTTTTAGAAAATTAAATCTATTCGTCTGGCTAGAGCACATTGGGAGGTGCAGAAATTGCTTATGATTAACTTAAAGATTTGCATACAAGCTAAATTATGGAAAGTTTTCCCCTCCCCACCCCGATAAAATTAAATTTCGATACTAGCCCATAAAGAAGAGAAATCATTTATGATTTTTATGTAAGAAAGAATCACAATCAAATATTAATACCTAAAGTATTTCATGGCAATTTGTGACATTTAAAAGAAGTCACGAGCATTCTCCTTTATTTCTATATAGGGTGGTTTAAATATTTGATTTTAAGATAATCTGCATAGAAAAGGTATCTACATTTTTCCAGTGCTATGTATAAAATTTTACTGAGTGACAGAAACAAAAAATATTGTAAAAAGTCATACTAAAAGAAATGTAAAATAATGAAGTAACAGGGAATACAATGTAAATACTGTATGACAAACATATCTATATCTTTTGGGCACACTTGGCCTTTTAGCAGAATTATGTTGCACATAATTACAACATATTTGTTTATTAGAATGATAATATTTATACAGAAAAAATAAAGGAATCTTGCTTAAAAATAAAATTAACACCAAGGCATGTAAGAATACTCAGCTGCTCTCTATGTATTTGAATTTCAAGTTCTTACAATATTGTGGTATAATCAGGTGACGGAAAACATGGGATCTTGTGTGAGTCCCAGGGCAGGAGAAGAAAAGAAGAGAAGGATGGGGAAAGAGTTCTAAAACCTCATCTTCCAAAGCACAGAATATATTTAAACTGGGAACATTATATCAAAGTGTAGAGATAGAATGGAGGTATGAAAGGAGATGGGCAACTGCACCTTTCCTGAAAAAAAAAGTCCAATTAGAGTTATTATATATGTTTAAATTATATATAAAGTTTCTCAAAAATGTGTAAAAGGATAAATAGAACACTATAAAGACCTCCTTATCTGAACTAGTACTACACAAAGCCTTCTGGCTGTGTATTTTTCAATTACCAATTTTTCCCCTTCTACCTGAGGTTTGCATGCATTGTGCTTATCATACTTTTTATTTCTATTTTATTTATTTATTTATTTATTTATTTATTTATTTATTTATTTATTTATTGCATGGGCAGGCACCGGGAATCGAACCTGGGTCTCTGGCATAACAAGCGAGAACTCTGCCTGAGGAGCCCCCGTGGCCTGCCCATCGTACTATTTTTAAGAATAGAAGTCAAATTATGTTTCTTTCTCAGTTAAAACAACAAATTTGAACTTACTGCTATGTCTCTCAGCCCTCTATGGTCACCTGCCTCTGACCTCATCTCAAAATTCTTTCCTAAAAGACTTCCGGAGAAGATGGCGGCTTAGTAAGACACGCGGGTCTTAGTTCCTCCTCCAGAAAAGCAACTAAAGAAACAGAAACAATACAAAACAGCTCCCGGAGTCACGACAGAGACCAAAAAAGACAGCGTACCCCATTCTGGAACGGATGAACGGGTAGGGAGAATCCACTGCTGTGAGATACCCGAGGGGTGCACGTTTTCCCGGCTGGGGTGGCTCGCGTCTGGGGTCCCCTCCACGCACGTGGCTCCCCGGTCTGACTGGGAACATTGGCTAGCGGGGCCCTCCCGTCACGCTTGGCGTCTCAGGCCAGCTGGGCAATTTGGACCGGCACTCCCCCAAGCCACGGCCAGCGACCCCCGCCACCACGCGCGGTTTCCCGGGCCGACTGCCCCGCAGACAAACGACCGCCACGAGCGCCACCTACTGGGCAGGAAAAGAAAAACAGAGCCCAGAGATTCCACAGAAAAACCTTTCAACCAGCTGGGTCCCACACCCAGGGAGATCTGATCAAATGCCCAGACACCAGCAGAAAATAATGGATGACGCTCGGAAAATTGAAGATATGGCCCAATCAAAGGAACAAACCAATAGTTCAAATGAGATACAGGAGCTGAGACAACTAATGCTGAATATACGAACAGAAATGGAAAAACTCTTCAAAAACCAAATCAATAAATTGAGGGAGGACATGAAGAAGATATGGGCTGAACAAAAAGAAGAAATAGAAAATCTGAAAAAAACAAATCACAGAACTTGTGGGAGTGAAGGACAAAGAAGAAAAAATGGAAAAAACAGTGGATACCTACAATGGTAGATCTAAAGAGACAGAAGCTACAATTAGTGAACTGGAGGATGGAACAACTGAATTCCAAAAAGAAACAGAAACTATAGGGAAAAGAATGGAAAAACTTGAGCAGGGAATCAGGGAACTGAATGACAATATGAAGTGCACAAATATACGTGTTGTGGGTGTCCCAGAAGGAGAAGAGAAGGGAAAAGGAGGAGAAAAACTAATGGAAGAAATTATCACTGAAAATTTCCCAACTCTTATGAAAGACCTAAATATACAGATCCAAGAAGTGCAGCGCACCCCAAAGAGAATAGACCCAAATAGGCGTTCTCCAAGACATTTACTAGTTAGAATGTCAGAGGTCAAAGAGAAAGAGAGGATCTTGAAAGCAGCAAGAGAAAAACAATCTGTCACATACAAGGGAAACCCAATAAGACTATGTGTAGATTTCTCAGCAGAAACCATGGAAGCTAGAAGACAGTGGGATGATATATTTAAATCACTAAAAGAGAAAAACTGCCAACCAAGACTCCTATATCCAGCAAAATTGTCCTTCAAAAATGAAGGAGAAATTAAAACATTTATAGACAAAAAGTCACTGAGAGAATTTGTGACCAAGAGACCAGCTCTGCAAGAAATACTAAAGGGAGCACTAGAGTCAGATACGAAAAGACAGAAGAGAGAGGTGTGGAGTAAAGTGTAGAAAGAAGGAAAATCAGATATGATATATATAATACAAAAGCCAAAATGATAGAGGAAAATATTATCCAAACAGTAATAACACTAAAAGTTAATGGACTGAATTTCCCAATCAAAAGACATAGAATGGCAGAATGGATTCAGCTTTAAGACAAGATAAACTTATGAACCATGTAATAACATGGATGGACCTAGAGAATATTATGCTGAGTGAATCCAGCCAAAAACTAAAGGACAAATACTGTATGGTCCCACTGATGTGAACGGACATTCGAGAATAAACTTGAAATATGTCATTGGTAACAGAGTTCAGCAGGAGTTAGAAACAGGGTAAGACAATGGGTAATTGAAGCTGAAGGGATACAGACTGTGCAACAGGACTAGATACAAAAACTCAAAAATGGACAGCACAATAATACCTAATTGTAAAGTAATCATGTTAAAACACTGAATGAAGCTGCATCTGAGCTATAGGTTTTTGTTTTGTTTTGTTTTGTTTTGTTTTGATTTTACTATTATTACTTTTATTTTTTTCTCTATATTAACATTCTATATCTTTTTCGGTTATGTTGCTAGTTCTTCTAAACCAATGCAAATGTACTAAGAAATGATGATCATGCATCTATGTGATGATGTTAAGAATTAATGATTGCATGTGTAGAATGGTATGATCTCTAAATGTTGGGTTAATTTCTTTTCTTCCGTTAATTAAAAAAAAAAAAAGAGAAGGGATAATTGGAGATGAAGGGATACAGACTGTACAACGGGACTGGATATAAAAACTCAGAAATGGACAGCACAATACTACCCAATTGTAATGCAATTATATTAAAACACTGAATGAAGCTGCATGTGAGGTATAGGTTTTTTGTTTTTGTTTTTTTTGTTTTTTTTTCTTTCTATTATTGTTTTAATTCTTATTCTGTTGTCTTTTTATTTCTTTTTCTAAATTGATGCAAATGTACTAAGAAATGATGAATATGCAACTATGTGATGTTATTAAGAATTACTGATTGTACATGTAGATTGGAATGATTTCTAATTGTTTTGTTAATTCTTTTTTTAATTAATAAAAAAAAATAAAAAATAAAATATAAAAAAAAAAAAAATTCTTTCCTAAAGATTCTTCAGCCAGTCTTTCGGTTTCTCAGATGATCCCACCTTCTTACTTGGGGTGATTAGTACTTGCAGTTCCCAATCACTTGAATATTTTTCAGTTTCACTTGTTCCTCAGTAAATGTAATTCCAGGCTAAAATATCACCTCTTCATAGATACTTCATATATGAGCTCTCTATCAAGTAGCTCTGAAGCACTCATGTATACACACACACACACACACACACACACACACACACACACACACCACAGTCACCCTTTGTTATATTCCCATGTCTTACATTCTTCAGATCCCTTATCTCTAAAGTCATATGCTTCCTCCATTTCTTTGTTACTATTTTTAATTGTGTTCTGTGTATCTCGTGTGGGTATATTCATTTAAATGCTTGTATAATCTTGATATTTTGCTCACGTTTGATAATGGGACACCAAAATCATCATTGGATTCTCAATATGGGTGGATTCTTGATTACTGTATTTGAATGTTCTATAATCTGACTGGACTTCCAAAATCTTGAAATCTTTTCAGAATGGTCTACTCAGTTTCCCCAGGGAAGATCTTTACAGCATAAACATTGTCTGCCACTATTCTGGGAGCCAAGTGGGGGAGAGAGATTTGTGGTCTTAGAGTTTTGTGTTAGGCTTTCATCTAAACCCACTTATGTCAGTCTAGTACTCTTGTCCTCAGCTATGTCTAGTGCCACCAGCATAGAATCCCTTTACTTCACCTTTTCCAAAATAGTCACTAGTTTCCTATCAGGAGCAGGGAGTAGTTTGAGCTAAGCTTCTAAAGATGTAGAGGAGGATATGGCTGTAGTTTTCTGCCACACCTTCAATCCCACTTTTGAGATTTCCTAGGTTTCATGGTAGAACTTACTCTCATAAATTCTGTAACTAACCCAAAACTTGAAAAGTAGTATATGATTGATATAACAGAGTCAAGATATGAAAAGATTATGGTTGCATTTGAATAATATCTAAAATCATTTAATGCATATTAATAAAGATATATATGGGAAACTTTATTTATGTTTAAAAAGTTATAAAATTTTGGAAGGAAAAATTAATGAATTGCTTATTTACTGAGAAATAGGTTCCATAATATGTAATTGCATTTTTTGTTAATTATAATACCATAATACGTATATATTAAATTTAAATGTAATGTATAATATACTCAAGCACTCTAAAAATCCATTATAATGATTATCAAGCTTCATCAAAATAGGTAATTTTATGTAATCTGACTGTAAGTTCTTCAACAATATGGATTAAATTATAACAATTTGTTTCTACAATAAATTGATGAAAATGTTCAATATCTTTATATATATATATATATATATATATATATATATATATATCCTTACCTGCACATACAACAACAAATAGACACTGTCACTCATCCCATGCTCTCTTCCAATTACCTGGAATAAAGTGATTAATTCCAGTTACCAAATCAGGAATGATTTTGTCCAATAGATTCAGATGGCTCTAATGATGAAGGTTCTAGAAATTAGGATATATGAATGACAGGTAAAGTAATCTATGACTTTTTCTTCTGGAAAAAAGAAAATTTAGAAGGAAACTCATGTGTTTTAAACATTCTTTGGGAGTATGCTGTCAGAACAAAGAATGAAAATGAAAGGTGATATGATATGAGGAGGCAGAATTTTTTTAATATGAGGAGAAATGTTCATTTTTCTAAAGCTGTCACAAGATAACCTTTTGAAAATGAGCTTCTGTACTACGCCATTGTTAAAAATTTCATGAAATTCTGATTATTTGAAGTGTTGTAGATGAAATCTCTTCACTGCTCCAGGTCCGTATTTATCAGCCACAGACTTGGGGAATTATAAACTTGCTACCCTGTAATTTCTTCTTTCTGTAGCCGTAAACTATGTAATTCAATGATTATTTTCCTTTTTATTCCACCCTTACCACATTCCTTTTTCCTCCCTCCTTTCTTCTTTTGCTCCTTACTTTCATTTTATATTGAAATGGTGGAATCATTTTGGCTTAAAACTGTAAGGAGAACACATAGAAGAATCAGTTTTCACCCTTGATGAATCCTTTCTTTCACTAATGGGCTCTAAGGAGAATATATAATTCACTTAATGGGTTGGGGGCTGCATAATGATTTTGGTACAAACTGAATCTATGGAAGCAGATAAATTTAGGATCAAATATTACCAGTTACTAAACTTATAGAATTCTCAGTTATGTTTTTATCTATATGTATGCATTAATCTTGAGAGGAAACATAAAAATTTAGATCAAGCATTATACCCAAAGAACATAATACCACTGGTTTCCATGCCCTAATTTTTGTGGTGGCAGTGAAGGAGATTCTGATGTCACCTGACAGAGTGTTTGCACCACAGGAGAGGAACCCTGAAATGATAACTCTTGGATCTGATATAAGATGGTTGTACAGATGCCCATTCTTCCCTGTAGAAATGGAGAGAGAGGGCTCTTGCTTTGTAATGGAAAAAAATCTTCCCTGAAGAAAAGGATGGGAGGTCTCTACTACTCCAGAATATAAACAAATAGCTCTGGGGAGAGATACAACTTTATGTTTCTCTGGAGACAACTCTCATTACAGTTGCTATTCAATCATCCTCTAATCGAGATGCCAGTGTTCTTTGCTCAAAAATGTCTGATCTGGCAGAAATATGAAACTATTCTTGAAGCGTCGTCTCCCAACATAACTCACCTATAAACAGGAATAATAGATGTCTGAGGTAAGATGCATAAAGCGTACATTCGTAAATATAATACATGCATGTACATATAAAATACCTATGTGTATAGTAATCCTACAATAAATTTGGAGATGAAATTTTTTTCAATTATCTTTTCCAGAGTTTATGTTGGGAAATTCTAATATATGGAACTTCTAAATTTGATTATGACTCTATAGTTTATTTGTCCTAAAATTAATTATCAGGAAAGATAGCAAGTTAGAACTCATATCCCATTTATTTTTTGTGGTTTCTTTATATTTGTTTGAATGCATAAAACAGCATTTAGGTCTAGAAAAAAAAAGCATTCCCACTCCAGAGACGCCATACACACTTAAGACTAGCTTCGAAGTGAATTGTAAAATATGCTTCATGTTTCTACAAAATATTTTTCAATTCAATTGTCAATTACTTATGGAAGCTATTTCTGGCCCCTCTTACTAGGCAAAAGTAGCCATATATAGTAGGCTACTGGGAAAACTGCAACATATGTTCTGGAAACCCTTGGAAAAAAATATGCAGTTTCTGCCATGAGAGGCAAATGAGAATAGATTATTAAAATAAGTATTTTATTTATTAAATTGGGTGCACATGTAGTTCAGTGGTAAAATGCTTGCCTTCCATGTGGGAGACCTGGGTTTGATTCCCAGACCATGCATTCCCCTGCCCCCACCAAACAAAAAAGAAAATTTGTGTGTGCACATATATCTTAACATTTTTTGGAGACATCTGATTGAGATAACAGACCCTTGGATCAGATAATCTGAGTTTAAAACTTGGCTTGAATGCTCTCTAGCTGGATAAAATTGCGCAAGTTATTTATATCTCCAAACTTCAGTTTTCTCATCTGTACAGTAGACAAAATAGGGTCTGCTTTATTAAGTTATTATAAGGGTTAATTATAATTATGCAAAATTTGTACACAATTTACACTATGTGGCAACGTTAATACTATTTATTGTTGAAGTTGCTTAAATTTAAAAGTACTGTAATTATCTAGAGTTACATAGTAATTGTTTAAGTCTATAGTTATCCAATTAAACAGTATTTGCTTATCTATAAAATGGGGATAATAATACCCACACCATATAATTTTTATTTGAAAAAAAATAAAACTACATAGTAAAAGCTCTTTTAAACTCGAAATACTTCTTCCTTTGACCTTGATCTCACTCTCTTTTGCCATCTTAAAAAAGACTATAAATCATAAAAATAATATAAAGATTATGAAATCAGTATGTAACTCTACCTCCTATATATTAAGCTTCTCCCTCTTTATTGGATGCATTCCTTCAGCATGTAAATACATTTTTTTCTTTACTGCTATTTAAAAACAGACATTCAAATACTCCTTTGAGTTGGTTTCCATCTGTGGCTACGGGTCCATCCTTCAATCTCTTTTAGAACAAGATGTCCAAAATGGATGTCCAGAATTGCTGTCTCAGAATTTCTCCCTTTCCATGCAATCCCTGATCACATCATGCCATCTACATGGCTAATAGCCTTGTCTTTGATTGCTTTGTTACTCCCCTTTCTCTCTTCCAAACAAATGGCCTGCACACTCCTACTCCCGATAGACAGGTAGTCCATGGAAACAAATAGGACATCTCATCTCATCTTTCTCTTTTTGCATATATAATTCTGCACACATACAGTCGTTTGAATGTCTGTGTATATATATATATATATATATATATATATATATTTATAGTTATAAGTGCATACATATGTGTGCAGACAGTTTGTTTCTATGAGAATCGATAACAAAATAACATGTTCTTCATCTGGCTTTTCTCATTGAGTAATATTCCTTAAGTGGAAAACTCCTTGAATCAATTATTGGAGTGTCTAATTCATTGATTTTAATGCATGCACAATATTACCTATTATGAATATATGAAGAGAATTGTTATATTTCTCTCCATCCTTTATTTCTATCCTGTTATCCAAAATTTTAAATCCTCCTTTCAACTGACCTTTCTGCTTATATGCCAAAAGTTGCTTCAAACTGCACACGTCCCAAACTGAGCTCATTATTCCCTAATCAAACACAGACCTTGTCCAGAGTTCTCTTTCTCATTGATTGACAACATAATTTATCCAATTGACTGGGATGTTGTTAAGACAAAAGACAAATAAATAACAGAGTGGGGTAAGGGATATGAGATGTTTTGGGTATTCTTTTCCATTCTTATTCTTATTTTTTTGAGTAATGAAAATGTTAAAAAAATGATTGTGATGATAAATGCACAACTATATGATGATACTTTGAACCATTGACTGTACACTTTGGATAATTATACGTTATGTGAACATATCTCAATAAAATTGCATTAAATAAAAGAAATAAAGGACCACAGTAGTACAACAAAATAAAAAAAAAGGAAATTTCAAGAATCTTCAATAATCTCAGTTTAAATAATAAACCCTCACTATATGTACAAGTGTGTACAACTGCACACACACAAACACATGCAGAATACACAATAAGGTTGTGGCAAGAATCATATAATGATCAATAAATCAGTTAAGAAATAAGATGATGTATTTTAGCATATCTGAATATGTGTAGACAATTGTGTAAAGGATCCTCCACCACCAAACCCCACACTGCACACACACACACACACTCAACCTGTCTGCCCTTGTAGCTTCTCAAAAGAGTGATGAGTCACGGTCATCTTAGAGAGAAGAGAGATGGACAAGTCACTACAAAGTGGTGAAAAGGAGACAAAAGCCCCCTCCTGGCTTTGATAGACAATGGAAAGAAAGTTGTAGTCATGTCATCACCATGTAACCCTCAATTTCAAACTGAAATCCTGGAGACAAGGTCCAAAGCAGAGGGATTCAAGTCCCAGCTCTCACTTGGAACTTTGAGAGGAGACCACTAATGCTGGTTTAGGCTGTCCTGTACCTCAGAAAAGCCATATTCTTTTGGCCCTGCTCCAGTCCTGTGGGGCCACACTTTCTGTTTAGAACACAGCCTCTTGATTAAATTGTTTCCATGGAGATTTACCCTACCCAATTGTCCATGGGAACTTTTGATTAGGTGGTTTCCATGGAGATGTGTCTCTACCCATTCAAGGGGTCTTAATCTGTTTACTCGAGTCCTTAAAGAGGGAACCATTTTGGTAAAAGCTCAGAGCTGACACAGAGAGAGACATTTGGAGATGCAGAAGAAAACACTCCCGGAGATGCTGTTTGAAACTAGAAGCCAAAGAATCAGCAGATCCCAGCCACATTCCTCCCCAGCTGACAGAGGTGCTTCAAACACCTTGGCCTTTCTGGAGTTAAGATATCTGACTGGGTAATGTTTAAAAGAATCTTCCCTGTCCACGACTTAGAAAACATCTTTTTGTGACCTATAAGCGCTTGCCTCACTTTGAGACCTACTGCCAGGTAGAAATGAAGATACAAAGTTGTTTATTACTCTAGAGGAACAGCTTGACCCTTTCCGTGATTGTGGTTCTCACCACAGAAACCAGCTGAGCCCACACATATGCAATTGCCCCTATCACAAAGTATCCAACAAACATCTAGTGATCATTTTGTTTCAATGGTAAAATGTGAAGATCTGACTGGGAAGTCTGGCTACCCTCTGAGATGGGAATGTACTTTCATAAACGTATTTTTGTTCAAGGAAGTTTCTCTTGAGACCTAGCCAGTCTCATGAGAAGCACTTGAGCTTGGTCATGTAAATCAATTGGGCCAGTAAAGTTATACCATATAAACTACCCACAAATAGCTAGACTTTGGAATCCCTCTTGCCTCCAAGAGAAAGACACTTCCCTTGGGGTCTCCTAGTTGCCAGATCATTGTCTCCCGGATTCCCCATCCTCTTTGGGTGTTGGTGTTCTGCCCCAGTCTAGTAATGTAACTGTTTCCTTTCCTTTCTTTCTTTCTGTTTGGCTATGCTACCAATAAAATGTATAAAGTTAACTATTGAAATCTTTGTTGTCTGGGGATTTGAGCCTCTAAATTAAGTGACCACAAATATTATGTTGCCTTTCGTGCAAAAGCATCTTTATCTAGATGTCTTAGTTTGGACATTTTTGTGGCCTTAGAACTGTAAACTTGTAATATTGCATTCTGGCAACATTAGCAAACTAAAACACCCCTCTTCACATTTTAGGGTATCCACAATTTCAAAACAGGGTTGAGTGACTGCTTGTAAAAGCAAACAAATAAACAGAAAAATCAACTTAGTGCCTTGATATGATTTAGCAGATAAGCAGGGGGAGGCCCTGAATTAATCCACTTGGAGTTTTCTGTGGCTGCCATATGCTTCCAAATAGTCCCAAAAGTCCTGTGGTAGGATGCATGTGGTAATGGGTTGTGTTGACCAGATATCTTCAATCACTCACTCATTCAAACAATCAATAACAGTTTTCAGACGAATTGTTATGGCAGGGGCAAAGCGAGTATTTCGCTGGGATTGTCAAGGAGGTATTATGGCCAAGGGATCAAATGGGATGTGCAGCCAGGAGTGCCAGTGAGGACTGAACAGTGTACAGTAGGCACGGCAACTGCCTATTTCTGATGAGGCTTCATTAGCCAAAAACCTAACCAGACAATCTGAGCAGTGTGGGAGTAAGCAGGTGTGGGCAGAGCAGGTACTTCTTATAATGCAGGAATGAATCAGCATCAGAATGCAATAAATGTATGTACACAGAATATAGGACTCCATGGAGGTACTCTGTGCTCCCCCATGTACTTACATGCCATTTTGAGAAAAGTGGGGTGTAGTGAAAAAAGGTAGATCTCTCAAATGCTGAATATTTCTTAGAAGGTGTGTGCAGTAACTCTAAGGAAACTATATATATGCTAAAAGAAGTTCAGGCATTAAATGGCAATTTTGAGTTTCGACAATTCACTGAGATAGGGAGACACTGTTGCAGAATAGCGGATCAACTATAGAAAATAAAAAGCTGCATTTTTATTCACACCTGGATGACGTTTGTGTGCCACTGCATAGTACTAACCAATTGCCTGGTCTGTGTTACATGTTTTAAGAACACTTGGTTGTGACTGCTAAACCTCGTAGCAACCTACCAATTAAGTACACTTAGCATTACCATTTTTAAAATGTGGGAAATTATATATATATAGGGAGGATGGTTTGTCTGAAACATCAAGTGAAAGAACAGAGTTTTGGATCAATGAAGTCAAATTTCAGGCCTTAGAATTTGTGTATGTCTATATGTACAGTATGTAATCTGTCTATATGAGGTTAATACAGTTAGACAACATAATTAAATGTCTCAATACAGTTCCTCAAGTTAGAACCAGGTCCCTCTGGATGACCCTGCATCCCTAAGCATAACACTGTGCATTTCACATAAATAGGCACCTAATATTTATTTGTTTAGTTGAGCAAAGGTAAAAAAATAATCTTCTTAGCAACTGGAATTTAAGATCTTACAAAATGTAAAAATTTTCTTTGATTTTTAAAAACAATCATGGATCACCTTTGCATAGAATCTGATTATCAGTAGATTTTCTTTATATATGTATTGCAGTGATTTGAAGCTCTATGTAACCCAGAAAAGAATGTTCTTAAATTGAATCAATTTCTGTGGGTGTGACCCCATTGTAAGTAGGACCTTTTGATGAGGTACTTCAGTTAAGGTGGGTCCCACTTCAATCAAGAAAGATCTGAATTTTATTAATGAAGTCCTTTATAAAGAATGAATTCAGACAGAGAGAGAAAAGACACAGGAAGCAAGAAGCTGAAATGGAACTTGGAAGAGAAGGAAGAGACAAAAATATGCCATCAGGTGGTCTGCCATGTGACAGAGGAACTAATAATCACTGGCAACCAGCCCCAGAATACCGCGGTCATCAGGGAGAAAACATTGCCTTGATTGATGCTTTGATTTGGACATTTTACTGGCCTCAAAACCATTCGCAAATAAGTTCTCATCACTTAAGCTGAATCACTTCATGGTAGTCGTTTGAGAACCCTAAGAAACTACAGCATGTGTCTTCAAAGAGATTGCTGAATTTGAGTGAACAATTGGCTATATACCTTTCCATGGAGAAACTTAACCTTGTTTCTCCTCAAGCTTTAAATAATTGACAACAGTGTTATAAGTCTGGAGATAGAGCATTGACAAAAGTAAAAATAAAAGAAAACCATATTCTAAGGTTACTTTATTATTATTCAAGTCCTAAATTGTTTAAATTTAGAAAAGCGACACATAAAGTGCTATTAATTTGTTTCTTTTACACTCACAAAAACACCATCGGAAGACTGCACTTGGAAAGATTTAAGAAAACACAGATGGATTTGGGGGAAACTGTCTGAAAAGCATGCAGAATTACAAAAGACAACTAATGGTCCATATGTAATGCAGTTTATAGCTAAGTATTGCTTAAAGAATCATTAAATTAAACATAAAGCTCTTGTGGGTTATTATGTTAAGTAATGAATATCGTCTCTTTATCATTTTCTTCCACTTGTTTTGCCGTAGGTGTGTACATTCCCTTCTCTACCCATAGTCTAATTCTTACTAGACACATTCTTATATATTTTGAGAAAATTAACTAACTTCACACTTTGCATTTTTTATTACTATGCAGCAATTTGCCATAAAAACAGTATAGATTACAGTTCTGTAGGTCAAAGTCTGTCACTGATGTCCTTTGGCTAAAATCAAGTTGTTGTGAGCCCTGAATTCCTTTCTGGGTAAACATTTGGGGAAAATTTATCTCCTTGCCTTTTCCATTCTTTAGTGACCATCCACAATTCTTGGCTCATGAACCCTTCACTCCATCTTCAAAGACATCAATGTTCCATCTCTGTGTTTCTCTTTTGTAATTATATCTCTTTGAGCATAGTCTTGTGTTTTTACATTGGCCCCACCTCGATAATCCAGGGCAATCTCTTTATCTCAAGGGCTACTTTAGTCTCATCAGCAAAATCCTGTTTGTCATTTAAGGTATTATATTTGCAGTTTAGGGATTAAGAGGTGAACAAGGTGATTCTGAAGGTTTTCCATTGTTATTAAAGGTTGTATCATCCTCCCCAGGGAGCCAATTGCCTGGCATATTCCAAAAGTGACTACTAAAAACATACCACTTCTGAAAAGAAAATTCAGGGCAGCCATGGTGTTCTGAACAAAATTGTATATTTCTTTCCAAAATTCTGTCAATGTCCATTTATTTTGTTTCCTCATTTTCACACTATATTTGTATCATTTCAAACTTGTTCCATCCAGACCAAATGACAATCACTGATAAAGAAATAATAAAGCCTGTGTTTACTCTTAAAACAAAGAATCCATATTCTAAAGTTTGTCAGTGACTCTGTCTGAAAACTATAAATCTGAAGATTTATATCTCTATAAGATTTTTGATTTGGTGGTTTCATTATTGATAAGCAAAAGACTCATATTTGGAAATGTCACAAAGAGTTAACCATGCTACATAAAGGCATTCTCATATACAACTATGGGTGGACAACTTGAAAAATATTCACTCTCTTGGGTCTTCAAATTTGAATTTTGCTAACTTTAGAAATTATTCCATGATTCACATTTCTCTGTCAATTTTCTTCTGTTTGTTATTATGGCAGGAAGTAAAATTCCTAAATTTTCAACTCTGTTCATCCAGTAGAACTTAAGTATGACAAATAATGTCTCCAGAGTTCTTTTGTATCTTCTTGAAAGATGATACAAACTTTGACCAACAATAAGAAATGTTAAGGATAATGAAAATGTGATGATTTATTTCATTATTATATCATCCTTCTAGGTAATTCTACCATTCTTCCATTTCCTTATCCTAGCCTTTTAAAGCATAGTTGGAATAATTGCTGAATTTAGAAATTATTCTTACAAATATTAAATATCAAATTTTAAGGCCTAGGAAAAATAGTATCACCAATATTCTACAGTTTATTTAGATCTATAAAATCATCCAATGAACCAATGTGGTATATTTGTGATATGGAATAAATTTTATTATATTTTTTAACTGCATTTTTTCTTTTCTCTAAAAGAAAATATTTAAAAACTATTAAAGAAGGTAGAATATCAATTTTTACAAACAGATATAAATACACAAAAAAGTAAAAGCCTGAAAGCAGATTCTATGGACCTTGGTGGTTTTTCAAGGGTTAATATTCTCTGCATTGGAAAATAAGATAAAATAAAAAATAATTTGAATGCCTGTACCTGTTCTTAATATATATCTGGGAAATACTGGCTTTTAGATTGCATTCTTAGTATGCAAATGAATGCTACAAAGAACTGCCAGATGTTATACAGAACATTTTGTCATTCAGTGGCATTAACATTGTTACCACAAGAAAAAATGTTCTTAATCCTCATTTTATACTGGAGCAAATGTACATTTAACAGATTGCAAGAAATACTATTCATTATGGATATCATAGAAATATGTTTCAAAAGTATTCACAGATGAATGTATCTTATCATAAACTGATATTCTAATATTTTTTTTATTTCACACACACACATATCACATAAATATGATGATATTTGCCATTTTATATGAATTTTCAAATGATTTTATATCCATTTCCAGACCTTTGTTTAAGTAAAATATGGTTTAAAAACAGACAAGAATTAATAGGTTCAGGTAAATTAATATGCTGAAACAATGCCTCAGGTCTGATTAGTCTTACTGGATTTCTGTTCTCAACACTTATCTACCAAAGAAGATATAGGTATCCTTAAGGGTAGAGTGCAGGCACTAACATGGAGGTAATATATTTAAAACTATTTCATTACTTATTGGTAATGCAGCACTTTGAGAGCTATATGATTTAACAGAAGAGGTTAAGGCTGTTTTCATACATTGGGGGTTTTGAGTAATTAGCAAATTAGTTTTCGTGTGATCTTTGAATTTGCACATTTGGTTAATTCCTTCAGGTATTTCTAGTATAAATAGAGATAGAGAAATATAGTGACTGATAATTTCCTCATATTTTCCTAATATTAGGTGAACATACTATTCTAATTATAAGCTATAATTATGATTTTTGTTTTTTGGATACAAAAATGAATGTGTTTGCAAAACATTTAAACTACCTTTAATAAATTACCTTCTAATTAAGTTGAACTCTTCCACATGAAGGCCAATCAATACAGACATGAGCATTAGTTGGCAGAATATGGTGCTCTAATTCTCCTTCCTTCACCTACCTTAGCAGAGTAATTGATTACTTTCAATATTAAATCTTCATCAAAGCTATCTTCCAACTATTTCTCAGAGATGGAAAATTGCCACTGTTAGCATATTTCTCAACTCCCCATCCTCTTTTAAGCACTCTGGAGATAGCTGAAAAAGGCAGTTTTGAAGTTAAGAAATAAAATTTAATAAAAACAATTCAGAATGTAGATATTAAATACCATGTTTCTAGAGACAGTGAAAACACTTTTATTTATGTATAACTCCCATTCATAGCTTAAGGAACTGTGCTACTTCTGAGGTTTTGTTTCCAAGGCCTCAGTGGTATGCATCATCTTTAATCTTTAACATTTACGATAGTACCTCCCTTTTCTCTACAAAATAAAATGCACACACCCAGAAACCTAGCCTATTGTTTTAAACCTAGAACAGATTCTATTAGGTCAACTTTAAATTCAGATACCAGTGAGAAGTCCAAATGACTAGATGCAGGATTAATGTCAGGTTCATAGGGCCAAACATTTTTTATCTAGCACATAAATTAGAAGATGGTTGTGGTGGTTTTGAGTTGTATGCACCCCACTGAAACTTTTCTTAAACTTAATATATTACTGTTGGTGTGAATTCATTGAAAATAGGACTCTTTGATGAGGTTATTTCAGTGAAGATGTGGCTTAACTCAATCAGGATGGGTCTTAATCCTACTACTGGAGTACTGCATAAGCAGAATGAAATTCAGACAAGACACACACACACACACACACACACACACACACACAGTGGGAATGGCCAGAAGCTGACCACCAATGCAACCCAGAAGCGATTGGAAAGACCAGGATACACTGCCATGTGTCTTGTCATGTGCATGTGACAAGCTAAGGACCAAGGATTATCAGCAGTCCAACCCAGAATGCCACAGTCTTTGGGGAGAAAGCATCACCTTGATGATGTTTTGATTTGGACATTCTCTTAGCCTCAAAACCATCAGCTAATAAATTCCATTTTTTAAGGCTACCCCTTGCATAATATTTGTTTGAACAGCCCAGGTAACTAAAACAGTGGCAAATAAGTTGTAATTACGGTAGGGGTGAGGATTCTTTAAAAATTAGGTTCATATGGCTAATCTTCCAGATTAATTCTTGTGTCTATATGATAGCTTGACACATAAAAATTAAATGAATCATAGGGTCTGGGAGAGATAGATGTATTGTGGAATCAAGGAAAATGGAATGGATTTATAGTTTCAGGATGGTTGAAGGTAAGATACAGTAGGTTTGATAATTTTTAACCAGCCCTGGTGTCTTAATTTCCCAGCTGCTAAAACAAATGCCATATAATGAGTTGGAATAAACCATGGGGATTTATTATCTCATAGGTTTGAGGCTAGGAGAATTCCTAAATCAAGGTGTCAGCCTGGCAATGATTTCTCCTTGTTCTGGGGCTCGCAGCTTGTGATCCTTGGAGCTTTAACTTCCTGTCATGTGGCAGCACACATGGTACTGTCTTTCCCTTTGTCTTCTGTATTCTGGTGAATTCCAGTTTCTGGCACTGCCCATGGCTTTTTCTCTATATGTCTATATTTCATCCAGTTATCTGGATTGAAGCCCAACCTGACACAATTGGCAAGACTTTAACTAAAAATAGCATGTTCAAAAGGTCCCATTTACAGTGGGTTCCCACCCATAGGAATCAATTCAGAACCATGCTTTTTGCTGGGATACATTATTCAAGATACACACCTAGGAAGCAATATTTCAATTTTAATCAGGAGCATGTGGTGTGAATGTGTCAGATGGAAATCCAGCTGGCATTTAGGAGTCAAAATTTGTCTCTGAGAATTCAATTTCCAAGAACATATAATAAGTAACTCTCCTGGTGTATTGTACTCTATTACTATTATTGTGTCCTACTTTTGCTCAATACCTTTCAGGTAGTGATTGAACATTGGTGTTTTGTGGCATTCTTACTACATGAAAGTGGCAGGGTGAAAGGTGTGTTAGTCATGGAGTGATGTTTTAATGAGAATAAATATTCAGCAAATTGCTATCGGGCAGCATTTAGATGCCATAGAAGCCAGAGAAAGTATGGGGTTGGTGGTTTTCAATTGTCATTCTACTGGAATTGTAATACTGTAAGTATTTTCCTGAGGACTGCCTGATATTTCTACATAACAATTGGACCATGAGTTGTAGTAAATGGGAAGGGGCTGTGAATAGGGAGAGTTTTGAACGATATTTTTTTTCAAAATCATGATAGAACTGAGATGGCTATAGTTCTCAGAGGTAGAAAATATTTCAAATAAAATTGGATGAATTTGCTGTCGTGAACCAAACAGATGATGAGTGCCTTACTGAAAAAACCATGGGATAACTGAAATCATGAGTTGGATTATATCTACCATATATTCATTGTGATAATGTCATAGAGCATGCATATGTGAGTGGATCCAGTAACATTTGTACGTATCTCTACTTAGGCCACATGTACGGCAAGACATTGACTTTTTTTTTTTTTTTTCCCCATATGAAGAGCCGTCCAAAAACTTAGCGAAGCACATTTAGTAATTTTAATATATTATGTTGACCTCAGAGGTAGAATGATGGGAGATACACAGCTGTGTGGGACAATTGATGTACATGAACACAAAGGGGTATTGACTAGGACCATCCTGAATGTTAGCCAGGAGCTGATATGTATAATTATTGTTTTATTTTGCCTATATCATACTGCATATCTTCAGCTGTGGCTTAAAAAAGAAATAAATTATAAACTTTCAAGCATGATGAGCTCTTTGTGCTCATTAATTGATATTCTATGGGAATGAAAAGACATTGCTCAAAATTAAAACTAAAGAATTAGTTCATCTTTTCTCTAAATTTTTTCTCAGTTCCTGCTCTGTAAAGCATGAATACTTCTAAGTGATGGGAAGACTGCAGTGAGGAAAATTGATAAAATCCTGTTCTCGTGGAATTTTATTCAAATGGGGTGCTGGTGGAGGGAGGAATGAAATGTATAGAGATATTATATAGGATATCAGCTAGGCTATGAGGAACAATAAAATGGGCAAGAGGGGAAGTGTTTCCAGGCCATCCATCATAACATCCCCTGAAGAGGCCTGCTGTTTTCTAAGGAAGGCTTTCAAAATTGCTGGCAGCCAAGACTAATGGAGTTCTAGAAATATCACCAGCTCAAATTTCTATGAAAAGTATAAGACAGCATCTTTCAATCCAATTACTGGATTTATGAGTAGACACTGGCATTCATAGACAAATTTTTATTTTATCTGGCTTATTTCCAAGTACAGTGGGAAAAGAGTAGTTATGACTTTCTCCTTTTTGAGTGGGGTCAAAATAATGGATTCAAAGCAAGTTATCCAATCCACCCCTCATTCAAAGGATTGAAGCTCATCCTGAAGGGGTGTGCATTAAAAGTTAAGTGTCAGGTTTAGGCTCAATAAAGTTCAACTGAAGTTAAAGATTCCTTCTTAGTACAGGAAGGTATACAGTACAGATATGTAGTACTAGCATGGTTATATGAAAAGATGATAGATTTCTAAGGAAAGTAATAATCAATTAGGAGACGGTGAGACTCAACAACTGCAGAGATTAATATAAACAGACATTCAAAGAACAAGAATTCTGAAGTTAGTGTTAATAAAGTTAAATTCAGAAATGCTTAGGAATATGTAGCCTTATCAGTTTCTAGATATAGTGTGACATTGAGTTTGAGGCCAATGAGACTACAATGTGGGAATATCAATTTATTTTAAAGAGTAGATAAGAAGTGTTCCAAATTGGCTACTTCTAACTAATGTTCTTAATGAAAAGAATAGGGAAGAATCTATCTCACATTTCTTTTATCCAATAAAATATTATTGTGTGTTTTCAATAATTCCATTTTTATAAATCTTTTCACCTTGTCATTTTCTGGCCAACATGCTGTGTCTAATTTCCCTTAATGTACTAACCTGCCTCTATGTAGTTCATTACAGGGACATCTGGCTATACTATCAACCCAAATGATTTTCTTGTATAGATAGGAAATTACAACTAAATTACTAAAAACTTATAAAAACTATAAAGAAGCAAATCAAGAACTTGCATATTTAAAATAAAGAAAAAAAAACATATGCCTTCTAGCAATCAAGAAGAAGACAAGGGAAGGAGTCTTCATATCATTAAGTGGGAATCAAATCAGCTATGACTATAAAAAGCAGTGCATCGGGCGGGCCACGGTGGCTCAGCGGGCAAAGTGCTTGCCTGCTATGCCGGAGGACCTCGGTTCGATTCCCGGCCCCAGCCCATGTAACGAAAACGGAGAAACAAAATACAATAAAACAAGAAAATGTTTAAAAGATGTTTCCCTTTCTTCCTCTCTTCCTTCCTTCTATCCTTCCTTCCTTCTCTCTGTCTTTCCTTTAAAAAAAAAAAAAAAAAAAAAAAAAAAAAAAAAGCAGTGCATCAGGTGGGGACCAGAGATATATAAATTGCTCACAGAAAGATTATGAGCATTATGACAAGTAGCATAATTTGCCACAGGCAAAAAAAATGTCTCTCCAAAGGGAGCTCAACTGGAAAGAGAGCCCCACATTTTTGAACTGGTTATTTTTCCTGACCACTATCCATTCTTACCTCACAGTCTTACCTCATACACAGGGTAAATCAATTTAATTAAATAGAATCAAGCAGGATTCTCAGTTCTCCAACTTCCTCACCTTATTCTCAGAGAATGTGTGTGATTTATGAGTTAATTGTTACCAGACTTAGCCTTAAGCTTATGAGTTTGCACTTTGTATAGAAGAGAGTCTAATACCTAAACTAGACTCCTTGAGGCCTGATTCTTAACACCAATCTTTATAGCACTCAGAATCTTAGGAAAAGTTATATAAATTCTTTGAGACTTGTTCTGTGCAATAGGGATCAAACAAAATATGTTTTGCTTGCTTGTATGAGAATTAAATGAGTTTATACCTTCTAAAAATATATTTAGATGGTAAAAACAGATAGCATGACTTCATACAAATCTAAAAGGGCTGCTTAACCCTGCAAAATGATTAATATAAATTAAGGATTATAAAATAAACCATGATATATACAAATTCCCACCCTTATTTCTTCTTCCCCAAGTCACTATCTACTGAGAAGTATTGCAAACCTAACACAAAATCATAAGGAAAAGCATGTCGTACTCTCCATTAGTTGTATTCTCCAGCAATTACGTTAATATGGACAGTGTCATTGAGCTACAGACCAGTGAAGCCCAGAAACATGTTCTTGACTTGAAGTAACACTAATCTTGTAACCTTGACCAAAGAAGTTTAAAATTGAAAATCAGATAACTTAAAAGATGAAATTAGCTACTTTAAGTACTCAACAGCCAATTAACTTGGTGACCTACTAGGGATGACTTTGGGAGATTGTGTAAAAGCATGCAAAGAGAAGGGAATATTGGGCAAGAACCCTTCAGGATTAAAAAATATCTAATGAGCTTAATGAAGAGAATTTCATTAGCAGATAATTCATGCATTTGATATATACCAATTAATTGACTGGAATAGTTACTCAGATCTGGCTTTTTCTTTTAAACTTTATTTTCTCTTTTCATATGACTCTTAAAAGCACAGTTACTGCCATGAGCCCCTGAAATTTAGTTTTATTATTTATATGGGTTTAATTAGCAGGACTGTAGGTAATACTCAAAAGTTACAGTGTAAAGACTAGTTATAATATATTAAATTGTTTTAGTCTTATAAGTAAAGTAACATTTTTAGATTCATATTTATTAACTCATTCAAAAATATTAAATAATCACATATTATGTGGCAGATACTATGCCAGGTGCTGGAATGTAATAAACAAAACACAAAAATTAGTCATCATGAAGAAAACATAATAATATGGGAAAGAGTTAACAAATAAGCAATCTATGTATTATTTTAGATAATGATAAGCATCATGGAGAATAAATAAGGGAGAGAGGAATGGGAAATAGTTTGTTAGTGGGGAAAGAGTTAAATTTCATATAGAGTAATAAGAGGAGGCCTCATGGATAAGGTGACATTAAAAGTGGTGTTATGAGCATGGTCAGGAAGTGAGCAGTGGGTATATATGTTAGAGAACACAGTTACAGTAGATGAAAAAAGAAAAAAAAAGGTCTGAAATAGAAAAGCACCTTTTATGTTTTAGAAACATAGAAAAAGAGAGTAGCAGGTGAGAGTAATGAGAGATGTAGGTCAAGAAGCAATGAGAGAGAGGGGCCAAGATGGTGGCTTAGTAATGTGCACATTTTAGTTCGTCCTATAGAACAACTGCTAAATAACCAGAAACAGTATAGAACAGCTCCCGGAGCCACGATAGTGACCGGACACACAGCGTACCCCAGTCTGGACCAGCTGGACCGGCTGCGAGTCTCCGGAACAGTGAGTTCCCCAAGCTGCGGAGCCCAGCACGCCTCCCCCACAGGCGGCTTCCTGGAAGGAAAGGAAAGAGACTCTAACAGTAGCAGGGACTGAGTCCAACCAAGCACCAAATGTGGCATTAATAAATAAATTCTGACTAAAAATAGGCCCCCAGCTCAGGCGAAACTGGTAGAGGCGGAGAGGTCGCCTATTGTGCTAACCGAAAAAGAGGAAAGGGGATGAAATGGACCCTTCTGTGGCTGTTTCTACAGAGGCTTGGCTGCCTCTGTATTTAGCGGCGGGATTACACAGGCTGAAACTGCCCCAGGCATACGCAGAAACAGGCTGCTTTCAGGGCTGTCTCCCGCCTGGAACCTTCCCCACGGGAGGGGTGAAATGCAACTCAGGTGGAATCCCTCTCTCAAGGAATTCAGACCCCAGGGCTTCGCAATTTGAAGCCATTAAAACCAGCCTATAACCTTTCCTCTGTCTCCACCACGCCCCCAGCAGGGAGAGCCTTCCAAAATTAAAGGAGCCACAACATCTTTTGCTGGTGGGACCCGCAGACAGACAAGCGCCACATACTGGGCAGGATAAGAAAAACAGAACCCAGAGACTTCACAGGAAATTCTTTCAACCTGCTGGGTCTCACACTCAGGGAAAACTGCCCCCCCACCCCCCGCCCTGAAAGGAGGACAGTTTAGTCCAGGAAAACCCGGCTGGAGTCTGTAATACCTACGTAGACCCTCCTAAGGGTGGGGAGGGAAAAGGCACCTTACAAGCAGGACAAGAAACAAGAAAATGAGAACTGAAAAATTACTCTCTGTTAAACAAAACTTAAGCTAGAGGCCCAGAAAAAGCTGAACTGAAGGTCAAAGAACAGATAGACAACAAACTCATCTAGCAAGAAAACCCTAGGTAAGATAAGTGAAAGCAATCTCCAGAATAAACTAATTAAGGTAATTAAATGTCCAGACGCCAGCAAAAAATAACAAATCACACCAGGAAAATTGAAGATATAGTCCAGTCAGAGGAACAAACCAATAATTCAATGAATTAAAAAAAAAACAGAGAGAAATTTTAGAAATTTTCTTACTCTGAAAAACCTTACAGTGACACAGCTTCAAGTCTACAACCTGTAACACATTTCTTCTTGTTTCATTCTGACATTCAGCTGATTAGTTGAATGGGGAAGGCTACCATTTTGGGAATAAATATTCATTTTAAAGAGCTTGTTATACTTTCTTCAATCTAGTATAGTTCTTGGAGTGAAAAAAAAAAACAACATATTTTATGGTTACTAAGGATCTTATAATTTAACTTTTAAGAACTACATCAATATTTTGGATCATCTTAACAAATGTTTATTAACATACCTAGAAATGTTTGGATTAAAGATGCAACACATTACTGGTATATGTTAGGACTCTATGAAGGCAAAATGAGTGAAAATTTAGCTCATTCTAGTCTATACAATAACAGGAAATGACCAACTCATGTAAGTAGACAGAGCTGGGTGCCATAGCTATTTCTGGTGTATTTCTTGGACAGCAAACTACAGTTAGCACTTGGGACTGGATTAACCTGCACATCTCAATGGAACTCCCATTGTTGGGGGTTGAAATAGGGTCCCCAGAAAAGAATGTTCAAGTCTTTACCCACATTCTGGTGGGTGTAAACCCATTTGTAAATAGGATCTTTGCAGATGTTATTATTACTTAACGTGTGGACTGATTTATGAATGGAATCTTTAAAGATCTTATTTAGATGAGGCCAAATTGAATCAGGGTGGGTTTCAATCCAGGGATGAAGTCCTTATAAGGATAAGAATTCTTATAAGGATTTCATCTAGACAGAGACACAGATGACTGAGTGGAAGTGGAAGCCAGAAGGACAAACCATGTGAACAGAGGCAGAAACATAAGCCAAGGATCATATTAAGGAATGAACCCAAGGATCACAGAAAACCAGCACCAGAATGTTACAGACTCTGGGAGAAAAAATGGCCCTTTGAGCCTTTGACCTTGGACTTCTAGACTCCCAAACCATAAGATAATAAATCCATATTGTTCAAGCCGACCAGTATGTGGTATTTGTCATAGAGACCTGTCATCCATCTCTAAAGAAATCTCTGTTACAAAAGGCAAATAATTTTAACATTTCATTTTGACATGTAATATGCAACAGTAAGGTTTACTTACTCTAGCTCAGTGCAATTAGATATAGAAGGCAGATGTTTGGCTTCACTAAAAGTCGCTTTTTTGCTAGGAAGACAAGATTGAGGGAGAGCTGATCAAAGCTATGTACCACATTTGTGGTCAGCAAAATTCTAAGATGGTCTCCAAGTTTCTCACTCCCAGGTCAAGCCACTCCTCTAATAATTATACGATAAAGATTAAGTGATTTTATATTATACAATAAAGATTAAGTAATTCCTGATATGATTAAGGCCCTAATCAGTTTGACTTTGAGTTCATCATAAGGGAGATTTTTTCCGGTTGGGTCTCACTTAATCTGAGTGAGTCCTTTAAAAGAACTTTCTTGAGTTCAGTGACCATTACCTGCTGACCTTGACAAAGTACACCACTAAAAATTCTACTGTTACAAGAAAACTAATTCTGTGAATAACCACATGAGCTTGGGAGAGGACTCAGACTCAGATGAGATCACCCACTTGGCTGACACTTTGATTACAGCCTTTGAGACTCTGAGCGAAGATCAAGCTAAACTGTGTCTGACCTACTGAAACAGCAAGATAATAAATTTTATTTTAAGTCTTTAAGTTTCTGGCAATTTGCTATGCAACAAAAAACAAAAACAGTATTTATAGGAGTAACTAAATAATTAAATTTGGAGTTTGAGCTGAATAAGGTAGAGCATGAAATCAGAAGCAGGATGAAAATATGCATTTGGAGGGATCAATACACTGTTAATCCTGATTAAGCTGAAAGACATTTACTTGAGCACACAAATTAAGAACATTGCAGTCAAAAAATAGAGATTGTTTTAATATAATGTATTTCTGCCATTAACACTGACTTAAATGAAATTGTGAGATGAATTAGCTACGGTAGATTGAAGGAAAAATCCATCAGGTACTAAGAACTGAAAAAAAAAATGGCTTAGATTGTTGATGGATGTATTAGTTTGCTAGTGCTGTCAGAAAGCAATATACCAGAGATGGAATAGCTTTTAAAAAGGGAATATAATAAGTTGCAAGTTTATAGTTCTAATGCCAAGGAAGTGTCCAAACTAAGGCACCAACAAGAGATTACCTTCACTCAAGAAAGGCTGATGCCATCCAAAACACCTCTGTCAGTTGGGAAGGTACATAGCTGGAATCTGCTGGTCTCTTGCTTCTGGGTCTTCAGCCTCTGTTCCCTGTGGGTTTTTCTCACTTGGCATGTGTTGGCCTTCAGTTATCTCTTCCAGGACATAAACATGGGTTCTGGCATGCTTATCATCTCATGGGAAGACATAAGATGACATCTGCTGGGCCCTGCCTCTCCAAATGTCTGGGTCTCAGGTTGGCTCTTTCAGCTCTGAAGCAACTGTTCTCCAAGCATTTGCATCAGCTTTCAGATTTCTTCAGCGTTTCCCCTTTTAAAGAACTCCAATAAACTAATCAAGACACATTTGAATGAGTGGAGTCATATCTCCATCTAATCAAGAGGTCACACCAGGATTGGGCAGGTCACATCTCCATAGAGATAATTTAATGAAAAGTTTCCACCCTACAGTATTGAATCAGAGTTAAAAGAAATGGCTGCCACCACAAAATTGGATCAGGATTAAAATATGGCTTTTTTGGGGGTGCATATTAGCTTTAAACTGACTGGGCAATCTACTTTGAGTTTAAAGGTACCTGGATATGGAAGATGACAAGGAATTGTGCAGGCAGAATTGGAATCTGATATGAAAGTTCTTCAAAGAACTGGGCAGGAGACACTGGCAGGTACAGGGATGATAATAAGAGCGAGAGAAATAATATAAATACAAAGGAACAAGAATTTTTCTCAGAAGGTGATAGAACACTGCCCTGGAAGCTACCTTGTGAGGGAAGGTGAATTATTTCAAACCTTAAACCTGAGTTTCTTGGGGCATGAAAAAAAAAAAAAAAAGGCCATTATCTATTTCATAGGGATAGTTTTGGAATCTATGTCATCAGAAAAAAAAAAAAAAAAAAAAGCTAGATTTCAGTGCAGGTAAAATGATATACAAGTGAAGCCTAAGAGGGGAAACAAGCTTCCAGATCATGAGGCAAGACTCTCAAAGAGCATAGTGATTGTGTCAAGAAGGGAAGATAGAGATGGTGAAATGGCAGTTCCCGTGTCAATATAAAACATTTGGACAGCAAAAAAAGAAAGTTGATGCATGGGGAATGGAAGAATTAAATCTGAAAATTCATGACTGAAAATAAGCATTTCAAAAGCTTCTAAGATTCACTGTGTAAGCAACTTTTAGTAATGAAAGTTTAATGATCTAGTATCAAGCCAATGCACATTTAACTTAGAATGGAGAGGACTTTCTAAGCATCAAAATAAACAAAAATAAACCATAATGTTAGATCATAAAAATAGAAACAAAATGTGTATGTAATATAACCATAAACAAATTTTTTAAAAGGAAAATTAAAAAATTAGTTTGGGTAAAAGATTAGCTACCTATTTGAGAAGAATAGAGATCCTTTTAAAACAACCACAAAGAAAATTTGGTAAATGATAAATTAAACTGACAGTAAACTACAAAATAACAAACCTAAAGCTCAATCTTTCACAAGAAAGTGTTAACATCCTAATAATTCAAATAAATAAAAATTAACTGAGGCATAGAAGATCCAGACACAAAAGAACAAATACTGTATGATTTCATTATTATGACTCTGGTACAGCCACCATATTTTGAAGCAGCTAGAAGGAAAAAATCTGAGGTGAGGGAATGGTAGCCTATGAAAAACTCTGGGACCTGTTCTGTAGCTGCTTGCTGAAGCATGCTTTGAAAATTGTTGCTTTTTCATTCTTTTCTTTGAGTGAGAGAAATAGTATAAACACAAAATATATAAAATATAATATATATTATATTTACAACAAGAAAAATGTTAAGAAAAGTATAGGCAGCTATAGTAATATTAGATAAAACAAATTCCTGAAATAAAAAAAAACTGAACCTATATATTATTTCTTTATATGTGATAATTATTTAAAAATGATAATACTTGATCATTGTATTTGATTTCTGTTTATAGCTTACAAATTACCGCAAACTTAGCAGCATCAGACATTGTATTATCTCACAGATTCTGTAAATCAGTTATCCAAGACAGGTTATCTGAGATTTCTGCTCAGGATCTCAAAAGGCTGAAATTAGATGTTGGCTGGGCTACATTTCTTTCTGGAGCTCAGAGTCCTGTTTCAAACCCTTGTGGGAAATGGCAGAGCTAAGTTCCCTGCAGCTGTCAGACTGAGGTCCCCATTCTTTTGCCAGCTGCCTGTCAGACCACTTTCAGCTTCCAGAGGCTGTGGTTCCTGGCCATGTGGTTCCATAGACAGTTCACAGCACGGCTATCTGACTTCTTCCTTGCCACCTGGAGTCCTTCTCTCTGGCTTCTTCAGCTACAACAAATTCTGCCTTCATATAATATAGTCATAGGAGTGACTATCCCATCACCATTGGTCATATAACATAATTAGAGAGGCTCCATCTCATAATATTTACAGGTTCTGCTGGCACTCAGTTGGAGGGGGTTATAGAAGACAAAAAGACCATAAACAGAGATTGTTGGAGACTTTCTTATAATCCCTCCTGCTATAACAATAATTAGGAATTAGAAAAACAAATTTTTATTCACTTTTTATAAGAATATAAATAGATACAAGTCCTTCTGGACATAAAACTTGAATCAAAAATCTTGAATATTTCATATCATTCGATTAACTCTGTATTTTAAATTTTATTCTAAAGAAAAATCAACAATGGTATTCCTTGTAGTACTTTGCATAATATAAAAAAGAAAATAAAACTTTTCAAAGATATATAATAGATTATATGGAGTTTATACCACATATACAATTAAAATAATGTTATTTAAAATATTCATAAACACTAAAAAAGAAAGTATAAAAACAATGTTTATATTAAATACACAAATAAATATTATGAAAGAAATTCACTATACTAGTAAATGGTTGTTCTATTTGGTGGTATTAATGTTAATTTTCATCCTTTATGGTTGTTTTCTAAGTTAAAAAATTTAGAAATATTATAAATGATTATCTAAATTGTCTTGATAATTTAGCATAGGAGTTCCAAATAATTGCTTAAAAGTATAATTTACTATTGCTTAAAAATCAATTTGTTTGCAAATTGGCTTTTTACATTGTATACTTCACACAATATAAACATGAAAATTGCCAAAAATGCTAATTTTAAATTGTAGAGTGAATTAAGGGAAACAATTCTTGGTAATTCATTATCAGTGCCTTACGTACAGTCTGAAAAACTTCTCAATTGCTCACCTTTCTTGAACACCTTGGCGTTCTCCATATTATAAAGATTCATTTTAGGAAACAGGAGATTTTTTTTCATGAAACAGACTTCCCCATATTAATGACCTTAGTACACAGACTCCTGCATCAGAGTAGCATTTACTGATTCATCCACTAAGTATAAAAGTTCTTTCGAAACTTTAAAAATATTTTGTCCTAGATATAAAGGATAAACTTATTTTAAGCTAATGTCTTAATTAAGAAGGTTTAAGCCTTAATTAAGATGATTTAGGATTTTTAGCCACTGTGAATTTCTGAAATATTAATACAGACTTAAATTTGAATGTTAACTGAGGCTTACTAGGTAAATTTTGAGCTTGTGTTGACCAGATGGATTATAATACTCATTAAACCTCTGAACAAAACAATGGGAATATGCCTTGATGATAATATTTATTATCATGCCCTGCATCTGCATTTCTAATTTGTCTTAATTATGTACATATACAATTTGGTCAATGTTTTGCATTTCAAAAATGCTTTCTAATTTCAAATGTATCTGATAGTTCATATGAGCAATTATGTATTTAAATGAGACAATCATTGTCTAATTGGAATATTTCAATTTCCACTGAGATATGCCAATTAAGTAGAATCCACTGTAGAACATAATATCTCCAACAGAGAATTTATGGACTATCAACTAAGTCCAATAGTTTTGAAGCAGCATAACCTAAAGTTCATTTCCCAAAATGACTTTCACCAGGGAATTGTGTTCAAATGCATAAATTACACTTAAAGTAAAACATATATCATTTTTGGAGAGTCTCTGTTCTCCTCCAAGGTTGATGTCCTCATGCTTTATACAAGCAAATGCAATGGAATTAGGGGATTGAAATGATAATCACTTCATCACATTTTTATTTAATATATTAAGAGCACTTTACTAACTTCTGAAGGTGCTTGAGAAGTAATTCAAGCTGTTGCCCTCACCTTGTATAGATACCCAATCCAGTCATGGGGGTATCAAGATATATATTTTTTGTGTGTACATATATTTATAATCAATTCTATATATGGCAGCTTATGATTAACTGTGAAAACAATTTATAAAGGAAAATAATCTATAAAGTGCTGTTTGATTTTAGATAAGGTTGACCTTTTTGTTTCTCTTATGATTGATTCATTGGGATATCCACAAAAACCTTTATTAAAGATCTAATTTACATATGTAAAATTAAGAACATTTAAAGTTTAATATAAAAATAAAGTTTAACTGAGTTGTCAGAGAAGCCTGGATATTTTAATTTGTATTTTTCAGAGGGAAATCGCATTTTCTCTTACCCATCCATAAAAACGACCATTGTCAGTTTACACTACAAGATCGTAGAACTTAGTCTCTGTTTTTCTTTCCTCCATGAAAAGTTAACTTGAGCAGTTACTTCTCATTTGAAATAGATGGTTGCTTCAAAAAAATTCTGCCTGATAATTTGGTCAAAATTTAACTTAATACAAACACTTTATTTGATTGGAAACATAGCCTTCGATTGCTCTTTTTTCACTTTTAACACACTGAAATTTTTACTAGAAATATTTTACAAAATAGTGATTTATCATGCATAAAGACTGTGTTTAGGATGGGCCACAGTGGCTTAACAGGCAGAGTTCTTTCCTGCCATGCTGGAGAAGACCTGGGTTCAATTCCCGGTGCCTGCCCATGCAAAAAGAAAAAAAAGTCTGTGTTTGGCTTATACTTGACAGTTTGCTTTTTTGAGCCTTCTATTTGAGATAATAATAGTGTGACTTGGATAAACTCAGTCATTGCTACTTGCTAGTGACAATTTATGGCTAGCATTATGACCATATTCTAATGGATATCAGTTACTAGTATAAAAACTGCAGATTTTTTTTAGATATATCCTCCAGAATTTTTAAATTTATATTCCTGGAGTGGGTCCAAGGAATTTGGATATGAGCAAAATTCTGATATCAGCAAGAAACCTTGACCAAGTCATATGCAGGCAAAAAACAAGAGCAAAAACCTCCAAAACTATCACTGTTGGCTTATTTACAGACACAGCATGGCATAAAATGAAATTAATTATAAATAAAATACATTATTCTTAGATATTATGAATTTTCATGAAGTTTAGAAAAGAAAACTGGTATATGAGATATATACCTCATCTGTGGTTTCCATCCCAACTCTTCTGTATAGATCCTCTCTTTGCTTATTTGTAGTAAACTACACAATTAGATACAAGACTATTCAAAGAATCTTACTAGATACAGGCCATGTGATTTTAGAAACTATTTGTGCAAATAGATACTGGATGAGAAAACACTGTAGGCCATGCATGTCCTAGAAGTCAAGCATATGTAAATAGAGATATAAAACAGCTTCTTTCACAATTAAACTTAGAATATTTAAAATATCAATATAAGATTTGGGGAAAATGACCGTTTTAGCTAAATTATGAATTTTAAGAGTGGACATGAAAATGTCTTAGTATGTCTTTCAAAACCTGGACTTACCTATTCCACATGGATTCTTATCAATTCTCTAAAAATCTTTTTTCAATTACATCAATCTGTTCTAAAATCTTTCTGCTCTTTTGAGGTCTCTTCATGCATGGAATTGCACACTTGATCTTAACTATACAAATCCAAGTTCTAGCACAAATTCCCGTTCATCCATGTTTCTCTTAAGGTCTCTATGCTTTTTTTTTTTTTTTTCTCTCTCTCTCTCTCTAGGAGACAAGTCTTACAGTTGCATCATATTTAAATACTTACAATCTATGATTATATATGTAAATCTCATTTAAATAACTCAAAAATTCTAAATTTGAGACCTTTCCTGATGCAGCATAAGCTAAATGACTCCTCTGACCATAGCTCTGAGAGACTCAATTTTAAATTAATAATTACTCTGTAATCAGTGCTGGTGCCATCTTTCAAATTGTGTGGTACAGTTCTACCAAGGATAAAGGATGATCCATGCTTGTTCTCAAAACTGAAACATGTGTTTGATATATTACAGAATTTATCTTATATTTGCTGAAAAAGTAGTTGATATTTGATTCCTGTTCAAAACTCAATAACATAACCACTCAATATAAAAGAATTTGAAGCAGAATCATGGGGTAAACTACAGGTATTTGGAGAAATAATTTTCTCCAACTTCTTAAAGTTCTTGGAAAGAGAACTGTTGGCATGTGAGCAATGATTCTGCTCTTTATTTAATAAAAGTTATGACTGTGCATTTATTTCAAGTATTAGAAGATCCCAATGTATAATATCCTTTATACTTAATCCTAATGTGTGATAATACCTTTTATATTGACACACATAAATTGTTAGTATATTGTTTATATATATATATACACATATATATAATATGCACATAAAATTAAAATGTTAGTATATGGAATAATGAATATTTTCCAATAACACTAGAAGACTGAATTATAGTTCTGCAAGTACTGTTAAACAAATACTTTTATAGATTGTTTTTTAATTGTTAACTCATTATTAGAGATTTTTAAATAAATTTTAAGAATAATTTGGGAAAGCTCATACCAAATTTCTTTCACATTAAAGTTATGAGAATGTTCCTTGTATAGAGCTAGAAGCTACTATGGCTCTATACAAAACGAACTTTATTTCTACTTCTCTGCCTACACACTTGTGTTGCTGGATGCCAAGGTATATGTTTTGATTGTGATCAAATTTGTGGCAATGAACTTCATTCTGGAAGGCATTTCTATATCATACACCTAGTTTTGTTTTTATGTAAAAGTTGCTACTTTACACCACTCGCTCTTGTGTGTAAGCTACTGAAATGCAATATACTAGGAATGGAAAAGCTTTTAAAAAGGAGAATTTATTAAGTTGGTAGTTTACAGTTCTAAGGCTGGGAAAATATCCAAATTATAGCAAGGCTATAAAAATGTCTATTCTAAGGCATCCAGAGAAACATACCTCAGTTCAAGAAGACCTATGATATTTAGGCTTTTTCTTTCAGCTGGAAAGGCACATGGCAAGATCTGCTAGCTTTCTCTTCAACGGTTTCCTTGGTGGCTCTATCTGTTCTGTTGACTTTGTCAGTTCTGGAGACTGTTGTGGTTTTAAAGCTTTTTCCAAAATGGTTCCTCTTAAAGGACTCCAGTAAGCAACCCCACCTTGAATGGGTGGAGACATTCCTCCTTGGAAACTATCTAGTCAAAAGTTACCACCCACAATTGGAGGGGTCATCTCTCCATGGAAACAATAAAGATCCCACCCAGAAATACTGAATGAGGATTAAATGACATGGCTTTTCTGGGATACACAGCAGATTCAAACCAGCATACCACCTAACTATATCCCAGGATAAACAAATTAAATATTTCCCAACTCAGTTTCCCTTTAACTGTATCTCAAAATGACCTCAGTGATTCAAATGCAACTAGCCATGAGGATAGAGATAATTAAGTTGTAATGTTTTTCAAATTGCCTCAGACAATTTCAATAAAATACCGTCTTAATTTTGCCAATTTTACACAAATTAAAACCCTGTGAGCACCATGCCAAAGTCCCTACAAGGCCCTTGGAAAGTGACCGATAAATGAGATGATCAGATACCTAAGCTTTTTTAGGTTCATGGTGCATCCACCTCTGGCTCTGGGAATAAAAGACCTGGATATAGTTAAATTTTTCTGTTTATCTTAAATCAAGAAGAACTCTGCCTACTCAAAGGCCTATCAGGATATCTTTTTTTTTGACATAGTTTTCAATAGTTTTTTTAATCGTTAGCAAATTTACTTAGGAAGTTGAACAAATGTGAGTGTGTGTGTGTGTGCTTCATTCTTATTCACAGCCTACCTGAAATGCTAAAGCTTTCAATATGGGACTTTATGGAACAACCTATACTTGGCTCCAAATTCCACTAGGAGTGTGGTCCTCTTTTTTTATCAATACTCCTTTAAACACCAGAGCTTTGATTTAAACTGTATACTATTTTCATTAGAATTTAACAATGAATCTTGCATTCTGCATGTAATTTCATATTCTGCCTGAATGTGACCAGCATTAGGATTCATCTCAGGCACACCAAGCCCATTCTCCTAGACAGTCTGATTCTGACTCTTTGACTGAATGTTGTTTAAAATATATCAAATTTATCTATAGGTATTCACCTCCTAGAACATCAGTGTTTTTTCCCTTAGAGTTAGAATAGCTTCTGAAATTTCTAATCCATCATTATTAGTAGGTTAACTTTTAATTTCACTTTTTTCAGCACCATTGCTTCATCTGACTCTCAGAGAGATACCCTGATGCTACATTAGGAAATGGGAGAAAAATGGTAGTATAATATTTTGTTTATGAATGCAAAGCATCCCTCTCTACCTCTTTTACTGATGACTCAAATGCACCTGATCATATGGCTGAATACGTGATTTAAGATTAGCCAATTATAGTGCTACACCTTGTGGATACTGTAATAAGGCAGTCAAGTAGGTAACATTCACTAGACAAATTATTTTGTTTACCAACAGTATCTACTGAATGCCTACTACACAACAAATAACATGTTTAAATATAGTTAAAATGGTTAGCAAAAGAGACAAAATGTTTGCTCTCATGAGGCTTAGAATCTACTAGAGGGAAGGATACAAGCAAATTAAGACTGATGTTTCAACGAATAAAGAAAGTCTTAAAACATTTCACTGAAAAGAAATT
Source organism: Tamandua tetradactyla (assembly GCF_023851605.1). Lineage (NCBI taxonomy): Eukaryota > Metazoa > Chordata > Mammalia > Pilosa > Myrmecophagidae > Tamandua > Tamandua tetradactyla. The sequence goes on along the minus strand of NC_135345.1, from coordinate 36,357,109 downwards.
GCATTAGTGGGTATGCTGGTTAGAAACTGTTATGTACTCTAGGAAGTGCCATTTTCTTTTAATCTATTCTTGTGGGTAGAGATCTATTGTCGTTGGGACCTTTTGGTTAGGTAGTTTCAATGTGCCCTACCCAATTCCATGTTTGTCTTAATCATTTACTGGAGCCCTATAGGAGAGGATAAAGGGTAGAACACACAATGAGAAAAAATTTAAAGAGAAACGCCCAGAGATGCTAAGAGAGGACTCACAAACTCTCAGAGATAATGCCACTGGAATCAGAAGCTGAAAGCTTGAAGGACAAGCAGATGCCAACCATGTGCCTTTCTATGTGACAGAGGAACATCAGATGCCAGCAACCTTTCTTCAGAGAACGTATCGTAGTGTAGATGCCTGAATTTGGACATTTTTCATGGACTTAGACCTGTGAATTTGTAAACTAATATATCCCCATTGTAAAATCCAATCCATTTCTGGCATATTATATTCTGGCAGCTTTAGCAAAATGAAAGAATGAGTTAGACGGGTTATGTCTAAGTCCCAGATCTGGGAATGTGTTACCTTACATGTCAAAGGGGACTTTTCAGATGTGATTAAATTAGGTATTTTGAGATTATCGTGGATTATCCACATGGACCCACTTTAATCACTATGGTCTTTATAAGAAGAGGTAGGAAGACAAGATTCAGAGACAGTGACATGACAATGGAAACAGTGTCAGAGACAGAGACAGAGATTTGTAGATGCTACCCTCCTGGCTTTGAATATGGAGTAAGGAACATGTCCCAAGGAATCCAGCCATCCTCCTATAGCTGGAAAAAGTGAGGAAATTAATTCTTTCCTAGTGGCTTCATAAGGAACTAGCCTGCCAACACCTGATCTTGGCCCATTGAGACTGATTTTGGTCTGCTGCTCTCCAGAATTATAAGATAATAAATTTGTGTTGTTTTATTCTCCCCATTTGTGGAATTTTGTTACTGCAGCAATAGAGAAGAATACAGTTAGCTAAAATATAAAATATGAGTCAGAATTAACTTAGTAAAGAACAGTTGATGCAAAGGGAGAGGATTCTTTAGCAAGAGTCAGTGTCCAGTTAAAAGGTACTGAAAAGTAAGCAAAACAAAACACGGTCCTGGAGGCATAGGGAGGAAATGGAACATTCTGAAAAGAGAAACTGGAGAGGGAGAGAGTGGCCATAAATCTAAGAGCTTTGAAGTCCAGGTTTGGAATGCAGGCTGTACATGCATTTTAGAAGGAGCCTGTATGAGGGACACAATCGTACATACAACTTGAAAATATTTCTCTAACATCACTTGAAGAATGATTTGTGAACGTGTGCATTTGTGTGTGGTGGGGTGATGCATCACACCTGGATAATGCTTTTGGTATGATGTAGCAGGGGCTATGTTTTAAGTCATCTAGTTGGGAGCTATTGCTGAAATCCATGCAAGAGATTATGGCATCTGGCCTGGAGTAGAAATGGTAGAAACTCATATAAGTTGACAAATCTAATAGGTGTTTGGAAGGTAAAAATCACAGAACATGAGGAGGATTTGGACGGGTGGCATAGGCCCTCTTCAGGAATTTTATATGGTGCATGCCAAAGCTATTGGAAAGAATTAAGTGACACTGTGGTGAATTTAATTATTAACCTGAGAAAGAAATATTTTAATTTATTCCTGTGTTTTTGAATCTATTATAAATATGACATTTTGAATATACTATTTCTAGTTAAGACGTGGCCAATTGAATCAGGAAGGGGTTTAATCTTTTTACTGGACGCCTTCTAGAGAAAGCCACCAGAAAGGTGTACAAGTCAATGGAACCCAGAAGGGAGAGAATAAGATGCTTCTGTGTTCATAGACAAGGGCTGGAACAGCCAAAGACCCCAAAAGCGCCTGCAGTCAGCTCCAGAGCATTACCATCTTCAAGAAGGAAGCATCACAATGATGATGCCTTGATTTTGGTCTTCTCCTAGTCTCAAAACCAGGGCTAATAAATTCACGTTATTTAAGCCAATGCACTACGTGGTAAAACAAGTGTCAAGCAGAAACAAGGAATAGGGGGAGAAAAAGAGACAGAAAAGAGAGAAAGATTGAAAAAAATGATTAAAAGAGAGACAGAGACAATTCTGAATTCAGAAGTCTCTGAACAAATCTGCCCAGACACTATCCAAAATTTATTAAAATAAATTCAATTTATTTTAATTACATTTTTTACTTAGTGGTTAGCTCTATTTAATGTAATTTTATTGAGCTTTATTCGCATACCACATAATCAACAAAAATACATTATCGATGGCTCACAATATCATCGTATAGTTATGCATCATCACATCAATTTTAGAACATTTTCATCACTTCAGAAAATGAAAAAAAAAATAAAAAAAAGAACACTCAAAACATCCCATAGCCTTTATCCCCTTCCATTATTTATTTATATTTTTGTCTTTATTTTCTTACTCATGTGCCCACATACTAGATGAAGGGAGTGTTAGTCACAAAGTTTTCACAATCACATGGTCACACAAGAATCAAGGCTACTAGATTACAGTTCAACAGTTTTAAGTATTTCCTTCTAGTTATTCTAATACTTGAGATACTTAAAATAGAATATCAGTATAATGCATAAGAATAACCTCCAGAATGACCTCCTGATACTATTTGAAACTCTTAGCAACTGAAATCTTTTGTTTCATTAATTTCCCCCTGCTTGGTCAAGAAGGTTTTTCTCAATCCCCTGATGCCAGGGTAAGGTTCATTCCTGGAAGTTAAATCTCATGTTACCAGGGAGATTTATACTCCTGGGAATTACGTTTCACATAAGAAGGAGGGTAGTATGTTTTTTTGCAGAGCTGGCTCTGGGAGAGAGGCCACATCTAAACAAAAGAGGTTATCTGAGGGTGAATTTTAGGCATAATTATAGGTATGCTGCACTTCTCCTTTACAGGAATATTTCCTAAGGGCAAGCACAAAGATTGAGGGCTAGGGTTATTAAATTGGGAGTCCTTAATGCTTTCAAGAACATTACGAATTCCTCAAGTGGGGAAGTTTAATATTTCCACATTTTTCCCGAGTCCCTCAAGGAGAATTTGCTAATCTTTCATTTATCTTACCCTCAAATTACTCTTGAATTTATCAGGGTATTACATTAATCTATGCAAAATAACAAAATTTCATTTTCTTTTCAATGTCCCGCATAATTATTGTCTTCAAATAAACTGACCATACAGGTTAAATTAGATAATGTGCTAAAGAAAATATGAATTTTGTACCAAATATACATCTTTTCCTTTGGTCTCACACAGAAGTTATAGTTTTAAAATACAGTCAATATCATCCTTTACCCTGTATTCTGATTTACCTTATTCCTAAACAGACCAGCTTCATTCATTTCTCTAATTGAAGTCTGAACTCCTGTATCTTCTTTAACAGTCACTGTATGGAGTAATGCTGACAAAGACAAATGCAATATAGCCTCATTATAAAACTTCCAAACAATCTCAATAGACAAAATATTTTTCCTATGACCTTGAAATGGGTCTGATCCACTTAATAGTAAGTGGATGTGTGGAATTAAGAGGAACACAAATCTGACCCTGGGACGGGACAAATGTTTGGAGATAGCAACTTAACTGATTGCTGCTACTCATCATATTCCTCAGTCTCAGTTTCCCCTGATTATTAATGAAAATGCATTCCATTTTTAAAATAATCCAATTATTTTAGCAGTTATTACATCTATTAATAAATTCAAGGCAATGGAATGTCAGTTTTATTGTTCCAGCAGTATGATTTAAATTTTGAGGGCATAAATAATGTCCTCTTAGGATCTTGTGCTCTAAAATAGAGCAGGCAGTAAGAAAAGAAGGAACAATCATAGTATCTATTTTTTTTTTTATTTTAGCAAAAACTTTGTGGAATTGATATATCTTCCCAGTGACAAAATATACTAAACAATTTGTTTGTATTTTTTCAACAGCATAACTTCTAATGGAAAGTCATCCAAAATTCCCAATCCCCAAATTAACCACTGATAACTTTTGATAAATGCACTTTAGATTGCATCATGATACACCTCCCATTATTTTAACTAAAGAAGGCCCACACATGCATTTGGGTGTATAAACTGCATTTCACTGTGGTGATTTGAAGCTGTATGTATCCCAGAAAAGCATGTTCTTAAATCTAATCCATTCCTGCATGTGTGAACTCATTTTAAGCAGGATCTTTTGATTAGGCTACTTCAGTTAAGAAAGTGTGGCCCTACCTCAATCAGGATGAATCTTAATCCTACTACTGAAATCCTTTATAAGAAGAGTGAAACCCAGACACAGAAATAAAGCCTCAGGAAGCAAGAGGCTGGATATCAATGGAACCTGGAAAGAAAAGGAGAAATCAGGGAACACCACCACGTGCCTTGCCTTGTGACAGAGGAGGGAAGGATCAGAAGCAGCTAACCCCAGAACACCTGTCTTTGGGAAGAAAGCATGACCTTGCTGATGCCTTGATTTGGATTTCCTTTTAGCCTCAAAACCATAAGTGACTAAATTCCCTTGTCTAACCCAATCTATTTCATGGTATTTGCTTGAGCAGCCCAGCATTCACCAAATTGAAAAAATGTATGGAAAAATTAAGTATTTTCCACCTCATTAAAATTACCCTACTGCACATTTTTATATCTTGTGTTCTTTGTGATAATTTTCAGATAATACAGGTTGTGTCGAAAAAAGAGAAAATTTTGATTATCAAAATTCCACTACATTAAAATAATTGTTGTTAATATTTGTTTTACATCCTTCCAGAGTTGTTAATGTGTGCTGATATAACATATAATACATATGTTTTTGAAACTCAGATCAGATTGCACAAAGAGCTTTATATGTCTCTTCATTCACATAATGTAGCCTAAATATACATCTATATCAACAAATATCACTTAATAACATCATTTTTATGGTAATATTCCATTTTCAGGTGTGCCATAGTTAATGCAATGAGTTGCTGCTTATTGAACATTTAAGCTGCTGTAAATGTTTGGATACTATAAACAGTTATTTAATGAGCATCCTGGCAATGCAATTTGTTTGCTTAAATTCACATTAAATGTAAATTCAGTGTCAAATTTAATAAAAAAATGATGTTTGGCTTGATCTTAAATTGTAAGTTGAAAAGCAGTAATAGAATTGTCTCTCCTTTTTAAAGGACTTTGTTTAGAAGATTTTATAAAGCTTTACTTAATTGTCTTTTGCTCATTATAATACCCAAATGACTCTTAAAGTTTATATCTTCATCTGAAGCTGATGTCAACATTGAAAGCATCATTGAAATAGTGATGACTCCAGAGAGTGCCATTTAAATGATACTAGGTTTTCCCCCACTTTAAACAGTGGCTTAAAAGGAATAATGGTGCTTCCTTATTTCTTAGTGCTACTTTTGTTCTAAGTGCATGCAAAATAAATAAATAAGTAAATTTTGAATAAAGTCATCTGCTTTCTATCTCAATAACTACAATAACAAAATGACACTGCTTTCTATTGTGAGTGTATATATTATATCTAAACACAAATATGCATATATACTTACACATACACATGAATACATATATACATATATGTTAGTTTACTAGCTGCCGGAATGTAATATATGAGAATTGGGATAGCTTTTAAAAAGGGGAATTTAATAAGTTAGAAGTTTACAGTTCTAAGGATGTGAAAGTGTCCAAATTAAGGCACCAACAAGAGGTAAACTTCACCCCAAAAAAGGCTGATGGATCAGGAACACCTCTATCAGCAGGCTAGTCACATGGCTGGCATCTGCTGGTCCCCTGCTCCTAGGCTCCTTTGCTTTCAGCCTCTGTTCCTGTGGGTGTTCCTCACTTTAATTCTCCAGGGCTGGTTTTCATCTCTTGGCTTCTTGCTCTCTCCAGGTTCTGGCTTGCTTAACATCTCATGGTGACTTCTGCCAGGCTCCAAGCATCTTCAAACATCCATGTCTATGTTCTCCAAGTGTCTGCATCTGTGTCAGCTGTGCTGTGAAGTTTCTGTTGGCTCTGGGGCTTCAGTTCTTTCCATCAGCTCTGTCGTTTCTGCCTCTCTGCAAAATGTTTCCTCTTTAAAGGATCCCAGAAAACTAATCAAGACCTACCTGGAATGGGTGGAGTCACATCTCCATCTAATCAAAAGTTAATACCCACAATTGGGTGTGCCACATCTCCATGGAGATTATCTAATCGAAAGACTCCAACCTACATTACTGAATCAGGATTAAAAGAAACGGGTGCCTCCACAAGATGGAATCAGGATTAAAACATGGCTTTTCTGGGGTACATAATACTTTCAAACTAGGACAACATATATAAGACTTTCACTTGTCACTTATTAAAATATCATCCTGAAATATACATAGACACTTCTGTCACTTCTATTAGTAGTCGATTTTGGAATAAACTGTTATATGTTCTTCAATGACCATAACCCACACTTTCATAGCAATAGCACACCACACTAGATATATGACCACTCAGAATAAAGGCTATATTTCCTAGCCACTTTTTTTGGCACATGATCACAAGTTTAAGTTATATCAAATGTGAGTAGAAGCAGTGAGTATAAGCACTAGGAAGTATCTCTACAAGCAAGACATTCTTGTCTTCTCACTGTTTTGTTTTCCCATCAGCATCAATAGTGTGCTAGTTTGAAACTCATGTGTACCCCAGAAAAGCCATGTTCTTTAATCCTGATTTAATACTGTAGAGTGGAAACATTTGATTGGCTTACTCCCATAGAGACTGACCCACTTAATTTTGACATTTGATTAAATGACTTCCATGATATATGTTACACCCAGCTGTGTATATTACCTTTTGATTGGATGGGAATGGGACTCTACCCATTCAAGGTTAGTCTTTATTAGTTTACTAGAGTCATTTAAAAGGAGATATATTTTGGAGAAATCTCAGATGCATTTGTAGACACAGACATTTGGAAATGCAGAAGCCCTAGAAGATGTCAGTAGCTGAGAGCTAACAGAGGTGCAAACATTTGGAGATGCTTCCAGTGCCAACAAGAGAGCAGATGACTAGACATTTGGAGATGCAAAGCCCAGAAAATGTCGCCATTTGCCTTCCCATGAGATGTTACTGAGGAACTAAGTGAAGGCCCACAGATGCCTAGAGTGGGAACCACTAGCATGAGAAGCTGGAAGCAATGGAACTGGGAACAAGGACTAGCAGATGCTAGCCATGTTCTTTCCTATGTGACAAATGTTCACTTTTCTTGAGTTGAGGTATCTTTTTCTGAATGCCCTACTTTGGATATTTTTAAGGCCTTAGGACTAGAAACTTGTAACTTTTATAAATTAGCTTTCAAAAGCTCTTCTATTTCTGTAATATGCAAACCATAGCACCCCACTCTCAGCACCGAACTTTATTAGACAGCATTCTCTAGATAAACAGAACCAATGGGAGATATATGTAAATATGATATTTATAAAAATGTTTCCCACAATTGTGGGGACACAAGAGTCCAAAATCCAAAAGGCAGGCTGTGAGGCTGGCAACTCCAATGAAGGGTCTTGAAAACTCCATAGGAGAGGCTCAACTGGCTGAAGAAACAGTGAAAATTGTCTCTTCCCCCTTAACAGTCAATTGATTTAATGAAATCCAATTGATGAGATCTTTCATTTGTGGAAGATACGCCTTATTTGATTGTGAATATAATCAGTCACAAATGCAGTCAATGATTGATGATTTAATAAACCAGCCTTCCAATTTATCAACCAGCCACAAAATGTCTTTGCAAAAATGGTTAGGCCGGTGCTTGCCTGACCAGACAACTGGACACCATCACCTGGCCAAGTCGACACCTGAACCCAATCATCACAAATATCATTGTAGCTGTACCTGAAGAAGTCATTTTGAACAATTTCAGAATGGAGATTTTCCTCAAGAAAGAAAGAACTTAGAAACCTACAACTTGAGAACAATCCAGCAGCTCTTGACTACTGACCCAGTGTTTCACATGGAAGAGAAATAAACTTCTACTTCGGATTTTCTTTCACTCCCAACTTAAATTACACCTGGTTATACATAGTGGAAATATAAAACATTCATTTTAATAACTAAATCAATTATAGCTTTATATAATTTTATGTATTTCATGATCTATATCATATTACATATAAATATACTTTTCATTACTTCAAACAAAAAAAGACATGTTCAAAATCCCCCAATAATTTATATTCTAGCTACAAGTCATAAAAATGTGATATAAATTTAGATATAATAAGATTAATATAGGGCACTGTTAATTTTAGGGCAAGATATTTGAAATCTATATGGTTATTGTTATTATTTTTAAACTGATGTGTAATGTGACTACTGCATCAACAACATTGTTTTATGAAGTCTTTAGGGTTCCTGTTTTTTAATACTTCTAGGCCATGAAAATGCTCTGGTGTCATAACTTTCTTCATTCGGCGATAATATCCAAAAGATTAAAATAAAGATATAGATGCAAACCTTCCAAATTTTAAAATTCTCCTTGAGTTTCTGAAGAGGATTTTTAAGTACTGACTTGGGAGATGCTGTAGAAACCTTTCATCATAAACATTCAGTTTCTTTCTATTTTCTGAAGCAGGAATCTCACTGTAAAAGAATTTCAGATTTACCCCAGTGGACATGTTAGTGAATGTAGAATAAAGCCTTTTTGTACCTGCCACTGGTTGCTTTGTTATTGCCTATTAAAAAGCCTTCACTGCTATAATTCCTGTGAATGAGACACCATTTCTATGTTATTAGAAAACTTCTTTCAAGGGCAACTCAAAAGAGTTAAAATGAAGCTTTGCTGAGTTTGGCTTTCTGCAAACTTAAACCTTTTAACTGAATCATTCAGTTCAAGGAGAATAATAATAAGCCTGGCTAGAAAATTAGGAATCTATAAGTTGACAGAAGAAATGGAGTTTTACCCATGGTTATTAAATCATTGCTTATTTCTAAGGAAGCATGTATCTGCAATATGACTAATCTCACCTGTGTTTTGATTAGTGGCTGAGAACACCTATTGCCAAAATTTGTCACACTAGTTTTCCTAGGTCCCCCAACTCCAATAAAATAAATACGCTTGTCAAAATTTGCACCTTCATGTGAAGAGATAAAACTGTTTCAGTGGGCAGTTAGCTCAGGGTCAAATTTTTCAAAATGCCAAGTTTAATTCTACTCTCACCAACAGATGCCAAAATTCTGTCTTGGGTTCTAGGGAGAAATTTTTCAGTCTTTCCTTTTGTAGTCCTTTCTATCTTTCGTATTTTCCTCAAATAAACCCTTGCTTTCATACATCTCTATTGTCTGACAATAGCGTCTTTCCTTAGTTGAATCCTCTGATCTTTGTCCTTGCTGGCCAGAATTACTGTGATCTTTGTTCACTAAGGACAGCCAAATCCATGGTGCGGACTTTCCTGATTAGGCCATTAACACTCAGGTCCTGAAAATGGTACTCAAGAATGCTTGTAGGTATAGGATCTGCTTTTTAAGGAAACAGGTTTTGAACTGTTAATTCTTAATCTTTATTCTTTCTACACACTATCCATATTTTCTTAGAAAGTGATTTAGTGTATTCCTTAACATAACTAAAATATGGTCTCTAGTCTATAAACTGAAAGAATAGATTAATCTATATGAACAGAACATCTCTTACACCTGAGGAGAGGCAGAAAGTATGAAGATTATTCAAATAAAATGACTAGTGCTAATAGAACGACAAGCAGCAGCCCAGACACCACAATGGCTAATTCTTTTCAAATAAATTAAAGATATGGAGCAAATAGAACTTTCACACCATTCTGGTGTCAGTGTCAACTGGCATTAGTGCTTTGAAGAATTGTGGGGTAATAGATGCTGTGGTTGCTTGAAGTATATGCACCTCAGAAAATCATGTTCTTCAAGATAGTCCATTCCTGTGGGTGTGAATCCATTGGAAATAGGATTTCTGTATGAGGGTACCTCAGTTAAGGTGTGAATCACCTCATTCAGAATGGGTCTTCACCCTATCACTGGAGTCCTTTATAAACGGAATGAATACAGAAAGAGAAAGCCATGGAAACAAGAAGCTGCTTGCAATGAAACCTGGAATAGGAGGGAGAGACCAGCACACACTACCATGCACCTTGCCAAGTGGCAGAGGAACCAAGGATTGCATGCAGCAGGTCTTTGGGATGAAAGCATCACTTTGATGATGACTTGATTTGAACATATCTCAGCTTCAAAGCTGTAAGCTAATGAATTCCCATTGCTTAAGCCCATCCATTTCATGGTATTTGCATGTGCAGCCCAGGAGTAAAATAGATACCAAAACAGAATATATGCATAGTCTATGTCACAGATATTCTACTCCAAGGTATATATCCAATTGGTATATATATATATAAATTTCCACCAAAATGTATATTCAAGAATTTTCATAGCAGTGATATTGATAATGTCCAAAAACTACAAAACAATTTAAATATCTGACAATAGCATAATTCCAACTGGTTCACAATATATTTGTACAATAAAATAATATACAAAATGAAAATGAGCGTACTAAAACTACAATGATGAATATCACACATGTAATATTGAGAGAAAGAACCCAGGTATAAAAGATTGAATTTATGTCAAGTTACCAAAAAAGAGGCAGAACTAAATAAACATTTTAAATCAAGATAATGTTTCTCTCTGAGGAAGAGCAGGAGGAGATGGTGGAAAAAACAAAGGAGGAATTTACCAGTCAAGATTCAGTAACTCTTGATTTCTAGCTATGGAAAATGATTCAGGGTGTTTTTATTTTATGTTAATTCATCAACTCGTACACTTAACTCATTTTTGAATTTTTCTGCATGATGTCTTACTTCCAAAAAGTTTATAAATAAAAGTAGATTAGAGTTGAGTGATTTACCCTTCTTTAAATAAACTCTAATGTATAAATTCTTTGCCAAATATCTTCAGATATAATTATCATTAACCACTGAATAAGGCATAGGTTTATTCTAAAAACACTTTCCTGATAAATTGTAATACTTGGAGCGCTGTCATATTTTCTAAAAAGAGAACTTGCGCTATTTACATCAGCATTATATAGAATAATGATGAAATCTATAGAAAAGATCTTTCTTGAATTGTAGAATTAATTTCATAGCCTTTATGAAGGGATCCAACTCTCCATTCATGCTTGCAGAACTATCAGCAGTCAATATGTTATTCTTGAAGTGACGTTGGTGTCCTTCTTACTCTACAATCCATTCTATGGACATATTTATAGTGAACTTGCCATGATCAAACCACTGCGCTCATTATCAGAAGGTATATACGTAGCAAAGCACTGTGTTGCCTACACTAAAGGTTTGTAGAGAACACTAGAAGGAAATGATAACTATTTAATGCATGCAGTATGTAAATAGTTTCCCTTCTATTTCTAAGTAGGTTTATAACACTGATGAAAGGGAGGATACACTTATACTGTGAGAATAAAAGATAATACTACAAACAGGGTACACATTCAGTCCTGATAATTTGAATTTCTCTTAATTAATTCCCACTGGATTTAATAAATAATTTGTATGCTTATATATTTTTTAAAGAAATTACCCAATTTCTTTGACTAATAGGCGAGCTTATGCATCTATATAGGTGTGGTCTTCTTCACGGTCTTTTTCCTGAGAGTTTTCACAGATTTTCAAGGCACTTAATTCTTTATACACAGCAAAGCCTCATAGGAACATCTGCATAATTAAAATGCATTTTCTATAGAAATAGGGTGAACTCAAAAATGAAAATTGAATCAAAGAATAAAAATTCTTTTTTAATGTCCAGTGATGTGTTACAGAATTAGATTCATAGACAAAATTGTATTAATTAGGGAGACTTTAATGAGAATGATAACACTTATAAGACTAGAATGTTTTAATTTTATCACAAAATTTATATATTAAAGGGTTTGAAAGTGTAAAACTTCACTAGATGCTGTTAAAAATAATAACTTGATGCTGCTAATCTATTCATGCATTGTTTGCCATATTTGAAATCAATTAAAAATATTAATTCAGGGCGGGCCGCGGTGGCTCAGCGGGCAAGAGTGCTTGCCTGCCATGCCGGAGGACCCCGGTTCGATTCCCGGTCCCAGCCCATGTAAAAAAAACAAACAAACAAACAAAATAATAATAAAATAAAGTATTAAAAAAAATAATAATCTATAAAAATATTAATTCATTCATATTTTTAAAGATAAAGTGCTAGTGTTTCCTGATGGACTGGAAATCAGGAAATCTGCCTTATTTAACTGCATAACCTTGGACAAGTTAGTCTCTGAATTTAACTCCTCATCTTGAAAAGGAAAATGTTAGACTGGAGAAGCTGTAAAATATGCTCCAGGTTTGAAGTTCTGTGACTCTAACCATAAAGTATTTATCAGTTCAGATTAAGCAGTCGAGGAAGAATGATTACTTTGAATTACAACATAGGTTAGATTTGTGTGTTTGCACCCATTTTGTTTCATGAACTCATAGAGAAGTGACTTTTAGATTATCTTTAAAATTTTTAAAAAGTGGAGATCAATTTTTTTGCCAATCTTATTATCTATTCAAATATCAGGAACTTGAAAAACAGTATTTGTTATCTTTTATAATACAAAAATGCATACATAAAAGGTTGTAAAAGAAAAATGGAATTATAAAACATTTATTTCAAGAGTTTTATGATGTCTTCATTTATTTAAAAATAAATTGAGTTTCTTATTTGTTAAATATTTGGTAGACAGTGCCATTTTCAGAGCATTGAATACAATACAAATGCAGGCATTTGAAATCAATTTAATTACATATCAGCGTACGGGGCCAAGTATAATATTGGTTCATTAAGTATTAGCTAACGTTTCAAGTGCCATGCATATTTTACTGTCGTTCAAAGTAGGTCAAGTAGCATGTTAAATTCCAGTAGACTTTCATTTAAGATGTCTTTCTTATTTGTCTCAAGAGCCTGTAGAGACCAGAATGTAATACAAATGAGATTTTGGCAGTAGAAATCCAAATGGCACAATTTGGAGCCCTTTTTGTTAGAGATAAGCATAGTGCTTTTGATCAGTTATTAACTGAAAGAAAGTACATTAAACAGTACTTTTTATCTTGGCTTTCTTCACAAAGAGGGAGAGATGAATAATATGGATCAAGATGGAATGGCACGAAAAGGAGCATTTTCAAAGAAAGGGATAACTGTTAGGAAACAACTGATAGAAAGAAAAAAAGAAAATGAAAAATAAGATTCTGCATTTCTTCTGTGTTGCAGAAGTCATGCTTTCCTTCTTTTTCTCTCATTAGCTATTGTTTTAACTTTATTAATACCCCAAATCCTTTGTCTTCTCAGTTGTTCACTCTGACATAAATGATTTCGCATCCTTAGTTCAATATTCTACTCTGCTGAGGTTATTGCCCTAGTATCTTTATTTGATTTTTTTGGGGGGTGGGGGGGATGCATCGTCCAGGAATCAAACCCAGGTCTCCCGCATGGAAGGCAGGCATTCTAACCACTGAACTACCCATGCACCGTGCCCTGGTATTTTTTAAGTCGGCTGTTTTGAGCTGATAATGGTATACTCTGACCTTTGTGCTTTGCCAGCACATGTACAGAGGTCATATCATTTGGGGTCTAAGATAAAGGAAGCCACAAACTCTATAGTATGATGAATACTGTTTGAACACTGACACTACATAAATAGAAGGTCAGAGGTGAGTCTTTAAAGGTTATGGGAAGTCAGAGATCTGTTCTGAAGCAACCATGCGAGCTGGAACTGGCCAGAGTGTTAGAGCTTCAAGAGCATTAATCCTGTGTCAAGCAGTACATATCCATCAGAGATGAAAGGACAGGGTATTGCTGTCTCAGGAGGGAAGCAGTGTCATTCCATTTGACTGGCTCAAGGAAAATTTGTGTTTCTATTTGAAAAAAAAAAGCTCTTTAGGAACTTCTTAATTTTCCCCTTTCTCTGCACACTTGCATTTTAATAAATGAAGAATTATTTATTCAAATTTCTATTCAGTTCCAAAGAGGAAGTTGTATAAATCTGGTAGTGATTTTATATTGAAGCAGTTTCCTCAAAAAACCAAGAATGAAAGATGAGTACCCTTTCAAATATGTACCCAAAAGGGTAAAGTAAGTATATTTTGTAGAAATACTCTTAATAAACCATGCTTATAAATATTCAGACTTTTAAAAATTGTAAATAGATGATGGAAATCTGCTGGGCATTTATAATGAAGATGATATTCTCATATGAAGATATGAGGAAAAATCTATACTCCAACAATTGTAATATAGTTAAATTGGATTTTTTCTTTTTCTTTTTTTTTTGCAATGGCAGGCACCGGGAATTGAACCCAGGTCCCCAGCATGGCAGGTGAGAACTCTGCCACTGAGTTCACACCACCCTTAAGTTGGATTTTTAATGAGTCCAGGTGGATGTCAGCTGTGACACAAAGGAAAATACAGCTATAATACATGAGGGAAGATAGTTTGTTACTTACAAAGAGAGAGAGGAGCCATGAGATGTCCACAGGACCCATGCTCAGTTCAGGTGTTTCAACCAGCAGGTAGGGAGCACACAAGCAGAACAAGAACTTCCTCTGATCTACCTTTAATGCTGTTTAAGGATGAAGGTTGGTAGATTTCCCACGGGAGTCAAGGATTTATAAATTTAAAGCAAACAAACATGAGATCATGAAAGGACTGGGATTCCAAAGGAGGTGGGGATAGTTATCATTTGGAATGATCTGTGTATTTTGGGTGAGGTTTGTAGGTAATGTGGGTGGTGGGTACAGAATCAGCTTTGGGCTTTGCATGGGTTTATACCCCAGAGATGAAGAGCTGCTTATTAACAAGGTGAAAGGTCAGTATTGAGGGGAAAAAAAAAAAAAAAAAAAAAAACTAGATAGATGCTGAGTCAGCAAAAGTTTTGATAATTATGAAATCAGTGGAGGCTGGTTGCTAAGCAACCAGTGGAGTGAGTTGCTGAAACGGTGTGCCATGGGAACACAAGTTCGGGACATAGCAGAAATTTTCAGCTAATGATTCTTTTATGACACAGAATAAAGTCCAGGGAGGATACAACTCCTTGCCATATACATAGCACAGAAGTCCAGAGAGCTGAGAAAGAAATCTCATCATGGATGGTCTCCCAGGGTGGTCAAAAATTGCTCCTGGTTGGGGTTGAGAGATGACAGCTGCACATACCGCACTTTGTGCCTAAGAACAGAGGCCAGTCTACAATGAATGTAGATTTTCTCTACCTTGCTGAGAGAGGACCCTGACATTGGGAATTCCTGTTCTGATAAGCATCTGGGGCTGCTTCTTTCCAGTTCCTAGGTATAATGTATGGCCCAGCTTTCTCATTAGATTTAACATCTCCTCCTCAATGTGCAATGACACATAGTAGAAAAGGGGGTGGAAGGAGTAGAAAGCAGGTGGATGGTCACTTGGTCTGTGTTTGTAACTTTCCCAGAGAAGGAGGTGGAGTAGGTGATGTCTGGGTGATGGATGTTTAACAGATCCATGGCTCACCTAACAGGCGTAGCTCTACTCTTTTTTAGTATTTGACAGTCTAATTGCTGCTACTGTTTCCCCCTTGAAAACCTCATCCCCATAGACACTTCTGTAGTTGGTGCTGCCTTTTTTTAAATTAATGATATACTTTCTGTATCAGTTCAATCTCTTCCTCTCACATTACCATCTACTTCCTTTTTAAGAGCAAACAAAAGAAAAATATCCCTTAACATTGCATCATTCCTACCTACTGTCCAGTTGTTTTTCCCGTAGCCAACCAAGTACATGTTTGGAAAGAATATTCTATACCAAGTTTGATGGCTTGGAGCTCTATGTACCTCAGAAAATAATGTGTTCAGAAAAGATCTGATAATTCACTCCTGTGGTTGTAAACCTCTTGTGGGTGTGAACCCATTGCCGGTAGGATCATTTGATGATCATTTGGTGAGTCGAACCTTAAGTGGACATGTGATCACCTCATTCAGTGTGGGTCTTAGTCCTCTTATTGGAGTTCTTTATAAGAGGATTAAAGCCAGAGAAGCTGAGAGAGAAAAGCCAGTTAGAGAGAAAACTCCAGAAGCTAAAAGAGACAGAAACTAAAAGACAGCAACACAGAGAATTTCAGAGAGGAAGCCACTGAAACCAAAAAGTTGGAAGCAACAACACCTCAGAAAAAAGGGTGAGAGCAGAAGATGCCTTCCCTTATGAGAGAGGAGTCTCAGATCACCAGGATGCTTTCTTCAGAAAGAAGGCAGCATCCTGTAGCCTGTTGAAAATTTGTATGTTTCACAGCCTCAGAATTGTAAACTTGCAAATTAATAAATCCCCATTGAAAAGATAACCCATTTCTGGTCTATTACATTTCATAAGATTTAGTAGACTAAAATACTGGGGTCAGCAAATTTTTATAATAAAGGACCAGGCAATAAATATTTTAGGCCTTGCATGCCATACAGTCTCTGTCACAGCTATTCAACTCTTGATGTAGTGTGAAAGCAACCATAAACAATTTATAAATCGACAGACTTAGCTTGCTCCAATACTGCTTTATTTATAAAATTAAGCAGCAGGCTGGATTTGGCCTACAGGCCATAGTTTGCTGACCCCTAGTCTCTGTAATCATTGACTTTATTTCCTCCTACCAGCATATGTATGTATCCTTATACTATACACTCTCTTCTCATCTGTTAAACCACATTCATGGCCCTGTTAAAGTCAAACCTGCCACTTGTTCAATAAATTATTTCTTTTGACCTTTCTAAGGGCATTCGTCCAGCACTTCTTTCTGTCCCATATCAGTTTTTTAATCCTTCTTGGATTATTGATGAAATCAGACAAAATACTGTAATTCCTCCCAGCTCAAAAAAGTATTGTTGACTCCATTTCCCCTGGTAGATATTGCTCCATTATTTTGCTGTTTCTGAAAAATTTTTCTAAATTCATTATCTTCAGCTCCCTCAACTATGTTCTCTTAAATCCATTCTAATCATGCTTTCGTCTCCTTCATTTCACTAAAACTACTCTCATCAATGTTGCCTGTGACTTCTTTATTGCAGAATCTAAGTTTAGTTGTTGGTCCTTATCTTCATTCACTTCCAAGGATCTTTTGACAAGGTGATGCTTCCTCTTCCTAGATGCATTTTCTTCATTTGACTTAACTTCTTTTTCCCTCTCACCTCAATGGTTCTTTTTTTTTGTCAACTTTGGACATTTTTCCTCTCCATATAATCTCTGAGTATTTGGAGCACACAAAATCTTAGTCCTAGTTTTTATTTTCTTCTTCTATTTTATAGCCACAAATTCTCCATAGATGATCTCATCATATTTCATGACTTTAAGTAACATGATTTTTTTTTACCACTTCCAAATCTATATTTCCAGTCTAAATTTTTCTCAAACTCAAGACTTGTATATCAAATGGATTGTTTAATAAACACCTCAAGTCTAACATTTGCAAACCATAATTGTTATTCTACTTCTCTGGAATCATATCTTTCTAATTACTCAGGTCAACAATCTTGAAATTATTTTTGACAGCAAATCCTCTGTAACCTCTGGAACTGAAAATTTTGTTCACTGTAATTAAAATATAAGCAGGATATGATCAGTTCTCATCTACTAAGCATGTTCTCTAGTTGTTCCTAATATCCATTGTTTTGTTTTGTTTTTCATGTTTTTCAACAGTAGTACTGATTTTACAGATTTCAATAAATGACAGGACTGAACATGATAGACAGTGTGGAATGAAGTAAACTATTTAGAATCCATATTTTTAAAGAAAACAGAGAGAAGGGATAAAGGTAGTAAGAAAAATTATACAGAAGATGATTAGGAGTACATGTTTGAGATTTACATTAATAATTCTATCTATGTGCTTTCCTAGATGAAAATGGAGAATTAACTAAATTCTCTCACATGGAGAACCACGAAGATTTTATTGACTTTTCTGTATTTTAACAATATCTATGTCTTTCTATCTAGACTTCATTAACCAAATGCTTCTTGAGTATTCTATCAAATTCTTGGCAGGTCATTCCAGGAAAGAGACAGGGATCGTTGTTTATTAAGCACCAATCACTTTTTGCCAAGCTCTGCATCTTTATCTTAAATTAATCTTCTCACTAATCTTTCAAGGTAAATTTATTATCCCCACTTTACAAATAGACCTGTTATATTATTTCCCAGAGTTCAAACTGAAAACAAATAGCAGGCCCTGCATTTGAACCCAAGCTTATATGATTCCATATCAAGTGCCATTGCTGTCCACCACAAAGCTGGCTTGGCAATACATGGAAATTAATGGTGTCAAAAGTAGAAAAATATCAAGAGGAATTTTCAGAAAATGAAACCTGCTGCAAAATTATGGGGTTGCTCTGAAGGAAAGGAAACTTTTAAATTTGATTTGGAAGAAAAAATTCTTCAAGAGTGGAACATTAACATATTCTCTAAGTTATTTTCTCTTCTGAATTATACACTAATACATGTACTATAATTTTTAAAGCAGTTCTAATGCACTCATTTATAATAAAATTTTAGAGCATAATTCATAGGTCTGCTTAAGTAAGGAAATTTAGCGTTACAGAAAAATTTATTGTTTAACTCTTAATTAGTCTTTAGGAAATTAAAATTAGTTTTCAAAGTGTTTTCCAGAAAAAGTGTTTTAAAGCCAACTTTCATGAAAGAGAAGTTATCTATACCAATGATCAATCATTGGTCATTTGTTAGACCCCATGTACTCTGTCATAGACTCAGAGAACCATCTTCTCTCCCAAGCAATATGTATTAATTTATATAACCCAATGATGAAAACTTAGATGTCAAATAACAACAACAAAAAAAAATCCAGACTTAGGTAAATAGAGAATTTATTCAAAAGGATTATTGCAAAAATGGGAAGAGATTTTGCAAGAGAAGGAAGGGGACTATTGCAACAGGGAGAATAAATAGGAATTGCATGTTGAAGGTAGAACAAAGTTGAGGGCAGGAGAGATGCTGAGGGAAGGAGAGAATATTTGCTAAAGTCAGTTAACAAGCATGTTTTCAGTATATTGATCAGTGTGGACAAAATAATTCAGCAAATATTTTTTTAAGGCAAAGAATAGGAACTTTTAAGTTGTATGTGTGGCATTGTCAAGAGAAATAAGGAATCATCCATGAGTTTTATCTAAATCATATAGAGAAAAAACGGCTCTTTTAAGTAAGCTTTCCTTTAAAAACAAAGGAAGATTCATAATCTTCACCATTTTCTAGGAGCACAGGACTCAAGAAAAGTTTGACATTATCAATGTTAGCCATTTTTCCCTTATGCCACCTTTCATATAGCAAAGAAAAACTTTAAACCACTTACAATATACTAGCATTTTTCAATTGAAAAATGAATGCAATATAATACCAAATCTTGACTCAGCTTTTTTGTTCCAACACAGTTAGTCTTACAACTATAGGAAGAAGTCTAAGCTTCAAATAATTGTTGAAATCTTGCTGTGTTCAGAACAAATCAGTCATATCTTCCTGGCCATTTTTTTTTCATCATGCTGTCCAAAGACTCTATTTCTGAGAGTCAATGTGAGTGTTTTGTGCCAAATATTTTGGGTACTTGAACAAATGGCAATTTAATTGCTTTTAAAGGCATTTACAAATCTGGCTTGCTCATTGATTGAGATAAGCTTTCACCTCAGTTAGTATGAATTGCTTTTATTTTACTACCCTATGAAGATTGTTTGAGATTGTTTGAGAGCAATCAATTAAATAAAATAGGCTGTCTAAAAGTTTACAATTTTGGTTTTTGGCTTACTTTCTAAGTCAGTCTAAAGTAAAGTTTTAGAAATATCATTTGAGGATATGTTTATTCTGAGGCCTCTGGATCTAGAAGAGAAATTGAGGGCAGAGTTAGAAAATTACAAAGAGAAAAGGGAAAAGGAAGCAAAGAAAGAAAAAAAACCCAATTATTTCCATATGCTTCTGTGATGGCTATGTTCTGGTGTCAAATTGGACAAATGATTATGCCCAGTTGTCTGGTCAGGGAAGCACTGGCTTAACCATTGCTGCAAGGATATTTCATGGCTGGGTAATAAACCATAAGGCTAGTTTATTAACTCATCAGTCATTTGACTGCATTTGTGGCTGATTACATCTGCAATCAACTAAGGCATGTCTCCCACAATGAGATCATACAATCAGTCAGTTGAAGTCTTTTAAGGAAGAAGAGGTAATCTTTCACTGCTTCCTTAGCCAGAGAGTCTCTCCTGTGGAGTTCATTCAGACCCTGCATGACAGCAATCAGCTTCACAGCCTGCCCTATGGATTTTTGATTCTTGCATTTCCACAGTTGCATGAGACACCTTTATAAATTCCATATTTACAGAACTCTCTGGTTGGTTCTGTTTCTCTAGAAAACACTGACAAACACAGTTTGGTACCAGGAATGGCTCTTGAGAAACAGAATCTTAAAAAATTGTTTTTTAAAATTGATTTTCTACTGTGACTCAGAGGCACTAATGACTTTGTCTCCAATAATCAAGATAGCACTGACAGTTCATGGAGTGAATTGGCAAAAGAGATAATCAAAATATCACCATTAGATTCTGATAATTGTGCACTTTTATGAGGCAAGGCTCTGGGTGATAGCATTTTTCACACTTTCATGGAGTTTTGAGGAATTAAGAGGTGTAATGATGTTGGATGGTTGTTGTTAAATATGCTGGAAAAAGTGATGAGGGAAAGGTATGAGATGAAGGCCTGATATTTGAAACTTCAGTGCCATATGAAAGATGTAGAGTTTCCATGTATGCCCTGAAATAAAATCTTATTTCTTGTGATCTAAAAATCACAAACAAAGCCTAATAGTGTGATGAGCAGATTTACAAAGTAAACTAAAATCTCAATGTTTCAGGGTGCCTGCTGTTGAAGCAGGGGCCTTGATTGAAAAATAATGAGATCTTGAAAGGCGGGATGATGATATATGGCTTGATAATGATGGTGATGGGGAGATGGGATCCGGAATATGCTGAACCTTTGCTAGATGGAACTATAATGACTGCCCTGAAGAATGAGCTTCTTTACCTCCAGCTTGCCTTGAGGAAATAGCTTCCTGGCCTCCAGTCTCCTCAGAGGAGTCTGGCATCCAACCTCCACTTAAAGAGATTAACCGTTCACTGTCTACTAACATTTAACCACCTCTCCTGGGGAAACAGCCCTCACTCTTCTGTCTGGAGTGACTAATCCTCTTTCACAAAATGTAATGGAATGCCCTGAGGATACTTCTATTTCTTCTTGTGACTCACCCTCACCATCCCTCTTTTCTTCAGGACCTATGACTAGACTAAAGTCCCTACAGGCCCTGAAAAGTGAGGTACAAAGCATGACCCATGAGAAGATATACTATACTTCAAAAGAACTGCATGAGTTTCCCAGTAAGTATAGACAAAAATCACTGTAATATGTGTAGGAATGGATATTAAGGGTGTGGGATAATGGTGGAAGGAAGATAAAGTTAGATCAAGCTGAATTTATTTATATGGGCTTACTAAACAGAGACTCTGCATTCAATGTTATAGCTCAAGGGGTTATAAAGGGCATTAATAGTTTGGATGGTTGGCTGAAATATGGATTAAAAAGTGGCCAACATTACCTGAGATCAAATGCCAGAATTGCCCTGGAATAATGTAGATGAGGGGATTCGGAGGCATAGGGTGATGGAAATGTTAGAGTGGATTTATGATGGAAAATCTGCTCACACTCCCCAGAAATGTCTGATGACACATCTTTCACCAGTAACTTGAGAAATAAATTCATAATACTGGCTGCATCATCCCTGAAGAGCCATGTAGTTGCCCTTCTCTGTAGGTCAGATAATACTGAGAGATCTGCTGTCACTGAGCTGGAATCCTTAAGAGCAATGGGGATGATTGTATCCTGAGTTGGCAGAAGCCATGTGGTGACAGTTAATCACCAAAGACAAGGCAAACATAGCCACTATAATGGACAGCCGACACAGAAGAGCAGTCAAAATAATCTGACTTGTAGAGATTTGTGACATGGGCTAGTAGATCATGAGATATCTAGAAGTAAAATAGATAGGCAGTCTACTAAATTCTTATTTGAACTGTATAAGCAGAAGAATTATAGCTCAAGTGAACAGAAATTTGAATTACAAAAGAAAAGAATAACTGATCCTTAATCAATTCCCAGACTTGAGACAGTTTTCAGACCCAGAGACCCTTGAATGAGGGGAGGGCCAGGTGTTTTAGGGGTAGGAAATTTTATACTGCCCAACATTTACTATGTTAACCTTCCTCCCTGCCTTCCCCTAGGAGACCTACAGCCTTTTACCAGGGTGACTGTGCACTGGGAAAAAGGAAATGATCAGATATTTGGGGGATTACTAGACACTGGCTCTGAAATGACACTAATTCTAGGAGAACCAAAACATCATTCTGGTTGACCAGTCAGAATGGAAACTCATGGAGGTCTAGTAATTGAGGGAGTTTTAGCTGAGGTCCATCTCACAGTGGCTTCAGTGGGTCCCCAAACCCATTCTGTGATCATTTCCTCAGTTCTAGGATACATAATTGGAATTGACATATACAGCAATTGGTAGAATCCCCATATTGGGTCTCTGACTCATGGAGTAAGGGCTAATATTGAAGGAAAGGCCAAGTGGAAACCACTAGAACTGCCCCTACTTAGCAAAATAGTGAATAAGAAGCAATAACATATTCCTGGAGGGATTGCAAAGATTAGTCCCACTGTTAAAGATTTGAAGAATGCTGGGGCAGTGATTTCCACCACATCCCCATTCAACTTCTCTATTTAGCCTGTTTTAGCCTGTACAGAAAACAGATGGGTCTTGGAGGATTAGAGTGGACTATTATAAACTTAACCAGGTGGTGACTCCAATTGCAGTTGCTGTCCCAGATGTGGTATCATTACTTGAGAAAATTGACACATTACCTGGTACCTGGTATGCAGCTATAGATCTGGCAAATGCTTTTTTCTTAATAGCTGTCAGAAAGGACTACCAGAAACAGTTTTCATTCAGCTGGCAAGGCCAGCAGTATACCTTCACTATCCTGCCTCAGTTGTATATCAACTCTCCAGATCAATGTCACAATCTTTTCCACAAAAATCTTAACCTTTTTCTCCCTCCCACAAGACATCACATGGGTCCATTATATTGATTATATCATGTTGACTGGACCTAGCAAGCCAGAAGTAACAACTACTCTAGATTTATCAGTAAGGTATTTGTGGGTCAGGAGATAGGAGACAATTCTAACAAAAACACAGGGACCTTCCACCTCAGTGAAAATTCTATCTGTCCAGTGATGTGGGGCATGTGAAGGTATCCTTTCTAAGGTGAAGGATAAGCTGTTGCATCTTCCTTCTCCTATGACCAGAAAAGAGGCACAATGCTTAGCTGGCTTCTTTGGATTTTGGAGACAACATATTCCTCATTTGGTTGTGCAACTCAGGCCCATTTACTGAGTGACCAGAAGAGCTGCTAGTTTTGAGTAGGGACTAGAATAAAAATCTCTGTGACAGGTCCAGGCTCTGTGAAAGCTCCTCTGGATTTCATATGATCAGCAGATCCAATGGTGCTGGGAGTGTGAGGGGCTAATAGAGATACTGGAGCATTTGGCAGGTCGCTATAGTAGAATCACAGGGCAGACCCTTAGGATTTTGGAGCAAAGCCTCATAATCTGCTGCAGATAACTCTACTCCTCTTGAGAAAGAGCCTTTAGCCTGCTACAGGGCCTTAGTAAAGAATGAACACTTAACCATGAGCCACTAAGTTGCCATGAAACCTGAGTTGCCTACTGCTCTAGTTTGCTAGCTGCCAGAATGCAATATACTAGAAATGGAATGGCTTTTAAAAAGGGGACTTTATTAAGTGGCTACTTAAAAGTTTTAATACTGTCTAAATTAAAGCAAGACTATAGGAATGTCAAATCTAAGGCATCCAGGGAAAGAAACCTTGGTTCAAGAAGGCTGATGATGATTAGGGTTTCTCTCTCAACTGGAAAAGCACATGGTGAACATGGTGGCATCTGCTTTCTCTCCAGGGTTCTTGTTTCATGAAGTTCCCCCAAGGGCATTTTCCTCTTCATCCCCAAAGGTCTCTGGCTGTGTGAGCTCTTATGGTTCTCTTGACTCCCCAGTTTTTTCAAGAATGGTTCCTTTTGAAAAGGGTCCAGTAAGCAACACCATCTTGAGTAGGTGGAAACACAACTCCATGGAAGGTGTCTAATCAAAAGTTACCACCCAAAATTGGGTAGGTCCATGGGAATAATTAAAATGCTCCCACCCAGCAGCATTGAATGAGGATTAAAGGACATAGCTTTTTTTGGGTCCACAAATTCAAACCAGCACACCTATCATGAGCTGGGTGTTGTCTGACTATAAAGCCATAAAATTGGGCATACACAGCAGCACACCATCATAAAATGGAAACGCTATATTAGAGCTTGGGCTCCAGCAGGTCATAAAGGCACAAATAAGTACACGAAAAAGTGGCCCAAATGCCTATGGTTTCCACTTCTGTCACATTACCTTCTCATTCCCAGACCAGAGCTTTTCTTCTTGGGCAGTTCCTTACAGTCAGTTGACTGAGGATGAGAAAACTCAGGCCTGGTTTACAGATGGTTCTTCATGATATGCAAGGACTACCCAGAGTAGGACAGCTGTAGCACTACAACCCCTTCCCGGGATGCCCTTAAAGGAGAGTTGTGAAGAGAAATCCTCTCAGTGGAAAGAACTTTAAGCAGTGCACCTGGTTGTTCATTTTGCTTGGAAGGAGAACTTGCCAGAGGTGCATTTGTATACTGAACCATGGGCTGTTGCAATGGTTTGGCTGGATGGTCAGGGACTTGGAAGGAGCATGATTGGACAGTTGGTGACAAAGAGGTGTGGGGAAGAGGTATGCGAATAGACCTCTCTGAGTGGGCAAAGAACTTGAAAATATTTGTGTCCCACCTGAATGAACACCAGAGGGTGCATTCAGCAGAGGAAGGTTTTAATAATCAAATGGATATGATTACCTGCCCTGTGGCTATAAGTCTTCCTCTTTCCTCAGCCACTCCTGCCATTGCCCAATAGGCTTACAAACAAAGTGGGCATGGTGGTAAGAATGGAGGTTATGTCTGAGCTTGGTAACATGGACTTCTGCTCACCAAGGCCTACCTGGCTATGGCCACTGCTGAGGGCCCAGTATGCCAACAGCACAGACCCCCACTCAGTCCCTGGTATGACACCATTCCTCAAGGTGATCAGCCTGCTAGCTGGTGGCAGGTTGATTGCAGTAGACCATTTTCATCATGGAAGGGGCAGTGATTTGTTCTAACTTGAATAGACACATACTCCGGATATGAGTTTGCATTCCCTGCGTGCAACGCTTCTACAAAAACTACCATACATGACAGCTCAAATGTCTACCAACAGACAAGTGGTAAACAAGCTGTGCTACATACAAATGATGGAATATTACACAGTTGTAAGACGGAATAAAGTCATGAAGCATGTAACAACATGGATGGACCTTGAGGACATTGTGCTGAATGAGATTAACCATAACAAAAGGACAAATACTGTATGGTCTCACTGATAAGAACTAATATTAATGAATGAACTTGAAGAATTTCAGTTAAGAACAGAGATCATCAGGAGATAGAAATATGGTAGATATTGGGCAGTTGGAGCTGAAGGGATATAGATTGCGCAACAGGATTGATTGTAAAAATTCACAATACTACCTAACTGTAACACAAAATGGATAGCACAATACTACCTGGCTGTAGTACAAAAATGTAAGTACACTGAATGAGGCTGAATGTGAGAAGGATAGAGGGAGAAGGGCTGGGGGCACATATGAAACAAGAATGAAAGAGAGATGATAAAAACTGAGATGGTATAATCTAGGAATGCTTAAAGTGTGCAATGATAGTGACTAAATGTACAAATTAAAAAATGTTTTTGCATGAGGAAGAACAAAAGAATGTCAATATTGCAGGGGGTTGAAAATAGATGGTCATTTATATTTTAAAACTTCAACTTCTGTGTGAGACTAAAGCAAAAAAATGTTTATTTGGTACAAAATTTATATATATTTTTTTTTTTTTAAAGGAAAGACAGAGAGAAGGAAGGAAGGATAGAAGGAAGGAAGGAAGGAAGAAAGGGAAACATTTTTAAACATTTTCTTGTTTTATTGTATTCTGTTTCTCCGTTTTTGTTACATGGGCTGGGGCCGGGAATCGAACCGAGGTCCTCCGGCATAGCAGGCAAGCACTTTGCCCGCTGAGCCACCGCGGCCCGCCCCAAAATTTATATTTTGACTAGTGTATTTACTAATATAACTTATATGGACAGGTTAATTAACACCATAAGAACATGAAACCTTGAATAAGGAATGAGATTTTGTAGATTTGTCCAGCGTAATGCCCCAATAAATCCCAGAGTGATTTGAACAGTGAATAAAGCAGTATTTGCAAGATCCCCTTGGGGAAATGGGGAGAAAGGGGGAAAATTCATTTTCCCATATTTAGAATTCCTGATATTCTCACAAGCAGTGAGGACAACAAAATCAATGGGCTGAGCCCTCAATCTTGGGGTTAGTTCATATGAAACTTCAAGGGAAATATGACACAATGGAAGTAAAGAAGTGTTTTCCTGGAATACAGGAAAATTTGTAGGGCTTCTCTTAGTACTACCATGCCCTGTGATTAAACCAATGGAAAACTGCCACAACCCAATCCAGGAGGGAGTACCAACGGACCAGAAACTTCAGGAATTAAGGTCTGGGTTACTCTACCTGGCAAAGAACCACGGCCAGCTGAATGATTGCTGAGGGTAAAGGGAACATGGAATGGGTAGTAGAAGAAAGTAGTGATAAATATGAACTGTGACCACATGACCAGTTACAGATGTGAGGACTGTGATTATATAACTATTTCCTCCCTGCTTTGTTTTGAGTAGATTTGTATTTGTACATAAGCAAATATTTTGTTTTCCTCTTATCAAATGACATAAGTTGTATTGTTCATATTACAGTATTTAAATCATAGGATATGAAATTTAAGAGTGAATGCCACATATATCTGTTATTGTGTTCTATTTGGAAATTAAGTGTCTTTCAATTTTTCACAAATGTTGTATGAGTATGTGTATATGTGAGTACTGTTTAAGAAACGTTTGTTTACCCTCAGTTTATGAAGATATTTTCTCTGACTCCTAAAAGCTTTAATGTTTTACTTTTCAGATTTAGATATACATTCAACTTGTAATTGATCTGTATAAGGTGTGAAATAAGTGTCAAATGTAATTTGTTTTCTGTATGTAGCATTTACTGAAAATTATCAGAAAACTAACCTTTCTTCACTATTCTACTATGCTGTTTTTGTCAAAAATCAATAGCCCATATGTGTGTGGGTTTGTTTCTGAACTCCCTTTATCCCTGAGCTATTTTCCTACCCTAATACCAATATCACAGTATTTTAATTAGTTTGTCTTTATAATAAATGTTTATATCTGAAAAACTTAAAACCCTCTCCTTTGCTATTTGTTATTTCAAGACTGTCTTGTCTATTCACTTTTTGAAGCCTCATACAAATTTCAGAATGAGCTTCCGAATTTCAAAATAGAAAAGAAAAATACCACTGTGATTTCTTTGGGATTGCATTGAATCTTCTAATTTATTTAGGGATAATGCTATCTTTATAATATTGAGTATACCAATCTATTAACATGGTATATCTTTACATTTGTTTGGGTCTTCTCTAATATTTCTCAGTAGTAATTTATGCCTTGGGGGCAGGTTGATGTCTATGCACATGATATTTTCAATGTTATAAAATGATTTTGTTTTCCTATTTCATTTTCTATTTGATTATCTATGGTATAAAGAATGCAACATCACCCTTTGTGCAAGTTTGAAGGTATTATGCACCCCAGAAAAGCCATGTTTTAATCCTGATCTAATCTTGTGGGAGCAATCTTTCTTTTAACCCATATCCAGTATTGTAGGCTGAAAACTTGATTAGACTATCTCCTGGAGATGTGACACATCACTTGTGGATGTGACCTTTGATTAGATGGAAATGTGACCCCACCCATTCCAGGGGAGTCTTGAATGGTTTACTGGACTCCTTTAAAAGAGGAAACTTATTGGAGAAAGCAGAAACTTCAGAGCAGAGCTGAAAGAACAGATGACACAAGCCTCAGGGCTGACAGAAACTTCAGAACAGAACAGAAACAGATGTGGATACACGGAGAACAGAGAAATGGATGCTTGGAAATACTTGGAGCTCAGTAGATGTCACCTTGAGATATTAAGTAAGCCGAAACCTGGAGAGAGCCAAGAGATGAAGGCCAGTCCTGGAGAAGCAAAGAGGAGAGCCCCCAGAGGAACAGAGGCTGAAAGCACATAGTCCAGGGGCCAGGGACCAGCAGATGCCAGCCATGTAGTTACCCAGATGACAGAGGTGTTCCTGACTCATTGGCCTTTCTTGAGTGAAGATAACCTCTTGTTGATGCCTTAATTTGGACACTTCCACTTACTTAGAACTTAAACTTGTTACTTATTATAATTCCCTTTTTAAAAGACATTCCAGGTCTGGTATATCACACTCCAACACCTGCAAACTAACACAGATTTGGTTAATACTAAACATGTTAAAATTGTGTTTTAAATGGATAAGGGGAAGACTTTGGAACAATTGAGATAGACCTGATAGAGAAGGCCTAGAATGCTTTGAAGAGACTCTTACTAGAAATGTGGATTCTAAAGGTAACTCTGATGAGGCTTTAGACAGTAATGATGAATGCCTCATTCTGAACTGGAAGGAAGGCATTCTTTGGAAATGGAAGGCAGAGTTTGAGAGTGATAACTTGGATATTTAGCAGAGGAAATTTCAAAACTAAATGTGGAAAAGGCAGCCTGTCTGCTCCTTGAAGCTCATAGTAAAATAGTAAAATGCTAGAGGACAGAAATAAGTTGAGAACTAAACTCTTGAGTACAAAGAAAAGGAAAAAAAATGGTGTTCTAGAAAATTTTGGGCTCCCTGAAAATGAAATCCAGTGAATAGGGCCATGCGTGAGGATTTATCCAAATTTGACAGTAATCAGCCATTTCAGAAAAAGCCACAAATTGAGATGGAGTTATCTAGGAAAGATTTGTCAAAAATCCTTTTGTCTGACAGGCATGATCACAGTGTATTGCATAGAAAACCAACAAGACTGTTGTGGGGTCTGTATAGATAGACCCACTGCCAGTCTGGACTAAAAGAGGAAGAAAAGAGACAAAGTGAAGGAAAAATGTCTTCAGAGGCAGAACAATGGAGGCTAAGGCCTGGGACCAGGAAATCTTGGGGCAAAGAGAACAGACCTACCCATACACATGGAGAGGATAAGTTTGCCCCAGAAGCAGTGTGGGCCATCTTCTTCATTGCCTAGGAAGAGTTGTGCCACCTCAGGCTTCAGAGAGGGTGGAGCACATAAGCCAGGGATTGGGTGGAGCCAGGTTGCCACTCCATTTTCCTGGAGGGGTTGACCATGCGCCCCAGAGATGGCAGAGATCCTGGTTGCTGTCCCAATCTATGGAGAGTTGAGAGAAAGTTGGCCCACACAATGAGCTCCAGTGTTGCAACAAACCCCAATATTTGCAGAAAGAAAAAGGTCATTGCTTAGGCTCTTGGAAAGGGTCAGACTGCCACTTTCTAAATCTCCAAAGATAAGTGACTCTCATACTTTGAAATCCAAAGGAGTTTTCCCTGCAGATGTTTGGAACTGTATGGGTCCAGTGACCCCTATTTACCTTTCGGTTTCTCCTATAGCAATGAAAACATATATCCTAAGACTTTCCCTCTTTTGTATATTGGTAGCAGATAACTCATTCTAAGTTTCAGAGGTCCAGAGCCAGGGTAGAATTTTTGCCTTAGATAGACCATGCCTGTAGCTGACTTTGATGAGATTTTGTACTGGTTTTAACTTTGTATTGTATTCATATCGTTACTGAAATGGTTTAAAGTTTTTGTGATATTGTGACGGAATGAATGTATTTTGTATGTGGAAAAAATGTGTTTTGAGGGGGGTTCAGAGGGTGGAATGTCCTTATTTGAAAGTATTATGTACCCCAGAAAAGCCGTACATTAATCCTGATCCAATCTTGTAGGAGCAGCCATTTCTTTTAATCCCTATTCAGTATGGTAGGTTGGAAACTTAATTAGATTATATCCATGGATATGTGGCCTGCTCAATTGTATATATGATCTTGACTAAATGGAGATGTGACTCCATCCATTCCAGGTGGGCCTTGATTAGTTTATTGGAACCCTCAAAAGATGGAACATATTGGAGACAGCCAAAACAACAGAGCCAGCAGAAACTTCAGAGCTGACCTGACACAGATGCTGACACTTGGAGAACAGAGACATGGATGCTTGGAGATGTTTGGAACCCAGTAAAGGTTGCCATGAGATATTAAGCAAACTAGAATGGGGAGAGAGCCAACGGAAGCTCTCTTGGGGAGAGATGAAGGCCAACCCTGGAGAAGCAAAGTGAGGACTTCCCAGAGGAAGAGGCTGAAAGCATGTATCCCAGGAGCAAGGGACCAACAGATGCCAGCCATGTAACTACCCAGATGACAGAGGTGTTCCTGACCCATTGGCTTTTCTTGAGTGAAGGTAACCTCTTGCTGATGTCTTAATTTGGACACTTCCACTTCCTTAGAACTGTAAACTTGTAACTTATTAAATTATCCTTTTTAAGAGACATTCCAGTTCTGATATATCATAGTGTAGCAGCTTGCAAACTAACACAACCTGTATCAAGCAGTCCTGCTAAATTCATTATTTACTAATAAATTTATTATCTATCTGTAGATTCTTCTAGACCTCCTGATTGCAAAATGACATTTGATAATACAGTTTTAATTTTTCATTCCAGCTTTTATACTTTGTTTTCTATTTGCTTTAGTAGCTAGGACTTCCAATAAGCTGCTCAAAATAGAAGTGAAGATAAAGTCACACTCTTATCTAATTTGCAATCTCAAAAAGAGGGTTTCAGCACCTCACCATTAAGTATGCTGTTTTCTGTATTTTGTTTTTGTTTTTCATTAATATCCTATATCAAATCGGGTAAATCCCTTTCTATTCCTAATTTAATAAGTGTTTTTTTTTTTTAATGAGGAACAATTTTGCCATTGCTTCATATTGTTTGTTTTGCCTTTTGTGTCTTCTTCATTTTTAGAAAGTGGTTGGCCTGATATTATGAAGTATTTAAATGCAATTATGTTAACAATGCTTCTTTAGAATCCTACAGGATATTAGCAAATTCCTATGTTCACAATTCAGAAGAAAATTTCCAGTGTGCATTAATATAATTGCCAATTTCATGTGTTTCTTTACAATTTCAATTCATGAATTATTGAATTTATTTACCAACTTGGCAACTAGATAGTAGCATATATGCATTCACATTAATTGAATGGTGTTTTTTGCTTATTTTACTATATAGGAAACACCAATGAATTTAGTTGTCATTGTTTGCCATGTTTTTATGTTTTTATTTATGAGATTTTATATATATATATAGGATTTGGTAAGAAATAATAATATTGTATATTTTAAATTGTCGCCATTTTTTGCTCAGCTTTAGTATTTTAATAACACATTCCTCAAGAAAACGTTTGATATTGTGATGGAAAAGTGGCAATGTGAACTGTTTTGCTTAGAACAATTATGAAAATTGCATTTTTTTTTTTTTTTTACATGAGCACGCACCAGGAAGTGAACCTGGGTCTCTGGCATGGCAGGCAAGAACTCCGCCACTGAGCCACCACCTGCATAACATATTTTAATGGCCATGCTGCCTAGCTAGAACTTGTCACCCTTTTGTTCTCACATATCACTATGTTCCCAGCATAGTTATCACTCCTTCTGTCCTTTGTTTTTACTTCCTTAGTGATGATTTTTAGCATATTATGTTTTCTTAATTATTTTCTTTTACTTTTGTTCTTTTCCCCTGTTAAAATGTAAACAATATAAGGTCATATGTTTTTGTCTATTTTGTCACCCATCTGATGTATCTATCACACATAGCAAATGTTTAGAATGCTAAGGAGAATTTAATGATGGCATCAAGATTTCTAGCAAAGGTAGTATAACACTGCTAGAGGATGAATGATACTTTCACTGAAGAATATACAGGGAATGTGACTTAATTTTTTTTTTCCAGTGGTGGAAATGAGATAGCATGGAGGGTTTAAGTTTCAGTGTATACTGATCATATGGTATTTTAGACTCACTATTATTGTATGACTAATAACTTTTATTGAGTTCTTTATAAATATTGGATTATTTAATCATAACAATTACTCTGTTAGGCATGCTGACAATTACTTGGTTTGTAATCTACTCTTATTATTTCTCTGTTATGTAGTGTTTTAATTCTGATATGAGTAAACTAATGTTTTGAGAGATTAAGAAACATTTTCTATTTGCAGATTATTATTATTCAAATAACTTGGATATTTTCATTTCCTAGGCTGCTCAAAGCAAATATCATGAAATAGGTTGGTTAGCACTGAGAATTTATTCACTCACAGTTATGAAGCCAGGAAAATGTCCAAATCAAAGTATTATCAAGGCAATGCTTTCTTCTCAAATACTGCAGCCAGAGATCCTTGGTTTCTCTGTCACCTGGCAAAGCACATGACAGTGTTTATCAAAGTCTTCTTTTCTTCTGGGTTTTCTTGATTTCAGCTTCTTGCTTCAATTGCTTTCTCCGTATTCATTCCATTTATAAAGGAATCCAGTTGTATTACTAAGATCCATCCTAGTTGGCTTGGTCACAACTTAACTGAGTAACCTCAAGAAAAGGTCCTATTTAAAATGGGTTCACTTCCACAGTCATGGGGTTAAACTTAAGAACATATTTTTCTGGGGTACACACAGCTTCAAACTACAACAATGAGCCTAGCTATAATTTTCTACTACTATAGTTAATAAATATGGTTCATCTTTTAGATTTATTGATGGATCTTTTTAAAAATATTTCTTGGGATCTATATTAAAATGTTCTGATTAAGGGTTTGAAATGGAGTCTAAAAATGTACACTTTTCAGGAAGTGTTCCAGATTGTTCTACAATAAAACAAACTTTAGAACTTTATCCATAGATTTTTTAAAAATATGACAATAAAATACAAACTCATGCTTTTCATGATCAAAGCAGTTAATCCTATTTCAAAACTTTTATCTCAGTTTTCATCAAGGCTTTCAATATGCTTCCAAACACTTTTTTTTAGTTTTACGACAATACATCAACTTTCTCTCATGCTTTTGCTTCCAAATGAAAATGAAAAAATCAATTACTTTTGAATTGTAAATACTAAATGCAGTTGAAATGAAATTCACACATTAAGTTTGCAACTCAGTATAATTCTAAGAGATGATCAAACTTAAAGTATATGTGCTTTATGGGCAATAAAGATAAATCCTGTTAATGCAGAGTTGTTGATATGATGTTTTGTATTTAGTGCATTCAATAAGAAATTCTGACCATTTGCCTGCCTATATGCGTCCATATTAGTGAAAATTGGTGCTGTGCTTTAAAATATGAATGCATTCTAAAACTATTAAAATTTACTATTATTGATAGGGACTAAAAGTTTGAGGAGTTCAAAAAAGAAAGAGATAAGGGTAATTTTTACAGGGCTTTATCAATGGGATACAACTTGAACGAGGCATGAAAACATGCATATGGAACTTCCACTGCAGCATCTTGATGGACGCTTCCACTAATATTGAAACATTTTAGTCATTTACATTTTGTCATAATATAATGATTTTCATCACATTCCCACTTAAAAATTATAAAATTAATACTTTAAATTGCAGTCTTTGATTTTTCTAAGTGAAAATTTTTGTTTAGATGTATTTGTAATGTATCTAGAATTATCCATCTTTAGTAGTTTTGGTTTGCTAATGCTGCCAAAATGCAATATACCAGAAATGGATTGACTTTTACAAAAGAGATTTATCAAGTTACAAGTTTGCAATTCCAAGGCCATAAAAATATCAAAATAAGGCACCAAGAAGAAGATGCCTTCTCTCAAGAAAGACTGATCACATCTGGGGGTTCTCTGTCACATGGAAAGGCACATGGCAAGGGCTGCTACTCTTCTCTTACAGCTTCTGGGTTCATATGGCTCTCTTAGCTCCTTCTGCATGTCCAGATGTCTGTGTCTAGGCATCTGCTCTGTATCCACTCTCATCTCCCTGTGTTGGCTCTCCTAGCATCTGTGCTTTGTCCAAAATGCCTCCCTTTTAAAGAACTCCAGTAAACGAAATAAGACCAACATTAAATAGGCAGGGCCACATCTCCTTGGTAGCAATCTAATAAAAATATCCTATCCTGCAGTAGGTCTGCCTTTACATGATTGCATTAAAAGAACATGACTTTTCTGGGGTACATAACAGTTGCAAACCAGTACAGTAGTCAAATATGAAATCATGCAGGAATATCTATGTGTACTTTTAAAATACCCCATTCATTCATTTATGTATTCAATCTTTCAGTCATTAGCTTTTGACTCCTTGTTATGTGCCAGTCACTATTCAGGCATAGAGGAAACAGGATATGCAGTTTCCCATAAGACCTACACTCTGTGAAAAGATAGGACACACACAAAATAAATAAGTAAAATATAGAGCAGGGTTTCTCATCCTTGGTGTTACTGATATTTGGGGCGAGATAATTCTTAGTTGTGGGCATCTGTCCTGAGCACTCTTGGATTTTTGGCATCCCTGCCCTTACCCACTAGATGAATTGAAAATGAAAAAAAAAAAAAAGCACCATAAATTGACAAATATCTCCTAGGAGGGGAAATTGATGCTGGATGAAAACTACAAACACAGAACATATTTAACATATTATAAGTGAAAAGTGGTTTGTAGAAATAAAAAAAAAAAACAAAACAGGGCAAGGGGTGCATGGGGTGGTTCAGTGGTAGAATGCTCGCTTTCCATGTGGGAGACCCAGGTTCAATTCCTGGATGATGCACCCAGGAAGAAAAAAGGGGTAGGGGGTTAAGATTTTCCTTGATCTGGTATTTCAGGATCTCAGTTTTCTTCCATTGTGGTTCTACACAGAGCTTACCTTTCCCTGGAGAACATAGAAGTGAGCATGTCTAGAAACAAAATCCTTCACTGAGCAGCTGCTTTTAGGAGAAATTTATACTATGGAAAAGGCCAGATGAATTTTCATGAAATGTTAGCGCTCCCTGTCTTAAATAGAAATGTCAGATACAAGTTAGGAGGCCTACTGCAGTATCCAGAAAATGTATAAAAGTTTTTATGATTGAGTTATTTCTGTTTCCCACAAAATTTGAAGTCATAAACCAGCTCTACTTCCCATGTTCTACAGCATGTTCTTTGGGTTTCCTTGCATTGTTGTTCTTCATTTGCTAATAATTTCTAAAACAATAATACATTCTTTGAATAATTGATCTATTGGACCACATTGTATCATCTCCTTTCTCCACTGATCTCTCTTGGAGACAAGGAATACATTTATAAGGCAAATGGCCATGGAGAAGGGCACAATATGCAATGTGACTAAAGAATACAAGAATCAAGTCTCTTTTCCTATAGACATGTTGCTTCTTGAAACTAAAATAATCAGAAACTACAGTAAGTATAAAATGATAGATTTTCATCTTTGTAATCAAAGGAAAAGTCTTATCCAAACATAAATACTGTTTACATCTGAGTAAGGATATTAAAAATTAATAAATAAACAAAATAATACATATATAAAGACTTTCATGAAAATAAAGAAATTGAAAAACTCCTTTATCCATAATATTAAGTCTCTTGAATTAATTGTTTCTGTACTATAATCCCTATAATGGAACATAACATTTTTAGCATTAACTGTGGAGAATATTCGGGCATTTCTATATTTCCATAGTACATTTTATTCATTGAATATGAAAAACCTAATACAATGTTGATTAATAAAACTCATGTTACCCAGAGATTGAATTGGTGAAATTATCAGGTAATAGGTCAAGGGATGTAATAAATTACTGTTTGTATTTTTCCAAATACATTTCCTTTATTGTATTTTTCTTTTTTTTTATTCCCCAAACCAATTAGGCCTGAGTAGAAATTTTCTTCAAAATAAGAGTGATGAAAATCAGAGAAGCCAAGGAATTGTGAATAATGCCCAAGTAGTTCTAATTTGAGGAAAGAAATATGAGAATATTATGAATGTGAGAATATGGTAGTTATTGATTATGCTGCCACTTCTTCTTACAATATACCAAAGAGATGAGAACATCATGATATATGCTACTTATTCTGGCTATTTCGAGTTTGGGAGTATTAATAACAGTTTTTCAATGAGCATTCTTGAATATATATCCTTTTTTTACTTCTGCTAATATTCTTATGGAGTATATATAGAGTAGGAAAAGGAAAGAAATAATGAAGATTAGAGCAGAAATAAATGAAATTGAGAAGATGAAAACAATCAAGAAAATCAACAAAACCAGAAGTTGATTCTATGAGAAAATCAATAAAATTGATAGACCCTTAGAAAGGTTGACAGAATGAACAGAGAGGAAGAAATGGAAGAGGAGATATAACTACTGACTCTGGAGAAATAAAGAAGTAATGAGAGGATACTATGAACAACTTTATGCTAATAAACTGGACAATGTAGATGAAATGGACAACTTCCTAGAAACTCATGAACAACCAACATTGACTTGAGAAGAAATAGATGACCTCAACAAACCAATCACAAATAAAGAAATTGAATCAGTCATTAAGAAGTTCCAAAAAAAGAAAAATCCAGGACCAGATGGCTTCATATGTGAATTCTACCAAACATTCAAGAAAGAATTACTACTAATCCTGATCAAACTGTTAAAAAAAATTGAAGAGAGAAGGCTACCTAACTCATTCTATGAAGACAACATCACCCTCATACCAAAACCAGAAAAAGATGCTACAAGAAAAGAAAATTACAGACCAATCTCTCTAATGAATATAGGTTTCTTA